>NC_056071.1:38901861-40101861 GCF_016772045.2 Ovis aries
CAACTGCAATTACTACATTTAAATATTCCACATATCCATCAAGACTTAAAAGAGTTCTGTGGTGTCAGTTTAAATATAAATATATATAATTCTAGTTAATCATCACTTAAGGCAGTTTTGAAAACCACATTACTTACTGCTGCAAATTTCAATGTTATATTGTATATGTTGTGCATTTTGCCATATCGCAACTCTCTCTATTGATTTATTGGTTAAGAAAATGTCCATACTGATTCTGCCAGGCAGAAGTGTTCCTTTATACAGAAAATACGTAGTTTCTCACTGAGGTAAACTTGTCAGGATCATTTCATCTAATCGTTGAAGAGAAAAGAACACCAGAAAAATCACTTTGTGCTTTACATAGTGCTCAAAGTGAGGTTGGAAATCTCATATAAATACAGTATTTCAAGAAAATGCTAGCAAAACATATTACAAGCTTTTCATTTGTTTCCTCTGCTTCTAAAGGAAAGCTTTATATTTACCAGTGACCATACTAACGGTCAATAGCTTTCATTCTTCTTTTGCCTTTTAATGTAAGTGCAGATTTCATGCATTTTGTAATTTCATCTTATAAACAGCTTCAATGACCCTGCAATGAAAATCAAGCATTTTGATGGTATAGTAACTACTGCTACATAATTTTACACTGGGATGGGTTATAGGGTTGCTATATTTACCTTTAAGTTAGATTTGTTCATGTGTCTGTATTTATTTATACTACTTGAATAGCCCTTACAGTGAAGATAAAAGTGTAATTATTTTTACAACAATGAAAGATTCAGGGTGCCGGAACCTAATATCCTAGTGCCCGGCAACCATAACCAGCATCAGTGAATAGCACTTCAAGGCTTTTAATCTCCATGACAACCTACCTTGCATTCTTCAATAAAATACCACTTTGCATGCATGCAAACATATTTTTTATGCACACAGTCTACTTGTTAATAAATATCACCGCACTAAACACCAAAAGAAAAAAACCCTTTCCTTTTAAATAACTCCAAATTCTCCCTATAAAACTAATTAATTGAACTGAGAAAGAACTTAATTTATATCTTTATATCTATAGCATACCTACACAATAAGCCACCAAAAGATTTTCTGAAATAGGTGTTGAAACTGATACCTTCTTCAATGTGAAATACTGCAGAGATATTACCCCCAAACTCTCCTGGGTGTTATATCAGTCATACTTTCTTATTGTGAGTAGGTAATTTTGCTTTAGATCTAGCTGTGCCTGATGTTCTACCATGGGGGAAGATATGCTGCTGTGGACTGAGTATTTTCTGTTTATTCTCTCAACTGTTATAGACAGCTCTTTAATTTTTGTGGACTGACAGCTTTGTTGATTGTTCTGGTTTGTTTTGTTGTTGTTTTACTTAACTGTTCTGGGTCTTGATGTCTCCTTTAGGACACGGTTTTTGTTCATTTTGCTCTTTCTTAGGTTTTTAAAATCAAGATTAAATCAGGAAAAGTCAGAATAGAAAACCCAAAAACGTTCAAGGGCTGATTTCCTCTGCCCACATTTCTTAAAGGGGCAAAGGTGGAAGATAAAATAGTATCTAAAATGAGATTTGAATATCTCTGTTGATTTGGTTTATCCACATCTCATTTTTCAACAGAAAGAACTAGTTTATTGCATAAAGCCTTACTTTTAAAAACAAATTAGCAGTCTAAGGTGGCTTCTGTGAAGATCAGAGGATCATCAGAAGATAGAGATCTTTAAAATCAGAGACCCTAATACTCCCAATGTGCAGGTTCTGACCAACATAGATCACAATTTTCTTTTTGGATGATGCTTTCCTTTTTCATGAAAATTATTCCTCCTTTCATGTCCCTATTTCCTTTTCTAAATGATTTCTTTACTCTCTTGATTACTCACTTAAGGTGCTGTTAATTACTGTACCAATCACATAAAACTCTTAGTATATTGGGAAAAAATATTTTGGATATAATAACCCCTATCGAAAGAAAACAACTTTAACAAAGACACTGTAGCCTCAGCTTCTCTAAGCTAAAATAATGTGGTGGCGAAGTCTAGCTGTGACTCCTCCTGTCTAGATAATTTCACATAGGCTGTGCTCATCACGTCCATGAGCCACCTATTTTGCCTATACTTGCACGGGATGACATACATGCTTTACTATCTTTTCTGCCACAAGGATAGTGTCTTCAGGATCCTGAAGGCTCACTCTACTCATTATGCCAAACAGCCAATACAGAATCAGAAAAGCAATTATGCAGATACTCTAACAAACATTTTATTAAAATAAATCAATTCACTGCTTTCTTTGAGTTTTACAAAACAATCAGTTTCAGTAGTAGTGGCTTCCCTGGTGGTTCAGATGGTAAAGAATCTGCCTGCGGTGCAAGAGACATGGGTTCAATCCCTGGGTTGGGAAGATCCTTTGGTAAAGGAAATGGCTACCCACTCCAGTATTCTTGCCTGGAGAATTCCATGGACAGAAGAGCCTGGTGGGCTAGAGTCCATGGGGTCACAAAGATTCAGACATGACTGTGTGACTAAGCACAGTTTCAATAATATTTCTTGTTGCACAGTATAACTGGATTGGTTTTCCTGAACTGACTGATTATTTTGGCATATAAAAATATTTTCAAGTGTAGTAATTATTATATAATAATGGCAGACAACCAGGCAACCTTTTTTTTCAGGGTTTTGAGAACTTAGGCAAATAGTAGGCAAACACTTTATAAAATATCATAAATCTAGTATTGTTTGGATTTGGGTAAGTCTCTAACAATGATGTCTTTTTTTGTTTATATGACAGCACCTTCAACTGGTCTTTGACCTCCTAGAGAGTCAACAGTGCGTGTCTCTATATTCAAAACAGTGGCCACCACATGAAAAAATACCTTCCAAATGTCTGTTTAATCTAACCAAATTAAATTCCAACTAAAATCACTTTCAAGCACAACATTCTAACCATTAGGTTCTGGCACATTTCTTACTTGGTATTGAGTTAGAAGTCTTCTGCATTTAGAATTAAAATTGGTCCACTTAAGCAATTTCCAATCGCTTTGATTAGTGCATTAAAGCTGAGTATCAACATTTCTATTTTTGTGTCTTTAAATATTGCTATGAATAGTAATAACACAGCCTCAGCAGTAGTCTCTTTCTCTGACACTATCACGGTGGGAAAAGCACTATGGTAAGACCTAATAACTCTGATTGAAAAGAAAAATATCATCTTTCTCACTATTTTTTAAGTGAATAATTCTTACCAAAATGTGTCCACCAAAAAAAAATTTTTATAGGCATAAAAGCCTGAAAGAAGCTATGAAAATATCATATAAATTACCTTCTACCTTCAATAAAAATAAAACCACAACCTCAAACCCAGCATTCTGGGCTTCATAATTTAATGATTTTGAAAAGTCATCAAAGAAGGAGGCTGTAGGTGATTAATTTTGTCACACATTCTAGTGATTCACAACACTAATAGGTAACTCAGATTGCAAATACCAACTAAAACATAAACTCACCTTTCCTGGTTTAGCTCTCAATAAAGCTAGTAAGATTTCTTAGGTAAGAAACAAAATAATTCTCAAGTCTTAGTGTGGCTTTATTTATAGTTAGCCAAAGAATCGAGAGCTGCAATTACTCCTCTCATCCCAGAATTTGCTACCCAATCATTCAGCATTTTAATGTTTTTCATTTCCAGTGAACCATTCACCAAGGTCACTTCTGGCTGAGTTTTACCAAAATGAATGCTGTATAAAGGCAGCCCTGCCCCAACTCTTGAGTCTGTAGACTTTCTAGTTGCTGTTTATAGAACCAGCTGACTATCCTTTCAGCTCATATGGCTCATGTGGAGATGCTAAATACCCGTCCTATGGTATACTGATAAGTAGACTCTCTAAACTAAAGCCCTATATATATATTTTTTTTTATTTTGGGCATGCTGCACATCCTCTGGGATTTCAATTCCCCAAGTAGGAATGGAATTCATGCCCCCTGCAGTGGAAGCTCAGAGTCTCAACCACTGGACCACCATAGAAGTCCCAGGCCATGATTTTTAATGTTGCCTATTTTCATGATGTAAATCCACTTACTAAGGCTGATTTCAAGCTACCAACATGAGATTGCTGAAAAGGGATTTGAGAAATGATGCACACAATCTGCTCCTCTAATCTAGTAAGAACAGTTCCAGCACATCACAACTAGTTGTTGACTATGTTTTAGGGATTTTTTTATCTGATTATAAAAATAGTTGGCATGCAAAATTGAAAATGATTAATAGTAAAAGATATGGAGGAAATAGCCTAGAATTCTAAAAGCCAGAGATATACTCATAAGATAATATATGGTATCAGTCCTACCACAAGTAACCCTTACATGAAATTCTAGAATATCTGGATTTATTTCAGTATGATGTGTGTGCATGCTCAGTCATGTCCAACTCCTTGCAACCCCATGGATTGTAGCCCATGAAGCTTCTCTGAGCGTGGAACTTTCCAGGCAAGAACACTGGAGTGAGTTGCCATTTCCTATTCCAGGGATCTTCCCAACCCAGGGATCGAACCCATGTCTCCTGCATTGGCAGGCAGATTCTTTACTGCTAAGTCACCTGGAAATATAGAAATTTCAATATATGTTCAAACTGGAGTCACTCCTAGTAGGAACATCAGGAAAATAAGGATTTGGAACTCAAAAAGAAAAGGAAACAAATTGGCTAAGAATTAATAGAGGATTTAGCAATGAATTCTTAGATACCTAAAGCTGGAAGAAAATAAACTCAGAAATTATAACTGTATTCCTGCATCTGTTCGCTCAAAACCTGAGAATAAAGGAAGAGCTGAAGCCATGTGCTTTGGCAAGATATCATTAAGCCAACCGTCTGATAGCCTTGTATATTGAGGGGGAGGTTTAAAAAATAACCAGCTAAGCTGAGTTAATTAAATAATGATCTCCCAAAGATTTTTCCATCTCAAACATCCAAATAACTATGGATCTCTGACACCAAAAGCAAGACACTAGAAGTGGGAGTTGACGGTTCTGAGTCATAACATTACAAAGCCATTAAGCGCAGAAAAATGTAATATTTCTCATTATGTATAGTATCTGCAAGATAGTACAAATTTACAAGTATTTTGTAAAAGGATGGAGAAGGAAGGTGATCTTGAAGAGGAATGATGGTAATGAAAACATTATTACAAACTCAAGGTATGTAAAATGATAGTGGTCTCCTTTTTATGGTATTGTCTGTATTTTTTAAATAACCTATTATTGAGTTTATTAGAGTTAAACTCTTTAAGGTAATAAAACTCTCTATTGAGAGTTTTGCCAAGAGAACCCACTGGTCATAGCAAACACCCTCTTCCAACAACACGAGAGAAGATTCTACACATGGAGATCACCAGATGGTCAATACCAAAATCAGATTGATTCTATTCTTTGCAGCCAAAGATGGAGAGGCTCTATACAGTCAGCAAAAACAACACTGGGAGCTGACTGTGGCTCAGATCATGAACTCCTTATTGCCAAATTCAGACTTAAATTGAAGAAAATAGGAAAAACCACTAGACCATTTGGGTATGACCTAAATCAAATCCCTTACGATTATACAGTAGAAGTGAGAAATAGATTCAAGGAATTAGATCTGATAAACAGAGTGCCTGAAAAACTATGGATGGAGGTTCATGACATTGGACAGGAGACAGGGATCAAGACCATCCCCAAGAAAAAGAAATGCAAAAAAGCAAAATGGATGTCTGAGGGGGCCTTACAAATAGCTGTGAAAAGAAGAGAAGTGAAAAGCAAAGGAGAAAAGGAAAGATATATCCATTTGAATACAGACTTCCAAAGAATAGCAAGAAGAGATAAGAAAGCCTTCCTCAGTGATCAGTGAAAAGAAATAGAGGAAAATAATAGAATGGAAAAACTAGAGATCTCTTCAAGAAAATTAGAGATACCAAGGGAACATTTCATGCAAAGGTGAGCACAATAAAGGACAGAAATGGTATGGACCTAACAGAAGCAGAAAATACTAAGAGGTGACAACAATACACAGAACTATACAAAAAAGATCTTTATGACCCAGATAATCATGATGGTGTGATCACTCGCCTAGAGCCAGACATCCTGGAATGTGAAGTCAAGTGGGCCTTAGGAAGCTTCACTACGAACAAAGCTAGTAGAAGTGATGGAATTCCAGTTGAGCTATTTCAAATCCTAAAAGATAATGCTGTGAAAGTGCTGCACTCAGTATGCCAGCAAATTTGGAAAACTCAGCAGTGGCCACAGCACTAAAAAAGGACAGTTTTCATTCCAATCTCAAAGAATGGCATTGCCAGAGAATGTTCAAACTACTGTACAATTGCAGCAGTTAGAACTGGACGTGGAACAACAGACTGGTTCCAAATCGGAAAAGGAGTACGTCAAGGCTGTATATTGTCACCCTGCTTATTTAACTTCTATGCAGAGTACATCATGAGAAACGCTGGGCTGGAAGAAGCACAAGCTGGAATCAAGATTGCCGGGAGAAATATCAATAACTTCAGATATGCAGATGACAGCACCCTTACGGCAGAAAGTGAAGAGGAACTCAAAAGCTTCTTGATGAAAGTGAAAGGGGAGAGTGAAAAAGTTGACTTAAAGCTCAACATTCAGAAAACTAAGATCATGACATCTGGTCCCATTACTTCATGGCAAATAGATGGGAAAACAGTGGAAACAGTGACAGACTTTATTTTGGGGGCTCCAAAATCACTGCAGATGGTGACTGCAGCCATGAAATTAAAAGATGCCCTCTCCTTGGAAGAAAAGCTATGACCATCCTAGACAGCATGTTAAAAAGAAGAGACATTACTTTGCCAACAAAGGTCCGTCTAGTCAAAGCTATGGGTTTTCCAGTAGTCATGTATGGATGTGAGAGTAGGACTATAAAGAAAGCTGAGCACCAAAGAATTGGTGCTTTTGGACTGTGGTGTTGGAGAAGACTCTTGAAAGTTCCTTGGACTGCAAGGAGATCAAACCAGTTCATCCTAAAGGAAATCAGTCCTGAATATTCATTGAAAGGACTGATGCTGAAGCTAAAACTCCAATACTTTGGCCATCTGATGGGAAGAACTGACTCATTTGAAAAGACCCTGATGCTGGGAAAGATTGAAAGTGGGAGGAGAAGGGAATGACAGAGGATGAGATGGTTGGATGGCATCACTGACTCAATGAACAAGAGTTTGAGTAAACTCTGGGAGTTGATGATAGACAGGGAGACCTGGTGTGCTGCAGTCCATGGGGTCACAAAGAGTCGGATACGACTGAGTGACTGAACTGAAACTGAAACTATTGAGCTTCACTATCGATAGCTTCACCTTATGCAGATTTTCAAGAACTTAATTTTTATCATTGAACATTGCTTTTGCATATTTGCCTTAAAATATACTCTCCATTTGCCTATGTATGCTTTTATTAGTGAAATGATTCATTAATTATGTATAATCTCTCTAGATTTACATATGTCCTGGCCTATTTTTATAAATAAACATTACTATTGAAATGTAACATGCATAGAGAAGAGTATACAAATAAATGCCAGTTCCGTGATTTATCACAAAGTAAACATCCATATAAATATAAACAGCATCCAGATCAAGAAATGCAAATTTTATCCAACATTTCAAAGCTCTCCTTGTGCCCTCTTCCAGTCCTATTCCCACCCTTCTCCCCGCAAAAAAATCACCATGCTGACAACAGACATCGTTTTATCACGTGGCTGTCTTTCCGCTCAATATTTTTTGTGAGGGACATCCAAACTGTTGCACACAGTAATTTTTCATTTTCATTGTTGAAAATTAGTCCACTGAATACTATTTCATTTTACCCAACATACACTCTGTGCTTAGAGACTGTGTGGTATATATTTTTTTCATCTTTTCCTTGCAATTTATTTCTGTCTTTTTTTAAAAAGCTTATCACTATAGACAGTATATAAAGGGTCTTGCTTTTGTTTTAACGAGACTGACAGTCTTAGCTTTGTGCTCAGTCACTTCAGTTGTGTTCCAACCCTTTGCGACCCCATGGACCATAGCCTGCCAGGCTCCTCTGCCCATGGGATTTCCCTGGAAAGAATACTGGAGTGGGTTGCCATGCCCTCCTCCAAGGGATCTTCCCCTTCCAGGGACCAAATTCACATCTCCTGCATCTCCTGGGTTTCAGGAGGATTCTTTACCAACTTAGCCTTTTGGGGAAGCTCTTATATTGGATTATTTAGCCCAATAATGATATTTAACACTAGACCTGAATCCAATAATATTTGGCATAATTATTATTATGCTCGAACTCCAGTATTCTTGCCTAGAGAATCCTGTGGATAGAGGAGCCTGGTGGACTGCTGTCCATAGGGTCGCACAGAGTCGGACATGACTGAAACGACTTAGCATGTATGCATGCATTGGAGAAAGAAATGGCAACCCACTCCAGTATTCTTGCCTGGAAAACCCCAGAGACAGAGGAGCCTGATGGGCTGCCATCTATGGGGTCGCACAGAGTTGGACATGACTGAAGTGACTTAGCAGCAGCAGCAGCAGCTTGAACTTAGATCTACCATTCAACCTGTTTTTCAGATGTAACTCTTTATTTCTAGGAATATGCATATTCTATTTAGAGTCAATATTATACTATTTCCTATAAAGTATGAGAATCTTGCAACAGTATAGTTCCATTTGCCCCATATCCTTCGTGCTATGTTGTTATAAAAAGCAATATCTACAGGAAGCAATATTATAATTTTTGCTTTAAATGTATGTTTTTAAAAAGAAAATACATATAGCTTTTACACATATTCAAATATGTATCATTTCTAATACTCATCTGTTTCTAAACATATAAGTTACATTTGTGTCATTTCCCTTCATCCTCAAGAATTTCCTTTAGCATTTCTTATAGTGCAGTCTTCTGGGAGCAAATTCTCTCTGTTTTTATCTTCAGATGTCTTTATTTCACCTTCATTTCTGATGTATAGTCTTTCTAGTTTTAGAATTCTTGTCTGAGTATTTTTTTTTTTTCCTTATTTCAGGCTGTTAAGGTGTTCTATTGTGAACTGACTTCAGTTGTTATAGATGATGTGATGAAATAAGAATGCTTATTATTGTAAAAAAAATGCTTATTGTTTCCCTGAATATAATATATAGTTTTTCTCTGGCTGCTTTCAAGGTTTTCTCTTTATCTTTGTTGTTCATCTGTCTAACTATTGTGTGACTTGGTATGCTTTTCTTTGTAATAATTCTTTATGGGGTTTGTTGTTTCTTAGCTCTGCAAGGTCATTTTTGTTTTAATACTGTTAAGTTTCAACCATTATGTCTTGAAAGTGTTTTCTTGTTTTTTTCTGATTCATTTTCACTTCTGGAAGCTTAAACTCCACGTTTGAGTATATGGAACTTCAATTCCACATATACTAGACCTCTAGATACTGTCCTACTTGTTAGGAGACACATCTTCTTAATATTTTGTTTCCCCTCATTATTTTCAAATTAGTAACTTCTATTGCTCTATCCTCAAGTTTACATACTTTTTTTTCTGATATCTCTAATATGCTATTAATCTTATCCAGTGAATATTTTCATTTTGGTGAATGTATTTTTCAGTTCTGTAATTTTTGTTTAATTCTCTTTTGTTTGCTTCTAGTTTTGTGCAAAATTTTCCAGTTAACTCATTATATTTTCCTTTCAATTGGATGTATTTATAATTGCAACTTTAAAATCTTTATTTTTTAAGTGCCACATCTGAATTATTATAGGACTAAATTTTAATAATTGCTTTTTCTTCTTACCATGGATCACCTTTTCCTATATCTTTGCATATATGATGTTTATTATTGTATACTGGACATTATGAGAGCTGTGTTGTAAACATTCCAGATTCAGCTATATTCCACTCAAGAGTATTAATTTTGTTCTAGCAGGTAGTTAACTTGGCTAGGCTTAAAATCTTAAAATCCAAACTTTATCTCCCTTATAAATGGCAAGAGCTAGAATCTCTTCCCAAGTCTTTCATCTTCCAGCTGCTGCTTTTTCACCAGACCCATCAGGGTCTTTCTGGGGCAGGTACAGTTTACTGGTCAAACAAGAGTTTAGGTGAAATTTGTAAACAAATTCTGAAATTCACCTTTCTTTGTAGCTCCCTCCCTTCCAGAATTCTCCCCCTGAATTTTCCAGCCTAGAACTCTGTTCTTTTTTATCCCAAGCCAATAAAATTGCAGCTTTCTGTTACCCAGAACCTGGTGCAGTTTGGGATGTACTCTCAAAAGAGGTACATACTCAAAAATCTCACTGATTGCAGTTCTATCTTTCAAGGATAGATGCCCTCTACTATCTGAGTTTGTACTTCTCCAGTACGTTCAGTCAGGGGGTTTTAAATATATTTTTGTTTGATTACATTATAGTTATTATCTACAAGAAGATTATTTTGGCTAAGGTACTCTGCCATTTCTAAAAGCCTATATCTAATATATTTTATTACATTATGTTTTTTTTCAGTTAATATTATCTCATTTGTCTTTTTGCAAGGCTATTTACTGTGTGATGTGCTTTGTGTGCTCTGATAGGTATATTCATTACATCTGTTGGTTATTTGGATTCAGAGCCTTTAATTTGATCTTCACATAAGAAATGTGAAGCCTCGCAAGTCATAACATTATTCTCTGCAGTCAGTTCAGTCTGTAAAAGCCTGGTAAAGCATTATTAGAAGGCAAAAAATCACTCATTTTGTGTTATAATGTAATACTAAGACTTTTAATGATTCAACTTTTAGCAATATACTTTTTTTATTTTAAAAAGGTTTTGATTAAAAAACTAAGGTATAGTTGATTTACAATATTATATTAGTTTTAGATATACATCATTGTGATTCAAAAATGTTATGAATTATAAATTCATAATTAAATTTTAGTGAATTATACTCCACTTAAACTTATTATAAAATATTGGCTATATTCCATTTGTTGTATATATATCCTTATTGCTTATTTATTCTATATGTATTAGTTTGTACCTATTAATTCCCTACCCCTACCTCATCCTACCCCACTCCCCTCTCTCTAGTGGTAACTACTAGTCTCTTATCTGTTAGTCTCATTCTGTTTTGTTATATATATTTGTTTATTTTATTTCTTAAATTCCATACATAAGAGATAACCTACAGTTTTTATCTTTCTCTATTTCACTAAGAGTAATACCCTCTAAGTTCATTCAGGTTGTTGTAAATGGCACAATTTCATTCATTTTTATAGCTGAGTAGTTTTCCATTGTATATATAAACTACACCTTCTTTATTCATTTGTCTGTTGGTGGACACTTAGGTTGCTTCCATATCTTCCATATCTTGGCTGTTGTAATAATGCTGCTGCAAACATTATGGCACGTGTATCTTTTCAAATTAATGTTTCCATTTTTGTCAGAAGTTTACCTGGGACTAGAATTTCTGGGTCATATGTCAGTTCTGCTTTTGTTTTTTTGCAAAACCTCTGCACTGTTTTCAACAGGGACTGCACCAATTTACATTTCCACCATCAGTTTATGAGGGTTTCCTGTTTTCCACATCTTCACCAACATTTGTTATTTGTGGTCTTTTTGCTGATAGCCATTCTAATAGGTATGAGGTGCTCTCTTTGTGGTTTTGATTTGTATTTCTCTGATAATTAGTGACTTTTGAGTATCTTTTCATATGTCCATGGGCATTTGTATGTCTTCCTTGTATATTCAGGTCTTCTTTCCATTTTTCAATCATGTTGGGTTTTTTTGATATTGACATGTCTTTAGAATATTAACACCTTATATCACTTTCAAATGTTTTCTCCATTTCAGTAGATTGTCTTCTCATTTTGTGATGATTTCCTTTGCTGTGCAAAACTTTTAGGTTTACTAAGGTCACATTTACTTATTTTTGTTTTTGTTTCCTTTGCCTTGGGAGATAGATAGATCCAAAATAATATTACTAAGATTTATGCCATAGAGTGTTCGCCCTATGTTTTCTCCTAGGAGTTTTATGGTTTCAGGTCTTACCTTTAGGTCATTAATCCATATTGAGTTTATTTTAAGATATGTAATTATGTTCTCATCTCATTGTTTTATATGGAGCTCTCTAGTTTTTCCAGCACCATTTGTTGAAGAGATTGTCTTTTCTCCATTATATATTCTTTTTTTTACTTTTTTTTGTAATTGTCACATTTCTTGTTATTTTATCTTACCCAAAGGCAATTTTCATCTTTTATCTTTTTAAAATATAGTGATCCAAATGGAGCTTATGAGGTAACAGAAATTTTTAAAAAGAAAATTAAAATATTTTGAATACATTATTTTCAAAGGTATAGCTGGATCAAACAAATATGACCAAAAATGAAATGTTAATGTACATTGATTCTATAACTAAAATCTAGCATTCTACACCTTAGAAATTAAGCTGTTTTCATTTTACTACCAATTCAGCTTTAAACATTTCTATCAAATAATTCAGTATAATCAATAAATATGACCAAGAATGCTGAAGTTGTTTTTCAGACCACAAGAGTAGAGTTTATGTTATGTGATTGCTAGAATAATTGGCATTGGGTTCTATAAAAAATCTTAAAGATTATTCAATTGAATATTATATGTTACAGTAACTTTAACAATGGTATAAGCAGATCAAATGCATATAGAAAAATGCTATTTAGTATACCTCCCAGTAGAATATAACATTTTGCATCATTTTTTTCATGATAGTTAGAAGACATTTATCAGTTTTCACAATCAATAGCCTAGCAAAAAATAAAAGATCATTACAATTGCAAGCCATAATGGAAACATGATTAACCTAACAATATAAAATAATTACATACAATTTGGGGGATTAAGTAGAGTGATGTGGTAAGTGGGAGTGCATACATGCACGTGTCTTCATCTGCACAGCCAGTCTATGTCTTTTGGTTCATGCATTTAATCCATTTACATTTAAGGTAATTATCTTTATGTATGATCCTATTACCATTTTCATAATTGTTTTGGGTTTATTTTGCATAGGTCTTTTCCTTCTCTTGTGTTTCCTGCTTAGAGATGTTTCTTTAACATTTGTTGTAAAGCTGTTTTGGTGGTGCTGAATTGTCTGTAAAACTTTTGATTTCTCCATCAAACCTGAACAAGAGTCTTGCTGGGTAGACTGTTCTTGGTTGTAGGTTCTTCTCTTTCATCACTTTAAATATATTATGCCAGTCCCCTCTGGCTTGTAGAGTTTCTGTTGATAAATCAGCTGATAACCTTATGGGAGATCCCTTGTATGTTATTTGTCATTTTTCCCTGTTGCTTTTAATATTTTATCTTTGTCTTTAATTTTTGTCAGTTTGATTACTATACGTCTCGGTGCGTTCCTTCCTGGCATTCTTTGTGCTCCCTGAGTTTACTTGACAATTTCCTTTCCCATGTTAGGGAAGTTTTCAGCTACTATCTCTTCAAATGTTTTCTCAGGTCGTTTCTTTTTCTCTTCTCCTTCTGGGACCCCTATAATGCAAATGTTGGTGGGTTTAATGTTGTCCCAGGGGTCTGTCAGACTGTCTTTCTTTTTCACACTGTTTTCCTATATTCTGTTCTGTGGTGGTGATTTCCACCAGTCTTTCCTCCAGGTCATTTATCCATTCTACCTCAGTTATTCTGCTATTGATTCCTTCTGGTGTATTAGTCGGGGCTTCCCTAGTGGCTCAGACAGTAAAGCGTCTGTCTGCAATGCAGGAGATCCGGGTTCGATCCCTGGGTTGGAAAGATCCCCTGGAGAAGGAAATGGCAGCCCACTCCAGTATTCTTGCCTGGAGAATCCCATGGACTGCGGAGCCTGGTAGGTTAGTCATCTCTGTTTGTTTGTTCTTTAGGTCTTCTAGGTCTTTGGTAAACACTCCTTACATCCGCTCCATTGTTTTCCCAAGCTACTGGATCATCTTCACTATCATTATTCTGAATTCTTTTTCTGGAAGGTTGCCTATCTCAACTTCATTTAGTTGTTTTTCTTGGGTTTTATCTTGTTCCTTCATCTGGGACATAACTTTCTGCTTTTTCAACCTAATTAACTTCCTGTAATGTGGTTTTTGTTCTAGCTGCTCTGGTATTATGGTTCTTCTTGCTTCTTCTACTTAACCCTCTGACAAAGGAGACTAAGAGGCTTGTATAAGCTTCCTGATGGGAGGGAACTGGCAGTGGGAAAAACTAGGCCTTCCTCTGATGGGCAACAGTTAGAACTGGACATGGAACAACAGACTGGTTCCAAATAGGAAAAGGAGTATGTCAAGGCTGTATATTGTCATCCTGCTTATTTAACTTCTATGCAGAGTACGTCATGAGAAATGCTGGACTGGAAGAAACACAAGCTGAAATCAAGATTGCCAGGAGAAATATCAATAACCTCAGATATGCAGATGACACCACCCTTATGGCAGAAAGTGAAGAGGAACTCAAAAGCCTCTTGATGAAAGTGAAAGAGGAGAGTGAAAAAGTTGGCTTAAAGCTCAACATTCAGAAAACGAAGATCATGGCATCCAGTCCCATCACTTCATGGGAAATAGATGGGAAACAGTGGAAACAGTGTCAGACTTTATTTTGGGGGGCTCCAAAATCACTGCAGATGGTGACTGCAGCCATGAAATTAAAAGACGCTTACTCCTTGGAAGAAAAGTTATGACCAACCTAGATAGCATATTCAAAAGCAGAGACATTACTTAGCCGACTAAGGTCCATCTAGTCAAGGCTATGGTTTTTCCAGTGGTCATGTATGGATGTGAGAGTTGGACTGTGAAGAAGGCTGAGCACCAAAAAATTGATGCTTTTGAACTGTGGTGTTGGAGAAGACTCTTGAGAGTCCCTTGGACTGCAAGGAGATCCAACCAGTCCATTCTGAAGGAGATCAGCCCTGGGATTTCTTTGGAAGGACTGATGCTAAAGCTGAAACTCCAGTACTTTGGCCACCTCATGCGACGAGTTGACTCATTGGAAAAGACTCTGATGCTGGGAGGGATTGGGGGCAGGAGGAGAAGGGGACGACAGAGGATGAGATGGCTGGATGGCATCACTGACTCGATGGACATGAATCTGAGTGAACTCTGGGAGTTGGTGATGGACAGGGAGGCCTGGCATGCTGCAATTCATGGGGTCGCAAAGAGTTGGACACGACTGAGCGACTGAACTGAACTGAACTGATGGGCAGGGCTATGCTCAGTAAAGCTTTAATCCAGTTGTCTGTTGATGGGTGGGATTGTACTCCCTCCCTGTTAGTTGTTTAGCCTGAGGCAACCCAGCCCTGGGGTCTGTGGGCTCTGTGGTAGGGTTAGTGGTGCCCTCCAAAAGGACTTATGCCAAGGTGCCCCTTCCAGGACTGCTGCTGCCAGTGTTCCATTCCCATGGTGAGCCACTGCCAACCCACACTTTCACAGGGGATCCTCCAACAATAACTGGCAGGTGTGGTTTAATCTCCTCTGGGGTCACTCCCCCTTTCCTCTGGGTCTTGGTACACACAAGATTTTGTTTGTATCCTCCAAGATGGGAGTCTCTGTTTCCCCCAATCCTGTGGAATTCCTATAATCAAATCTCACAGGCCTTTAAGGTCAGATTCCCTGAGAATTCCCAGTCCCTTTGTCGAATCCCCGGGCTTCCCTGGTGGCTCAGAGTTTAAAGCGTCTGCCTCCAATGCGGGAAACCTGGGTTTGATCTGTGGGTCGGGAAGATCCCCTGGAGAAGGAAATGGCAACCCACTCCAGTATTCTTGCCTGGAGAATCCCATGGACGGAGGAGCTTGGTAGACTACAGTCCACAGGGTTGCAAAGAGTCAGACATGACTGACTTCACTTTCACTTTTACTTTGTCGAATCCCCAGGCTGGGAAGCTTGACATGTAGTTCAGAACCTTCACGACAGTGGGAGAACGTCTTTGGTATTATTGTTCTCTCGTTTGTGGGTCACCTACCTGACGGGTATGGGATTTGGGCTCCAAAATTTGATTTGATTTTATCATGGTTACACTCCTCCTGCAGTCTCCTTGTGGCTTCTTCTTTGTCTCTGGATGTGGGATATCTTTTTCTGGTGGGTTCCAGTGTCCTCCTGTTGATGACTGTTCAACAGTTAGTTGCAGTTTTGGTGCTCTTGAAGGAAGAAATGAGCACACATCATTCTTCTCCTCCATCTTGAACTAGAAGCTCCAGTGTATGTTCTGCCTCCTTTGTCACAGACTTATTAGGCATAAGTGCATGAATTTATTTCTGGGCTGGGCTCTCTATTCAGTTCCACTGGTCTATGTGTCTGTTTTTGTGCTGGTTCCATACTGTTTGAATGACTGTAGCTTTGTAGTATCAACCGAAGTCAGGGAGCTCGACTATGTTTTTTTTCCTCAAGATTTTTTTGCTATCTGAGGTCTTTAATGTTTCCATACAAGGTATTATAATTTAATTATCTAATTAAATAACAGTATGGTTTTCACTCCTCTAATTTTAAAAAAAAATGATTTTTGTTCTTTTATCCCATAAATTAGGGCTTCCCTGGTGACTCAGATGGTAAATAATCTGCCTGTGATGTGGGAGACCTGGGTTCAATCCCTGGGTCAGTAAGGTCCCTTGGAGTAGGAAATAGCAACCCACTCCAGTATTCTTGCCTGGAGAATTCCATGGACAGAGAAGCCTGGCAGTCTACAGTCCATGGGGTCGCAAAGAGTCAGACACAACTAAGAGATTTTCACTTCACTTCCTTTACCCACAAATTTATGGAGAAGTGTGTTTTTCTGTTTTACTTTTATACTCCTCAGCAGATTTTGTCATAAAAACATTCAATAGCATTTTACAGATTTTGTGGGGAAAAGTTCAGTGTGCCACAGATCACACTGAAGTTTGTTCAAGAAAGATCTAGCTAACGTTTCTTCACTTAGTTATTCAGCAAATGTTTCATAATGGTTTATTATATTTAAGGTACTGTGTGAGGCACAAGAAATATTAGAATAAATAAGATACCATCCAGATCCTCCAAATGCTCATAGTCCATTAGGAAAGACAGGGAAGTAATTTAAAATAACAAATTAAAATGAGTGCTACTGATGATAAATATAAGAAGAAATTATAAATTCACAGAACATTTAGTTAGGCTTCATTTCACTCTCTCAGTCATGTCCAGCTCTTTGCAACCCCATTGACTGCAGCACGCCAGGCTTCTCTGTCCATCACTAACTCCCAGAGCTTGCTCAAACTCATGTCCATCAAGTTGGTGATGCCATCCAACCATCTCATCCTCTGTTGTCCCCTGCTCTTCCCACCTTCAATCTTTCCCAGCAACAGGATCTTTTCAAATGAGTCAGTTCTTCACATCAGGAGGCCAAAGTATTGGAGTTTCAGCTGCAGCATCAGTCCTTTAAATGAATATTCAAGACTGATTTCCTTCAGGATGGACTGGTTGGATCTCCTTGCAGATCTGGTTGGATCTCCAAGGAACTCTCAAGAGTCTTCTCCAACACCAGTTCAAAAGCATCAGTTCTTTGGCACTCAGCCTTCTTTATGCACAACTCTCCCATCCTGCATGACTGCTGGAAAAACCAGAGCTTTGACTAGATTGACCATTGTTGGCAAAGTAATGTCTCTGCTTTTTAATATGCTGTCTAGGTTGGTCATAGCTTTTCTGCCAAGGAGCAAGTGTCTTAATTTCATGTCTGCAGTCACCATCTGCAGTGGTTTTGGAGCCTAAAAAATAAAGTCTGTCACTGTTTCCATTGTTTTGCCATCTATTTGCCATGACATAATGGGACTGTATGCCATGGTCTTAGTTTTCTGAATGTTGATTTTTAAGACAACATTTTCACTCTCCTCTTTTACTTTCATCAAGAGACTCTTTAATTCTTCTTCACTTAAAGCCACGAGAGTGGTGTTATCTGCATATCTGAGGTTATTGATGTTCCTCCCAGCAATCTTGACTCCAGCTGTGCTTTATCCAGCCCAACATTTCTCATGATGTACTCTGCATATAAGTTAAATAAACAGGGTGACAATATACAGCCTTGACATACTCCTTTTCCTATTTGGAACCAGTCTGTTGTTCCATGTCCAGTTCTAACTGTTGCTTCTTGACCTGCATACAGATTTCTCAGGAGGCAAGTAAGGTGGTCTGATATTCCCATCTCTTAAAGAATTTTCCAGAGTTTGTTGTGATCCACACAGTCAAAGGCTTTGGCATAATCAAAGCAGAAGTAGATGTTTTTCTGGAAAACTCTTGCTTTTTTGACGATCTAATGGATGTTGGCAATTAGATCTCTGGTTCCTCTGCCTTTTCTAAATCCAGGTAAAACATCTGGAAGTTCATGGTTCACGCCCTGTTGAAGCCTGACTTGGAGAATTTTGAGCGTTACTTTGCTAGTGTGTGAGATGACTACAATTGTTCAGTAGTTTGAAGATTCTTTGGCATTACCTTTCTTTGAGATTGGAATGAAAACTGACCTTTGCAGTCCTGTGGCCACTGCTGAGTTTTCCAAATTTGCTGGCATATTGAGTGCAACACTTTCACAGCATCATCTTTTAGGATTCAAAATAGCTCAACTGGAATTCCATCACCTCCACTAGCTTTGTTCATAGTGATGCTTTCTAAGGCCTACTTGACTTCGCATTCCAGGATGTCTGGCTCTAGGTGAGTGATCACACCATCGTGGTTGTCTGGGTCATGATCTTTTTTGTATAGTTCTTCTGTGTATTCTTGTCACCTTTTCTTAATATCTTTTGCTTCTGTTAGGTCCAAACCATTTCTGTCCTTTATTGTGCCCATCTTTGCATGAAATGTTCCCTTGGTATCTCTAATTTTCTCGAAGAGATCTCTAGTCTTTCCCATTCTATTGTTTTCCTCTGTTTCTTTAATTGATCACTGAGGAAGGCTTTCTTATCTCTTCTTACTGTTCTTTGGAACTCTGCATTCAAATGGGTATATCTCTCCTCTTCTCCTTTGCTTTTCACTTCTCTTCTTTTCTCAACTATTTGTAAGGCCTCCTCAGACAACCATTTTGCCTTTTTGCATTTCTTTTTCTTGGGGATGGTCTTGATCTCTGCCTCCTATAGTGTCATAAACCTCTGTCCATAGTTCTTCAGGCACTGTATTAAATCTAATCCTTTGAATCTATTTGTCACTTCCACTGTATAATTGTAAGGGATTAGATTTAGGTCATACCTGAATGGTCTAGTGGTTTTCCACTAGAAACCTTGGAGTGATCTGGAAAGTCTACTTAAGAATCAACAATTGTACATAGGTTTGAAAGATGACTATATTTGCCAGAGAAAAATAACTTGAGAAAGAACATCACAAATCCAGGGCATTGCAAGTACTTTATCATAACAGAATACAGTAAGGAAGTAGAGAAGTAACAGAAAAATAAGACTAGAAAAGTAGGCAGAAAAGAAAAAAAGAATGGCCTTGTGAATTATACTTGGTATAAGTATCTGAATTTTATTCTGTGGATTATAGGAAGTTAGTGCAAGATTTTAAGCAAGAGTGATGATCATATTTGAGTTTTTTAACTGTCATTCTGGCTTCAGATTGGAGAGGGATTATATCAGAAGTTGGCAAACTTCATCTCTAGAGGGCCAGATATTAAATATTTTGAGCTTTGTGGGCCATGTAGTTTCAGTCACAACTACTCAGCGGTGCTGCTATAGCACAAAAACAATAAGGACAACAGGTAAATAAATAGATGTGGCTGTGTTCCAATGCAATTCTCTTTTAAATAACAGACTGGATTTGGCACTTGAGCTACATATAGTTTGCCAACTCCTTCATTACATGATATGTCCCAAGGCAACAAGATCAGCTAGGAAGTGATTGCCATAAACCACAGAGTGATAATGAAAGCTTGAATTGGATCAGTGGACACGCAATTGCAGAAAAGTACACAATTCCAAAAACATTTGGAAGGTAGAACTGTCAGGACTTGATAGCCAACTGGATGTTGTAGCTGAGTGGGCAGAGGTTAGGGTGGACTCTTAACGTTTATTGCTTTACTGACTGGAAAGATCATTTTGCCACCAATAAAAATGGGGGAGAAAAATGAAAAGTTGGGAAATTCACTGATGCAAGAATTTCACCAGGTTATGAATTGTAGCTTTTGTGAATTGTTGCAATACAATAAGTATTTTAAATCACAAAATGTGCAATAAACATGTTTAATATAAAATTGTATTTTTCCACTTAATCTGTAGACCATGTTTGGTCTTAGAAATTGCTCACTTAAGCTGCAAATGAACTAATTCACCAGTCCTGTACTACTTAGGTTCCTTTGATATATGAAAAATTTTAGACTCTCCTAACAGCTAAACAACAGTCAGACATGACTTAACAACTAAACAACAACCACCCCCATGTTATTGGTGGAAGCTCTTGACCTAGCTTTTTCTTTTCATGATGTTTAAAATAAAAGAATAGTTCTAGCAGCTTCAAATCTACTAAACACAGTGTGAAAACACTTCCTTCTACACCTTGGAGACCCTGTTTAAACAAAAGTCTGAGCTGATGGACTGTAAATCTCAGCCAATGTGCAATTCTGAGTTCCTGTGAAACACACTTGATCTCGATTGCTTTACTAGGCACGAGTATCAGATCATGTGAGAAGAAAGTGGGAGTGCATATGGTGTAGAAACACAGAGGGCAAAACTCAGAAAGAAGTAAAGCTCTGGAAAATAAATCATTCCTCTATATATCCTGTTTATCATGATTGTAATTTTTGGAAGTCAGTTGTTAGTTAACTGTAAAGCCAGTGGTATTATCTCCATCCTCAGTTTTTCTCATGCCTTTCTTTTTAGTGCTCTGTTAGTTCCTTTCTTATCTCTCTCTTGCCGTATCTTTCTTCACCTTTTCAAATTTTGCTATCTCTCTTTTCATCTTCTCATCATCTTCCTTACTTCTATTCCAGTTTTTAGCTCCCCTTCTTCATCCAATCGAATATGTGCTTTTGTGAGTAACTATCACAACTCTTTTGAAGTTAACCTTCATTAACTAAGTGTTCCTTTTAAATTGGAGAGAGACAGACAGAGTTGTTTTCTGACTTTTTTAACCTAAAGCATGCTAGACCAATATAATGAGAATATACAAAAGAATATTGCTTTTATTTTATAACCAATAAATAAGGGATAGATCCAGGTTTAGTGGTGCTGAAAGCTAAATAGTACAAAATTAACATAGTACATAAATTAATTTATGAAAATAAATATTTGTAACCAAAGCAATCAGAACGTATTGAAAACTTTTTAAAGATTACAAATGCTATATATATCTTAAACACCAAAAAATAATATAATATTTTTTGTGAATTAACTACGTGACACATCTCTATGACAACTTTCCCCCACATCCTTTGACTTCATATTTGAATCCTTCTTCATATGGCAATGATTCATACAATATTCTCTGTAGAAATAATAATAGTCCCACTATGAGTTTGTACCCTGCAAGCAAGAGTATGAAGTAAGTTCTATCTTACGCAGTTCTTATTAAAAAGGAATAAAATAAGTAGCACATTTGCAACTGCCTCTGCTCCATTATCAAACATATTCCTGACCAGAGAAAAAATCCATTTTAATTGGAGTCAGTGAGAGACAGATCCCATAATTTTTCACATATGATGATTGGAAGAGTTTTCTGAAGATTAGTTTTAATCAATACATTTCCAGTGATTTGCCCTCCAGGGTTTTCCCTGGTGACTCAGTGGTAAAGAATCCATCTGCAATGCAGGAGACACAGGTTCAATTCCTGGATCAGAAAGATCCCCCAAAGAAAGAAATTACAACCCATTTCAGTATTCTTGCCTGGAGAATTCCATGGGCAGAGGAGACTGCAGGATATATTCCATGGGGTTGCAAAGAGTCAGACATGACTTAGCAACTAAACAACCACCACCCACATATTATTGGTGGAAGGATTCCATGATAATTCTAAGCAGAGGAATTATTCCAAGCAGGCTTAAAGAGAATGTGCATCGAAGGACTCCGAACAGTGCTTACTCATCTAATTAATATTTCAAAGAAAGTTGATAGCAAGAAATCGTACTGTCATGATGATTCACTGAAAATAGTTTACCAGGGAGCAACACACTACTGAGAATCTAATAAATTTCTCAAAAAGCAAACCATTTTCATTCTGAGGAAGGTTTTGTTTTTTTAATGGAGTCTGGATGTCAGCAAAATTATGGATAAACAGTCTCCAGTAATTCTAGGCAATAAACTTTGCCTATTTCCCACCTTTCCTTTGAAAATTCTGCTGACAGATAACAATTATCAATTCAGTTCAGTTCACTTCAGTTCAGCTCCTCAGTCATGTCCGACTCTTAGCCACCCCCATGAATCCCAGCACACCAGGCCTGCCTATCCATCACCAACTCCCGGAGTTCACTCAAACTCATGTCCATTGAGTTGGTGATGCCATCCAGACATCTCATCCTCTGTGGTCCCCTTCTCCTCCTGCCCTCAATCTTTCCCAGCATCAGGGTCTTTTCCAATGAGTCAACTCTTCGCATGAGGTGACCAAGTATTGGAGTTTCAGCCTCAGCATCAGTCCCTCCAATGAACACCCAGGACTGGTCTCCTTTAGGATGGACTAGTTGGATCTCCTTGCAGTCCAAGGGACTTGCAAGAGTCTTCTCCAACACCACAGTTCAAAAGCATCAATTCCTCGGTGCTCAGCTTTCTTCACAGCCCAACTCTCACATCCATATGAGTGAATGAGTGAGTGAAGACGCTCAGTCATGTCCGACTCTTTGTGACCCCATGGACTGTAGCTTACCAGGCTTCTCCGTCCATGGGATTCTCCAGGCAAGAATACTGGAGTGGATTACCTTTTCCTTCTCCAGGGGATCTTCCCTACCCAGGGATTGAACCTGGGCCTCCCGCATTGGAGGCAGAGGCTTTAACCTCTGAGCTACCAGGGAAGCCCTCACATCCATATCAGTTCACTTCAGTCACTCAGTCCTGTCCGACTCTTTGCGACCCCATGAATCGCAGTGCGCCAAGCCTCCCTGTCCATCACCAACTCCCGGAGTTCACTCAAACTCATGTCCATCGAGTCAGTGATGCCATCCAGCCATTTCACCTCTGTCGTCCCCTTCTCCTGCCCCCAATCGCTCCCAGCATCAGAGTCTTTTCCAATGAGTCAGCTCTTCTCATGAGGTGGCCGAAGTACTGGAGTTTCAACTTTAGCAACATTCATTCCAAAGAAATCCCAGGGTGATCTTCAGAATGGACTGGTTGGATCTCCTTGCAGTCCAAGGGACTCTCAAGATTCTTCTCCAACACCACAGTTCAAAAGCATCAATTTTTTGGTGCTCAGCCTTCTTCACAGTCCAACTCTCACATCCATACATGACCACTGGAAAAACCATAGCCTTGACTAGACGGACCTTAGTCGGCTAAGTAATGTCTCTGCTTTTGAATATACTATCTAGGTTGGTCATAACTTTTCTTCCAAGGAGTAAGTATCTTTTAATTTCATGGCTACAATCACCATCTGCAGTGATTTTGGAGCCCCAAAAAATAAAGTCTGACACTGTTTCCACTGTTTCCCCATCTATTTCCCATGAAGTGATGGGACCGGATGCCATGATCTTCGTTTTCTGAATGTTGAGCTTTAAGCCAATTTTTTCACTCTCCTCTTTTACTTTCATCAAGAGGCTTTTGAGTTCCTCTTCACTTTCTGCCATAAGGGTGGTGTCATCCACGTATCTGAGGTTATTGATATTTCTCCCAGCAATCTTGATTCCAACTTGTGCTTCCTCCAGCCCAGCGTTTCTCATGATGTACTCTGCATATAAGTTAAATAAGCAGGGTGACAATATACAGCCTTGACATACTCCTTTTCCTATTTGGAACCAGTCTGTTGTTCCATGTCCAGTTCTAACTGTTGCTTCCTGACCTGCATATAGGTTTCTCAAGAGGCAGGTCAAGTGGTCTGGTATTCCCATCTCTCTCAGAATCTTCCACAGTTTATTGTGATCCACACAGTCAAAGGCTTTGGCATAGTCAATAAAGCAGAAATAGTTGTTTTTCTGGAACTCTCTTGCTTTCTCCATGATCCAGCGGATGTTGGCAATTTGATCTCTGGTTCCTCTGCCTTTTCTAAAACCAGGTTGAACATCAGGAAGTTCATGGTTCACATATTGTTGAAGCCTGGCTTGGAGAATTTTGAGCATTACTTTACTAGCATGTGAGATGAGTGCAATTGTCCGGTAGTTTGAGCATTCTTTGGCATTGCCTTTCTTTGGGATTGGAATGAAAACTGACCTTTTGCAGTCCTGTGGCCACTGCTGAGTTTTCCAAATTTGCTGGCATATTGAGTGCAACACTTTCACAGCATCATCTCTCAGGATTTGAAATAGCTCTACTGGAATTCCATCACCTCCACTAGCTTTGTTCATAGTGATGCGTTCTAAGGCCTACTTGACTTCACATTCCAGGATGTCTGGCTCTAGATGAGTGATCACACCATCGTGATTATCCGGGTCATGAAGGTCTTTTTTGTACAGTTCTTCTGTGTATTCTTGCCACCTCTTCTTAATATCTTCTGCTTCTGTTAGGTGCATACCATTTCTGTCCTTTATCGAGCCCATCTTTGCATGAAGTGTTCCCTTGGTATCTCTAATTTTCTTGAAGAGATCTCTAGTCTTCCCCATTCTGTTGTTTTCATCTGTTTCTTTGCGCTGAAGAAGGCTTTCTTATCTCTTCTTGCTATTCTTTGGAACTCTGCATTCAGATGCTTATATCTTTCCTTTCTCCTTGGCTTTTCACTTCTTTTCTTTTCTCAGCCATTAGTAAGGCCTCCCCAGACGGCCATTTTGCTTTTTTGCATTTCTTTTCCATGGGGATAGTCTTGATCCCTGTCTCCTGTACAATGTCACGAACCTCATTCCATAGTTCATCAGGCACTCTGTCTATCAGATCTAGGCCCTTAAATCTATTTCTCACTTCTACTGTATAATCATAAGGGATTTGATTGAGGTCATACCTGAATGGTCTAGCGGTTTTCCCTACTTTCTTCAATTTAAGTCTGAATGTGGTAATAAGGAGTTCATGATCTGAGCCATAGTCAGCTGCTGGCCTTGTTTTCGTCAACTGTATAGAGCTTCTCCATCTTTGGCTGCAAAGAATATAATCAATCTGATTTCAGTGTTGCCCATTGGTGATGTCCATGTGTAGAGTCTTCTCTTGTGTTGTTGGAAGAGGGTGTTTGCTATGACCAGTGCATTTTCTTGGCAAAACTCTATTAGCCTTTGCCCTGCTTCATTCTGCATTCCAAGGCCAAATTTGCCTGTTAGTCCAGGTGTTTCTTGACTTCCTAGTTTTGCATTCCAGTCCCCTATAATGAAAAGGACATCTTTTTGGGGTGTTAGTTCTATAAGGTCTTGTAGGTCTTCATAGAACCATTCAACTTCAGCTTCTTCAGCATTACTGGTTGGGGCATAGACTTGGATAACTGTGATATTGAATGGTTTGCCTTGGAGACGAACAGAGATCATTCTGTCATTTTTGAGATTGCATCCAAGTACTGCATTTGAGACTCTTTTGTTGACC
Organism: Ovis aries; assembly: GCF_016772045.2. Classification (NCBI taxonomy): domain Eukaryota; kingdom Metazoa; phylum Chordata; class Mammalia; order Artiodactyla; family Bovidae; genus Ovis; species Ovis aries. The sequence continues at coordinate 38,927,399 of NC_056071.1, forward strand.
ATGATGGCTACTCCATTTCTTCTGAGGGATTCCTGCACGCAGTAGTAGATATAGTGGTCATCTGAGTTAAATTCACCCATTCCAGTCCATTTTAGTTTGCTGATTCCTAAAATGTTGACGTTCACTCTTGCCATCTCCTATTTGACCACTTCCAATTTGCCTTGATTCATGGACCTGACATTCCAGGTTCCTATGCAATATTGCTATTTACAGCATCGGACCTTGCTTCTATCACCAGTCACATCCACAGCTGGGTATTGTTTTTGCTTTGGCTCCATCCCTTCATTCTTTCTGGAGTTATTTCTCCACTGATCTCCAGTAGCATATTGGGCACCTACTGACCTGGGGAGTTCCTCTTTCAGTATCCTATCATTTTGCCTCTTCATACTGTTCATGGGGTTCTCAAGGCAAGAAAACTGAAGTGGTTTGCCATTCCCTTCTCCAGTGGACCACATTCTGTCAGACCTCTCCACCACGACCCGCCCGTCTTGGGTTGCCCCGTGGGCATGGCTTAGTTTCATTGATTTAGACAAAAGCTGTGGTCCTGGTGTGATTAGATTGACTACTTTTCTGTGATTATGGTTTCAGTGTGTCTGCCCTCTGATGCCCTCTTGCAACACCTACCATCTTACTTGGGTTTCTCTTACCTTGGGCGTGGGGTATCTCTTCACGGCTGCTCCAGCAAGGCGCAGCCGCTGCTCCTTACCTTGGATGAGGGATATCTCCTCACCGCCGCCCTTCCTGACCTTTAACGTGGGATGGCTCCTCTAGGCCCTCCTGTGCCCGCACAGCCACCGCTCCTTGGACCTGGGGTCACTCCTCCCGGCCGCAGCCCCTGGCCTCAGGCGCTCTGGAAAAGCATTTCTCAGTCTGTTTTCCTTGGAACACTAGTTCCCTGTAGTGTCGGTTGTTTTATATGAAATACTTCATGCTCTCTCCTCTTTGTGTGTCAGAAGGTTTATTTGTATGTTAAAGATTGAATTTTGCATAAATAAAGGTATTCAACATTATTTAACGAAGTATTTCCCATGTTTGCATGACCACGGAATCACGGACTCACACTCAGTTGTAGGGTGGTGGTGGTGGTGGTGAGTTTTAGCTGAAGCAGTGTTCTGTCGTTTGGAAAATGACTTCTCCCAAAGAAATCAAAGCCAGGGACTTCCCTGGTGGTCCAGTGGTTAAGACTCTGCACTACTGCTGCAGGGCGCTAGGGTTCAAGCCCTGGTCTGGGAACCAAGATCCCACATGCTGCACAGTGCAGTCAAAAGAGTTGAATAAATAAAATAAAGTAAAATCAATTTAAAAAAAAAGAAAAGAAATCAAAGCCAAAGCTAAAAAAATGATATTTCAGTTCAGTTCAGTTCAGTTCAGTCGCTCAGTCATGTCCGACTTTTTGAAACCCCATGAATCGCAGTATGCCAGGCCTCGCTGTCCATCACCAACTCCCAGAGTTCACTCAGACTCATGTCCATCGAGTCAGTGATGCCATCCAGCCATCTCATCCTCGGTCGTCCCCTTCTCCTCCTGTCCGCAATCCCTCCCAGCATCAGAGTCTTTTCCAATGAGTCAACTCTTCGCATGAGGTGGCCAAAGTACTGGAGTTTCAGCTTTAACATCATTCCCTCCAAAGAAATGCCAGGGCTGATCTCCTTCAGAATGGACTGGTTGGATCTCCTTGCAGTCCAGGGGACTCTCAGGACTAGAATTTTAGGCAAATGAAGACAATAGACATTTTCATAACTCTTAAAATCATATCAGTTAGCAGTCATTTGTCATTATTCAGTATAAAGACCCTGATCAAGCCTTTTGCTATGTCAATAACTGTAAAAGAATATGTCCAGTAATTCAGTCCATCTGATTTCCCAGGCCTTATGAATATCTGCTTCAGTGCAGAACTCAGAAAAGCTATAGCAGATTGGGCATATTTTGAGCCACAGGCAAAATATTCCAAGTTCAAGCATTTATTGAATTTTACTTGCCAGTTTTCATGGCATGTGTGATATTTTTAGCTGACTAGTGTTAGTCATTCAAGCCAAGAGTAGTACACATTTTACATGAGAAATGGATTAGTACAGTGACAAAGACCCTCTGTCTGGCCAAACCTTAGTCAGGTTCCCCTGAACTCTCTTCTTATATTGGTCTAGACCTTTGTACTTTCCTGCCTATCTCCATGTCACTCAGTTTGGAATCTCCACCCTCAGTCTCTGATCAAATTCCTTATTCCCCCATCTCCCCCCAGGGGGTATCTGATCACCCTGGCCTACTTTCAGCAAGAATCCTATCAAGTCAGTTTAGCCCAAATTCTCCCTTATCCTTGATGTTTCCTCCAAGTAATTTTCCATCTACTGACCCCTGCTTCTTGGTTATGAATCTCTACTTTCCCCCATTGTTTTTAGAATTGGGCCCAGTTCTATACGAGGTCTCTTTTCCCATATCGCAGTGGCTCCTGAATAAAGTCTGTCTCTACTACTGTAAGTACTCTCCATCTCTGGTTTCTGCTTAACAATATGCAAAATTGTAATCATTAATTTGAAGCAAGAAGTAAAGGACACTTGCATCAACTTGGGAAGGCCTTATTAAAAGTTCTTGAGTATATTGAAAAATTAGGCTGACAGCTTTGAGACACAAAGCCCTCTGTTTATCCATAAAACATCTATATGCTTGCCACCAGCAATTGAAAGCTTCCTTTATGAGTGAACCTCTGTCTGCCCCTCCAGGGAGTGAGAAAAGTGTTCAGACTCCAGGCCCGTTCAGTTTTTGGCTCCTCTGCTAAGACTGCCAATTAGAGCATTTTGTGATATGGACATCTGTCCACTGGACTGAGACCAGCTCATTTCACAAAGCACTTGTCAAATGGTACCAACTTTTCTGTGACAACCTGTGTTGGATTCAAACCCATGCCCTTGGAGGTTACCTGCTTCCCGTCCCATCACTAATCCTTCAAATGCCCAGAACTTAGGCACACTAATTTCAAAGCTAACTAATTATAAAACCAAAGCCATCCTCATTTCCCTTAATTCATGGAAATTTTACTGATGCTTGCATTTGTGTTGTAGAAAAATGATCTCCTAAGAAAATTTTTATTCTTGAAAATCTTGGCATTTTGGGGGTTATTTTGAAAGACATGTATATGTTTAACATTGTTTCAATGAGTGTTTTTTGAGCACCTACTACCTGTTAAAAGCAATGTGAAAATGCCACCAGTCTCCCCTTTTTTCCTGAATTTATCTACTGAATAGCTGAGAAATTCATTTTATCTATCTCCTCACTACAGCTATTTTTTTTTTAATTTAGTACACTGCAGAATAAGAGAAGCAAAAAGTTTTATAAGGGGAAAGGTAATGTTTGAAATAACATTAGTTTGAATATAGTTTAGTTTCTCAGCTGTATATAATTACTTTGAAGAGGAAAAGTCATAAGAATAGCTTTATTGTTATATTTTTGCCAGTGGGTGTGTGAAGTGATTTAACTTACAGGTAATGATTATGTAATTGTATTGATACAGGGCATACAGCCTACCAAGCTTCGTGAGTCATCCAAACTGACAAGAGGAGGTATAAAAATTCTGCCTGCTTCTTTTCTGTTTCATATTCCTGTCTTTACAAAGGAGAGAAATCTTTCTCACAGGTAGGGGAGGGCGATGGTGAGTGAAGCTTCAAAGCATCAAGATCACAGATATAAATGCATCAAGACAATGTGTCAATCCCTTGTGGTATAATTTCAAAATTAATTGGGTGGTGGCGAAACTGCCCAGCCCAAATGATGATTGTGCCTTTAGAGATGTAATGCAAATGGCTGTCAAAAGCTACCTACCATTCAGAAATGAAGTTCTAAACTTTGCAGAGCTGAACTAAGGGACAAATTAATCTCACTGAACTATTCTATGTTGTTTGTCCCTGTTTTACCTCTTTAGGACACATTTGTTGCATAAACCCAGCCATTTATTTGGACAGGAAAAAGCAACACAAAATGTAAAGGTCTAGTAGTAGCACTGTATCCTGAGGTAATTAAAATTTCTATTTTTGCAGCCAGTGGCCCCTGTAGCCATAGCTATTAAAAGTACAAAAATTTAGATCTGGAGAATAATCGTGCCAAGGACAATGCTTGACCAAATGTAATTAGTTGAATTTAGATAAATTCTTAATCTGGCTTTCTTTAACTTGAATAGAAAAATCACACACTTCATTGAGCATGAATAGATTTGAAAATGAACATTTGGATTATATGTGAGGATATTTTTCCCAGAATAATAGGCCCAAGATTTTTCGATATGCTAAGTGGAACCTATTTGTTGACCCAAAGACTATATCAGCCTTCTGTTTTTACTCTCTAGTTCTATTTGCTGATTTTTGTTAATATTTATCATAACAGAAATAGTAGGTAAGAGAAAGCAAGAGAATAACAGATCCATTTAAGTCCTTACTCTTTGTTTTTTCAGTGCTTCTTGTTCTCTTTCTTAGGGATAATTAGAGATAAATGGTATGGTATTATATTTGCTCAGATAGCAATACAAAAATGCCTATTTCCATCATTTTCAGTAATAGACTTTCAAGCTATATTTTCCTCAAACTTGATCCTCATTATTCCAGTAATATTTAAGCTATTAATTTCTCCAGAGAGTGCTTTTTGAAAATGGTAAATTATAAGACAAATCCCAAAATTACATTTTCTTTAATTTACAGTATTGTTCAAGCTCTACTGTTAGCATAAATGAATAGTCTGAGCTGCAGTCTGAAATAAAGCCTTGCACATTAAACAGTTGGCTTGGAAACAGAAACATTAAGAATATGATTGAAATTTTTACAGAAGATGAAATAATAGCATTCACAAAAGCTCATTTATGATAATTCTAACATTTCTGCTAGAGTTATATAAAAGTAACAACATTTACCCCCTCCCCCCAAAAAAGGTGAAGGGTTTCACTTTCTAACCAATTGCAATGATACCAATTTTGCCCTTAGTGAAAAGTGATTTTCACAGTTATATGGATTTCATTTTTTTCCAAGTTGCAAGTTTACCCTCTTGAAGGAACAAAAACGGCTTTTCAAAACAAAAGTCAATTGAAGCAAAAGTTGTCATGTTTGATGTCTAAAATGCAGTCATATTACAAACAAGCCTACAAGAGCAATAAATACAGTCAAACAGCATGTTACCCTGAAAGACACTGAAGTCTACAAAAGCCTAGAAACATCAGCTCAATTATCTTATTATAAAAATAGATTAATTATGCTAATGTGCTGTGGAATCATACAAATTACCCCCAGAATCTGAAGGTATGTTTTAAATCACTTATTTAGGCAATCTCATTTCAACCTGGTAGTTATATCTGTTTGCTTTATTTTTGTTTTTTTCTTTGTTAGAGGTGGGGGTTTGAGAAAGGAAGGTAGAATATACTTGTTATAAAATTGTGAAGAAAGGTAGACTTCTTAAAGATATTGATAATCTGATGAACTGCCAATGATAACTATCTGAGGTCAGAGTAAGCATTTGTAATTCTTCACATGAAAAACTTTAAATTCACTCAGAGACTAAGAAAATCACTTCCTCCATCTAGTGGTAACTGATGGTAATTTCTCCCAAATTCTAAAATACATTTCAGTTTTTTTAAAATGTCGTTTTGTTTTTATACCCATGCTTATGTCAGACCCTTGTATTTATGTGGAAAATTAAGCTAAATTTTGTAATTTTCTGAAAAACTACCACAGCCTGCAAGAATGTAGCATTACTATCTGCAATATTTTACTCTTGAGTCAAAATGCATTAAGCATAGTCCCTGTTTACAATCCAGTCTGGGAGACCTGACATATATGTGTAAGAGGGGGAGGGCTAAAAGAGTTAATTATCAAATGAGTGATAAAGTCAGATACTATGAGAACTCTGAGAAAGATGTGGTTGTTGATGGTTGCCGTTGATTGAAAAAGGCTTCTCATTAAGAGTCAGACACGACTGAGAGACTTCACTTTCACTTTCATGGAATGATGGAGCAAATGGAATTGATATGATCTTTAAAGACACGATGCGGCTTCCCTGGTGGTGCAGACATTAAAGCGTCTGGCTGCAATGTGGGAGACCTGGGTTTGATCCCTGGGTCAGGAAGATCCCCTGGAGAAGGAAATGGCAACCCACTCCAGTATTCTTGCCTGGAGAATCCCATGGGCGGAGGAGCTTGGTGGGCTACAGTCCACAGGTCGCAAAGAGTCGGACACGACTGAGCCGGACACGACTGAGCGACTTCACTTCACTTCACTTAAAGACATGATAGAATTTACATAACCAGTTAAGGACAAATAGTAAAGGTTTTGAACAGAAAACTGACATATTGAGCTTTGGGAAGATCCTCTGGTATTCGTGTGTAGGATAGTTTGATGTGAGCAGGGAACTTACTATTTATATTTGAGCCCATGTATTCCCCTAGCAGGATTCCCTGGTGACTCAGCAGTAAAGAATCCACCTACAATGCACGAGACTCTGGTTGGATCCCTGAGTCAGGAAGATCCGTTGGAGAAGGAAATGGCAACCCACTCCAATATTCTTGCCTGAAAAATCCCATGGACAGAGGAGCCTCATGGGCTATAGTCCATGGGGTTGCAAAGAGTCAGACACAACTCAGCAACTAAACAATGACAACTCCCCCAGCACAAGCAATAATACCCAGGTAACATGGTACTTTGTTCCTCACCTCTCTGGACATGTAATACTTTCTTATGAGATGTTATAAGTCTAGAATTTGCTCTATGACAATTTTGATTCATATAAGTGATCCCTTCAAAAAATACCCATAAGCCTGTCTAAAATTTAGTTTCAGTAATTATATCTTTCTCAACACTAAAATCCATGCTGACCATATTTATATTTAGGATTCAGGCCCTCAAAATGGTAGTAGTAATCATAAAAATTCCCAGTTGTCGAGGATTATACACCAGGCCCTAAATAAAGACGCATTTTTTCAGTGAGTACTTACTGAGTGCTTGTCATGTGCCAGAGAGGCTGTTAGTAATTCTTAAGATAATCTATGAGTTAGTTGTGAAAGTGAAGTGAAAGTGAAGTCACTCAGTCGTGTCCAACTCTTTGCGACCCTGTGGACTGTAGCCTACCAGGCTTCTCTGTCCATGGGATTCTCCAGGCAAGAATACTGGAGTGGGTTACCATTTCCTTCTCCAGGGGATCTTCCCGACCCAGGGATCGAACCCAGGTCTCCCGCATTGGAGGCAGACGCTTTAATCTGAGCCACAAGGGAAGCCCCTCTAATTTTATAGATGAGAAAACTGAAGATTAAGGGGGTAAGTAGCTTTTCCATAGTCACCTTGTTGATAGCTAGTACATCTTGAGTTTCAGCCCAGATCTCTTTGATTCAGTAAAATGTGTCAGAGGTGAAAGTTAAAAAGTATTTGGCCAGGATGCAAGATTTCTGAACGCCTGTATCTCATATCTTCTACAGCAATATCTTTCCTTTCCTTTCCCTTCCCTTCCCTCCATCAAGTCTACCCTAGCTTCATTGCAAGGGATACAGGCACAGAGCCCAAAGTCAGGCAAATGTGCCTTCTTTATTACTATGGAACTTATGTCCAGAGCCTCAGTGTATGAACTAAGCAGGAGTCAGTAGTCAAGTCCCTTTCCATGGCTTGTTGTTGTTTAGTTATTCAGTCATGACCAACACTTTTGCAACCCTATGGACTGTAGCCCCGCCAGACTCCTCCATCCATGGAATTTCCCAGGCAAGAATACTAGAGTGGATTGTCATCTCCTTCTCCAGGGGATCTTCCTAACCCAGGGATCAAACCCACATCTCCTGCATTGCAGGCAGATTGTTTACTTTTGAGCCACCAGAGGAAACCTTTTCATAGCTTGGTGTTTCTCAAACTCTCGTCCTAAGAAACAGTTTAAAAGATGTTTATTAGAATGCCATATTAAAGTATCCTGTGACCAGAAATATCATGGAATTACTGCATTGTGTATTTTCATCTTGATGTTCAAGAATGTACAGTAACAGATTACAAACTGAGAAAAGTCCCACAGGAAAAAGATTGAGTAAGTCAGCTAAAGACAGTTTTTCTCAAATTTGTTTAACCAAGAACTCTCTTACCATAGAATTACTAATGCACTGTGGAACAATGTCCAATGTCCCAGCTGTCACAATGGCAAGCTTAAGCAAAAAATATGCTAACATCACCTCCAATCTTCCATTGGAATTAATGTAGCTCCTTCACCATCTACAAAATTGAGTTTCTCTGACCCCAGACAATTTGTCTGCTCACTTTTCCTAAATGCCAGTGGTGCAGCATGGTGCATAAAGAAGATGACTGCAAGCCTCACACTCACAAAATACTACAAAACACAATTAAATTCCAGAATAAATATGACCACTACTTCACCCATTTACAGTGTAAGTATCAATTACTTTTATTTATTTTTTTTTTCAAACCAATTTTGTCCTTTTGGATACATTTTTTCATCAGTCATAGCTCTTCTTTAAACATAACTAAGACATTTTATATTTTTGTATTTTATATTTCCAACATCTCAGACTTTGCTGGTCTGATTCTGTTGCCTGTTGTTCCTAATGACTCGTGCTTATGCGGTTTTTTTCTTTTCTTTTTGTGCTTGTTTTCACTATAAGCTCATATTCCTTGAAATTTTATCTGAAGGAATTCCTTGAAGCCTGGGTTTAAAGTACAATCCTCAAGAGAGAAATGCATTTGGGGAATTCCCTGGTGATCCAGGGGCTAAGACTCCACTCTCCCAAGTTCAACCTGACCAGGAAACTAGATTCTGCATATTGCAACTAAGAATCTGCACGCTGAAACAAAGATCCTGTGAACTGCAACTAAGACCCAGCACAACCAAAATAAGTAGGTATTTTTTAAAAAGAGTGGAATGCATTTGCTTCTGCCAGGTATACCTGGAGGTGCTCCCAACCAGAGACCACTTTAAACTGAATTGTATCATGAAGATACTCCAGTCTGCAGTCAGTATGAATTCTCCACCCAAACAGTACTGAGAACCAGCTGCGCTTACCTATCACTGGGGACACTTTCTGTCCCCACCTCCTACCTCCCCTTGCATCCAAAACCAAAGCTAAGAAGATGAGTTGTGGGATTGGGTCCCTCTTTGAATGATGGTGTCATCTGTTGGGCTGAAGGAGGAAGGGGCTCTGATCTGACTTCCCACTTTGTAGGAGGCTTAGGTTTACTGTCTACCCACATGTGGCCCCTGAAACAGTAGTTCTAGGCCACCTACAAAAGCAGCAGGATAAAAAGATGAGAGTCGGGAGTGTTTATGAACTGGCTCCTGCATGAAGTCGCAGTCCTGGGAGCCACTCAGACTCTGGCCTTCAACCAGCCTCAAGGTTCTTTTCCTTCTGTATCAGAATCATTAAGGCAAGGATGGGAGGAGGACACGAGGACAATGACCCAGATCCAAGCAGACAAAGTGCGGCATGGCGGAAGGCTCAGCTGCTCTTCCTTTTCAGCCCTTAGGCAGTCCAAGAGGCTTTGAGTCATCTCTGGGCCAGGCGAGTTCCAAGGCAGCTGTGACCTTACCGTTGAATGGGAAAGAACCAGAACAGGCCAAGCCCAAAGGTGTCCGCACAGATACACTTCTCACTGCTGCAGCAGCAGAGCTGAGCACGGATCCTTACTACTCTTTGCTCAAAGGGAGATGTCGTCTGTCCTTGCCTGCATTTCGGCGCCTCTTTCGACTCAAGAAGCTCTCTAGGTTCTTCTTGCTTCGTTTCAGCTCCTTAAACGTCTCAGCCAGGACCAGCTGGCGCTGCTCAGATTTCTGCAGGAAGTATGGCCGATGGCCCTGCTGGGCCTGAGCCCGCCGCTCCCGCTTCCGGGCCGGGCGCAGCTCCCGCTGCCGCGTTCGTTCCTTCTGGGCCATTCCTTGCTGCTCCACTCGCTGAAGCAGGTGCTGTAGTTTCTCAGGCTCCTCCCCTGAACGGCGCTTCTTCAGCTGCTTTTTCACCAGCTCTTTCTCTCTGGCTCCGATGTCATCTAGGAAATGATATGTTTTATCGAACACCTCAGGATTATACTCCCCTGACAGATCATCAAAGCAGGGGTCCCGGGCTACCTTCTTACTGATGGGGACAACCTGACGCAAAAATGGCACCCGGACCTTGGCTGACATTTCCAGAGGCCTGTGCTTATCTGCAACACATGCTTTTTGGACAGGTGGTCTACAATTCTGCTTCTTAGTGCTGCCAGTTGTTTGTAGGCTTTCGACCCCACTTGGCTCTGCAATTCCAACAGCTCCTCTAATGACATGTGAGATGTGCCATTCTGCAGGCTCCCATCATCCTGAGCCCCGCTGGGAGGCCCTGCAACCGCCCCGCCACGGGAGCTTGCTCTCGGCATCTCAATTTCTTTTAAATAGCATTCCCCCAACAAAACCAATGCAATCAAATCAAGAAACACTAAAGTCTAGAACCACATGATTCTTAACCAGCTGTAAACTACAACAAAGAAAACACAAGACAGGAAAAGAGAAAAAGCTTCTTGGTTTCGTCTTCAATAGGATGCTAGTCAATCATTGGCAGTTGTCTCAAGTCTCCCATCTGTGAAATTAAATTTCCCTTGGGAGAAAGAGCCCGTGAGGAGGTTAACTGTGACCCTAGAATTCCATGTCCCGAGGGGAAGGGGGAGCAGATGGGAAGTCCATCATTTACACACACTGCTACACTGCCTCTCGCAGAGAGTGCTTGAAACCCTTTGATTTTCTTTCAAATTTTAGACATTAGTTTGGAGCACCTCCACTCATGAGTCTTTTCTGAAGCCCCATTCTCCACCCACCATCTATCCTGTATATCTCAAACCTCAAATCTTCTCTTTCTACCTGTCTTTGGTCCCTGCATTCCTAGCACCCGAGTCTAAGCTGACAGGAGTCTCCCTCTTGGAAACAGCTTTCATGCCTTCCTATGAAAAAATACCCATTTATATCATGTAGTTCACACAGTCCTAATCTCCTATACTTCCCCCTGTGTTTCTTCTCCTTGATGAGATACCACAATATTGATGGCCTAGGGCTACCGAGAGGCTGCTGCTGCTTCCTTCTCTGAAATTCCTCAGGCCAGTCTTTCCATCTTTCTAGCAAAGGAAGCCCTTTTTTGCCTTCAAATTTGCCCCAGCTGATAAGAACCACTCAATAGTTTTCTGAACTGGACTTGCTAGTGGCAATGCAGCTTAAAGAGTCTAATGATATATAATATCCATATGCTTATAGTACAACCTAGACCTGATTGCTGTTTTCACCTGAAGTCCGTAATGGAAGTCATGTGGAGAAAGCAGATAGACCAAACTCAAAATGAGAGAAGGGTAAGAAGAGCTTCACGCTTTCAAGCTTGTGAAAATATTTGTCAAGTTGCCTGGAGAAAAACCATCTTTGTGGTGAGAAACTCTGGATGTAGTTTATCATGAGAGTATTTTTATTTACCATTATTTGATAACTTAATGAACAATGCTTTGATTCTTTTTTGCAGAAAATACGAAAAGAGCTGATGAGATTCTCAGTTTTAAAAGACATGATCTCCCACCTTCCATAATTTATTTTGATACTTATGTGTGTCCTACAGTATTTGCTGCCACCACTACATAATGAGTGGCAAGCTCAAAGTTACAATAAATTATGCATAATTTAGTCTCTTGAAAGGTCTATAAATACAGTGTGAAGTGTTCAGCTTTCTACTTGGTACAACATCTGAAATCAGATTGCTTTGATGCAAATGTTTGTCTCAATATTATAATTGTGGCATGAATTCGTCTGAATTTATTTTGTTTGTCAAAGAGCATTTTATTAATTAGTTACATTAGTCTCAAGGGTATTAGTTTTCTAAAGACATCAGTGTCAAAACTTCTGCAAATGTAAAATAATAACTCATTTTTAAAAGAAGAAAAGTTTTAAGTGATTTATTTATTTTAAATAATAAATGCTGGGTCTTTGTTTCTTTGCCCGGGCTTTTGCTGGTTGCAACAAGTCGAGGCTACTCTCTAGTTGTGGTATACAGGCATCTCATTGCGTGGCTTCTCTTGCTGCAGAGCACAGACTCTAGAGGACAGGCCCAGTCACTGTGGCGCAGGGACTTAGTTGCCATGCAGCATGTGGGATCTTCCTGCACCAGGGATCAAACCTATGTCTTCTGCCTTGGCAGGTGGATTCTCAACCACTGGAACACCAGGGAAGTCCTTACTACGTGATTTTAAAAGTACCATTTGGAGACTATGAATACTCCTAAGAGGTATATTTTCCAAACATTTCTAGTCATTGAGAAATGTACTAAGCTTACTGTTTATACCCCATCATGGATCACAGCCTTGTCATGGTGAAGGGGCTTGCATAACTCGATAAAGCTGTGAGCCCGCCGCACAGGACTACCCAAAACAGATGGGTCATAGTGAACAGTTCTGACAAACTGTGGTCTACTGGAGGAGGAAATGGCAACCCACTCCAGTATTCTTGCCGCAAGAACCCCATGAACAGTACAAAAAAAGGCAAAAAGCTATGACACTGGAAGATGAACCCCTCAGGTCGGAAGGTGTCCAATATGCTACTGGGGAAGAGTGGAGGACAATTACTAATAGCTCCAGAAAGAATGAAGTGGCTGGGCCAAAGCAGAAACAACCCTCATTTGTGCATGTGTCTGATGGTGAAAGTAAAATCCAATGCTGTAAAGAACAATGTGGCAGAGGAACCTGGAATGTTAGGTCCATGAATCAAGGTAAATTGTAAGTGGTCAAGCAGGAGATGGCAACAGTGAACATTGACAACTTAGGAATCAGTGAACTAAAATGGACCAGAATGGGCAAATTTAATTCAGATGACAATTATATGTACTACTGTGGGCAAGAATCCTTTAGAAGAATGGAGTAGCCTCATAGACAACAAAACAGTCTGAAATGCAATACTTGGGCACAACCTCAAAAAAGACAGAATGATCTTGGTTCATTTCCAAGGCAAACCATTCCACATCACAGTAATCCAAGTCTATGCCCCAAACCACTAATGCTGAAGAAGCTGAAGTTGACTGGTTCTATAAAGACCTACAAGACCTCCTAGAATGCACACCAAAAAAAGATGTCCTTTTCATAAAAGGGGATTGGAATACAAAAGTAGGAAGTCAAGAATAACAGGCAAGTTTGGCCTTGGAGTACAAAATGGAGCAGGAAAAAGGCTAACAGAGTTTTGCCAAGAGAACATGATGGTCAGAGCAAACATCCGTTTCCAACAACCCATGAGACAGCTCTACATATGGACAAAACTGAGGGTCAGTACCAAAAGCAGATTATGTTCTTTGCAGCCAAAGATGGAAAAGCTCTATACAGTCTGCAAAAACAAGACCTGGAGCTGACGTGGCTCGGGTCATGAGCTCCTTATTGCAAAATTCAGGCTTAAATTGAAGAAAGTAGGGGAAAACCACTAAGTCATTGAAGCATGACCTAAATCAAATCCCTTACAATTATACAGTGGAGGTGACTAATAGATTCAAGGGATTAGATCTGATAAACAGAGTGCCTGGACAGAGGTTTATAACATTATACAGGAGGCGGTGACCAAACCATCCCAGAGAAAAAGAAATGCAAGAAGACGAAGTGGTTGTCTGAGGAGGCTTCATAAATAGCTGATGAAAGAACAGAAGTGAAAGGCAAGGAAGAAAGGGAAATATATACTCAACTGAATGCAGAGTTCCAGAAAATAGCAAGGAGAGATAAAAAGGCTTCCATAAATGAAAACTGCAAAGAAATAGAGGGAGAAACTAGAGATCTCTTCAAGAAAATTGGAGATATCAAGGGAACATTTCATGCAAGGGTGGGCACAATAAAGGCCAGAAAATAAAGACCTAACAGAAACAGAAGAGATTAAGAAGAGGTGGTAAAAACACACAAGAAATATACAACAAGATTTTAATGACTTGGATTATCACGATGGTGTGGCCCCTGACCTAGAGCCAGACATCATGGAGTATGAAGTCAAATGGGCCTTTAAAAGCATTACTACCACCAAAGCTAGTGGACATGATAGAATTCCAGCTCAGTTATTTCAAATCCTAAAAGATGATGCTGTTAAAGTGCTAGCAAATTTGGAAAACTCAACAGTGGCCACAGGATTGGAAAAGGTTAGTTTTTCATTCTAATCCGAAAGTAGGGCAATGCCAAAATTGTTCAGACTACCTTACAATTGCAGTCATTCCACATGTTAGCAAAGTAATGCTCAAAGATTCCAGATATACAAGCAAGGTTTCAAAATGGCGAAGGAACCAGAGATCAAATTGTCAACATCTATTGGATAATGGAGGAAGCAAGGGAATTCCAGAAAAATATCTACTTCTGCTTCACTGACTATGCTAAAACCTTAGACTGTGTGGATCACAACAAACTGTGGAAAATTCTGAAAGAGATGGAATTAACAGACCACCTTACCTGTCTCCTGAGAAACCTATATGCGGATCAAGAAGCAACAATTAGAACCAGACATGGCTCAAATGAGTGGTTCAAAATTGGGAAAGGAGCAAAATAAGGCCAGTGTATTTAACTTATATGTAGAGTACATCATGGAAATGCTGGGCTGGATGAATCCTAAGCTGGAATCAAGATTGTTCAGAGAAATATCAACAACTTCAGTTATGCAGATGATATCACTCTAATGGCAGAAAGTGAAGAGGAGCTAAAGAGCCTCTTGATGAGGGTGAAAGAGGAGAGTGAAAAAGCTGGCTTGAAACTCACATTGAAAAAAAAACCTAAGATCATGGCATCTAGTCCCATCACTTCATGGCAAATAGATCGGAAAAACTTGGAAGTAGTGACATATTATCTTTCCTTGGACTCCAAAATCCCTGTGGAGAGACTGCAGCTATGAAATTCAAGGACACTTTCTCCTTAGAAGGAAAGTTATGACCAACTTAGACAGCATATTCAAAACCAGGGGCTTAACTTGGCCAACAAAGGTCCGTATAGTCAAAGCTATGGTTTTTCCAGGAGTCATGTATGGATATGAGAGTTGAACCGTAAAGAAAGCTGAGTGCCAAAGAATTGATGCTTTCGAATTGTACTGGAAAAGACTCTTGAGAGTCCCTTGGACAGCAAGGAGATTAAGCTAGTCAATCCTAAAGGAAATCAACCCTGACTATTCATTGGAAGGACTGATGCTGAAGCTGAAGCTCCAGTACTTTGGCCGCCTGATCTGAAGAGCTGACTCACTGAAAACACCTGATGCTGGGAAAGAATAAGGGCAGAAGGAGAGTTCAGTTCAGTCACTCAGCTGTGTCCAAATCTTTGCAACCCCATGGACTGCAGCACGCCAAGCTTCCCTGTCCATCACCAGCACCCAGAGCTTGCTCAAACTCATGTCCATCTAGTCAGTAATCCCATCCAACTAACTCAACCTCTGTCATCCCCTTTTCCTCCTGCCTTCAATCCTTCCTGGCATCAGGATCGTTTTTAGTGAGTCAGTTCTTTGCATCAGGTGGCCAAAGTATTGGAGCTTCAGCTCTAGTATCAGTCCTTCCAATGAATATTCAGGGTTGATTTCCTTTAGGGTTAACTAGCTTGATCTCCTTGCTGTCCAAGGGACTCTCAAGAGTCTTCTCCAGCACCATAATTCAAAAGCATCAATTCTTCAGCACTCAGCTTTCTTTACAGTCCAACTCTCATATCCATACATGACTACTGGAAAAACAATAGCTTTGACTAGATGGACATTTGTTGGCAAAGTAATGTCTCTGCTTTTTAATATGCTGTCTAGGTTTGTCATAGCTCTTTTCCAAAGAGCAAGTGTCTTCAATTTCATGGCTGCAGTCACTGTCCACAGTGATTTTGGACCCCAACAAAATAAAATCTGTCACTGTTTCCACTTTTTCTCCATCTATTTGCCATGAAGTGCTGGGACCAGATGCCATGATCTTTGTTTTTTGAATGTTGAGTTTTAAGCCAGCTTTTTCACTCTCCTCTTTCACCTTAATCAAGAAGTTCTTTAGTTCTTCTTCACTTTCTGCCATTAGTGTGGTGTCATCTGCATCTCTGAGGTTATTGATGTTTCTCCCAGTAATCTTGATTCCAGCTTGTGTTTCATCCAGCCTGAAATTTCACATGATGTATTCTGCATATAACTTAAATAAACAGGGTGACAACATGTAGCCTCATTTCCAATTTGGAAGCAGTCTGTTGTTCCATGTCCAGTTCTAACTGTTGCTTCTTGACCTGCATACAGATTTCTCAGGAGGCAAGCAAGGTGGTCTGCTATTCCCACCTCTTGAAGAATTTTCCAGAGTTTGTTGTGATCCACACAGTCAAAGGCTTTGGCATAATCAATAAAGCAGTAGTAGATGTTTTTCTGTAATTCTCTTGCTTTTTCTGTGACCCAGCAGATGTTGGCAATTAGATCTCTGGTTCCTCTCCTTTCCTAAATCCAGCTTGAACATCTGGAAGTTCACGGTTCACATACTGTTGAAGCCTGGCTTGGAGAATTTTTAGCATTACTTTACTAGTGAATGAGATGAATGCAATTGTGCAGTAGTTTGAGCATTCTTTGGCATTGCCCTTCTTTGGGATTGGAATGAAAACTGACCTTTTCCAGTCCTGTGACCACTGCTGAGTTTTCCAAATTTGCTGGCATATTGAGTGCAGAACTTAACAGCATCATCTTTAGGCTTTGAAACAGCTCAACTGGAATTTCATCATCTCCACTAGCTTTATTAGTAGTGCTTCCTAAGGCCCATTTGACTTTGCATTCCAGGATGTCTGCCTGTAGATGAGTGATCAGACCATGTCTGCCTGTAGGTTATCTGGGTCACTAAGATCTTTTTTGTATAGTTCGTCTGTGTATTCTTGGCACCTCTTCTTAATATCTTCTGCTTCTGTTAGGTCTGTACCATTTCTGTCCTTCATTGTACCCATCCTTGCATGAAATGTTCCTTTGGTATCTCTAATTTTCTTGAAAAGATCTCTTGTCTTTCCCATTCCATTGTTTTCCTCTATTTCTTCACATTGATCACTGAAGAAGGCTTTCTTATCTCTTCTTGCTATTCTTTGGAACTCTGCATTCAGATGGGTATATCTTTCCCTTTCTCCTTTGCCTTTTGCTTCTCTTCTTTTCTCAGCTATTTGTAAGGTCTCCCCAGGCAGCCATTTTGTCTTTTTGCATTTCTTGGGGATGGACTTGATTGCTGCTTCCTGTGCAATGTCACAAACCTCCGTCCATGGTTCTTCAGTCACTCTGTCAGATCTAATACCTTGAATCTATTTGTCACCCACACTGTATAATCATAAGGGATTTGATTTAGGTCATACCTGAATGCTCTAGTGGTTTTCCCTACTTTTTTCAATTTAAGTCTGAATTTGGCAATAAGGAGTTCATGTTCTGAGCCACAATCAGCTCCCGGTCTTATTTTTGCTGACTGTGTAGAGCACCTGCATCTTCGGCTGCAAAGAATATAATCAATCTGATTTCAGTGTTAACCATCTGGTGATGTCCATGTATAGAGTCATCTCTTGTGTTGTTGGAAGAGGGTGTTTCCTATGAAAGGTGCATTCTTTTGGCAAAACTCTGTTAGCCTTTGCCCTGTTCATTTTGTACTCCAAGGCCGAACTTGCCTGTTACTCCAGGTATCTCTTGACTTCCTACTTTTGCATTCTAGTCCCCTATAATGAAAAGGACATCTTTTTTTTTTTTTGGTGTTACTTCTCGAAGGTCTTGTAGGTCATCATAGAACCATTCAACTTCAGCTTCTTCGGCATTACATTCGGTTGGGGCATACACTTGGATTACTCTGATATTGAATGGTTTGTCTTGGATATGAACAGAGATCATTCTGTCATTTTTGAGGTTGCATCCAAGTACTGCATTTCAGACTGTTTGGTTGATTGTGAGGGCTACTCCATTTCTTCTGAGGGATTCTTGCCCACAGTAGTAGATATAATGGTCATCTGAATTCAATTAGCCCATTCTGGTCCATTTTAGTTCACTGATTCCTAAAATGTCAATGTTCACCCTTGCCGTCTTCTGTTTGACCACTTCCAATTTACCTTGAGTCATGGGCCTAACATTCCAGGTTCCTATGCAGCATTGTTCTTTATAGCATCAGACTTTACTTCCATCACCAGTCAGATCTACAACTGGGCATTGTTTCTGCTTTGGTTCTGTCTCTTCATTCTTTCTGGAGTTATTTCTCCGTCTTCTCCAGTAGCATATTGGGCACCTCCCAACCTGGGGAGTTCAACTTTCAGCGTCATATGTTTTTACCTTTTCATACTGTTCATGGGGTTCTCAAGGCAAGAATACAGAAGTGGTTTGCCATTCCCTTTTCCAGTGGGCCACATTTTGTCAGACCTCTCCACCATGATCCATCCATCTTGGGTGGCCCTACACAGCATGGTCATAGTTTCATTGAGTTAGACAAGGCCACGTGATCAGTTTGGTTAGTTTTCTGTGATTGTGGTTTTCATTCTGTCTGCCCTCTGAAGGATAGGGATAAGAGGCTTATGGAAGCTTCCTGAATGGAGAGACTAACTCTGGGGGGGGAGGGGGGGCGGGGGGGGGGCAAACTGGGTCTTATTCTGACGTGTAGGGCCATGCTTAGTAAATGTTTAATCCAATTTTCTGTTGATGGACAGGGCTGTGTTCTCTACCTGTTGTCTGGCCTGAGGCCAAACTAGGGTAGGGGTAATTACGGTAATGGTGACCTCCTTCAAAAGCACTTTTGCATGCACAGTATTTTATTCAGCGCCCCTGACCCCTCAGCAGGCCACTGTCGACCCACACCTCCGCTGGAGACTCCTGAACACTCACAGGCAAGTCTGGCTCAGTCTTTTGAGGGCAACAAAGGATAAGATGGTTAGATAGCGTCACTGACTCAGTGGATGCCTGGCGTGCTGCAGTCCATGCGTTCACAAAGAGTCAGACACCACTTACTGAATGACATCTATTTATTGCTTCTTGTTATTATCCTGTGTAATTTCTTTTGGCAAAATCAGAGTAAAAGCATCTTACCTTTACGTTCAGTTGTTTGGACTAAAATGTCCAAGAAATTTTAGTTTATGTTCTGATAAACAATATTTGTAATTCTTGCTTCTCTTCCATTCCTAAAAATTGTCAGACTATTGATTATGATGAATCTTTGTATAGGCAGCATTGCCTCCATGTATTCCCGTTTAGTGCATGACTTTCATTCTTGAAAGGCCTCTGTTTCATGTGTTTTGTGATTTTTTTGTTGTTGCAAATTCCTGTTTATTGAACTTTATGTATGAAACTTTTTTGAAGACTGCATTTAAGTTTAATTTTTTCCAGAGCTTTTGGGCTTGTGTTTAAAAAATGTCTATTGGAACTGAAACCTAGAAGAACTTTAAAAAATTTTTTTTCACCTTGGATTTTTGGGGAGAGGGTACGTAGATAGTATGAATTCCTGCTCCACAACCCCCCTGTCAGTATTATTTATGTCAGTTCAGGTCTTCCAAAAATCAAATGTCCAAATAGGATTGGAAAGATAAAAAATTTATTTGAAAAATAAAAAGACACAAAAACAGCTTTATGTTTTTGGTAAATGGGAAGAGCCTTTAGAAGGCAATGCCAGAAGGTTTCAGATTATAGAATCATTCTGAGAAAGCCTTGGCCAAGCCAATAGGGTGTCTCTGAGCAATAGTTACCATTAGAGGAGTCCCATGTTGGGCAGAAATGGCTCAGCTCTGGTTCTTCAGCCATGCTCCATCATTGACCAAAAGCAACCCTTAGGAAACATGTGTCTCAGTCACTCAGTCATGTCCAACTCTTTGTAACCCCATGGACTGTAGCCCGCCAGTCTCCTCTGTCCTTGGAATTCTCCAGGCAATGATACTGGAGCGGGTAGCCATTTCCTTCTCCAGGGGCTCTTCCCTCGCCAGGGATAGAACCTGGATCTCCTGCATTGCAGGCAGATTCTTTACCATCTGAGCCACCAGGGAAGCCCTAGGAAACACAGCCTCGTCATAAATGCCACCATGGATCCAAAGGTGCCCATGTGGAGGCTGTCAGTCAGCTGAGCACCCAAACAACAGATTCTCTGGAAGAGCGATCTGGGCCATCTCACAAGTGCTGGGGAATTGTTTTTCTTATTTCATCATGATGGTGTCTCCTGAATTAGAATGGAGGAACAGCCATGCCACCTTCAGAAATTTTTGAGATGTCATCTTGGCATTGTCAGGGAAATAAGTCCTCGTAATGGATGAAGTCCCCATAATGGATATGAAAAATGAAACAGAAACAAGAATTGTCTTTAAGAATCAGTGCTCAACCAGTAGACCAGTTCACGGTATTGGTGAGAGCAGGGAAAGACAGAGAAAATGGTATAAGGCAGAAGTAGGTGATTACCACTTCATGCTGGGACACACGGAACAGCTCGGAAATGAAAATAGCGTTGAACCAGCAAGGAACAATATGAGGCTAGATTTCCACTGGTTAGGTATGATCTAATTTTAAGTTTTTTGTTTAAATGTTATTTTATCAGCCAGACTGTGGGCTAGGAAAACTTGAGCTACACACAGTTCTAAATGCAAACCTGTCATTTCCCTTTCAATGTCCCACTCAAGGACCTAGTATATAATACAGAGAACTAAAGAGATTATATCACACACCCACACAAAGCAAAGCATACAAAATATATCCTGACCCCTATATTTTCTATCTCATTTGATGGCATAATCATTGCAATCATTATTTACTCACCCAGCTAGAAAACTAAGCACTATCCTCTGCTCCCTCACTTTTACTCTACATAATTTAATCAAGTTATCAACTCTGCCTCAAAACTCTTTTGTCTGCTCTTTCTTCCTCTTACACCTCTAATTACATTTCGCTGTGTAAAAACATCATATAGTTCCATAATACATGTAGGGCAGACTTCAGCATTCTTAACATGGCATAAAAATTCACAACCCAACATAAACCTCACTTTTCTTTGTTGAGCATCCAACACTTTTCCTTCTTTCATCTATTCAGCAAATATTTGAGTGCCTAGTCTGTGTCAAGGATATACATTAGCCACAGAATCATCTGATCTTGCCGTTCTCTTTATTAATCATGGTCTTTCATGCGTCTGTGTCTTTGCATGTGATACTTACATGATATTTCTGATGCCCCTAACTTCACACTCTCAATTATTCAGGACCTAATTTAAATACCACACGCTCTGTGAAAACTCTTCTAGGACTTCCTGGTGGTATGTTTCTCCCTCCTCTGCGCCTCCTTAAATACTTGTATATAACTTAATACAACACTTATTACAATAGAATGTTCAACTACCCAACGTTTATTAAGTGTCACCATGTTGTAAGAACAGACATTGAGAATATGTGAGTGAGACACGGATCCTTCTATGGAAGATGTCAGGATCCATTTGCATGTTTTTTTATTTATTTGAGGATGAGCTCCACAAGGTCCTGCATTTCTTGGTTCTTGAAATATGACAAGAATTTGGCCATTTGATTCGGGAACAAATTATCAGGTTTGGTTCTGACTTTTTTTCCTTCTTTAAATTTTATCTTTCACATCCTTTTTTTCTGCCAGAATTGCATTCTCTTAAAGCCAGGCAAAGCAAGTTTGTCCTTTTAAGGCCTAGAAATATTACTTAGGCCATCCAGTCTGCCAATTTGATTTGCCTCAGAATGTAATTTGACATTCTTCCTGTCACAGAGTGACAACTAATTCTCCCCCTCTTGAATATGGGCCAGGCTTACAAACTTGCTTCTGATTAACAGAAGGCAGCAGAAGGGACCCTGCCTAACTTCCAACGCTAGGTTAGAAAAGGTTATAATGCTTCCACCTGGCTCACTCTTGGAACCCAACCATCACTGGGATGCTGGCTCTTACAGCCTAAGCCACCATGCTGTGAAGAAGCCAAGGAGATAAATGGAGAGATCACATGTAAGTGTTCTGACCATAACTGCAGCCAAGGACCCCTGCTGACAGACAGCATTAAATGCCAGATGTGAGTGACCCAGCCTTGGATGACTCCAGCCCTCTTAGCTGGTACTAAATGAAGTAGAGGAGATCTGAACCGATGAGCCCTGCCAAAAAGGCAGATTTGTGAGCAAAACAAATGTCATTCTTTTAAGCTGCTAAATTGGGCGATATTTACTAGGTAGCAATAGATAACTAAAATATCAGTGAAATAAATTGCAACCTAAATGCCATGAGAAGCTCCTCAGAGAAGCTGCCAGATGGACTTTTGCAAAGGCCATTTTGAGAGCTGCACATGCAGAAAGCTCTGAAGTTGCAGGGGTTCAGTCATGCCTTAAATTTGCACTTGAACTATATTACCAACAGAGTACAAGATGCATAGAGTTGATCTAAAGCTTTTCTATGTTATGTTATTTATCTTTGTAACAAGCTCCCTGCTTCTTTTCTTGACCCCCATGCACTCTATTCTCAACACAGCAGCCAAAGCTGTATGTTTAAAACATTAGTCAGATAATGTACCTTTCTTGCTCCTTCCATAGCTTTCCATCTCACAAAATATAAAATTCAAATCATTATTATAGCTAAAAATCTATATAATCTACCCTCCAGTTACTTTATCTCCTCCAACTCTGTCTCATTCACTCTGTTTCAGCCACTTGACACCCTTCCTGTCCCTACAACACACCAAGCATATTTCTGTGTCAGGGTCTCATTCCCTCAGTTTATTTGTATCTGCTTCAATATCACTTTATCAGAAAGGACTTCAGTGATCTCTCAGTTTAAAATGAAACTCCCTTCTCTCTATTAATTTGCTCCATTATTTTTTTTCTTTACTGCACTTACCTCATGTGGCATGTTACTGCTATATTGCTTATTTGCCTATTTTGTGTCTCCTTCCACTGGAATATGAGCTCCATGAGGATAGGGACTTTGTTTACTACTCTATCCTCAGGTCTTTGAACAATACCTGGCACTCAGTAATCACTGTTGATCGTATGAATGATTGAATATTTTTGAAGAGGAGAGCAAAGACATAAATGGCTTTAAATCATAAATTAGTAGGTTTTTCTCAGTCAAGATTCCATTTATACTAATTCTGATTGTCACCAAACCATGAATAAATGATGTTAGTCATAGGACTTATGTTTATAGAAAGACAAAGACTTGCAAAGTGATTTTTTAAATAGGAAACATTGACTATGAATTACATATATGAGATGCAAAACTACATATGTGAATTATATATATGAGATGAAATAATCACATATACAACTTGAAAAAGCTGAGACATAGAACAGTTAATTGACAATATTCCAGAGGATATAATAGGATGTTTTTTCATTTATTTTATCCATCATTAATTTATTCAAATATACTTAAAATTTTGTACTACAATTAATGGCTGAGCAGACACAAATAATGGACAGTTCCTGGAAACAACTTATAATGCTGTGGTTAGTGGCTGATGTTGTCTTCCCCATTTCCAGAACTCTGCATCTCTTTGCATAGATCCAGATTACTGTCCGACGTCAGTTTCATGTTCTTTCTATCTGAAGAAGTTCCTTTAACACTTCTTATAGCTAAAGTCTGAAAAAGTTTGGAAATATCTTTCTTTCTCTTTCATTTTTGAAAAAGGTTTTCAGGAGGTATAGAACTCTGGGTTGATAGTTGTTTTTTTTTTTCTTTTTCCTTACAGTACTTAAAGAATGTTTCTCCATTGACCTCTGGCTTGTGTAGTGTTTGTGAGCGCTGAAGAATTGATGCTTTTGAACTGTGGTGTTGGAGAAGACTCTTGAGAGTCCCTTGGACTGCAAGGAGATCCAACCAGTCCATTCTGAAGGAGATCAGCCCTGGGATTTCTTTGGAAGGACTGATGCTGAAGCTGAAACTCCAGTACTTTGGCCACCTCATGGGAAGAGTTGACTCATTGGAAAAGACTTTGATGCTGGGAGGGATTGGGGGCAGGAGAAGAAGGGGACGACAGAGGATGAGATGGCTGGATGGCATCACTGACTCGATGGACGCGGGTCTGAGTGAACTCTGGGAGTTGGTGATGGACAGGGAGGCCTGGCATGCTGCGATTCATGGGGTAGCAAAGAGTTGGACACGACTGAGCAACTGAACTGAACAGAACTGAACTGAAAAAGAAAGATATGTATCATGCTTACAGTAAGCAAATAAACAAAAAAGCTATAGTGGCTATATTAATATAGTAATAGCATACAGAGTAAACTTAAGAACAAAGATTACCAGAGAGGGTTCAGAGAGCTTCCTGATTGGTGAACATGTACAGAGTCCCAGAAAGTGGCACCTGGGGAGGCATGGAAGTTCTGAGCCCTTTTCCCCATACCCTGTCCTATGCCCCCCATACCCTATCCTAAAAGAGGTCTGTCCTGGGTGTTCATTGGAATGACTGATGTTGAAGCTGAAACTCCAATACTTTGGGCACCTGATGTGAAGAGCTGACTCATTGGAAAAGACTCTGATGCTGGGAAAGATTGAGGGCAGGAGGAGAAGGGTCCGACAGAGGATGAGATGGTTGGATGGCATCACTGACTCAATGACTCAATAGACATGGGTTTGGGTGGACTCCAGGAGTTGGTGATGGACAGGGAGGCCTGGCATGCCGCGGTTCATGGGGTCGCAAAGCGTCGGACATGACCGAACGACTGAACTGAACTGAACTGAACTGAACTGAGCTGAACTGTCCTCTGCAAATCTTTGACCTGGCTGTCCCTGAGATATAACCTTTCATAGTAAACAAATAGACTAGTGAGTAAACAGGTGCCTGAGTTCTGTGAGCCATGGGAACCTCTGATTTACAGCCAACTGGTCAGAAGCACAGGTGATTTCCTGGGTTTGCAACTGGCATCTGAAGTTGGTAGAAGGGGACAGTCTTAAGGAACTGAGCCCTTAACCTGTGGAAACCAATGCTCCTTCCATGTAGATAGTGTCAGCATTTAGTTGAATTGCAGGGCACCCAGCTGGACCTGAGAGTTGCTTGGCAGTGTGGGAAACCAATACCGCCACATACACACGCATATTGGAATTGGGTCCAGAACCCCTAGACCACTTTGGATATCCTTTATATCTCCTCTTACATCTTCCTGGCTCACTCTTTGGTTCCAGAACTGTTGCCACAACAAACTGTAGAAAGGTGTAGCCTGGCAGCATTTTGTCTGGGGGTTGCAACAAGACTCTCTTGCTTTCTGCCAGAATTTTCTTCTGTCACCACATAGGATGCCTTTGGGAACCCTCTTGGCCATTCTGGTGCATCTGAAGGAACCCTTGGCAAATAGGAGGAGAGGAGTTTGAGAATAAATACCCTCCTCTTGCATCTCACCAGCAGGTAATTCTAAGGCACCTTGTTTGCAGTTCTTATTGCACCTGCTACATGGTGGAGAGAGAAAAATCTCAGAGAAACTACAACTCAGGAAAATCTCTGGTAGAGTAAGGAATGAAAATGAGAAAGAGGAGAGGAGCTGGCATTCTCACTAGGCTGTGCCTAAGTTTTATACATCTTCATATCTCTCTAATGTTCAGCTGAATGTAGCTGGTTAATAAATGAGTTGAAAAGATGAATATGTGTAGGACAATATGGAAAAATAAAATAATATTTTTCTGGCATATATTTAACTAAATTCCTATGGACAATCTAATGTATTAGTGGTCTAGAAAAACCAGCTTTAAAATTTTCATTTAAAATTAGGAGCCTTGAAAAACATCATGTGTAGTATTTGGCTTCCAATCAGAATTTTTATTGGAATAGGCCTATTATTTCTTCTACATGAACATTTTTATTTACATCTTCTTTCTACAAACAAAATGCTAGCAAGAGTTAGCAAGGGTTGATTGGAGGCAAGAGAAGGAGAGCAGGAGGGTTGAATAAATGCTGGCAAGGACTTCCCTCCTGCTGACTTTACTATTTTCAAAAGGCAAATGAGGAAGTATGGAATTTATTTAATGGAATATCTAATCATTTTTAAAGAGCTTATTTTTCATGTAAAAACATTGACAAGGGCTATTGACATTAATTTACTCGAATAGACGGAAACATACTGAAACTTTTATTCAAGAATGTTATAAACAATAAATTTCATGAATATTTATTGTAAAATCTATCACATTATAATTCTTTACAGTGCGTTGTTCACCTAAATTTTCACCGTCATAAATTCATAGCACAACTAGAGTCTGGAATGCCTGGTATAAATATTTACTAAATGAATTAGAATCAGGGGTAGTTTCCCAACTGTTCTGATTCCCTCTGATTCCACCAGAGCTTCCCTTTCTATATCTTGACACCCAGAGGGACTCTAGGACGTAAAGGACCCCATCTTCCAATAGAGGAAGAGCTTACTGATGTTTTTTTATTAGGAGGAAAGTGTTCACACAGTGCATTAAATTGGATCCTCAACAAAGTCTCAGGGCAGAAGTAGATGTCTTGAGGGAGTTGGCAAGGGGCCTTGAAAGGGATCAAGTATATCTGAATATATTTTATAGTCTCGTATCTTTGTTTTGGCGCTAATCATGTACTTCCATCCTTTCAGGACCTTAATATTTTATTCTTAAGAGATATAGCTGAAGTCTTAATAAAACTTTCATTGATTTCTACTGTAACAGTTTTCATTTTCTCCTAAGATAATAAAGATAACACTAACAACGAGATAGAGAATGAGTTAGGAAGTTCAAGAAAGAAAAGCACATCGAAAGAATAGATAGCTCAGAGAGTCCAAAAACCTTAGTGTTGGAAGATGCTACAAAATAGTGGTTCCTAACTACTGGTCAGTGGGTCAATGTGGAAGGGTGAGTTTTTAGTAACCTCTGGCTATTGAGAGAAAGAAGGAAAGAACTAGAAGAAAGAGAGCATAAAGAGGAGTCACTCTGTTTATAATATTTCTTATGAGGTAAACACAGCAACCTAAAAAAAAAAAAGAATTGTGATTTTTGAGCAAATCTGTAAATATACTATTACTATCCTGTTTACCTAACGTGAGTGAATTTTACAGTATGTGAATTACAGCTCAGTAAATGATGCTAAAGTTGAAACTCCAGTACTTTGGCCACCTCATGCAAAGAGTTAACTCATTGGAAAAGACTTAGATGCTGGGAGGGATTAGAGGCAGGAGAAGAAGGGGATGACCGAGGATGAGATGGCTGGATGGCATCACGGACTCAATGGACGTGAGTCTGAGTGAACTCCAGGAGTTGCTGATGGACAGGGAGGCTTGGCGTGCTGCAATTCATGGGGTCGCAAAGAGTCGGACACGACAGAGCAACTGAACTGAACTGAACTGAACTGAAAGACCGCCTGACCTGCCTCTTGAGAAATCTATATGCAGGTCAGGAAGCAACAGTTAGAACTGGACATGGAATAACGGACTGGTTCCAAATAGGAAAAGGAGTATGTCAAGGCTGTATATTGTCACCCTCCTTATTTAACTTATATGCAGAGTACATCATGAGAAACGCCGGACTGGAAGAAACACAAGCTAGAATCAAGATTGCTGGGAGAAATATCAGTAACCTCAGATATGCAGATGACACCACCCTTATGGCAGAAAGTGAAGAGGAACTAAAAAGCCTCTTGATGAAAGTGAAAGTGGAGAGTGAAAAAGTTGGCGTAAAGCTCAACATTCAGAAAACGAAGATCATGGCATCCAGTCCCATCACTTCATGGGAAATAGATGGGGATACAGTGGAAACAGTGTCAGACTTTATTTTGGGGGGCTCCAAAATCACTACAGATGGTGACTGCAGCCATGAAATTAAAAGATGCTTATCAACCCTGGGATTTTTTTGGAAGGAATGATGCTAAAGCTGAAGCTCCAGTACTTCGGACACCTCATGCGAAGAGTTGACTCATTGGAAAAGACTCTGATGCTGGGAGGGATTGGGGGCAGGAGGAGAAGGGGACGACCCAGGATGAGATGGCTGGATAGCATCACGGACTCAATGGACATGAGTCTGAGTGAACTCCGGGAGATGGTGATGGACAGGGAGGCCTGGCATGGTGCGATTCATGGGGTTGCAAAGAGTCGGACATGACTGAACAACTGAACTGAACTGAACTACTCCTTGGAAGAAAAGTTATGACCAACCTAGATAGCATATTCAAAAGCAGAGACATTACTTTGCTGACTAAGGTCCGTCTAGTCAAGGCTATGGTCTTTCCTGTGGTCATGTATGGTTGTGAGAATTGGACTGTGAAGAAGGCTGAGCGCTGAAGAATTGATGCTTTTGAAATGTGGTGTTGGAGAAGACTCTTGAGAGTCCCTTGGACTGCAAGGAGATCCAACCAGTCCATTCTGAAGGAGATCAACCCTGGGATTTCTTTGGAAGGAATGATGCTAAAGCTGAAACTCCAGTACTTTGGCCACCTCATGGGAAGAGTTGACTCATTGGAAAAGACTCTGATGCTGGGAGGGATTGGGGGCAGGAGAAGAAGGGGACGACAGAGGATGAGATGGCTGGATGGCATCACTGACTCGATGGACATGAGTCTGAGTGAACTCCGGGAGCTGGTGATGGACAGGGAGGCCTGGCATGGTGCGATTCATGGGGTTGCAAAGAGTCGGACATGACTGAACAACTGAACTGAACTGATCTGAAAGATGTTTTTTAATATTAAAATAAAAAAGAAGCAAAGAAAGATTAAATTCAAGAGTTTACTGAGCACTTACAAAGTAGAGAGATACTTTGTTCTGTTTGGAAAGATGGGTAGATATTGAGGAGTTAATTTAGGGTTTTAAAAACATAATGACTAACAAAGAGCCCCCTACCTGTACTAACTTTACTGGAATGCTCTCCCCATCCCTCCACCCATTCCTACTTCCATATTCATAAGGCTGACTCCTCTTTATCATTTGGCTTAATATCACCTTTTCATAAAAATCTTCTCTGAATGTTTAATCCAAACTAGCTACCCATTCATTCTCTATCATATACTGTTTTAATTCTTGCACTGTTGTTTTAACTATCTAATGCATTTATGATTTTTAGAAGGTACCTATTGGCTTTAAAAATTGAAACCTTATATACTCATAAGTTACTGTCCACATAAACTTGGCTTTTCTATTCTGCCGACTTCACTAACAAAACTTTATTCTTCCATCTTCATTGACATGGTTTATTTTTTTAGGAAACTCTTATCCAAAAGATAAAATTACAAGCAATATTTGTAAAGTGCCTTTATTGTTTTATAACTTACATATCATAACCACCCTTGCTGGATCTATGATGCAGTGGCACTTCTATTTATGGATTTATACAAAAATCACCACAATCTAATTTTAGAATATTTTGATGACTCCAGAAAGAAACCTTGTGCCAGTCTGGACCCCTCTCCTGACAGCCTTCAGTTCAGTTCATTCCAGTCGCTCAGTCGTGTCCGACTCTTTGCGACCCCATGAATCGCAGCACGCCAGGCCTCCCTGTCCATCACCAACTCCCGGAGTTCACTCAGACTCATGTCCATCGAGTCAGTGATGCCATCCAGCCATCTCATCCTCTGTCGTCCCCTTCTTCTCCTGCCCCCAATCCCTCCCAGCATCAGAGTCTTTTCCAATGAGTCAACTCTTCCCATGAGGTGGCCAAAGTACTGGAGTTTCAGCTTTAGCATCATTCCTTCCAAAGAAATCCCAGGGTTGATCTCCTTCAGAATGGACTGGTTGGATCTCCTTGCAGTCCAAGGGACTCTCAAGAGTCTTCTCCAACACCACAGTTCAAAAGCATCAATTCTTCGGCGCTCAGCCTTCTTCACAGTTCAACTCTCACATCCATACATGACTACTGGAAAAACCATAGCCTTAGGCAATCACTAATCACTTTCTGTCTCTATTTGTTGTTCTTGTTCAGTTGCTCTGTTATGTCTGACTCTTTGCTACCCCATGGACTGCAGCATGCCTGGCTTCCCTGTCCTTCACTATCTCTGGGAGTTTGCTCAGATTCGTGTTCATTGAGCTGATGAGGCCATCCAACCATCTCATCCTCTGTTGCCTTCTCCTCCTGCCCTCAATCATTCCCAGCATCAGGATCTTCTCCAATGAGTCAGCTCTTCACATCAGATGGCCAAAGTATTGGAGCTTCAGCATCAGTCCTTCCAATGAATATTCAGGGTTGATTTCCTTTAGGATTGACTGGTTTGATCACCTTGCTGTCCAAGAGACTCTCAAGAGTCTTCTCCAGCACCACAGTTTGAAAGCAACAATTCTTTGTCACTCAGCCTCCTTTGAGAGTTGTGAGTCCAACTCTCACATCCATACATGACTACTGGAAAAACCATAGCTTTGACTAGATGGATCTTTGTTAGCAAAGTGATGTCTCTGCTTTTGAATATGCTGTCTAGGTTGGTCACAGATCTTTTCCCTGGAACAGTCGCCTTCTAATTTCATGGTTGCAGTCACCATGCAGTGATCTTTTCTGCATCTATAGATTGGCTTCTTCTGGACATTTCATATAAATAGATTCATACAATATGTGATTCTTTGAATCTTCTTTCTTTCATTAAAGATAACATTTTTTGAGTCTTATCCATGTTACAACATGTATCAGTGATTCATTCCTTTTAATTGACAAATAGTATTGTGTGGATATGCCAATTTTTTTTTATCCATTCACCGATTAATGGACATTTGGATTCTTTTTACTTTCTAGCTATTATGAATAATATTGCGATAAGCATATGTGTAATCATCTCTATGTGGGCGTATAATCTCATTTCTCATATTCTTAAAATTCCTAGAATATGAGAATTCTCATATTCTTTCAAATTCCTAGAAGTAGAATTGTTGGTAACTCTATGTTTAACACTGTAGGAAACTGCCAAAGCCTTTTCCAAAAAGGCTGCACCATTTTACATTCCCATCAGCAATGCATGAGTGTTCTTATTTCTCCACATCTTTGTCAACACTTGTTATTTTCTAATTTTTTTGTTTGTTTGAGTATCACTATTCTAGTGGCTTTATTTCTTGTGATATCTTTGGTGACTTTAATCAGCGTTTCCCTACTGCCTAATGATATTGAGCATTCTTTCATGTGCTTATTGACAATTTGTGTATCTTCTTTGGAGAACTGTTCATTCATATCTTTTGCCCATCTTTTAGTCGGGCTCCTGTCTTCTTGTCTTTTTGTTATAAATTCTAAACATATTCTGGATACAAGTCCCTTATCCAGTTATATGATTTATAAATATTTTCTTCTAGTTTGTGGGTTTGTCTTTTACCTTTCCTGTGGTGTTCTTTGTAGTGCAAATGTTTTTAATAATGAAGTTTAGTTTATTAAATTTTTCTTTTATCACTTGTGTTTTGGTGTTGAATCTAAGAAATCATTGCCTAACCTAGCTAGTTTTGTAACTTTTAATTTCTAATTATTCATTGCTAGTGTATAAAACTACAACTCACTTTTGTGTACTAATCTTATATGCAAAAATCTTATTAAGTTCATGTATTAGCTCTAGTTGGTTGTTTGTAGATACCTTCAGAATTTTAGGCAATCATGTCAGTCATGTCATCTGCAAACAAAGTTTTACTTCCTTATTTTCTATCTGAATGTCTTTTATTTTTCTTTGAAGCCCTTCTTCTTAATATTATTTTTTGTGCTTTTAGATTCTAACACATGTGGTATGAATCTAACACCTGGCTGCAATTTATTCATGAATTGACTAAAGCATACAGTCTTCCTGACTCTTCAATTTGTATACATTTTCCTTTGTAAGACACTCAGCTTTCCTTGGCACAAATTTATTGTAATGAATCAGTTGGTTTCCTGGGCAACTGGACTCAATCATTATGTGAATATTTACATGGTAAACAATATAACAGGCCAGACAGCCATGAATCTAAAATCTCCCATCATATCATCCCTATGATAGGAAGGGATTTTTATATCTTTGCTGAAACAATAATTAATTACTTTCATAGGAGTTAGCTTTTGTAATCAATGGTTTACAAGAAAAGAACTTCAAAGAGCTCTAAGGAGCAAAGAGCATATTCTCTTTTGCTTTAGATCTATCTCAGCATCTCAGTGCTACAAATAACATTACCTGGTACCAGACCATGGGTGATGCCAAAATGTTACCAAACTATTTGACAACTCTGCTATATATTTTAAACCTTGTAAAAGATGGGAATACCAGATCATCTTACCTGTCTCCTGAGAAACCTGTATGTGGATCAAGAAGAAATAGTTAGAACCCTTTATGGAAAAACTGATTGGCTCAGAATTGAGAAAGTACAACAGGGCTGTCTATTTTCACCCTGTTTATTTAATATATACACTGAGCACATCCTGAGAAATGCTGAGCTGGGTGAGTTACAAGCTGGAATCATAGATAGGCAGGATAAACATCAACAACCTCAGATGTATAGATAATACCACTCTAATGGCAGAAAGTAAGAGACGCTAAAGAACCTCTTAATGAGGGTGAAAGAGGAGAGTGAAAAAGCAGCTTAAAACTAAATATTTAAAAAACTTGGATCATGGCCCCATCACTTCCTGGCAAATAGAAGGGGAAAAGGTGGAAGCAGCGACAGTTTTCTCTTCTTGGGCTCTCAAATCACTGTGAATGGTGACTGCAGAATGAAATGAGAAGATGACTGCTTCTTGGCAGAAAAGCTATGACAGACCTAGACAGTGTGTTGAAAAGCAGAGACATCACTCTGCTAACAAAGGTCTGTATAGTCAAGGCTATGGTCTTCCCAGTAGTCACGTACGGGCTGTAAAGAAGGCAGAACACCAGAGAATTGATGCCTACAAACTGGTGCTGGAGAAGACTCCTGAGAGTCCCTTGGACAGCAAGGAGATCAAACCAGCCAATCTTAAAAGGAAATCAGCCCTGAATGCTCATTGGAGGGACTGATGCTGAAGCTGAAGCTCCAGTATTTTGGTCACCTAATGCAAACAGCCAGCTCATTGGAAAAGTCCCTGATGCTGGGAAAAATTGAGGGCAGAAGGAGAAGAGGGTGTCAGAGGATGAGATGGCTGGATGGCATCACAGATGCAATGGCCATGAACTTGAGCAAACTTTGGGAGATGATGAAGGACACAGACTTAGTGTGCTGCAGTCCATGGGGTTGCAAAGAGTCAGACATGACTGGGTGACTGAACTACAACAACAACTGGGTATTTTGGCAGAAAACAGATCACCAAATGGCCCTCAATGGCTGGTATAGGGTTTGTGGTTCAGAAGTCTACTGGCTCTTACCTAATAAATGGGCAGACATTGTACCTTGGTAAAATGATGTCAGACATCATTTGGGACTCATTTTAGACATCAGTACTACCCCTTGGGGAAAGGAGTCTTTAGATAATTAAATGAGCAGAAAAAAATTAGATTTAATTTGAGATCCAAACCCTATCTAATCAAGAGGAATTCTGAACTGCTTTCTTTTCTTTTCAGTTCTTTTGAATACATGCTTTACAAAAGGCCCAGAAAGTTGGGAGGATTTTTCATGCTATGATTTGGAGAATAGCAGAAGTGTTAGACAATGCCATCTGGGTTACTGAACTCCTTTCTTACGAGGTTCATAAAATTGGACAGGCAGTAGTTCAGAATAGGGTCCATACAAATACAATATTAGTTTCTCAAGGGAAAACAAGTGCTGTTTCAAAGCAAGGATGTTGTGCTTACATGCATATAGATATCTCTGGAATCTTAAATGTTATAAAAATAATCAAGGAAGTAAAAAAATCTGTGGCATCTTCACATTGAGAATGAGATCTATTCTCTTGATTTAATTGTAGTCTTTTGATTCTTGATGAGAAGTGGACGTCAAGCACTGATCATGCATTTATCTGTGATGTAGGGTTTATATGTGTTGTCTGCAGTATGTTCAATGATGCTGAAAAGCCAGAGTGTTATCAATAATAATTACACTAAAACAAAACAAAAACATCAGGGAACTCAGATATTTGTGGAAAACCAAAAAAACACACCAGAAATAAATGGCATAAATATCTATGCAGCCAACATAGGAGCACTTAGATGCATAAAGCAAATAGTTACAGACATAAAGGGGGAAATTAATAGTACTACAATAATATTAGGGTAGTTTAACATCCAAGACAATCTACAGATTCAGTGCAATCCCAATCAAGATACCAGTGGAATTTTTCACAGAAGTAGAACAAATAATTCTAAAATTTTTATGGAAATACCAAAGAACCTGAATATAGCCAAAGCAGTCTTGAGAAAAGAAGACCAGAACTAGAGGTATCTTGATTCCTGACTTCAAACTAGACTACAAGGCTATAGTAATCAAAACAGTATGGTACTGACACCAAAACAGAGACATAGATAAGTGCAACAGAATAGAAAGCCTAGAAATAAACCCACATTCTTATGGTCAGTTAATCTACAACAAAGAAGGCAAGACTATAGAGCAGGAAAATACAGTCTCTTCAGTAAGTGGTGCTAAGGAAACTGGATAGCTAATGTAAAAGAATCAAAAAAGAACATTTTCTCACACCATATACAAATATGAACTCAAAATGGATTCAAGATGTAAATGTAAGACTGGAAACCATAAAATCCCTCAAAGAAAATATAGGGAGAACACTCTGATAAGTCATAGCAATATTTTTGGGTCTGCCTCCTAAGGCAAACAAAACAAAAATGAAAATAAACAAATGGGACCTATTTAAACTTAAAAACTTTGGAACAGCAAAAGAAACAAATAAAAAGACAACCTACGGAAACTTTTTGCATATTATATCACTGATAAAGGGTTAATATCCAAAATATATAAACAGCTCATACAACTCAATTAAAAAAATGAAACAACCCAATTTAAAAATGGTCAGAAGACCTGAATAGACAAAGAAGGCATACAAATGTCCAATAGGCACATGCAAAGATATGCATCTCTAATGATCAGGGAAGTGCAGATCAAAACCACAAAGAGCCATCACCTCATATCTGTCATGGCTATCACCAAAAAGACCACAAATAATATACGTTGGTGAGGATGTATGAAGGGAACTTGCATACCCTATTGATGGGAACATAAAGTGGTGCAGCCCATATGGAAAACAGTATGGAAGTTCCTAAAAAAAATTAAATAAAACTATACAAGATGTATGAATTAAAATATTGTGATGGGAAAGAGCAGGCCTTCTATACAAAAGCTATGGGGTTAAAATATCAGTTTCTTACTTACTGTGGCCTTGGGCAAATTACTTAATCAAATTAAATCCTGTTTCAGCAACTATTAGTCAAGATTAAGTAAATCAACTTTTGGATAGTTGTAGCACAGCATTTGGAATGTAGAAAGTATTGAACAAATGTTAGTTCCCTTTCACATTTCTAATTTCATTAGTTTATATTTATGGAAAATCTGATTGTGATTTATAAAGAAAGCTGAGTGCCGAAGAATTGATGCTTTTGAAATGTAGTGTTGAAGATGACTCTTGAGAGTCCCTTGGACTGCATGGAGATTCAATTAGTCAATCCTAAAGGAAATCAGTCCTGACTATTCATTGGAAGGACTGATGCTGAAGCTAAAACTCCAATATTTTGGCCACCTGATGCGAAGAACTGACTCATTTGAAAAGACCCTGATGCTGGGAAAGATTGAAAGTAGGAGGAGAAGGGGACGGCAGAGGATGAGATAGTTGGATGGCATCACCGACTTGATGGACATGAGTATGAGTAAGCTCCAGGAGTTGGTGATAGACAGGGAAGCCTGGAGTGCT
The DNA here is from genome assembly GCF_016772045.2 of Ovis aries. NCBI lineage: Eukaryota > Metazoa > Chordata > Mammalia > Artiodactyla > Bovidae > Ovis > Ovis aries. Next base: position 38,963,009 of record NC_056071.1, read on the forward strand.
GCAGTCCATGGGGTCACAAAGAGTTGGACACGACTGAGCGACTAAACTGAACTGACTGATGATTACTGTCCACATACTGAAATTTAATATATATTACTATACAAATACCAAAGAAGATATAAGCCACTTCTGAGATACTGGAGTTGCAAACTGAAATTGGTGAAAAGAGAAGAGGAAGAGTTAGATAGCAAACGTAACATCTGACTCCCCCAAATTCTCACTATCTATTTGAGCTACAGATAGCTTGTTAAAGCTGGTCTCTTTTGTGTGTGTGCTCAGTTGTGCCTGACTCTGTAACCTCATAGACTGCAGCCTGCCAGGCTCCTCTGTCTGTGAGATTTTCCAGGCAAGATTACTGGAGTGGGTAGCCATTTCCTACTCCAGGGGATCTTCCAAATCCAGAGATTGAACCCACGTTTCCTGCATTGCAGGTGGCTTCCTTACCACTAGCACCACCTGGGAAGTCCTTGTGCTCAGACAGTAAAGAATCCTTCTGCAATGCAGGAGACCCGGGTTTGATCCTTGGGTCAGAAACATCCTATGGATAAGGGAATGGCTATCCACTCCAGTATTTATGTCTGGAGAATTCCATGGGCAGGGGAGCCTGGCTACAGTCCTTGGGGTTGCAAAGAGTAGGAATGACTGAGCGACTAACTCTTTCAATCTCTTTTAGCTCTGTATGCTAACATGAGTAAAATTTAGAGATTAGCTGCTAGGGTGGAAAGTAGAGAGTGAGTCACTGAGGTATTTACTGTAGGCACTGAAGGGAAGAAGAAAGAAGCCAGGCTAAAATCCACTTAGGAAGAGAGTCCTGAGAGAGTTTAAAGTGTTCCATCAGCCTAAAGGAAATGGACATGGAATGCCACACAGTACCAAGAGAAGAAGGAAGGGGATGCTGACTGTAAGTTTTGCCTAATTATAATTACTATTAAAAATATCATCTGATTTAAAGTTCACAACATTGCTCAGCCATAAAAAAGCATGAAATAATACCATTTGCAGCAACATGGATGGACCTACAGTGAAGTAAGTCAGACAGAGAAAGACAAATATCATATGATACTGCTTATATGTGGAATCTAAAATATGATACAAATAAAATTATTTATAAAACAGAAACTGGCTGACAGACATAGAAAACAGGTTACCAAAGGGGAAAGGTAGAGGAGAGATAAATTAGAAGTTTGGGATTAAAATATACACACTATATATAAAATTGATAATAAACAAGGACCTACTGTAAAGCACAGGGACCTATACTCCATATTTTGTAATAACCTATAAGGAATGTACTGGAGTGGGTAGCTGTTCCCTTCTCCAGGGGATCTTCCTGACCCAGGTACTGAAGCTCAGTCTCCCACATTGTAGGCAGATTCTTCACTGTCTGAGCCACCAGGAAAGTCCCCATGTATGTATGTGTATGTGTATATATATATGTATAAGCAAATCACTGTGCTGTACACCTAAAAGTAACACAACATTGTAACTCAACTATATTCCAATAAAAATTTTTAAAAATAAAGTTCACAACAAACCTGTGAGGTAGTGATTATGATTTACCTTTTTTAAAATCAATACTGATGCTCAGAGAATTGAGTTGGGTGCTTCCTACTTAGCTTGTAGGTAATAGTGCTAGCATTTAAGTCCCAGCCTGTCTAGACCTAAAGTTGAGGCTTTATTATATTCTCATACTCTTTGGTGCCCTTGCACAATTTTCCCTAAAGAACAGCCGTAAAGGTCTAAGCCAAGCTTTAAGCAATGCCTGCTTCGTAAGTGGTAATTCTATGCCCTGGACTTTTGTGAGAGTTTGATCTTTCACCTTCATCAAGATATACAGGTGAGAATTGGGCTCATTGTAACTAAATTGCTTTATCAATTTACTTGAGAAGTCGCTTTCCTGGAGTATTCTGGAAAGGATTAAAAAAATCAAAGTACACAAAATAAACTGCAAACAGTTTTGATTGCCTGCAATTGTATTCAAGAATTTTTAAGATTCAGTTCAAACATGTTTTTCATGACTGATTTATTCTGAGTATATTACCAATGTGTATGCCTGCAATTGGAGTTACTCTTAACTGGAAAGAGGTTTTCATTTCTATGAATCAGAGGAGGCCTGGCCACGGAGTCACAAAGAGTTGGACACAATTGAAGCAACTTAGCACACACACACACTTAACTGGAAAGAGACTTTGATTTCTGTATAAACACTCCAGGCCAAAAGAGAGCAAGTAAGAAAAGCAATCTAGACAATCATTTGTTTGAAACACCAACCTGGAGAGGGGGAAAAATAACACAAACATAGCATGGTGTTCTCAGTCGCTCAGTCATATCTGACTCTGCGACCCTAGGGACTGTAGCCTGCCAGACTCTACTGTCCATGAGATTCTCCAGGCAAGAATACTGGAGTGGGTTGCCATTTCCTCCTCCAGGAAATTTTCCTGACTCAGGGATCGAAGCTGTGTCTCCTGCATTGGCAGGCAGATTCTTTACCACTACCATCACCTGGGAAGCCCAAACATAATATATCTTAGAATTGTATTGGAACACCATGTTTCATATTGCCTACAAGCAATCTTTGAGTCCTTTTTTTCTAAAAAATCATGTAGTTACCCAGCAGGAACAGTATCATTCCAAATAACTGCTGTTAATAAACCTACCTATTACCCAAACAACCCTGAAACAAGAGACCTGAAATTGCTATTTTGGGTGGTGCTTCCTGCTGCCACAAGGTGGTGTGTTTGATTTAAAAGACACTCAACCAGGGTTAGATTAAAAATTTAGATCAAAACATTCATGTGAATGAGACACTGAGGAAAAGAATTATGTTTGGTGGCAAACAACAGCTTACTTTTCTTAAAATCTATTTTGATTCACATTCAAAATTGATGTAAAAAGTCTGTTCAGGCAAACTAATGTAAGGAACATTTTAGTATACACTGTGAAAACTCCAATCAGAAATGTATTAACAATGCTGATAACATAGAAGATACTTGACAAATATTTCCTGATCATGGACCCATACACTAATAATGGTCATATGTTTATTTTGTATGGTATTCTCATTATGACCTGTACACAAGAGGTGATCAGTTAAGTGGACTAATTTGTTTTGCAACTGTAGGATGAAAACTGTAGCACTAATGCCATGATAGATGTTAAATATATTAAATATGACTTCCCTGGTGGCTCAGACGGTAAAGCGTCTGTCTACAATGTGGGAGACCCGGGTTTGATCCCTGGGTTGGGAAGATCCCCTGGAGAAGGAAATGGCAATCCACTCCAGGACTGTTGCCTGGAAAATCCCATGGGCAGGGGAGCCTGGTAGGCTACAGTCCATGGGGTCGCAAAGAGTCGGACACGACTGAGCGACTTCACTTCAAATATAATCTATGTTAAATAGATGTTAATATATAGGTGTTGAATATATCCCAAAGTATTCAAATATTGCTGAGATAGATAGAAAAAAAGCCTATGGAATAGACAAGGAGAATGAGAATAGAGAGGGTAAGGAAAAAATTCATTAAAGGAGAAAGTGTAAAAAACAAATCTGAGGCATTAAATATGGAAGCAATGATACCATGATAGAGTAGGAACAGTGACACAAATTTGGGGAAAAGATATTTCTCCTTCATGCTTTCAAATGTTTGTTAGAGAAGTTGGTGAAAAAGGATTTTGAGAATAGAGTTCCATGGCAGCCTGTATTCTTAGGAGGAATAATTGTGACATATTTTCAATTGTGCTGGCCAGTATGATAGCCATTAGCTATGTGTAACTAATGAACACTTGAAATGTGGCTAGTACAAATTGAGATGTGCTGTAAATGTAAAATATATATCAAAGACAGTACGAAAAAGGTAAAATGTCTCAATAATCTATTCCATGAAAGCAATGGAATAGATTATTGAGACATGTTAGATATATTGGGTTAAATAAAAATGTAACATTTAATAATATTTATTTAAAATGTATTTACTATATATTTAATGGTAGATATTTAATGTTTTTATTTAATATTATAATAAATAGTATCAAATAAATATTTAATATTTTAGATAGATTGGGTTAAATAAAATTATTACTTCAATTAACTTCACCTATTTCTTTTATTTTTTTAATTTTATTATTTGTAACTTTTGTCTGTGCCAGGTCTTTGTTGCTGCACATGGACTTTCTCTAGCTGTGGCCATGGGGGCTACTCTCTAGTTGCAGTGATGGGGGGCTTCTCACTGTGGTGGCTTATTGCATAGCACAGGCTCTTGAGTTCAGGCTCAGTAGTTGTGGCAAAAGGACTTAGCTGCCCTGCAGCTTGTGGAATCTTCCCAGACCAGGGATCAAAACCATGTCCCCTGTATCGGTAGGTGGATTCTTAACCACTGGGAAATCAGGCCGTCTTGATTTTTTTAAAATATGACTACTAAAAAATTGAAAACTATGTATGTGGCTAACATTTGTATTGGGCAGTGGTGGTCTAAAGAATTGCTGAAGAGGGACTAAACGGACTCTATACTAGAGTTTCTGAAAGGAGAAACAGACATTTTGCCTAGCTATTATTTTTTCCCCTGTCTTTGGATTTAACATCATTGCCCATAGTAGGCTAATCAGTGGAAGACAGAAAACGAGGCATGTACGGGATACAAGCTGAGTGGAAGTAGGGAAGCTATTTGTTTCTCCTGTTGCATAATCTCCAGAAGTACTTTTCTGTAAGGCAGTGTGCTGACATTATAGAGTCAAGTCTGTAATAATATAATAAATGACGCTGAAAGAAGTGTGAAAGCAAAATTGGGAAACATAAAAGTGTTTTTACACATTTTCTCACTTCCAGGACATCTATCAACAGCCTGCTCCCTGGTCCCCTTCCTACTCCTAATACACACCCACACTCCATTTATAGGTCAAGTATCTTATTATGAGAATATGAATAGGCCTCTATTTAGACTTTCTGAATGGTCTCTTTTAAAAGTGTGTTTCTCATTATGTGACTCTGCTAGGGTTCTGAGTAGCAGGAAACTTAAGTTTTGTCCCAAGATATCAGAGACGATCACTAGTTAGGATAGCAGATAGATGAGGTGACCTTGAGTACTATTGATAGGAATTGATACAAAGTGCTTTAAGGGCGAAAAACTAGAAATTTATCTTTAAGATGAACAGATATGCAGGGATCTATCTTGATATAAGAAGGGGAGACCAGGATCTGCCAAATATATGATTCAAATATTTGTTTCAAGTGTGGGTAGGAGATAAGGATCAAAAAACCTGCCCCATGTAAAAGACAAAAAGGGTCAGTAGAACTTCACTACGACTAGCCCAGGGGAGGAATGAGCTGCTATAAAGGATACTTTAGTCCAACAACGTGTATTGTTACAGGGAAGTGGTAATATAAGAATCAGTGAAATGATGCAGGGCCAAGTCCATCAGCATTATTATATAGCCAAATATTGCTGCTTCTATAACTAAATAATACCATTCTTTTTGTTTGTGTTTTTGGGAGTTCGACAGTCCTAACTTTGGATGCAGCAGTTTAGGGGGCAAAGCAACAGAGCTTTGTTGCTTAATAGTAGTAGAAGTCTAGTTAACAGCAGGGACGTATTAGTGGCTCAGCTGGAAAAGAATCCGTCTGCAATATGGGAGACCTGAGTTTTATCCCTGGGTTGGGAAGATCCCCTGGAGAAGGGAAAGGCTACCCACTCCAGTATTCTGGCCTGGAGAATCCCATAAACTATATATCCATTTGAATGCAGAGTTCCAAAGAATAGCAAGGAGAAAAAAGAAAGCTTTCCTTAGTGAAAAATGCAAAGAAAGAGAGGAAAACAACAGAATGGGAAAGACTAGAGATCGCTTCAAGAAAATTAGAGATACCAAGGGAACATTTCATGCAAAGATGAGTACAATAAAGGACAAAAATGGTATGGACCTAACAGAAGCAGAAGATATTAAGAAGAGGTGGCAAGAATACACAGAAGAACTATAAAAAAAGATCGTCACGACCCAGATAATCACGATGGTGTGATCACTCACCTAGAGCCAGAAATCCTGGAATGTGCATGAAATTAAAAGACACTTACTCCTTGGAAGAAAAGTTATGACCAAACTAGATAACATATTGAAAAGCAGAGACATTACTTTGCCAACTAAGGTCCGTCTAGTCAAGGCTATGGTTTTTCCTGTGGTCATGTATGGATGTGAGAGTTGGACTGTGAAGAAGGCTGAGCACTGAAGAATTGATGCTTTTCAAGTGTGGTGTTGGAGAAGACTCTTGAGAGTCCCTTGGACTGCAAAGAGATCCAACCAGTCCATTCTGAAGGAGATCAACCCTGGGATTTCTTTGGAAGGAATGATGCTAAAGCTGAAACTCCAGTACTTTGGCCACCTCATGGGAAGGGTTGACTCATTGGAAAAGACTTTGATGCTGGGAGGGATTGGGGGCAGGAGAAGGGGACGACAGAGAATGAGATGGCTGGATGGCATCACTGACTCGATGGACGTGAATCTGAGTGAACTCCGGAAGTTGGTGATGGACAGGGAGGCCTGGCGTGCTGTGATTCATGGGGTCACAAAGAGTCGGACATGACTGAGAGACTGAACTGAACCGAACTGAAGTCAAGAGAGCCTTAGGAAGCATCAGTAAGAACAAAGCTAGTGGAGGTGATAGAATTCGTTGAGCTATTTCAAATCCTAAAAGATGATGCTGTGAAAGTGCCACACTCAATACGCCATCAAATTTGGAAAAGTCAGCAGTGGCCACAGGACTGGAAAAGGTCAGTTTTCATTCCAATCTCAAAGAAAGGCAATGCCAAAGAATCTTCAAACTACTGAACAATTGCACTCATCTCACATGCTAGCAAAGTAATGCTCAAAATTCTTCAAACCAGGCTTCAACAGTACATGAACCGTGATCTTCCATATGTTCAAGCTGGATTTAGAAAAGGCAGAGGAACCAGAGATTAAATTGCCAACATCCATAGGCTCATCAAAAAAGCAAGAGAGTTCCAGGAAAACATCTACTTCTGCTTTATTGATTATGCCAAAGCCTTCGATTGTGTGGATCACAACAAACTGTGGAAAATTCTTCAAGAGATGGAAATACCAGACCACTGGACCTGCCTCCTAAGAAATCTGTATGCAGGTCAGGAAGCAGCAGTTAGATCTGGACATGGAACAACAGACTGGCTCCAAACAGGAAAAGGAGTACGTCAAGGCTGTATATTGTCACCCTGCTTATTTAACTTATATGCAGAGCATATCATGAGAAATGCTGGGCTGGATGAAGCACAAGCTGGAATTAACATTGCCAGGAGAAATATCAACAACCTCAGATATGCAGATGACACCACCCTTATGGCAGAAAGTGAAGAAGGACTAAAGAGCCTCTTGATGAAAATTAAAGAGAAAAGTGAAAAAGTTGACTTAAAACTCAACATTCAGAAAACGAAGATCATGGTATCTGGTCCCATCACTTCAAGGCAAATAGATGGGAAAACAGTGGAAACAGTGACAGACTTTATTTTTTGGGGCTCCAAAATCACTGCAGATGGTGACTGCAGCCATGAAATTAAAAGAAGAAACGTCATGACCAACCTAGGGCATATTAAAAAGCAGAAACATTCCTTTGCTGACAAAGGTCCGTCTAGTCAAAGCTATGGTTTTTCCGGTGGTCATGTATATGTGAGAGTTGGACTATAAAGAAAGGTGAGCACTGAAGAATTGATGCTTTTGAACTATGGTGTTGGAGAAGACTCTTGAGAGTCCCTTGACCTGCAAGGAAATCCAACCAGTCCATCCTAAAGGAGATCACTCCTGGGTGTTCACTGGAAGGACTGATGCTGAAGCTGAAACTCCAATACTTTGGCCACCTGATACGAAAAACTGACTCATTAGAAAAGACCCTGATTCTGGGAAAGATTGAAGGCAGGAAGAGAAGGGGACGACAGAGGATGAGATGGTTGGACAGCATCACCAACTCAATGGATTTGAGTTTGGGTAGACTCTGGGAGTTGGTGATGGACAGGGAGGCCTGGCGTGCTGCAGTCCATGGGGTTCCAAAGAGTTGGACATGTCTGAGTGACTGAACTGAAGTGTATAGTCCATGGGGTCGCAAAGAGTTGGACACAACTGAGTGACTTCCACTGTATCTTACCTATTCAATTATGTACCTCCTGATAGTTTTTAATTTGAAGCGCTTCAAAAGCACTAGCATGTATTCTATTGTTGTTATCAGTAGCTAAGTCATATTCGACTGTTTGCGACTACATGGACTGCCGCATGCCAGGATTCCCTGTCCTCCACTAGTTCCTGGATTTGCTCACATCCATGTCCAGTGAGGCAGCTCTTCACATCAGGTGGTCAAAGTATCAGAGCTTCAGTGTATTTCTATAGAACCCCAATGTTGAGAAGTGTTGGCCAAAGAGTTATTTTCCAAGAGTTGCAGCAGTGTAAGCTCCCAGTAGATCCGTATGTACATTTTACTACTACACCCTCCTAGTACTGGATGTTGTAAATCGTTTTAATTTTTGCCAATCCAAGAATGGAAAATTAGTTTTGGGGTTGTGTGGCAGCACAATATTCACATCAATATATTTCAGTTAATTTAAAAAATTTATTAGCATCAGAATATCCAGTCCAGTGACTGGTTTTGTTAGATTAAAATATGTCCTGTAGTGAATATTTTCTTTAAAAAGTTCTTAAGTTTGGATCTACTCAGGCTCCCTGAAACAGTCAGTGGGTACATATTGCAGATCTTCTTTGCTCATGAAATGCTATAGCATCACTTGAATAGTGATTGTATTCAAATTCACCTACATTCACTCTGGGGAGAAAAAGGGAATAACAGTTTAAACATGCAAATAACTTGATATTCCATTCAGTAAACGCTAGCCCTAGACAATTTATACATTAAGCCTGACTGCTGCTGCTGCTGCTAAGTCGCTTCAGTCGTGTCCGACTCTGTGCGACCCCATAGACGGCAGCCCACCAGGCTCCCCCGTCCCTGGGATTCTCCATGCAAAAACACTGGAGTGGGCTGCCATTTCCTTCTCCAATGCATGAAGGTGAAAAGTGAAAGGGAAGTCGCTCAGTCGTGTCCGACTCTTAGCGACCCCATGGACTGCAGCCCACCAGGCTCCTCCGTCCATGGGATTTTCCAGGCAAGAGTACTGGAGTGGGGTGCCACTGCCTTCTCCCAAGCCTAACTAGTCCCATGAAAAAAATTTGTCAGTGACTTTAACGGACTCTCCACTGCTGATCAGAAATTAATCTCATTGGACTGATGGCAGGGTTGCTGGTGGTAACTGTCAACATTTTGGTGGAAGAAACTGAAGTACTAAGCATCGTAAAGAAGGTGTGGTTAACAAAAACTCAAGGGACAAACATTAAAACAAAACCTGACTATATATATAATCTTATTTTTAAAATCTTATTTGTACTCTCTCTCTCTCTCCCTCTGATTGGCTTTTTGTCTTCCTCAGAGTGTGGAAAGAAGTCCTGACGGTGCCGAGGCAAGTCTCAGGAGACCTGGAAAAATTCAGTACTAAGGACGTGGAGGGTTTGTTTTTTCACTTCTGTTGCAGCTGGTGCGTACGCGAGGCGAGGAGTAAACATCCGGACTCGCTTGGTTAGCTCTTTCCTTGAAAGGAAAGGAGAAAATAGGCAGATTCCCCGGTGACTCAGACGATAGAGTCTGCCTACAATCCGGGAGACCCGGGTTCAATCCCTGGGTCGGGAAGATACCCTGGAGAAGGAAACGGCAACCCATTCCAGTATTCTTGTCTGGAAAATCCCGTGGATGGAAGAGCCAGTCCATGGGGTCGCAAAGAGTCAGACACGACTGAGTCACTTCACTTCCTTGAAGGGAAGAAAATTCAGCACGTCTCAATCCATTTCAGAAACGAGAGAACACTCACGAGCCACCGGGCAGAAATACCAATCCCGCTCCCTCACTTCTCTTCAGACCTAAGCAGGGAGATACAAAAGAAACGGAAGCGAAAAGAACAGAGCAGGAAAGCCAACGCGAGGTAGTTGAACATGGACATGCCTTTTTCTTCCGCGACTTCCGCGTCACCGCGGGCCCCGCCCTTCACGGGGCGGGGCTGAGCCTTCCTTCCGGGTTGCGGGCGGAAGTGGACGAATTTGAATTGTGCGGGCCGTTTGGTGTAGCAGCTCGCGGATGGCGTGTGGCGCAGCGCGGGAAGGGAAAAGTGACACGGCCTCTCTGGAACTTCTGCCCAGCGCGCCTCGGTGAGTGGATGTGGAACAGCAAGAAATGGAATATTCCAAGGAGAGAAGCAGGACCGTCGGATGGGTCAGGGGGTCGGGGGCCTCGGAGAGCCTTGGGGTGTCTTGTAGTGGGGCCGAACGTGAGGACTTTGGAAGTTTGGCGCAGGGGGAGCCTCTCCCGGATCAGCGCTCCAAACAGATGGCGTACACACCCCAGCTCTAGAGTATTGGGGATTCGGAGGCCCGACCGCCCCCGAAACTGTTTAAACTGTCGACTTTTTGGTAATTGCAATTCAGTATTTCCGCCAAGTAGGCTCGAATACTGCAGCTTCAGCGGTAGTTATTGGTAAAGTATTAGCATACGCAAAAGAATCTTCCTTTATTAAAGGTGGAAGGTTGGGAGCAGGTTTAGAATGAAGAAATGTTCTACGTGGCTCCGAGTTCTTCTAAAAGGAGTAGTCTTCCTTGCAGTGGACCGCAGGAAATTTGGCAGTCTTTGAAATACCTGGTGGGGATTTAAATTGAAATCTGAGTATCCTTTGTATTCAAAACCCGGATGTTTCTTTCATGGTTGATATTTTTCGTGTACCGCAAAAATCCGAGACTCTTGCTTATTTAAATTGGCTGTATAGTAACAGCGGTGAGTCACAAGGGTATTAGTTTGCTAACAATAGGGATAAGGTTTAGTTCCACAGACCTGCCTTTTCATCCCCGTCATTCATTGGCAGATTGGGTTGTTGTGGAGTCATTTCGAAAGTACTAAATTTTCTGACATCAGGTTTTGTTTTGAGTTTTATTTTACTTATTTTTAATGACCGACTACCTCAAAAATCAAATTCTATCTAACCTCCCAACAAAGTCACGCTTTCTGGAATAGTTTAAGTGTGTACCCTACTTGTAAACTGTAAGCATTTAAATGTGTAGAAATTTTGTATCTTGGCTTGTTGAAAACTATCAGACTAATTTTGTGTTGCTTTATAGGATCAGATATTTTATGCTTCTTCTAAGATTTTAACATCAGGGTATCATACTATATAAATGTATAAGTTTCTTTTAAAAAGTAGGACTTTTTCAGAATAAATATCCCTTTGTCCAGTGCTGGCTACTCCTACTCTCCCGTCCCTGCTAATGAACTTTTGTTTCATTATTAGCCAGGAAAAATAAATGTAAATATTTAGCAGTTATGGTCATTAAAATTTAAACATTTATGTAAAACTGCAGCAAGACATTAGCTGTACTTTGTTAAGGTTTGCTTAATTCAGATCTTATGATTCTACTTATTATAAGCCACCAGCAAATAGTAATTTCCCCTGTAGAATTCATCTCTACATTTTCTGTTCCTTTTCCTTACCTGGACTCTTTTCTTTGTTTTTTTGCTGTGTCTACCTGAATCAGTGAATTTCAGTTTTTATTGTGTACGCATTACCTTGAAGGATTTAAGTGCTGATTCCTGTATTTAAAAATCTCAGAAATTATAATCCCATAAATTTGGAGGATAGTGTTCTGTAAATTTAATTTGAAGGTTAGAAATTTTGAAGAATATTTTAAAAACACTGACTTGGTCTCTCTTAGAGAAGCATTGTAATATGCTGGTTAAGGTCATGAAATATGTTGGTTAAGGTCATGAAAGTTAATTTAAAAATTAACTTTATAACAGAGAGTTAGCCTCATTTGTACACAAATGATCACTTCTATATTAATTCAGTTTTAAATTAAGAGAATATTGGGACATTAAAACCAGAAAAGTTTGCCTTTCCTTTTTGATTTAAACAGGTAAGATTGTTACCTGACTTCATTGCCCACAGCCTTTTCTTTAGAAACCTGTCAGTTTTATAGGCACATCATTCTGATGACCAGAAAGTAAAGGTATGGATTTAGGAGCATATGATCCTAATATACTCTCATCCCACATACCTTCTCCAGCCAAAGTAGTTATTTGAATCAGAGCTGAATGTCTGATGCAGCTAGACCATTCACATCATTTCTTGAATTTTGGAATTGAGATATCGAGAGACTGTTGAGAACCAAGGTGGAAAGGTCATTACATTCTGAGATGACAATGAAATGATGAAGAAACATGAGCAATGGACATAGAGAGCCACCATATAGAGAGGGAGGGAAGGAAAACCTATTATTCCCGGAGGACTAGCTGTGAAGTAAGTCAGTATAAACTTATAACTTAATTGCTTTTCCTTTTTAAAGACTGTATTTTTGTAAGAGCAATTTTGTGTTGTTTAGTTGCTAAATCATCTCTGACTCTTTGGCAACCCCATGGACTGTAACCTGCCAGGTTCCCCTGTCCATGAGATTTCCCAGGCAAGAATATTAGAGTGTCTCTTCCTCCTGCAGCGGATCTTCCTGACCCAAGGATCGAACCCGTGTCTCTTATATTGGCAGGCAGATTCTTTACCACTCAGCCACCTAGGAAAAGCCAAAGAGCAGTTTTAGTTCACAGCAAAATTGAGGGTAAAATGATAGAGATTTCCCATGTACCCTCTTCCCCACACATGTGTAGTCTCTCCCATTATAAACATTCCCCTTTAGTGTGGTACGTTTGTTACAGTTGATGAGCTTACATTGACACAAGATAAAATCTGTAGTTCACGCCATGTGATGATATGTTTGTATACAAAGGGAAACTTCAACTACCTTTAATTACAATGTTTTACAATAATGCCAGTGTCCATGTTAATTGGTGTTTTGTCAAGCGAAAGTGAAAGTCATTCAGTTGTGTCTGTGTGACCCCATGGACTATACAGTCCATGGAATTCTGTAGCCAGAATACTGGAGTGGGTAGCCTTTCCCTTCTCCAGGGGATCTTCCAGCCCAGGGATCGAACTCAGGTCTCCTGCATTGCAGGTTAGCTGAGCCACGAAAGAATATTAAAATTACTGAGCGAAGCACTGGTGGATTTTTCTCTTAGTATGTAAGCTTAATGTAGAGAGTTAACTTAAACCCAAACTAAATACTAAGTCTTGCCTGGGTTTTGTATTTTTTATGCCTCTCTTTCTGTAGTGCTTCCAGTAGCCTAACATCAAACAACTTTTTTGGTCTCAGATTTTCTAATTTATCTATTTTGCTGGAATGCTGCTGTTGAAATTTCTCTTACAAATGAATGGTCTTTGTAGTAGTAGTAGGCTTTGTAGTTTTGAAATATTTGGGGGCTTATTCACTGTGGAATTGGTTTAAAACTGGCGTGGAGTTTTTCATCAAAGAATATCTCACGGTCAGTTTTATTGATCCCTTTTTCCTATAACTTCCTTTGCAATGATTCTAAAGTAAAATACTTTCATTCATTTAGTAAATATTTATTGATCATTATGCTGGGCATGGTTGGATGTTTTTGTTTTTCAAGTCTATCCCATAATCTTAGTCATCATAAGGATACTTCAGGATTATATAGTGCTTTACAGTTTATATAGCTTAACAGTTTCTTTAGGATCTTATGACCCTGCAAGGTAATAAATTTCCCATAAGGAAATTGAGTCCTGCTCTAAATCACACATAATTCCACAGTTCTCACTAGGGCAGGAACCTAGTTACAAACTTTTTTCCTTCCATGGTGGCTCAGTGATAAAGAATGCACCTGCCAGTGCAGTAGGTGTGGGCTCCATCCCTGGGTCGGGAAGATCCCCTGGAGGAGGAAATGGAAACCCACTCCGGTATTCTTGCCTGGGAAATCCCATGGACAGAGGAACCTGGAAGGCTACAATCCATGGGGTCACACAGAGGTCAGTACAACTTAGTGACTACTCAACACCCACAGCTTGATGGGGTGCCTGCTTACTCAGTCATATCTGGCTCTTTACAACCCCATGTACTGTAGCCTGCCAGGCTCCTCTGTCCATAGAATTTTTCAGGCAAAAATACTGGAGTGGGCTGCCATTTCCTACTCTGGGGATCTTCCCAACCTGTGGATTGAACTCATGTCTCCTGTGTCTCCTACATTGGCAGGTGGATTCTTTATCACGTATTTCACCTTTGTTGTTGTTCAGTTGCTAAGTCACGTCCAATTCTTTGAGACCCCATGGACTGCAGCACTCCGGGCTTCCCTGTTGGGCTTCCCTGTCCATTATCTCCCAGCGTTTGCTCACGTTCATGTCCATTGAGGTGGTAATCCTATCTAATCATCTCAACCTCTGCCACCTCCTCCTCTTCCCCTCAGTTTTTCCCAGCATCAGGGTCTTTTCCAGTGAGTCAGCTCTTTGCATCAAGTGGCCAAAGTATTGGAGCTTCAGCTTTAGCGTCAGTCCTTCCAATGAGCATTCAGGGTTGATGTCCTTTAGGATTGACTAGTTTGGTCTCCTTGCAGTCCAAGGGACTATCAAGAGTCTTCTCCAAGACCGCAGTTCGAAAGCATCAATTCTTCAACACTCAGTCTTCTTTATAGTCCAACTCTCAGGTCCGTACATGACTACTGAAAATGCCATAGCCTTGATTCTATGGGCCTTTGTCGGCAAAGTGATATCTTTGCTTTTTAATACTCTGTCTAGGTTTGTCATAGCTTTCCTTCCAAGGATCCAAGGGTCTTTTAATTTCATGGCTGCAGTCACCATCTGCAGTGATTTTGGAGCCCAAGAAAAGAAAATCTGACACTGCTTCCACTTATTCCCCTTCTGTTTGCCATAAAGTGATGGGACCGGATGTCATGTTCTTCATTTTTGAGTGTTGACTTTTAAGCCACCTTTTTACGCTCCTTTTTCACCTTCATCAAGAGGCTCTTTAGTTCCTCCTCACTTTCTGCCATTAGACTGGTATCATCTGCATATTTGAGGTTGTTGATATTTCTCCCAGCAATTAGCATGGAGTAATATTCCGTTGTCTAGGTATACCATAGTTTAGATAAACTATGTTCTTCTGTTTATCTACTGAAGGACATCTTAGCTGCTTCCAAGCTATAAACATCTCTATGTAAGTTTTGTTGTGAACATAAATTTTTATCTCTTTTGGGTAAATACCAAGATGCATGACTGCATAACTGAGGTAAATCCTGCTTGGCTGTGGTATATAATTCTTTTTATACATTGTTTGATTTGATTTGCTAATATTTTATAGTGGCATCTGTATTTATGAGTTTGTGTTTTTTTCCTTTGTGATGTCATTGTCTTTTTTTTTTTTTTTTTTTTTTGGTATTAGGTAAATGCTGGCCTAATGGAGTAAATTGGAAGTAGTCCCTCTCCTTCTGTCTTCTAAAGATATTGTAGAGAATTGGTATGATTTCACCTTAAATGTTTGATAGAATTTTACAGTGACCCGTCTGGGTCTGGTGCTTTCTGTTTTGAAAGGTTACTAATTATTGATTCAGTTTCTTTAATACAGTTATATTCAGATTGTTTATTTCTTATTGTGTTTCAGCAAAAGTTGTGTTTTTCAAAGAATTGGTCTGTATTATGGGGCTTCCCTGATAGCTCAGTTGGTAAAGAATTTGCCTGCAATGCAGGAACTCCTGTTCGACTCCTGGGTTGGGATGATCCTCTGGGGAAGGGATAGGCTACCCACTCCAGTATTCTTGGGCTTCCCCTGTGGCTCAGCTGGTAAAGAATCCACATGCAGTGCAGGAGACCTGGGTTCAATCCCTGGGTTGGGAAGATCTGGAGAAGGGAAAGACTACCCACCCTAGTATTCCAGCAATTCCATGGAGTCCATGGGGTCACAAAAAGTCAGACACCACTGAGCAACTTTCATTTTCGTCCAACTTATCAAATTATCAAATTTATGGCCATAGAGTTGTTCATGTGTGTGTGAGTCTCTCAGTTGTGTCCGACTCTTTGTGACCCCATGGACTGTAGTCTTCCAGGCTCCTCTGTCCATGGAATTCTCCAGGCAAGAATATTGGACTATTGAAGTGGGTTGCCATTCCCTTCACCAGGGAATCTTCTTGACCCAGGGATCAAATCTGTATCTCCTGCTTTGGCAGGTGGGTTCTTACCACTAGCGCCACCTGGGAAGCCCAGAGTTGTTCATAGTATTGCTATATATATATATATTTTTTTTTTTTTTTTTTTTTCAATGCCACATGGTTCTTGAAAATTTAGTTCTCTGGCTAGAGATCAAACCCATGCTCCCTGCAGTGGAAGAGCAGATTCTTAACCACAGAACTTCAGGGAAATCCCTCCATCCATTTGCTTTTAATCTATGTTTAAAGTGGGTATCTTGAGATAACATACTTAAGTCTTATTTTTTGATCTACTGTGACAAATCTGTCTTCTGTTTGGTGCATTTAGACCCTTGGCATTCAAAATGATTATTAATATGGATGAATTAATAAATATTAATTCAAATAAATATTTGTTAATTCTACCATATTTGTTGCTGTTTTCTATTTATTGCCCTTGTTCTTTGCTCCTATATTTAGCTCCACTCTGTGGTTTTAATTGAGCATATAGAAGTTTTCATTTTATTTTTACTTATTCCTGGAAACTTCTTTTCTTTATATAGATATGAATTTCTGACCTATATCATTTTCCTTCTCTCTCAAGAGCTTCTCGTAACATACCTTGAATGGCAGGTCTCAGTTCAGTTCAGTCATTCAGTCGTGTCCGACTCTTTGTGACCCCATGAATCGCAGCACGCCAGGCCTCCCTGTCCATCAGCAACTCCTGGAGTTCACTCAGACTCACGTCCATCAAGTTGATGATGCCATCCAGCCATCTCATCCTCTGTCGTCCCCTTCTCCTCCTGCCCCCAATCCCTCCCAGCATCAGAGTCTTTTCCAATGAGTCAGCTCTTCTCATGAGGTGGCCGAAGTACTGGAGTTTTCCTTCGAAAGAAATCCCAGGGTTGATCTCCTTCAGAATGGACTGGTTGGATCTCCTTGCAGTCCAAGGGACTCTCAAGAGTCTTCACCAACACCACAGTTCGAAAGCATCAGTTCTTTGGCGCTCAGCCTTCTTCACAGTCCAACTCTCACATCCATACATGACCACAGGAAAAACCATATCCTTGACTAGACAGACCTTAGTCAGCAAATCAATGTCTTTGCTTTTGAATGTGCTATCTAGGTTGGTCATAACTTTTCTTCCAAGGAGTAAGCGTCTTTTAATTTCATGGCTGCCGTCACCATCTCCAGTGGTTTTGGACCCCCCAAAAATAAAGTCTGACACTGTTTCCACTGTTTCCCCATCTATTTCCCATGAAGTGATTGGACCGGATGCCATGATCTTCGTTTTCTGAATGTTGAGCTTTAAGCCAACTTTTTCGCTCTCCTCTTTCACTTTCATCAAGAGGCTTTATAGTTCCTCTTCACTTTCTGCCATAAGGGTGGTGTCATCTGCATATCTGAGGTTATTGATATTTCTCCCGCCAGTCTTGATTCCAGCTTGTGTTTCTTCCAGTCCAGCGTTTCTCATGATGTACTCTGCATGTAGGTTAAATAAGCAGGGTGACAATATACAGCCTTGACATACTCCTTTTCCTATTTGGAACCAGTCTGTTGTTCCATGTCTAGTTCTAACTGTTGCTTCCTGACCTGCATACAGATTTCTCAAGAGGCACGTCAGGTGGTCTGGTATTCCCATCTCTCTCAGAATTTTCCACAGTTTATTGTGATCCACACAGTCAAAGGCTTTGGCATAGTCAATAAAGCAGAAATAGTTGTTTTTCTGGAACTCTCTTGCTTTCTCCATGATCCAGCGGATGTTGGCAATTTGATCTCTGGTTCCTCTGCCTTTTCTAAAACCAGCTTGAACATCAGGGAGTTCACAGTTCACGTATTGCTGAAGTCTGGCTTGGAGAATTTTGAGCATTACTTTACTAGCATGTGAGATGAGTGCAACTGTGCGGTAGTTTGAGCATTCTTTGGCATTGCCTTTCTTTGGAATTGGAATAAAAACTGACCTTTTCCAGTCCTGTGGCCACTGCTATGTTTTTCAAATTTGTTGGCATATTGAGTGCAGCACTTTCACAGCATCATCTTTCAGAATTTGAAATAGCTCAACTGGAATTGCATCACCTCCACTAGCTTTTTTCATAGTGATGCTTTCTAAGGCCCACTTGACTTCACATTCCAAGATGTCTGGCTCTAGATTAGTGATCACATCATCGTCATCATCTGGGTTGTGAAGGCAGGGCTACTGGCAACATATTCCACCAATTTTTGTTTAAGAAAGTCTTTATTTCTCTTTAATTTCTAAAGATAATTTCACAGGATACAAAATTCTAGGGTTTTTTTCCCTCCCTCCCTGCCCCCCAATACTTGAAATATTTCTCCTGTAAATATTACTCCTCTCTCTTTTTATTTGCATAGTTTCTGAGGAGAAATTGGATGTAATCCCTACTCTTGTTTATCTGTTAGGTAAGATTATTTACCCCTGTGACTTTTTTCAAGATTTTTATTCTTTATCTTTAATTTTCTGTAGTTTGAAATAATATGTGTAGGTGTAGTTTTTTGGCGGCTATCCTACTTGGTATTCTGGAATTTCCTGGATCTATTGTCTCCTGTCTGACATTACTTTGTTATTGTTTCAAATGTTACTTCTGTTACTTTCTCTCTTCTTCTGGTAGTCCAAGAACGTTTTGTTATGCTTTCTGTGGTTATCTCACAGTCCTTGGATATTCTCTTTTTATTTTTGTTTTGTTTTGTCTCGGTTTTGTCCTCTTTGCTTTTTAGTTTTCAAAGTTTCTGTTCAGGTATTTTTAAGCTTTAGAGAGCCTTGTCCCATCTGCAATAGTCCCCTCTGTATAAAGTTTAAAGTTGTGAGTTTTCAAAGATTGGAATGTGTCTTTGCATGTCCAGTCACATATTATGTATGTGGCATACGTTGTCACATGTGTGCATCCCCTGCAAATGGTTGTGCTTTTGTATAGTTTTGTTGTTGTTGTTTAGTTGCTGGGTCCTATCCAACTCTTTTCGACTCCATGGACTGCAGGCTCCTCTGTCCTTCAGTATCTCCTGGAGCTTGCTTCAATTCATGTCCATTGAGTCAGTAATGCTATCTAACCACTCATCTTTTGCCACCATCTTCTCCTTTTGCCTTCAGTCTTTCCTGGCATCAGAGTCTTTTCCAGTGAGTCAGCTCTTCCCATCAGGTAGGTGGCGAGAGTATTGGAGCTTCAGCTTCAGCATTAGTACTTCCAATGAAAATTCAGGACTGATTTCCTTTAGGATTGACTGATTTGATCTCCTTGCAGTCCAAGGGAGTCTCAAGCATCTTCTACACCACAGTTGTAAAGTATCAGTTATTCAGCACTCAGCCTTCTTTATGGTCTAACTCTCACATCCGTACATGACTACTGGAAAAACCATAGTTTTGACTATATGGACCTTTGTTGAAAAAGGTATACTATTTTACTGTACAGTAATGTACTCAGTGTTCAGAAAACTGAGATCATGGCATCTGGTCCCATCATTTCATGGCAATAGATGGGGGAATGGTGGAAACAGTGACAGACTTTATTTTGGGGGGGGCTCCAAAATCACTGCAGATGGTGACTGCAGCCATGAAATTAAAAGACACTTGCTCCTTGGAAGAAACGTTATGACGAACCTAGATGGCATATTAAAAGCAGAGACATTACTTTGCCAACAAAGATGTGTCTAGTCAAAGCTATGGTTTTTCCAGTAGTCACGTATGGATGTGAGAGTTGGAATAAAGAAAGCTGAGTGCTGAAGAATTGATGCTTTTGAACTGTGTTGGAGAAGTCTCTTAAGAGACCCTTGGACTGCAAGGAGATTCAACCAGTCCATCCTAAAGGAAATCAGTCCTGAATATTCATTGGAAGGACTGATGCTGCAACTGTGAGGAACTGACTATTTAGAAAAAACCCTGATGCTGGGAAAGATTGAAGGCAGGAGGAGAAGCGGACAACAGAGGATGAGATAGTTTTTGATGGCATCACCGACTGAATGGACATGAGTTGAGTAAACTCTAGGAGTTGGTGATGGACAGGGAGGCCTGGCATGCTGCAGTCCATGGGGTTGCAAAAAATCGAACACAACTGAGCGACTGAACTGAACTGAATGTATAGAATACAGTATCTTTATTTCAAGCCCAGGATGTCTGGAGTGTTAAAGCAGTGGTGATGTAGCTGGTACTACTAAGTACTGCTAAGCTGGTACTATAGCACAAAACAATAATGGTGGGAAAAAAGTGAAAATAATTGAAAGAGTGGAGCAAGGTGAAAAGATGGCAGATATTGCACATTCTTATAACATGAATTATTTAACCAGGCATGATTCTAAAAAACAAAAACAGGATCATGGAACATGTGAAGTCTGCTGTGCCAGTGTTGTTGACAGTAATATCAAAGAAGCATGGAAAAGTGATGGAGAAAATGGAGAAACTTCTCAGTGTGTGGCTGCAGGGTCAGTTTAAGTGTCAAGTCTCAGCTTAATGTTGATTCAGCAGGAAGCTCAATGCCTTTATGAAAACTTGAAGAAGAAACTGAGTGAAGAATCAGACAGTATCTTTTAATGCCGTCTTGGCTGGATTCATTGGTTCAAGGCTAGAGCCAGCCTTCATAGAGTAAAAGTAAGTGGCGAGGTGGTGAGTGCAGATACAGTAGTTGCCCATTAATTTCCTGAAATACTTTAAGAAATTACTGATGAAGGTGCCTGTTTACCTGAGTAGTTACCTTGTGGATGAGACAAGACTGTACTGGAAGAGGATGCCAAACCGAAGTTACATCTGTAAGGAAGAAAAGTGATGCCAGGCAATAAAGCAGCAAATAATTAGGCTAACTCTGTTGTTTGGTGTCAGTGTTTCTGGCGATATGAAGCTGAAAATTCTCTTATCATTCAGAGAACCTAAGAGCCCTGAAAAACATAGCCAAGGGCTCTCTTCCTGTTACGTGGAATAGTAACCCCAAAGCCTAGGTTACACAGGCCATTTTCCAGGACTGACTTTTCCACCACTTAATCCTGGAGATAGAGAAATATTGCTTGGAGAAGGACATATCCCATTCAACATTCTTTTGCTACTCAACAGTGCTCCAGGCCACCCCTTATTCATGATTGACTTCATCCTACCATCAGAGGAGTGCATCTGCCACCAAATATTTTGTCACTCATCCAGCCTGTGGACCAGGGAGTTATAGCAACTTCCACGAAATATTTACATCACACTTCTTGTCAGCCAGTATAGGTGGGTGATGAATCAAGAACAACCTTGTGACAGTTTTGAAAAGACTGTAACATCTACAAGGCCATAAAAAACATTAACTTTGCTTGGCATGAAATAACAGTCGTCACCACGAATGAGGTTTGGAGGAACCTTTGGATGTAGTTTATTCATGATTTTCATGGATTTGAGAAGGTGAATAAGGAGTCCAAAGAAGTCTTCTGCAGCATATTGACCCATAGCAAGATGTTACAGCTAAATCTGTAAGAGCCTGATTTCATTGAACTCCAGCTTACTAATGAAGGCTTGATGAAATAGAGGCCGAGAGAAAGGACCGAGAGAGACAAGAGGAAAAAGTAACTGAAGAATTCATAACACAGGAAATGGCAAGAGAATTTTCTTGATTTGAGGAAGCACTGTTAGTTTTTGAGGCACAGACTCCAAATGTAGAACAGTACATGAAGGTTGTAGCCACCATTCAGAATGCAGCCCAGCGCTAAAACCATGTCATCTATGATGAGAAAAGAAGAGCTACTACCCAGACATCACTGAGTAATTTTTTCAAGAGGGTAGATAGATTGAATCCACCAAGGAACCAGAACCCGTGCCATCAACGTCAGGCATGAGTGAAGTTGCAGCTTGCCCTCCGTCTCCTACTGCTGGTGATCCTTCAGTTCTACCACCTCCCACTTCCTCTTCCTCCTCTAGTCAGTAACTCTTCTTGCCTGTTCACTCGATGCCATCTCCTATATGCCAGTTGTACTGTGTTGTACTTTTCAAGGTACTGTACTGTAAGATTAAAAATTTTTATTTTTCATGTCTCTTTTTTATGTGTTATTTGTGAGAAAAATATTTTAAACCTTCTGCAGTATAGTACTATGTTACTGATTGTGTTAGTTGGTTACCTGGGCCAACTTTATTGGACTTAGGAACACACTCTCAGAATAGAACTTGTTCATATGTGGGGGCTTACTGAACTTTATAACTTTTAGCTATTCTACCAGAGACATTCTTCATTTCCATTAGTGTTTTTGATCTCTAGCATTTCTTTCTGGTTCTTTTTTAGGATTTCTATTTCTCTCTTTGCATTGCCTCTCTGATCTTGTATGTTGCCTACTGTATCCATTAGAGCCCTTAGCATATCAGTCATAGTTATTTCAAATTCTTTGTTCTGATAGGAATGGATAAAGGTGATGTGGTACGTAAGTGCACTAGAATATTACCCAGCCATTAAAAAGAATGAAATAGTGCCATTTGCAGCAACATGGATGGACCTAGAGACTGTCATACTGAGTGAAGTAACTCAGAGAAGGAGAAATAATTTATGACATCCCTTATATTGGAATCAAAAAAGAAATAATAAAAATAACCTTACAAAACAGAAAGAGACTCATAGACTAGAGAACTAACTTTTGGTTCTGGGGTGGAACTTCTGGTTCGGGGGCAGGGTGGAAGAGGGTGGGCAATGGGAAGGGATAGTTGGGGAGTTTGGGATGGACATGTACACACTGCTATATTAAAAATGGATAACCAGTAAGGACTTACTATATAACACATGGAACTCTGGTCAATGTTATGTGGCAGCCCTAATGGGAGGGGAGTTTGGGGGAGAATGGATATGTGTATATGTATGGCTCAGGCCCTTTGCTGATCACCTAAAACTGTCACAACATTGTTAATTGGCTGTACCCCAGTACAAAATAAGGAGTTTTAAAAAATCTTGTTTTGATAAATCTGTCAACATGCCTGCCTTGTCTGGTTCTGATGTTTGCTCTGCCTTTTCAAAATGTGCATTTTGCTCTTTGATATGTCTTGTAATTTTTTTCTTGATAGCCAGATATGAGATACTGAATAAAAGGAATTGCTGTAAATAAGCCATTAGTAACAAGGTGGTAAGATGTACAAGGGAAGTGTTTTCTAGTTCTGATTAAGTCTCATGCTTTTTGTGAGGCTATGCCTCTGGACTGTGAAGTTTACAATATCTCAGTTTTCTTCTCCCCTTTTCCATGGGACAGGATGGCTAGAGTATGTTGGAGTTTGGTATTAATATTTTTCTTTTCCTGGGTCATTTAGGCTCTGATAATACACTAGCAGGTTAGGCTCTGGCTAATTAGTTTCTCCTGAGGGAAGGCCTTATTAAGAACAGAGTGCTTTGGTGTGTTTAAAAATGGGCTTCTCCGGTGGCTCAGCATTAAAACAATCCTCCTGCATTGCAAGTGCCCCAGGAGACATGGGTCCAATCCCTGGGTCAGGAAGATCCTCTGGAGGAGGGCATGGCAACCCACTCCAGTATTCTTGCCTGGAGAATCCCATGGACAGTGGAATCTGGTGGACAAAGAGTTGGACACAACGGAAGCAACTTAACATGCACTAGTTTCCTCTGAGGGCAGGCCTTATTAAGAAGAACAGAATGCTTTGATGTATTTAAAAATGGTAGTTTACCCTCCCCTTGCCAAAATCTGGGAATTTTTCTCTGATATTTACTGTGGACTTCTGGTTGGGTTCCTGGTGATAATGGTGAGGGGCCCTGTGATTGTACGCCCCTTGAGTTTTTAACACTCAAAGTTGTCCACACTGAGCCTGCACCAATTAGTCAGTTATAGTGTAGGTTTTCCTGCCTGGATACTGGATCCCACAGCAGTTTCAGCTGGTAACTCTTTGCTCAGATAAGCTGTAATTCCCTGCATTCACCTCTTTCCAGTCTCAGAGGGCAGTGGTTTGTCATTACCTCTCTTACAGATCCAAGAAATATTGATTTGTCTTTTCAGCTCTTGTTAGGATGAAGAGGTGACTTGACAGCATCTTATGTAGTTCTTATCCTTTAATTTAAATAAATATGTATTTTTTTTTTAATGGTGGTTGTTAACTTTTAAACATCCGTCTGGTAGTATAATTGTATAGAATAAAATTCACCCATTTTAAGAGTATAGTTCAGTGAGTTTTAGTGCATGTATTTCATTATATTAATATTCCAAAATTTGTTTTATCAGTTGTCTGTTGATGGAGATTTAGGTTGTTTATAGTTTTTGGCTGTTACATATATAAGGCAGCTGTGAACATTTGTGTACAGTGAACATATGCCTTCATTTCTCTTGGTTGCCTATCTACCTATCATATGGTAGGTGTCCATTTAACTTTTTTATCAAAGTGAAATTCACATTCATAAAAATAACCGTTTTGTGGTTTAACGATCTAAATGTAAGACCAGAAACTATAAAACTCCTAGAGAAAAACATAGGCAAAACACTCTGACATAAATCACAGCAGGATCCTCTATGACCCACCCCCAGAGTAATGGAAATAAAAGCAAAAATGAGAAATGGGACCTAGTTAAACTTAAAAGCTTTTACACAACAAAGGAAACTCTAAGCAAGGTGAAAAGACAGCCTTCAGAATGGGAGAAAATCATAGCAAATGAAGCAACTGACAAAGAATTAATCTCAAAAGCAGCTCATGCAGCTCAATATCAGAAAAATAAACGACCCAATCAAAAAATGGGCCAAAGAACTAAACAGACATTTCTCCAAAGAAGACATATAGATGGCTAACAAACACAAGAAAAGATGCTCAACATCACTCATTATCAGAGAAATGCAAATCAAAACCACAGTGAGATACCATCTTACACCGGTCAGAATGGCTGCTATCAAAAAAGTCTACAAACAATAAATGCTGGAGAGGGTGTGGAGAAAAGGGAACCCTCTTACACTGTTGGTGAGTGCAAACTAGTACAGCCACTATGGAGAACAGTGTGGAGATTCCTTAAAAAACTGGAAATAGAACTGCCATATGACCCAGGATTCCCACTGCTGGGCATACACACCGAGGAAACCAGAATTGAAAGAGACACGTGTACCCCAATGTTCTTCACAGCACTATTTACAATAGCTAGGTCATGGAAGCAACCTAGATGTCCATTGGCAGACGAATGGATAAGAAAGCTGTGGTACATATACACAATGAAATATTACTCAGCTATTAAAAAGAATGCATTTGAGTCAGGTCTAATGAGGTGGATGAAACTGGAGCCTTTTATACAGAGTGAAGTAAGTCAAAGAAAAACACCAATACAGTATATTAATGCATATGTATGGAACTTAGATGGTAATGATGACCCTACACGCGAGACGGCAAGAGACACAGATGTAAAGAACAGACTTTTGGACTCTGTGAGAGAATAGCATTGAAACATGTATATTACTGTATGTGAAACAGATTGCCAGCCCAGGTTCGATGGATGAGACAGGGTGCTCAGGGCTGGTGCACTGGGATGACCCTGAGGGATGGGATGGGAATGGAGGTGGCGAGGGGTATTCAGGATGGGGAACACATGTACAACCATGGCTGATTCATGTGAATGTATGGCAGAAACCACTACAATATTGTAAAAGTAATTAGCCTCCAATTAAATTTATTTTTTTAAAAGTAACAATTTTGAAGTGTATAGCTCAGTGCCATGTATTCACACATCCACAGTGTTGTGCAACCATTACCTCTATCTAGTTCTAAAACATTTTCATCACTCCAAAAGGAAAAGTCATACCATTATACAGTCATTTCACATTTCCTGTTTTGCCATCCCTGGAAACCCCAAATCTGCTCTGTCTCTATAGATTTACCTGTTCTAGATACTTCATAAAAGTGGGATTATACAGTCAATCCTAAAGGAAATCAACCATGAATATTCACTGGAAGGACTTATGCTGAAGCTGAAGCTCCATCCAGTACACTGGCCACCTGATGCAAAGAACCAACTCATTGGAAAAGACTCTGATGCTGGGAAAGATTGAAGGCAGGAGGAGAAGGGGCGACAGAGAATGAGATGGTTGGATGGCATCATCAACTCAATGAATATGAATTTGAGCAAACTCTGGGAGATAGTGAAGGACAGGGAAGCCTAGCGTGCTGCAGTCCATGGGGTCACAGAGTTGGCCACTACTTAATGACCAGACAACAACAGTACAGTGTATGACTTTTCATTTCTGGCTTCTTAGTATATTTTTAGGGTTCATGTATGTTGTCACATACCAGTACTGTATTTTCTGAAATAGCTGAATAACGTTCTATTGTATGGATATACCACACTTTGTATACCTGTTCATTGACAGAGAAATGAGTTTCTGTTTTTTAGCTATTGTCTGTATTGCTGTTAGGAACATTTTTAAGCAAGTTTTTGTTTGTGTGTGCCAAGTCACTTCAGTCATGTCCAACTCTGTGACCCCACGGACTGTAGCTTGCCAGGCTCCTCCGTCCATGGAATTTTCCTGGCAAGAATACTGGAGTGGATAGTCATTCCTTTCTCCAGGGGATCCTCCTGACCCAGGGATCAAGCCTGCGTCTCCTACAGCTCCTGTGTTTTCAGGCAGATTCTTTATTGCCGAGCCACCAGGAAGCCCTCTTGTTTGGATATCTGTTTTCAGATCTTTTCAGTAATTACAGGCTTACCCAGCCATCTGGAAGGAGAGCATTCATATGACATCTTTTGTAGGCTGAAATGGGATAGAATAAAGAACTCTTTTTTTTAATGAAGATGAAGATCCTTTTTGAATTTCTTTTTGTTTAGCAAAAACACATATTAATGTGAGTATTTTGTAAAAGTAAAGTGGCATAAAGGGAACTTTCCAAAACTGTACCTAGTGTGATTGTTGGGTAATGTGACAATTCTGTGATGTGTTGAGCAACTGCCAAACTACTGGTCCACGGTAGCTGTACCATTTTACATTCTCATTAGCAATGTTTGAGGGTTGCAATTTCTCCATATCCTTGCCTTTGCTTGTTTTCTTTTTATTTTTCAATTATGGTAACCTTAGCAAAGATCTCAAGTGTGGTATCTCATTATGGTTTTCATTTGCATATCCTTAAGGAATATGATGTTGAACATTTCTTTATATACTTGTTGCCCATTTAATTATTTTCTTGGAAGAAATGTTTGTTCAGATCCTTTCTGTTTTTCAGTTGGTTTGGGTTTTTTTGTTGAGTTGTAAGAGTTTCTTATATATTCTGGATACTAGATCCTTATCACGTCAATTAGTCAGTTCAGTCATGTCCAACTCTTTGCAACCCCATGAACTGCAGCACGCTAGGCTTCCCTGTCCATCACTAACTCCCGGAGCTTGCTCAAACTTATGTCCATCAAGTCAGTGATGCCATCTAACCATCTTATCCTCTTTTATCCCCTTCTCCTCCCACCTTCAATCTTTCCTAGCATTAAGGTCTCATCAAGTAATGATTTTCAGATATCTTCTTGTTTTCACTCTCTTGATTATGTAATCCAGTCTACTCTTTCTGTCTTTCTGCTGATTGTGATTTTGGTGTCATACATAAGAAACTATTGCCAAACCCAAGGTCATGTTTGTTTCTGAGATTTTTATAGTCTTGGCTCTTACATTCTAAATCTGGAAACCATTTTGAGTTAATTTTTGTGTGTAGTGTGAGATAGAGGTCCAACTTCATTCTTTTACCTGTGGCTACCCAACTGGCCCAACATCATTTGTTGAAGAGACTGTTCTTTCTCCACTGAATGGTTTTGACATTTTTGTTGAAAATTAATTGATCATAGATGTATGGGTTTATTTCTTGGCTCTTAACTTCTTCTCTATGTTTTTCCTATGCCAGTCTCACCATTTTTTTATTATGATTGTGTTGTAGCAAGTTTTCAAATTGGGAGGTATGATTCATTCAACTTTTTACATTGCTTTAAATTATTCAGGCTCTTATAATTCCTTATGGATTTTAGGATCAGATTTTCCATTTCTACAGAAATGATCATTGGACTTTTATACAGATTGCCTTGAATATAGATTGCTTTGGGGAAAATGGCCATCTTAAAAATATTAAGTCTTCCAACCATGAACAGAGTTCTTTCCATTTATTTGGGTTATTTAATTTCTTTTTACAGTGGTTAGTGGCTTTCACTATATAAATCTTGCACCTCTTTGTTATATTTATTAAATAGTTCAGTCCTTTTGATGGTATTAAAATGTTGTGGATTTTTCTTTGCTGTTGTATAGAAATTTGACTGATTTTTTTGTGTGTGTTGACCTTGCATCCTACCACTTATTTTGGATTTGTTAACTCTCACAGTGTTTTATGAATTCATTAGGACTTCTTACATATAAGATCATGTCTTCTACAAATAGAGCTACTTCTTGCTTTCAGTTTGAAAGTGAAAGTGTTAGTTGCTCATTCATGTCTGACTCTTTGCAATCCCATAGACTATAGCCTGCCAGGCTCCTCTGTCCATAGAATTTTCCAGGCAAGAACACTGGAGTGGGTTGCCATTTCCTTCTCCTGGGGATCTTCCTGACCCAGGAATCAAACCCATGTCTCCTGCATTGCAGGTGAATTCTTTACCGTCTGAGCCACTAGGGAAGTATAGATGTCTTTTATTTATTTTCTTGCCTAATTATTTTGTCCAGAACTTCTAATACAATGTTGAATAGATACAGTGAGAGTGGACATCACTGTTTTGCTCTGGATCTTATATGGAAATTTTCAGTTTTTCACCATTGAGTTTGATGTTAGCTGTGGGTTTTTCATAGATACTTTTTATCATGCTGAGGAAATTCCCTTCTGTTCCTAAATTGATAAATGTTTTTTGTCATGAAAGAGTGTTGGATTTTGTCAAATGACTAGCTAAAGGTTTGTCAATTTAGTTGATATTTTTTAAGAACCAATTTTATAATTCATTCTGTTGTTTTTCTTTTCTTTTTTTTTTTAACATTTATATACACTCTCATCTTTTTGAATTCCTTCCTTCTACTAGGTTTGGTGTCACTTGTTCTTTTTCTAGTTCCTTGAGGTATAAAGTTACTGTCTGGGGATCTTCTTTTTCAATGTCTGCATTTCCAGTTATAAATTTTCCTCTGATCACTCTTTGCGGTATACTGTAGGTGTTTGTTTTTTAATTTTAGATATTTATTTATTCATTTTTGGTTGTGCTGGGTCTCTGTTGCTATGCAGGCTTTTCTCTAGATGCAGAGAGGGAGGGCTGCTCTCTAGTTGGAGTGTGCAGGCTTCTCATTGCAATGGCTTCTCGTTGTGGAGCACAGGTTCTAGGATGTGTGAGCTTCAGTAGTTGCACCTCCCAGGCTCCTAGAGCACCGGCTCAAACCCATGTGGCACATGGGTTTAGTTGCTCTGTGGCACATGGGATCTTCCTGGATCAGGGATCAAATCTGTGTCTCCTATATTGGCAGACAAATTCCCTACCACTGAGCCACCAGGGAAGCCCTATCATAAGTTTTAGTATGTTATGTTTTTATTTTCATTGGTCTCTAAGTATTTTCTAATTTCCCTTTTGGTTTCTTCCCTCTTTTGCTCGTTTAAGATTGTGTTGTTTAATCTCTGTATTTTTGAGAATGTTTCAGCATTCCTTCTTTCCTTTGCTTGTTGGCTGTATTGTTACTTCTTTCCTGGAGTGTGTGTTCCACTCCCAAGTTCATTTTTTGACATCAATATCACCCTGTTACCAAAGCCAGATAAAGACATTATAGGAAAAGAAAACTGTAGGCCAATATCCCTGATGAATATAGATGCAAAAATTCTTACCAAGACACTCGAAAACCAAATTCAGCAGCATGTTAAAAGGATCATACATGATGATCAATCAGGATTCATCTTTGTGTGTAAGAATGGATCAATATATACAAATATATAAATGTGAAACATAATACAAGTGGGTCTTTCCAGATGGTGCTAGAGGTAAAGAACCCGCCTGCCAGTGTAGGAGGTGAAAGTGATGCAGGTTCAATCCCTGGATCGGAAAGATCCCCTGAAGTAGGAAATGGCAGCCCATTCCAGTATTCTTGTCGTGAGAATCCCATGGATCGAGGAACCTGGCTGGCTACTGTCCAAAGAGTCGTAAGGAGTGAGACACAACTGAAGCAACTTAGCACAACACAAATGGAAGGAGAAATTAAAAAGTCATCTCAGAAGATACAAGAGAAACTTTTAACAAAATCCAGCATCCTTTCTACTTATCAGAACAAGACCCAGTTTCCCCCACAGTCTCTCACATCAGAAAGCTTCTATAAGCCTCTTATTCTTATCCCTCAGAAGGCAGACAGAATGAAAACCACAATCACAGAAAACTAATCAAACTGATCACATGGATCACAGCCTTGTCTCACTCAATGAAACTATGAGCCATGCTGTGTAGGGCCACCCAGGACGGATGGGTCATGATGGAGAGTTCTGAAAAAACGTGGTCCACTGGAGAAGGGAATGGCAAACCACTTCAGTATTCTTTCCTTGAGAACCCCATGAACAGTATGAAAAGGCAAAAAAATAAGATGCTGAAAGATGAACTCCCCAGGTCGGTAGGTGCCCAGTATGCTACTGGAGAATACTGGAGAAATAACTGCAGAAAGAATGAAGAGACAGAGCCAAAGCAAAAACAATGCCCAGTTGTAGATCTGACTGATGATGGAAGTAAAGTCTAATGCTGTAAAGAGCACTATTGCATAGGAATAGTGCCATGTTAGGCCATGACTCAAGGTAAATTGGAAGTGGTCAAACAGGAGATGGCAAGAGTGAACATCGACGTTTTAAGACTCAGTGAACTAAAGTGGACTGGAATGGGTGAATTTAACTCATGACCATTATATCTACTACTGTGGGCAAGAATGCCTTAGAAGAAATGGAATAGTCCTCATAGTCAACAAGAGTCCGAAATGCAGTACTTGGGTACAGTCTCAAAAATGACAGAATGATCTCTGTTTGTTTCCAAGGCAAACGATTCAGTATCACAGTAATCCAAGTCTACACCCCAATCAGTAATGCTGAAGAAGCTGAACTTGAGCCGTTCTATGAAAACCTACAGGACCTCCTAGAACTAACACCCAAAAAAGATGTCCTTTTCGTTATAGGGGACTGGAATGCAAAAGTAGGAAGTCAAGAGATACCTGGTGTAACAGGCAGGTTTGGCCTTGTAGTATAAAATGGAGCAGGGCAAAAGCTAACAGTTTTGCCACACAAATGCACTGGTCATAGCAAACACCCTTTTCCAACGACACAAGAGACAGCTGTGCACATGGACATCACCAGATGGTGAACACCGAAATCAGATTGCTTATATTTTTTGTAGCCAAAGATGGAGAAGCTCTGTACAGTCAACAAAAACAAGACCAGGAGCTGACTGTGGCTCAGATCATGAACTCCTTATTACCAAATTCAGACTTAATTGAAGAAAGTAGAGAAAACCACTAAACCATTCAGGTATGACCTAAATCAGATAGCTCACAGTGATACAGTGGAAGTGACAAATAGATTCAAGGGATCAGATCTGACAGACAGAGTGCCTGAAGAACTATGGGTGTACGCTTGTGACAGTGTACAGGAGGCAGTGATCAAGACCATCTCCAAGAAAAAGAAATGCAAAAAGGCAAAATGGCTGTCTAAGGAGGCCTTACAATAGCTGAGAAAAGAGGAGGAGCAAAAGGCAAAAGAGAAAAGGAAAGATACAACCATTTGAATACAGAGTTCCAAAGAATAGAGAGGAAAGATATGAAAATTTTCCTCAGTAATCAATGCAAAGAAATAGAGGAAAACAATAGAATGGGAAAGACTAGAGATCTCTTCAAGAAAATTAGAGATAGCAAGGGAACATTTCATGTAAAGATGGGTACAATAAAGTGCAGAAATGGTATGACCTAACAGAGGCAAAAGATATTAAGAGGTGGCAAGAATACACAGAAGAACTATACAAAAAATATTTTCGTGACCCAGACAACCACGATGGTATGGTCACTCACCTACAGCCAGACATCCTGGAATGCGAAGTCAAGTGGGCCTTAGGAAGCATCACTATGAACAAAGCTAGTGGAGGTGATGGAATTCTAGCTGAGCTATTTCAGATCCTAAAATATAATGCTGTTAAAGTGCTGCACTCAATATGTGGCAAATTTGGAAAACTCAGCAGTGTCCACAGGATTGGAAAAGGTCAATTTTCATTCCAGTCCCAGAGAAAGGCAACGCCAAAGAATGTTCAAAGTATCTCACAATTGCAGTCATCTCACACGCTAGCAAAGTAATGCTTAAAATTCTCCAAGCCAGACCTCAACATTTCATGAACTGAGAACTTCCAGATGTTTAAGCTGTATTTAGAGGAACAAGAGATCCAATCACCAACATCCACTGGATCATTGAAAGAGAGTTCCAGAAAAACATCTACTTCTGCTTTTATTGACTATGCCAAAGCCTTTGACTGTGTGGATCACAACAAACTATGGGGAATTCTGCAAGAGATGGGAATACCAGACCACCTGACCTGCCTCCTGAGAAATCTGTATGCAGGTCAGGAAGCAACAGTTCGAACTGGACATGGAACAACAGACTGGTTCCAAATAGGAAAAGGTGTACGTACGTCAAGGCTGTCTGTATATTGTTACCCTGCTTATTTAACTTATATGCAGAGTACATCATGTGAATGCTGGGCTGAATGAAGAACAAGCTGGAATCAAGATTGCCGGGGGAAGTAACAACCTCAGATATGCAGATGACACCACCCTTCTGACAGAAAGCAAAGAAGAACTGAAGAGCTTCTTGATGAAAGTGAAAGAGGAGAGTGAAATTGTAGGCTTAAAAGTCAACATTCAGAAAACTAAGATCATGGCATCTTTTCCCATCAATTCATGGCAAATAGATAGGGAAACAATGTAAACAGTGAGAAATTTTATTTTGGGGGCTCCAAAATCACTGCAGATGGTGACTGCAGCCATGAAATTAAAAGACACTTGATCCTTGGAAGAAAAGCTACGACCAACCAAGACAGCATATTAAAAAGCAGAGATATTACTTTGCCAGCAAAGATTGTTCTAGTCAAAGCTATGGTTTTCCAGTAGTCCTGTATGGATGTGACCGTTGGACTGTAAAGAAAGCTGAGTGTGGAAGAATTGATGTTTTTGAATTGTAGTGTTGAAGACGACTCTTGAGAGTCCCTTGGACTGCAAGGACATGTAACCAGTCATTCCTAAATGAAATCAGTTCTGAATATTCATTGGAAGGACTGATGCTAAAGCTGAAAATCCAATACTTTGGCCACCCAATGCGAAGAACTGACTCCTTGGAAAAGATTGTGATGCTGGGAAAGATTGAAGGCAAGAGGAGAAGGGGATGACAGAGGATGAGATGGTTGGATTCATCACCCACTGGATGGACACGAGTTTGAGTAAGCTCCAGGAGTTGGTGATGGACATGGAAGCCTGGCATGATGCAGTCCCTGGGGTCGCAAAGAGTTGGACATGACTGAATGAATGAGATGAACTGATCATCCTTTCAGGATAAAAATTCTCAACATAATGGCTATAGAAGGGGGAAGTACCTCAACATTTTAAAGGTCATAGACGACAGGCTCACAGTTTTCATTTTACTCAATGGTTAAATGTTGAAAACTTCTCCTGTACGATCAGAAACAGGACAGGGGTACCCATTCTCACCTCTCCTTTTCAGCAGAGTACTAGAAGTCCTAGCCAGAGCAATTGGGCCAGAAACAGAAATGAAAGCATCTATGTCAGAAAAGAAGTAAAAATGTGTTTGCAAGTAACAGGATCTTATTTATTGAAAACCCTAAGAATTCCACCAAAAAACTGTTTATACAGCCACTCAGAGTGAGTGGGAGTCTGGCTTACTTTATTAATTTGTTATCTATTGCTGTGTAACAGATCACTGCAAAACTTGGTGCCTTATAAAAATAGACATTTATTATCTGTCAGTTTCTGTGAGTCAGAAATTTGGGACCAGCTTAGCTGTGGGATTCTGGCTTTGGGTCTTCCATGAAGTTGTTCTGAGGCTGTGAACCACACTTCAGTCTTATAAAGGCTTGAATGGGGCTGGATGATTTGTTTCTAAAATAGTTCACATATATGACTTTGGGTAAATGCCTCAGTTCTTTGCCAAGTGGAGCTCTCCTTTAGGAGCATCGTGAGTCTTTAGACATCGCAGTAAGCTTCCTCTAGTGCAAGTGATCCATGATAGAGAGGAGGAGGAAGTCATAATGCCTTTTATGACCTAGCTATGCTTTGTCACTTATGCCAGACTCTTTGGTGGAAGTTAGTAAGCACAGCCACAGTCAAGGAAAAAAGAAAATTAGGCTCCAACTTTTGAAGGGAGGAGATTCAAACTGAGTGTCAGTGACTGACCAAGTGGAGGTAAGTAATACAGGAGACTCAGAATATGTCTAGATAGTGGCCTTCTGGAGTTCTTAATTAAATTGTTAATGGTTTCTCAGGGAAGGGAGGAATACTTTAATAGTATTTCTAAGACCAAGACTTGGGCTGTTACTGAGATATATATGTACCTACGTTGTTCTCCTCTTTTCACTTAGGAAGACTTAAAATTCATGTAATGGAAACGAAATGATAAAATCTAGTTAAAAACGTGAGCTTTTTTTTTTTTTTTTTAGGAAGTTTTGTTTTAGAGACTCCTGACTGAAGGGATGCTGTGGATTAGGAAGAAAGCTGATGTGAATGAGTCAAAAATATGAGTCTTGTAGTACCTTTGGAACATTATCCTGTTTGGGAGTAACTTAATTTTTATATAATCTTAAGCTTAGAAAGGACTTCCCACGTGTCTCAGATGGTAAAGAATCCACCTGCAATATGGGAGACCTGGGTTTGATCCCTGGGTCAGGAAGTTTCCCTGGAGAAAGGAATGGCAACCAACTCCAGTGTTCTTGCCTGGAGAATTCTATGGACAGAGGAGTCTGGTGGGCTATAGTCCATGAGGTCACAAAGAGTCAGACACAACTGAGAAACACAAGTACACAAGTACAAGTAAGCTTAGAAAATAGCTGTAAGAATAGTGAAAGGAACTCCTATATACCCTTTAAACAGATTCCCCAGTGTATGTTTGTGACATTTGCCTTCACCTGTTTTGGCCCAGCTGGCCTAGAACCACCTGGGATAAACCTGTAGTGTGATTAAGTTAGGTTTGTTGACAATGCAGTGAGAGAGATCACAGACCAGGGGAACCACAAGGCTTTGCCCCAAAGAGTAAAATAGATTTTTTACAGGATTTTGTAGCAGGGTGGCACTGAAATAAAATTCTAATGAAGTAGTGTTTTGATAGAGTCAAAACAAAACCAAGGTTATGTGTAAAAGAATCAACATTAGGTCTGAGCTGTGAAGTGGGCTGAAGGTGGTGTTTCCTTGAAAATTACAGAATTAAGAGGTTTTTGAACATTTCTTCTCCTGAAGTTGCTTACTTAGGTCATCCTAGGAAGAGTAGGGTATTTCAGAAAGTTTGCTTAAGTTCAGTTCAGTTCAGTCGCTCAGTTGTGTCCGACTCTTTGCGACCCCATGAATCGCAGCACGCCAGGCCTCCCTGTCCATCACCAACTCCTGAAGTTCATTCAGATTCATGTCCATCGAGTCAGTGATGCCATTCAGCCATCTCATCCTCAGTCGTCCACTTCTCCTCCTGCCCCCAATCCCTCCCAGCATCAAAGTCTTTTCCAATGAGTCAACTCTTCCCATGAGGTGGCCAAAGTACTGGAGTTTCAGCTTTAGCATCATTCCTTCCAAAGAAATCCCAGGGCTGATCTCCTTCAGAATGGACTGGTTGGATCTCCTTGCAGTCCAAGGGACTCTCAAGAGTCTTCTCCAACACCACAGTTCAAAAGCATCAATTCTTCGGCGCTCAGCCTTCTTCACAGTCCAACTCTCACATCCATACATGACCACTGGAAAACCATAGCCTTGACTAGACGGACCTTAGTCGGCAAATCAATGTCTCTGCTTTTGAATGTGCTATCTAGGTTGCTTGTAACTTTTCTTCCAAGGAGTAACCATCTTTTAATTTCATGGCTACAGTCACCATCTGCAGTGATTTTGGAGCCCCCAAAAATAAAGTCTGACACTGTTTCCACTGTTTCCCCACCTATCTGCCATGAAGTGATGGGACCAGATGCCATGATCTTCGTTTTCTGAATGTTGAGCTTTAAGCCAACTTTTTCACTCTCATCTTTTACTTTCATCAAGAGGCTTTTTAGTTCTTCTTCACTTTCTGCCATAAGGGTAGTGTCATCTGCATATCTGAGGTTATTGATATTTCTCACAGCAGTCTTGATTCCAGCTTGTGTTTCTTCCAGTCCAGCGTTTCTCATGATGTACTCTGCATAGAAGTTAAATAAGCAGGGTGACAATATACAGCCTTGACATACTCCTTTTCCTATTTGGAACCCGTCTGTTGTTCCATGTCCAGTTCTAACTGTTGCTTCCTGACCTGCATACAGATTTCTCAAGAGACTCGTCAGGTGGCCTGGTACTCCCATCTCTTTCAGAATTTTCCACAGTTTATTGTGATCCACACAGTCAAAGGCTTTGGCATAGTCAGTAAGGCAGATAGATGTTTTTCTGGAACTCTCTTGCTTTCTCCATGATCCAGCAGATGTTGGCAATTTGATCTGTGGTTCCTCTGCCTTTTCTAAAACCAGCTTGAACATCAGGGAGTTCACAGTTCACGTATGGCTAAAGCCTGGCTTGGAGAATTTTGAGCATTACTTTACTAGCGTGTGAAATAAGTGCAATTGGGCGGTAGTTTGAGCATTCTTTGGCATTGCCTTTCTTTGGGATTGGAATGAAAATTGACCTTTTCCAGTCCTGTGGCCACTGCTGAGTTTTCCAAATTTGTTGGCATATTGAGTGCAGCACTTTCACAGCATCATCTTTCAGGATTTGAAATAGCTCTGCTGGAATTCCATTATCTCCACTAGCTTTGTTCATAGTGATGCTTTCTAAGGCCCGCTTGACTTCACATTCCAGGATGTCTGGCTCTAGATGAGTGATCACAACATCATGATTATCTGGGTAATGAAGATCTTTTTTATACAATTCTTCTGTGTATTCTTGCCATCTCTTCTTAATATCTTCTGCTTCTGTTAGGTCCAGACCATTTCTGTCCTTTATCGAGCCCATCTTTGCATGAAATGTTCCCTTGGTATCTCTAATTTTCTTGAAGAGATCTCTAGTCTTTCCCATTCTGTTCTTTTCCTCTGTTTCTTTGCATTGATCGCTGAAGAAGGCTTTCTCATCTCTTGCTATTCTTTGGAACTCTGCATTCAGATGCTTATATCTTTTCTTTTTCTCCTTTGCGTTTCGCTTCTCTTCTTTTCACTGCTATTTATAAGGCTTCCCCAGCCATTTTGCTTTTTTGCATTTCTTTCCCGTGGGGATGGTCTTGATCCCTGTCTCCTGTACAGTGTCACGAACCTCATTCCATAGTTCATCAGGCGCTCTATCTATCAGAGCTAGGCCCTGAAATCTACTTCTCACTTCCACTGTATAATCATAAGGGATTTGATTGAGGTCATACCTGAATGGTCTAGTGGTTTTCCCTACTTTTCTTCAATTTAAGTCTGAATGTGGTAATAAGGAGTTCATGATCTGAGCCACAGTCAGCTCCTGGTCTTGTTTTTGTTGACTGTATAGAGCTTCTCCATCTTTGGCTGCAAAGAATATAATCAGTCTGTTTTCGGTGTTGCCCATCTGGTGATGTCCATGTGTAGTGTCTTCTCTTGTGTTATTGGAAGAGGGTGTTTGCTATGACCAGTGCATCTTCTTGGCAAAACTCTATTAGCCTTTGCCCTGCTTCATTCTGCATTCCAAGGCCAAATTTGCCTGTTAGTCCAGGTGTTTCTTGACTTCCTACTTTTGCATTCCAGTCCCCTATAATGAAAAGGACATCTTTTTTGGGTGTTAGTTCTAAAAGGTCTTGTAGGTCTTCATAGAACCGTTCAACTTCAGCTTCTTCAGCATTACTGGTTGGGGCATAGACTTGGATTACTGTGATATTGAATGGTTTGCCTTGGAAATGAACAGAGATCATTCTGTCGTTTTGAGATTGCATCCAAGTACTGCATTTCAGACTCTTTTGTTGACCGTGATGGCTACTCCATTTCTTCTGAGGGATTCCTGCCTGCAGTAGTAGATATAATGGTCATCTGAGTTAAATTCACCCATTCCAGTCCATTTTAGTTCACTGATTCCTAGAATGTCGACGTTCACTCTTGCCATCTCCTAGTTGACCACTTCCAATTTGCCTTGATTCATGGACCTGACATTCCAGGTTCCTATGCAATATTGCTCTTTACAGCATCGGACCTTGCTTCTATCACCAGTCACATCCACAGCTGGATATTGTTTTTGCTTTGGCTCCATCCCTTCATTCTTCCTGGAGTTATTTCTCCACTGACCTCCAGTAGCATATTGGGCACCTACTGACCTGGGGAGTACCTCTTTCAGTATCCTACCATTTTGCCTTTTCATACTGTTCATGGGGTTCTCAAGTCAAGAGTACTGAAGTGGTTTGCCATTCCCTTCTCCAGTGAACCACATTCTGTCAGGCCTCTCCACCATGACCTGCACGTCTTGGGTTGCCCCACAGGCATGGCTTCATTTCATTGAGTTAGACAAGTCTGTGGTCCTAGTGTGATTCGATTGACTAGTTTTCTGTGAGCATGGTTTCAGTGTGTCTGCCCTCTGATGCCCTCTTGCAACACCTACCATCTTACTTGGGTTTCTCTTACCTTGGGCGTGGGCAAGCACAGCCGCTGCTCCTTACCTTGGATGAGGGGTATCTCCTCACCGCCGCCCCTCCTGACCTTCAACGTGGGATGGCTCCTCTAGGCCCTCCTGCAGCTCTCACAGCCACCACTCCTTGGGCGTGGGCTTGCTCCTCCTAGCCGCCGCCCCTGGCCTCGGGCGCTGCTGACCCTGGCCTAGGATGTGAGGTGGCTCCTCCTGGCTGCTGCCCCTGGCCTGGGATTCAGGGTATGTCCTCTCAGCCATCGCCTCTGGCCTGGGGCGCGGGGTACTTAAGTTACTTCCCATCATCTTCCCAGTTGAGAGACAAGTACTGTTGTGCTATTTTTTCCCTGATAGGTTACTTTTTTAAAAACATAAAGAACTTCATGTAAATGGAATAATGTAGGTCATAATAGTGTGCAGTTTCTTTGACGCAGCTTGTTTGTAGATTCATCTGTTTTGTTGCATCCTCAGCACTTGTTACCTTTTCATTGCTAAGTAGTATTGCATTTTATTAATATACTGTAATTTGCATGTCAGTTTTCTTGTTGATGGACTTGTAGGGTTCCAGTTTGGGAGTATCATGAAGACAGCTGCTATGAGCATTTCTATATAAAGTTTTTAGTCTATATGTTTATTTCTCTTGGATGTATACCTGGCTGTGAAACTCCTACATCAAAGGCTAGGTGCTTGGGTATATATGTTTAACTTTTAAGAAACTACTAAAACTTTTCAAAATGATTATTCCATTTTACATTCCCATCAACAATTTACGAAAATCCCCCAGTTGCTTCATATCCTTTCCAGTGTTTGATATTATAGTCTTTTTAATCTTAGACATTTTTACAGGTATAAAGTAGTCTTCATGGTGGTTTTAGTGTTTATCATCCTAATTAACAATGATGTTGAGCATTTTTTACTTGTTTACTGGCCATTTGTATATCTTGCTTCATGAAGTGTCTGTTCATGTTTTTTGCCCATTTCTTGGTTGTTTGCTTTGTATTGTTTTAGGAGTTCTTTATGTATTCTGGGTACAAGACTTTGTCTGACACACTTTTACAAATATTTTCTCCTAGTATGTGGTGTGCAGAATTTACCTTCTTAATGATATCTTATGATGGGTAGAATCTTTTAAATTTGATGAAGTTCTTTTAAAACTTTAATAGTTTTAGCTCTCACAATAAAGTCTATGATCCACTTGAAACTAATTTTTATTTATGGTGTAAAGTGTGAATCTCAAGTTTCCCAATTTTCCATACAGAGATCCATTTTTTCCTGCATCATTTGTTGATAAAAGACTTCTTTTTCTCATTGTTACCTTTGTTAAAAATCAGATGACCAGAAAAGTCTGAATCTGTTTCTGGGCTCTTTATTTCTATTCCAGTGGTCTGTGTGGAATACTGTGTATTAATACACTTTGAAAAGCTATATAGAGTACTAATTAGATTGTTGCAAACAGGAAAAACCTTTCTTGTTCATGTTTTGATAGCACTGGAGATCTTTCTCATGATCATCATCTTGCTGCCAGTGATATTTGGAGGCTTTTCAGCATGAAGCACTATATATTCCTATATTACTTTTTTTTTTTTTTTGGTGATATGTGAGATTGATACTCACTTTTATTCTTTTCTATTTGTAAAGATGCAAAAACACTTGTTTAGGTCAGAGTTCTGAGGCTAGTGATTAAGAAACTTTAGGTACCTTTTTTTAAGTCTTATAGTTGTCTGAACATATATTATAAAAATCTAGACAAAATTTCATTGCAGTGTTGAACCAAGAGAGATGCCCAGGTCCTTATAGTTTGAAGGGAAAGAGGAGGACAAGACATAGCCACATAGAAATTGTGATTTCTTATAAAGAAACATTAGTTTATAATCTTGCACGTTACCCTGTGTTGTGGACCTCAGTCGTTCTGAATCATCAATCCAGTCGACTTAAGTAAGCAGTAGTTGCAATTCATCTGCAGAGGGGAAGGGTAAGAAATTAGAAGCTGGAGAAATTGAATCTCAACTATAAATCTGTTGTTGGGATACTGACTAAATATTGTTTATAAGTTAGAATTTTTATGTTTATTTTAGGTGAGGTGCTGTAATGATGTGTTTATGGAATTTTCCACAGTAGATTTGTGAAAATGCTAGAAAGTTGAAAGTCTTAAGTCTGTTCCTGTATGTCCTGAGTTGGGTCTCCTTTTCAGTAAATACCAGTAGTCATCTTAATCTTCTTGATAACTAAAAAATGTTCCTTCCAATTTCAACACTGTCCCCAGAATTTACCACCTTTGTTGAAAATTACTGGTCTTAGATGTGGAAAGGTGAAGAAATAAAGTATTGGAGTAAGAAATGATCATGCAGCTTGTTCGTTATCATACACTGACTAAATCTAAATAAGATGGGTAATTTGAGAATTTTGAAATTAAGATGTCTAATTGTATATTCTTATTTTTCCTAGTAAAATGAATGAAAATAAACCTGGAGGCTCACAGAATTCTAGTAAGTAATCATATTTAAAATATTTTCAGGTTTAACTTAAAATATTATGATACATCATTCTTGCTTTTTTTTAAATTACAGTTAATCTTTTAGACTGCTACTCAAACACTAGGAATGAATTTCCTGATCCATGCTTAGATCGTGTTTCTATATACTGAAGTATAATGTTTTATGTATTAATTTCAACAAAAATCTGCTAGAAAAGGATAATTTGCCAAATTTTATTTGTATATTCTGTATTTATCAAATGTGGTTTGTATTTGAACAAAACAGTTATTATTTCTTTAATAAATATGATTTTTTTACCTTTTTGTGTGATTTTTCTTCTTACAAAAGATAAGATAAATGAGAACAGTTAATGTATAAAAGTTTAACGTGAAAAGGAAAACTTGCCTGTTAGTGCTCACAACCATCTCCTCAAACAGATGTAGACTTTACTTTTAGTTGTTTTCTTCATTTATTAGTTATAAATAGAGTCGATTTGCTACTATGGAAGATGAAAATTGTAAATTGTTACTTTATACTCAGTTGCGACTACTTCTCCTGATATCTACCCTTTTTAAAATTTATTGTTTGATTGCCTCTAAAAGTGTTACACTTGAAACTGAATCTTTACTCTCACTTATAGAGTATCTGTTAACTGCCTATCATGTTGGATAAGGAAATTTATGCCCTTAAACCTCCCTCGACTTTGCTTTCCTGCTTTTACCTATAGACTTCTATCAGTTATGCTACTGGTTCTGAAACTTAGTAGTTCATGAGCTACCTTCTTATATTTGTCAAATGTAAATATCACCTATTACTGTTACCTCATTAGTATTTTTCTTAAGTTTGTCTCAGCTTTTTACTTGAATGAATGTGTTCGTTTTATTACTGTAACATAACCAGTATCGTTTGCTGAAGGGTTATGTAGAAGGTGTAGAATCGTAAAGTTGGAACAATTTTACAGAATTTTAAATGTTAAAATTAATATGCAAAGTACAAATAAAAACAAAAGTAACCTACTTAGAAAAATGCATGCCTGAAACCTGGTCTGTTCTGTGTCCAGGGCCTTGGTACCAGGCAAGGGAGGAAGGGAACAGATGGAAAGCACAAGTCCATAGCATATAGCGATGCAGCTCCATCCAGCATTCACTTTGAGGACTCTTCCGCAGTCTCGGCTAATTCCTTGTATTCCTCTTGAGGCTAATTCCTTGTATTCCTCTTCCTCTTGATAGCTGCATACATACTTGTAGTTGAAAGTATAGGCGCTGGGGATGAAGAAGTTAAGGTGGGAGTTGCTGGTGTAAGATTTGCAATAATCAAATGACAATTTGCTGGAATTATTGTGGTCAGTTACTCTGTGTTGGGGAGGAAGAGGTGCTGAAATTTTGAGGGAAGGGGCTTCCAGTTACTGCTTGGTGAGCTGTAGTGAGGGAGAGCAAATACAGGATGGATGTTTCACAATATTAAGTATTGATTTCTTTCCAGTCCTGGAATCTATTTTGTGAGTAACCTGTTGACAGATACAGTACATTTTCAACATATAACATCCATTCTTGATTACGTATTAAATAAGGTAAATAAGATTAGCTGCTGTAATAGGTAAACCCTGAGGTTTTAATGGTTTAACATAATAAACATTTATTACTTGGTCATGTTACACTCCGGTGTAGATTGGTTAGGGAAGATTGAACAGATAGGGGCTTTATGTTCCATACAGTTGTTTAGAGTTCACATTCATTCCATCTTGTATTGATTAACTGCCGTGAGATACTCAATCTTTTCAACTGGTGATTTTTTTTCCTTGTTTTGTTAGTATGGTATTAGAAATATGATGTACAAGTAAATATCATAAGATAGAAAGGATTGGTAATTATATTAATAACATTCAGTTCTACCTTTGTGCCATATTTTTCAAATTATATTGCTATATATTATCTCATTTAATGCTCAGTAAGTCATAGTTTGAGGTAGGTGCTATTGTCGTCCTTATTTTTATAAGATGAGGAACCAGAACCATAAAGTGTTTATGTGACCTGTTCAAGGTTACACAGCAAGAGTGTAGAACTAGGTCTTAACTCATCTCCCTGACTCTGCAGTTTGCCTTTAAAGTTTTATTATTATTGTGATAAAATACATAGAATGTAGAATTTATCATTTTAACTGTTTTGAAAGGTGGCACTTCATTCAGAGTTGTGTAGCTGTTACCACTGTCTAGATCCAAAGCATCATCAGTCCGGACGGAAACTATCCACTAGGTAGTTACTTCTCATTTCTCCTGTCCTCAGCTCGTGGAGACAGCCAGCCTGCTTTTTGTCTGTCTCTGTGGATTTACCTGTTTTGGATAATGTAATCTATTATATAAATGGAATCATGTAATATGTGACCTTTTGTGCTTGGGTTCTTTGACTTACCATAGTGTTTCTAGACTCATCTGTGTTGTAGCATATATCAGTATTTCATTCCTTTTTATAGCTGAAAGATACTCCATTATATGGTCACTGTATATTTTGTTAACCCATCCATCCTGATGGATGAATGGAAATTTGATTTGTTTTCCCTTTTTGGCTATTGTGAACAGTGCTGCTATGAAGATTAACGTACAAATATTTGTTTGAACATCTGTTTTTAATTCTTTGGTATTATATATAACCAATAGTGAAATTGTTATATAGTAACTGTGTTTAACTTTTTGAGGAACTGCTCACTATTTTCCAAAGTGATTGTTCTATTATTACATTTCACCTAGCAGTATATGAGGGTTCTGATTTCACTATCTCCTTGACAGCATTTGTTATTTGAGATATTTTGTTTGAGCCATATCTTTGGAGAAATGTTTGTTCAGATGCTTTGTCCCATTTTAAGATTGAGTTGTGTTTTTCTTGTTGGGTTGTAAAGCTTACACATTCTGAACACTAGACTATTAAAAGGTGTATGATTTCCAAATTTATTTAACCATTCTGTAGATTGACTTTTCACTTTGTTGATAGTTTTCTTTGATGCACAAAAGTTTTAAATTTTTAAGAAGTCCAGTTTATCTTTTTTTTTTTCTTTCTTTTATTGCTTTTGTTTTTGGTGTCATGTGGTATCTGAAAAACTATTGCCAAACCAAGGTTTCGAAGATTTTCCCCCCCTGTGTTTTCTTCTAAGTGGTTTATACTTTTGGCTCTTATGTTTAAGTCTTTGATCTATTTTGAGTTAATTTTTATATAGTTTATGGAGAAGGATTCAGTTTTACTATCTTGCATGTGACTTTCCAGTTGTCCCAGCCCCTTTTGTTAAAGAGACTATTTTTCCCCATTGAATGATCTTGGAATCCTTGTTCAAAATTTAATTGACCATTGATACCTGAGTTTACTTCTGGACTCTTTTCCATTGATCTGTATGTCTGTCCTTATGTCAGTACTACACTCTTGATTTCTGTAGTTATTATAAGTTTTGAGTCTTCTCTTTTTTTTTGGCTAAAGGTTTGCAGTTTTGTTGACCTTTTCAAATAACCAGCTTTGCATTTATTCTCTCTATTCTATATGT
The DNA here is from genome assembly GCF_016772045.2 of Ovis aries. NCBI lineage: Eukaryota > Metazoa > Chordata > Mammalia > Artiodactyla > Bovidae > Ovis > Ovis aries. The sequence goes on from NC_056071.1 coordinate 39,007,799, forward strand.
CATTTATTTCTGTTCTTATCTCTATTATTGCCTTTCTTATGCTAGTTTGGGTTTAATATGTTCTTTTTCTAGTTCTTTATTGTTAAAATAAAGTTCTTGATTGGGATCATTCCTTTTTCATATAGGCTTACTCTATGAGTCTACAAGCCTAAAGATCAGCCAGAGGTGAAAGCTTAGAGTTCTTAAGGTCATTTTTGAGCATGCATCCAGCCTTGGGCATGTGATGTCCTTCTAGATTCCCTCGTATATATGGGAGCTTTTCAGAGCCCTTATCTTTCCATGTAATCTTCCTTTACTAGTCTCTTCTTTCCTAGCCTTTTTGGTCTTTGCCTACTTGCTCTGTTATCCTTTGCTTCAAGCTGCTGCCTCTAGTATATTTGTCTTGAATGCTTTTGACAGTTAGACTCCAGCCCTGAGAAAGTTCTTACACAGATGAAAGAAGGGCAGGCATCTGAGCCCATCCCCTGGGGAGCCGCCATACATGTCAGAACACACACAATCACATTTCTCGAGCAAGGTCCATACTACCTCCTGTTAGACAGTCCACACCAAGAACATGGCCTAAGAAACAGTGCACATTGATTCTGGGCTTAAGGCCATTGGCCGATTGGAGAGTGAGGGATAGTAGGCAGGTAAGTTAAAATGCCGCCGATCTGTCAGCAAATTTTGGCAGCTTGTCTCTTTATTAAGCATTTTTCTCATTATTTCAAGTTTTTAAATCAGATTTCAGAGTTTCTGAAAAGTTGATTCTGATGGGTTTGGCAGCATTATCATTGCTTTAGTGGAGAGATGAAGTTTTAGAGTTTACTAATTGGTTGTTTTCAATGAGTTGCCAATTTAACAACACACTGGGATTTGTTGTTAAAGATTAAAAATGTAAAGTCACATTGTTTTAGAAATAGGTATTGAAAGTCTTAATTTACTGAAAACAATATAATATAATTTGTTCTCTCAAAAAGAACTGAACACATCGTTGAGAGAAACACCAATTCCATAGGGTTTTTTTTTTTTTTTGGTTTTGGTTTTGGTTTAAATTTTTTTATATCTATTACTCTTTTCACTGTTAGCTTGTGTTTTCTGTCGAAAAAATGATGACTGTCCTATTAAATATGGAGAAAAGAAAACTAATGAGAAATGGAATCTCACTGTACATTACTATTGTTTGGTGAGTATAATTTTTAATTAAATCCTAAAAATTTGGTATTCTTCTAAAGAGAGTTTGATCCTGATGGCTTGTTTCTGAGAAATGGATAAGTCATTTAACTTTCCTGGATCTCTTTTGCTATGTAAAAATAAGAGTTTTCATTTATCAAATTCTAAGATTCTGAAATGACTTGATACATAGAAATGCTTGTCATCATTACCTGCGTATTTCTGTCTAACCCTTTGGGGCCTCAGTGGAAAAAGAAAATGGTTAGGTCTGTAAGGGAGTTGTTCATTTTGCAGCTTTGTTGTTTACATGGTTGCTAGTGATAATTCTCAGAAAGGACCTGTTTGAAGGCTCAGGAAGTAAAGGAAAAGTATTTTCTTTCCCAGAGAACCTGAAAAGAGAAATTTTGACTATAGGTAATATTTGTGGAAAAGGAAATAGGTTAATTTATGGATCACTCAGTTGCAAGAAAAAATGATGATATATTGAGAATTGTGTCTCATTTGTTCCCCATTCCCTCTACGAACTTCTCATCTCATTGAATCTGCTTTAAGATATTAGTGGTACCTTCACTGCCTTAGCATGCCAAGGTTACAGGAGTATATACAGTATTCCTTGGCACTTGCAATAGATATATATTGCTGCTTAACTAATTATCCAGCTTATAAGTGACATTTAGCAGCTTATAAGTGAATCAGTTTTATATATATATATATATATATATATATATATATATACACATACACATATACATATATATATATACATACATCTACTCTTTTTTAGATTCTTTTCCCATATAGGGTACAGAGTATTGAGTAGAGTTCCCTGTGCTTATTAGTTATCTATTTTTAATATAATAGTGTGTATATGTCAATCTCAGTCTTCCAGTTTATCCTTCTCCCCACCCCCTCACCATTCCCCTTTGGTACCCGTAAGTTTGTTTTCTACATCTGTGACTCTGTTTCTGTTCTTCAGTGGTTTATGGGGCACAGAAATGTGGTACTGGCTGAGATGGGTGGTTCTGGCTTAGGGCCTCTTCTGCATGAGGCTGCAGTTGACATGTCAGCATGGTTTGGTCATCTGAAAGCTTGATAGGCTGGAGTATCCACCTCCAGTGGCTCACTTATGTGGCTTTTGGCCTCAGTTCCTCTTGCCTCTTGGCAGGAAGCCTCAGTTCCTTACTTCCTGGGCATCTCTGTAGGGCTGCCCACAGCATGACATCTGGCTTCTCCCAGAGCAAGTAACAAAAGAAAGGGATAGATATACACCAAGATGGAACTATATGACCTAGTTTTAATAGTGGTGTACCACTGTTACTTTTCCTTTATTCTGTTAGAGGTGAATCATAATTCTAGCTCACACTTAAGGGGAAGGAAATTAGTTCCCACCACTTTTAAGGGAGGAGTATCAACAAATTTAGGGGTGTATTTTTATTCTTACAACAGCATCCATGTTAAAACTTAGATGCTTCCTTGAGTAATAATCTAACATAAATTCTCGGTGTTTCTCTAAGGTTTGTAAACTGGTCTAGGAACCTAATTACTTTGTACCAAGACTTAGGGGAACATGAAGTTGACATTCCAGATTATTTGTCTTAGAATCATATAGGGCTTAGAGTCTTATGGGGCTTCCCAAGTGGCTCAGTGGTAAAGAATCTGCCTGCCAGTGCAGGATATGTGGGTTCAGTCCCTGGGTCAGGAAGATCCCCTGGAGAAGGAAATGGCAACCCACTCCAGTACTCTTGCTTGAGAAATCCCATGGACAAAGGAGCCTGGTAGGCTACAGTCCATGGTGTCACAAAAGAGTCAGACAGGACTTAGTGAATAAACAACAACAACACAGAGTCTTATAGTTTGTATCACAAAAGAAAACCTTTTTATTTTCTAAAGAGTTCATTTTACTTTTTATGTAATAGAATTAGGAGAGCTATTTTATTATTAGTCAGTGGATTGGGTGGTTTTTTTTTTTTCCCGTAATTTTTAAGATACACTGATTAAAATCTCTAATCACGAGTCTGAAGTGTTACTGAGTTATTTAATATTTAACTTGGTCATATCAAAATTTCCCTTATGTTCTTTCTTATTTTATTAATGAGTGTAGTAATCCCAAAACATGCTGACCCTAGCTCAACACTTACAAGACTGGCGTTTTATTGTGAACGGGAAGGTATAGTAATATTATAAATGGTAACGGAATATTAAGCTGAGAGACTTGGAAACAACCTAGTCTGTTGTTTTTATTTTCGTGTTTAATATTAGAAACACTGAATTACTTGCCTAGGGCTCTGGAAAGTTGGGCACAGATCCTGGTTTGCAAGCCAGTACTTATTCACAGCTTCATGCTTTTTTTCCTTGATTCACGTTCCCTTAATATATTTAAACTGAAGTTAAAACCTATTTTTAAAAATTTATTTTCATTAAATAGATTCTCTGTAATTATGTCTTTTATGATTCAGAATCCAGCTAGATTTATAGAGTTAACCTGAAATATCACTGATAATTATCTCCATAGTATTTATTACTATTACGTATACATCTTTTAGTATTTGCCACTTTTTCCCACCTAAAACTTGATCATAAGTGTTTATTGTTTGTCTTCCTTCCCTTTCCCTGTTATTTTCTGTGATACTTTTTGGAAACCAGTTTACTTATATAACCTGTTAATATATAGTGTCTTTGAAATCAAAGAATATGAGTAGCCTCTTTGACTATGAAAAATAACTATTATAGGTAAGAGATACTTGAAATTTGAGTTGTTTTATATCCATTTTTATTGGAATATTATAGATATATATTTTTATTCCAAACAAGTTTCTTAGAGTTTATTTTCTAATTGAGAATATATTCATAGTTGATGTCAAGTGGAATTTGGCAGAGGGGTAAAGAAGAAGAAGGAGTTTATGGTTTTCTAATAGAAGATATCAGGAAAGAAGTGACTAGGGCTTCTAAACTGGTAAGTAAATTACTTTACTCATTGTACCATAAATATTGTCAGTATCAAGGAAGTCTTTTCCATCACATTCTCTACTAGAAATTGATAAGACATTGATTTTATGTTCTTATTTTTGTCAAACACAGTAAATTTTAGAAAATTTTGTATTTTTGCAAATGAAAGAGCTAAACCAACCTTGGATAACATGTGTGGCAATACTGATTTCACTGCTTGTCTTCTTCTAACCTACCATCGTTTCATCCACTCTTACCCATCAGAGTTATGATCCTACTTCCATTCAGCTGTTCTTCAGACCTTCTATCCTGAGGCAATCCAGTTATTTACTTTTCATTCTTATGCCTCAGTTGCTGGGTTGGATTGAGATGGAAACTACACAGCTCTACAGACCAATCATTTATGGTCTCCTTCTGTCTTGTGGCTCTTCTGTGACATGGTTTGCTTATGTTCAGTGCCTTCCCCTGCTCTCCGAGATAAGTATTCTGAACTTTTTAACTTCTTGTTCATTCAGTTACAGTCTGTGAATCTTCTGTGTGATGGCTGTTTACGTGAGGGAATAGACTGTAGGTCTCCATGTGTTCTGAGTAGAAACCATGAGAGTTACAGAACGAGAAGATTGGAAGTACAGGGGCTTTTGTTCAGAGAGTGGGGTACTGGAATTGATGACTTCCATGGTAGAGCATGGAAGGACTCTTCATTACACTGAAGTGGAGATGAAGTGCATTGACACATTTTAATTTAGGAACTAAAAGAAAAAGATTGTCCTATCAGTGCAGAAGTCATTTAGAATGATAGCAAGAATTAAAATACGGAGGAGGGTGTCAGAGTCTGGAGGAAGTTAGTTAGGTGGCATTAGGTTCAAGGACCAGATCTTTTTAAGTCTGAAGGTAGAGTAATGGCCTATAGTCTGCAGCACAGAACTTAAAACAATGTTCTGTTTGTCCTTCTCCCTACCTCTATCTATATTTCATGTCCATTCCTTGCCAAGTCTAGAAATTAAGGAGGATGGAAAAATAAGCAGCTTCATACAAGAAGTTCTATAAGGGAAGCATCCAGAGAATTTTATTTTGGTTGAGGCAAAGATATGAAAGTGGTTATTTTTAAGAATATTCAAGATTCAGGGGTGTGTGTGTTAGTTGCTCACTCATGTCCAGCTCTTGGCGATCCCATGGACTGTGGCCCACCAGGCTCCTCTGTCCATGGAATTCACCAGGCAAGAATACTGGAGTGGGTTGCCATTTCCTTCTCCAGGGGATCTTCCTGACCCAGGGATTGAACCCAGGTCTCCTGTATTGCAGGCAGATGCTTTACCATCTGACCTACTATGGAAGCCCAAGATACAGAGGAGGTAATGATAAAGTAGAGGTTCTAAGGCACAAGGGAAAACCTTGGAGAAAAGGTTAACAGTGGCATTTACCTATGGGCCTTGTTGAGAGTATTAGTATCAAAATTTCTCAATCTTTCTGGTGATAGTGAACTTGTCGTGAAAGATGGCCTCTACAGGTACTGTTTGGAAATCCTTTCTTAAGACATCATATCCTCTCTGAGTATATTGTGAACCTGTAAGAATTTCTTGATCCTGAAGAGGTGTCTCGATTTACAACCTTAAAATATAATTCCATGTGTCAGTTTACAGGGAGAGACTTAGGTTAGCAAAGTATCCTTCTACAACCTGGCAGTGCTTGACAGGTGGACAGTATAATCCCTTCATCAGTGGCCAATATGATGGTCATCCCAAAGGTTCCAAGATAAATGAAATACTCTTCTGTATTTTAGTAATGATTGATTCACCTAATTATTTTTCTGTTTATATACTATACTGATATTTAAGTTAGAGGCAGTGGTATTCGTGTCCTAGGGCTGCTATAATAGATTACCCCAAACTGGGTCGCTTAAAACAGAAATGTATTCTCTCAGAATTCTGGAGACCGGAAGTTCCAAATCAAGCTGTCAGAAGGATTGACTTCTTCTGGAAGCTCTGAGGGAGAATCTGCTCATACTTCTTTTCTGATGGCCTTTAGCATTCCTTGCTTTGTGGCAGCGTACCTCAATCTCTGCCTCCATCTTTTTGTGGCCTTCCGCTGTGTGTGTTAAATCTCTCTCTCTTTTTACTTATAAGGACTTACAGGGACCACCTTAAATCTAGGATGAACTCATCTTGAGATCTTTAACATATCTACAAAGACATGTTTCCAAGTAAGGTCACATTCAAAGGTACCAGGAATTAGGCCTTGAATATAACTTTTGGGGAACCACTACTTAACCTACTTATTATAGGTTTCTTAACACTTTTTCATTTGCTTAAGATTGAGTGATCCTCGCCAGTTTTTTACAAATTGTTTTTTAGAATTGTTTGCTGTTGTCCTATATATGATAAATATTTCCTAACTGTGTTTTCTGTTGAAATTTGAATGAGACTTTCATGTATAATCTTTATGTATACAAACCCTTCAGTTTAAAATATTTTAGCAGGTAGGAAGGAAAAGAAGCTTTGCTGTCTCACCCACATTAGATTAAAGATGTTTCCTTTATCAGAAATTGTTAAATGAGTGACTCTTTAGATTGTTTCTGAGTAAAACAATTTTTTTCAGCAAATGTCTTTAATATACTATAACCACAGCTATTGTATGGTGAAAGTAATTGTCAGACTCTCCACAAAGAAAATTCATTTATACCTTGGTCTTACCTATAGTACTCAAATTTTCTACATTATAATCCCTACTTTTATATTTTCTTCTAGAAATGTTCTGTTTGCAAGAAAACGGGTGCTTCAATTGGGTGTGTCGCACCCCGATGTAAACGAAGTTATCATTTCCCATGTGGACTTCAGAGAGAATGTATTTTCCAGTTCACTGGCAATTTTGCGTGAGTTAATTAACTGTCAAATATGAAAGCAGATGTAAAGGAAAAGTGGAAAATGGATATGGATCTCCCTAATTATATAATTCCTTTGTAAAATTTCTTTTCAAAGTTGCACTGAGGTTATATGGGTACTTTAGAGAATTACAATATCTGTAATGGCCTTAATGATTAATATTCACCTCTAGCTTTCAACCCTGGAATATAATATGGAAGTGTTAATTTATTTCACATTCAATAGAAATTTCCATCTTATATAATTCTAGATTTTATGTTACTTTTTAGATTTAATACTTTTCTTTCACAGGGCTATCTGTTTTCTTATTGAGTAAATTGAAGACATGTAAATTTGATGCAGTCAAAAAAATAACTACCCTGGGATGCCCCTAAAAATATTTGTTTCTTGAGTTCAGCTCTAAACATCAAGATTTTATGAATTTTGGTGTTTGTTATCATGAGTGATTATTTCTTTTAGTCTTTGTGCTCTTGACCTATTTAATGGATTGTTATGTATGAAAACTGCAGTGTAGAAAATGCAAATGGAAATAAATTTATTGGGTTAAGAATAATTATTGTTTGTACTTTAGTTATTAAAATAATATTTTAAGTATGAGTTCCTTTGATTTTTGTGCAGGTTTGAGTACAAATGTGTATACTGTTGCTAACAATATTTCATAATTCTCAACATAGTATCAGTTATTGAAATTCTGTGAGGTGAATCTCACCACCAAAAGGTTCACATTTGGAAAATCTAGCTCTCCTTGGTTATAGATGATGAGACTGATTTACAGTGGCATTTCCCCAGCCTGTTTTAAGTTAATTGTGAGAGAGACAAATGAATTTTCTCTAATAGATACGAATTGTAATGCTAGCTTAGTTGTGCTTTATAATTTATTAGATGTTGTTTTAAATAAATCTACATTTTTAGGTCATTTTGTTGGAAACATCGACCTGTTCAAATAATTACACCTAATAATTGTAGAGACTCCTTACTGTGCACCATTTGCTTGGAATTTATAGAGCCTATTCCAACTTACAATGTGTTACGAAGTCCTTGTTGTAAGAATGCTTGGTTTCATAGAGACTGTTTGCAGGTAAGATAGTTTGTAAACATTTTCTGATATAAAGTATGTTGCTTGTTGATTTGAATTAGAATAGACATGTGTTTTAGCTCTTACTACTTGTAACTTTTTAAAATAGCTTTATTGAATAAAATTTTACATGTAAAATTGCTCTGTTGAAGCGTACAAGTAATGTTTTGGTAAATACTTTAGATACTACCTTTTAATGTATTTTTAAATTTAGAAAATACTGTTTTTACCCAAGGAATTTGTTTGTATATCACAAAAAATAATACAGTCTTTAATTCCCAAGTTTATTTATATGCTTAAGGTTAGAAAAACCAAGATATGTGAAATAATAAATTGTAAGCTAAGATAATTTAATGTTAAGAGGTCTATTTTTTTTAGTTTAGTAAACATTTTGTCATGTGCTTCTGAGGTGGCACAGTGGTAAAGAATCTGCCTGCCAGCACAGGAGACGCAAGAGAGGCAAGTTCGATCCCTGGTTTGGGAAGATTCCCTGGAGAAAGAAATGGCAATCTGCTCCAGTATTCTTCCCTTTAAAATTCCGTGTAGAGAGGTATCTGGCAGGCTACAGTCCATGGTGTTGCAGAGTCAGATACAACTGAGCGCGCGCACACACACACACACACACAGAGAAACACTTTATTATAACATTTGAAATTAAACTGATTACTATCTAATGAATTGAAATATATTATAGTTCTTTGAGAGCCACCTTGTATGTCAAACCTGATGATGAATTTTCAGGTAAATTGAATATCATAAAACAATATTAAATAATCTACAGTTTCTTCAATTCAGAAGGTAGTTTATTAATCTGCAGTTTCTTCAATTCAGAGGGTAGTTTAAAATTTTAAAAAGATCCCATATTAATAACATCAAATATGTAATATACATGTGTGAAAGTATCAATTGATAGGCAATTATTGTTGATAATGCCAGTTATCAAATGAATCACTTAAATTTATACTGTTTATAAAGTTTGGCTTTTAGTATTTAGTAAAATGAAATGTTAGTATTGATTTGCCTCATTTTGTGTTAATAATGAAACAGAGGTTTTCCAATAACACCACCCTTAGGGCAGAAAGCAAAGAGGAACTAAAAAGCCTCTTGATGAAAGTGAAAGAAGAGAGTGAAAAGGCTGGCTTAAAACTTGTCATTCCAAAAACTAAGATCATGGATCCAGTCAAGTCACTTCATGGCAAATAGATGGGGAAACAATGGAAAGAGAGATAGATTTTATTTTCTTGAGCTCCAGAATCACTGCAGATGGTGACTACAGCCATGAAATTAGAAGATACTTGCTCCTTGGATGAAAAACCATGACAAACCTAGACAGCATATTAAAAAGCAGAGACATTACTTTGCCTACAAAGGTCCATATTGTCAAAGCTATGGTTTTTCCAGTAGTCATGTACGGATGTGAGAGCTGGACAATAAAAAAGGCTGAGCACCAAACTGTGGTGCTGGAGAAGACTCGAGAGTGCCTTGTACTGCCAGGAAATTAAACCAGTCAATCCTAAAGGAAATCAACCCTGAATATTCACTGGAAGGACCGATGCTGAAGCTGGAACTCCAATACTCTGGCCACCTGGTGCAAAGAGCAATCTTATTGGAAAAGACCTTGATGCTGGGAAAAACTGAAGGCAGGAGGAGAAGGGGACAACAGAGGATGAGATGGTTGGGTGGCATCACTGACTCAATGGACATGAGTTAGAGCAAACTCCAAGAGATGGTAAAGGACAGGAAAGCCTGGTGTGCTACAGTCCATGGGGTCGCAAAGAGTCAGACATGACTGACTGAACAACAAAAGCAAATTTTATTTGTGACTTCTTCAAATACTGTATATATTAGGATTTTGTGAGGAGAGACTATAGATTACTATCAAAGAAATTGATAGAGGTTTTCCATTCTATATACGGAAAGAATTGTCACTATTCTTGTTCATGTTGGATTTCTCCATCATTGCTGTGGTCTTGGTATCCTTCATGTCTGCTATTTTTCTTTCCATTTCTACTGCTCAAAGATCCTTTAGGTTCAGCAGAGATTTCATTAATAACTTGTTATTTTCCTCTCACATGTTGTGTGTGTGCTACACCTGGATTCTTTGTTCACTTCTTTCTTCACCATCCACAAATCATTGCCCAAGTCTTTCAGGTCTGCTTAATATTTTTTGTGTATCCTTTTTTACCACCTTGTATTTTAAGCCCTTGGTGATTTCACTTCAGTTTTTCTTTTTTTATTAACTAGGCCTTTGCTGGAGCCTGTTGGCTCCTGCATGCCTTATTCCCTGTCAGCTCTTCACGCTACTGACTTTGACTTATCTTTGTGTTTTTATTACTTAGTTCAGTATGGTCAGCATGTAATCTTTAAGGATATTGACATTAAGTTCCCCAATCACATGTACCCCTTTTGCCCCTGAGAGTTAATAAGTGCTATTCCCTTTCCTTGTGTTATCTTTTATCCTATTTTCATGGCAGATCCCTATTTTTTCCAAACGTAGCTTTGACCTTACCATTGCTGTGACGTTTTTGCCAGGCTCTTAAATAAACTTCAGTACTTCTTCCTTTCTCTTGCTGTATGTACTTTCCTAAAAGTACTTTTATACTGTAGGCCTACTCACAAGAATTCCTTGAAACAGAATCTAAGTCATTTTATGTTTGTTTTTGGTACTGGCATAGTGTTTGGTACCTATATAGTGGGGATTAAATATTTATTAAATAAATGTATGCTTCTAGTTTTTAAAATTGAGAATTGGCTACTCTTTCTCTTGAATATCTTCTGCCTGCTGCTTCTGTATTTGTATTTGTTGAGGCAGTGAGAATGGGTTTTATGTTCTTCCCCCTTGGAAAGGAAACTAACAGAGATTGAGTTAAAAACAAAATCAAGGATGCTTTATATGTATCATTTATTTAAACATCCTTCCTAGATTAAGTAACCAAAGCTTTTACTGTTTTACATCACAGAGAGTGATGGACAACACAATTTTGGGGAACAGAAATGACATTAGATACAAAAGGTTGAGAAACACATGGGTGAGAGATGTAAAGAACAGTCAATTCGTTGGCTTAATATTTTTTTCCCACTGGGAAAAATACCTCCAAATTTTAGCAGTGCGATAACTTAGTTTAACAAAGTTTATGAACCACTAACATAAATAAAATTTCATAGTATGTTAAAAGTAGCACATGTTCTGTTAGCTATATAATTCATTACCTGATAATCTGTTAAATTATTAACCATGTATTTTCTGTTTTCCACTATAGGTGCAAGCAGTAAATGCAGGAGTGTTTTTCTTTAGGTGTACTATATGCAATAATAGTGATATATTTCAGAAAGAGATGTTGAGAATGGGAATTCATATTCCTGAAAAGTGAGTTACATTTAACCTTTTGATGAAAAGATGTTTTAAATGTAGAATTTAATAAAAATGGAAATAGTCATTTATATTGATTAAAAGTACTCATAGATAAGCAGCCATTTCAAAAAGGGAAATCTAAAGCCTACTTCACTACCACTTCCTCCTCCTCCTCAGATTGCCAGTTCTTGGGACCAGGCACTGTGACTTAACTGTCTCATTAGTTGTTAATAGTCTCTTAATAATTGTATACCTCACTTGTGTACCATATTCATGGACTTATACAAAAGTATAATAGGCTTCAGAATGTTATATATAAATTATATGAGAATCAAGATGTGGCTTAAATTTAAAGTATATGAAATGAATTTTGTTAATATTTAAAGGTGAGAAAATCCAGAAATAATGGTACTAAACTTGAAATTTTAAAAATTGGAAGTGAAATATTAAGAGAAATACAAGTTTCAGAAAATTTCTACTTAATTTTTCATTTAATATTTGAAATTCATTGAGACTAATGAACTATAGGATAAGATAACATTAATGGGTTTATATTTTGAATTGAATGATTGATCCTAAAAAAACAAATTTTATTCTTGTTCCTAAGTTTGTTACGAGTTTATTTTTAGATTGATATCCTTTTATGTAATATTTAAGGCCAAAGTCCATTTTATATATTGCTTCTTTTACAGAGATGCATCTTGGGAATTAGAGGAAAATGCTTATCAAGAGCTTCTGCAGCACTATGAGCATTGTGATGTCCGAAGATGTCGTTGCAAAGAAGGGCGAGACTATAATGTGCCTGATAGGTAAATGGGAAAGTTCACTTGTACTTAGTGTCCTTTTTAAAACCTTCAACTTGAGAAAGTAGGTTTCCTAGTTAGTGAAGTATTTTGCTCTTAGGGGGTTTGAAGTTTTAATCTGAGATGAGGTATGTTTATTAAATATTTATTTGCATATGTTTACAGAAAAATTATTGCAGCTGGCATACTTGTAACTTTTGTGGTATATTTTCATGAAGCTCTGTTTCCTAGAGCTCTACTGTGGTAGCCACTAGCCACAATTGACCAGTGAGCCCTTGAAATGTGGCTGTTCCAAATTGAGAGGTGCTGCAAGTATAAAATACACACTGAACGCTTAACATGCATCTTAGTTTGCTAGGACTGCCATAACAAAATACCGCAAACTGGGTGACTTAAACAACAGAAATTTGTCTTCTCACAATCCTGGAGGCTTGAAGTTCAAGGTACAGGTATTGGCAGGTTTGACTTCTTTTGAAGCCTCTGTCCTTAGCTTGCACGTGGCTTCCTCCTAGTTGTATCCCCCTCTGTCTTAATCTTTTCTTATTAGGACACCAGTCATTGGATTCAAACCCTACCCATATGACTTCATTTTATCTCTTTTTAAAAAATATATATATTTATTTTGGTTGTGCCAGGTCTTAGCTGTGTAATCTTCTGTATTTAGTTGTGGCATGCGAACTCTTAGTTGTAGCATGTGATATTCAGTTCCCTGACGAGGGCCAACCAGGGCCCCCTGAATTGGGAGTGCAGCAGAGTCTTAGCCACTGGAGCAGCAGGGAAGTCTCCATAATTTTCTATTTTAAGGTCCTATCTCCAAATACAGTCGCATTGTGAAGTACTGGGTGTTAGGTCTTCAAACTATGAATTCTGGGAGTGATGCAATTCTGCTTTTTTAAGAAAGAAAAAAAAAAGACCTTAAAATATCTTGTCAATAATTTTTTTAATTGACTACATCAGACAAAATGATTATATTTCAGAAATATTCAAATCAATTCACTTGTTTCTTTTGCCTTTTTAAATCTGATTACTGGGAAAGTTTACATTATATATATGATTTACATTATATTTCTGTTGTATGACACTGTTCTAGAAGTTAAGAAACTAGATTAATCTATCAGTATTTGTTTTAGATCACTGTAAAAAAAAAGGCTTAGTATTTGAAATTTACTGATTATTCTTTTGTGTATCAGTGGACATTGGCTGTAATCTTGACAATCATTTTGTGCCTTCCGTGTACATACTGTGTTGTTGTTGTTTAGTGGCTAAGTCATGTCCAGCCTTTGTCACCCCATGGACTGTAGCTCACCAGGCTCTGTCTGGGATTTCCCCGGCGAGAATATTGGAATGGGTTGCCATTTTCCTTCTCCAAGGGATCTTCTTGACCGAGGGATCAAACCCATGTCTCTTGCATTGGCAGGTGGATTCTTTACCTCTGAGCCACCAGGGAAACCCATACACTGTGTATAGAGTGCTAGAAATCAAGAGTATTTTTATTTTTATGAAAAAGTAACAGATTAATTTTGTTGACATTTATATAGGAAATTTTGATACATTTTAACATGACAAACTGAAACTTAAGGTGCAGAGCAGAATATTAGGAGCCTTATTTCTTATGGAAAATGATTTTGCTGGGTGAGTTATTACTTACTTTGCTGAAGTCTTAGCAGCTTTGGAAGGTTTCTCCTAAGAAGCTACTACTCATTCCCCATTCTGGGCTCAATTTTCCCTTCATTGTGCTTATTACAATATAGTTGATGTTATTTAAATCTGTCTTTGCCACTAGACTAAAGATTCATTAAGGCTTGAGATCTCATTGAAGATGTCGAGTAATGTGTATTGTTGTCTAAGTTACTTGATCTGGTGACCCTGATTATTCATTTGTAAGCACTAAAATACCCCGCTCAAGAGTTGTGCTGAGGCAGAGATAAGACTGTTTGTAAATGTGCTTTGTAGACAGTAACATGCTTTAGAGTTCTAAGAAGCAATATGTTCATTAATATTGACATTTTCTAAATCCATTGTTATTTTGATTATAATTTATTTATTTTTCTTGTATACCATTGGTCACCTAATCCTTTGCTACTCTTTCCAGCAGCTACTTTGCTTTTTCTCCTAGGACACAGATTCTTGCTGTCTGAATGCTTCCTTTACAATCTCACTCCCTCTCGTTCTAGAGATCGGAAGGTAATTTTACTGAAAGGCAGCATGGTGTAGTGGTTAGGAGCATGGTCTGAAGCCAGGTAAACTGGATTGGAAGCCTCACTGTGAGACTAGCAGTGTCAGTTTGTTTGGGCATATGATTTACACACCTCTGCTTTGGTTTCCTCTTCTTTAAAAGGTGGTAACTTTTTTCCAGCCTTCTAAAATTGTGAGGATTAAACTTTACATGTAAAGGGTGAGAACTGGGCCTGGTATATAAGCACGTATGTTAGCTGTCATCTTTCTCTTCATCCTCCGTTGGCAGGACTATCTGGGGAATAGGGGAGACAGAGATGACACAACCCTATACAGCCATTTCCACAGAGATTTGCCCACACCTAGCAGAGGGAAAGTTCTGCACCTACCTCTCTGATCACCCACGTGTCCACACATTCAGGGAGTACATCCATCCCCATATAGACAGATGTACTCATAACCAAACAGAGAGGAGTCTGCACAGCATAACCCACAGCCATACAGAAAATGTGGATACAGACTGGCACAGGTCACAAAGCAGTAGGGGAAACACTGGGAGTGGGGGCTGGCAGGGAGCAAATCAGAGAGAATATGAATGGAGGTCAGGTACTAAATCTGGATCCTAGTGAGCTCCAAAGTATCTGAGGTATCTGAGCAAGCTTATTATAGGAAATAATTCCTTACCTTGAATAGGAAAGATAGTATTTTAGGTAAGACAGTGTATTTACTGAATGCTTCTTCCTTATCAGACACATTGACATAGCAGTCTCCCTATGAGCATAATCATCTCCAAGTATAAAAGAAAATTTTTTTCCTTCTCAGTCATATTCTTTCCAGTGTTTATATTCTTGGGTGTATGTGCACGTTCACAGTGTTATTTAGATTCCCTATTTTTAGAAAGAGAATATTGGACTTCCTTGGTGGTCCAACAGTTCAGAATCCACTTTGCGATGCAGGGGACACTGGTTCTGTCCCTGGTCCAGGAAGATCCCACATGCCGTAGGGACAGCTAAGCCTGTGTGCCACAACTCCTAAGCTCATGTGTAACAACTATTGAAGCCCGTGAGCCCTAGAGCCCATGCTCTGCAACAAGAGAAGCCACCTCAATGATTAGCACATGCACCACAACTGAAGAGCAGCCCCCGCTCTCCACAACTAGGGAAAACCTGTGCACAGCAATGAAAACCCAATGCAGCCAATAATAAATAAATAAAAGTAAATAGTTTTTAAAAGAGACTATTCAAAGAGGGAGATTACAAATGTAATAAATAGGGAAAAAAAGCACTAGGAAAAAGTAATACAGTATCAAATCAGATAATTTTCCTTTCTTTGGTTGTGTGTGTGAGATGGGCAGTGAGGCATGTGGTGGTGCTGATGCTTAAGTTAATACTGAATGTAAATATCTGCTTCTCTTTATGTCCTCAGCAAATGGGAAATAAAGCGCTGTCAGTGTTGTGGTTCTAGCGGAACACATTTAGCCTGTTCCTCACTACAGTCATGGGAACAAAATTGGGAATGTTTGGAATGTAGAAGTATTCTCTACAGCGCAGGTAATATTCTGTAATTTTGAACGAAGATGTTTTCATTTAAATGAATATTAAAAAATTTCCACCTGTATTTCTGTTACACTGTGTGCATGTGTACTGTGTCGCTTCAGTTGCGTCCAACTCTGTGCAACCCTATGAACTACAGGCTCCTGCCGGGCTCCTCTGTCCATGGGATTCTCCAGGCCAAGAATACTGGTGTGGGTTGCCATACCCTCCTCCAGGGTCGAACCTGCGTCTCTTACATCTACCTGCACTGGCAGGTGTGTTCTTTACCACTAGCACCACCTAGGAAGCCGTCTGTTATGCTAACACTGGGTTTTAAATCTGTAGGCGAATTCGAGAAAGCCAAAAAACATGCATTACCCAACACTAATGTGGGAATAAATGATTGTTTATTGGAGGAGTCTTCACCTAAATTACCCAGACAGTCACCTGGAGACCAGCGTAAAGATGTGCTGAGGTATGTATTTGGAATTGGAAAAATATATATATAAAACCTTATTTTGAGAAAATTTTAACAGGGTATGGCTCTGTATACATTTAGAGTATTAGCTGATCTTACTGTAGTTTGAAAGAGTGCTTTTCAAACTGTAGTCCCCAACTTGATGTAGAAAAATGATCCATGGACATTGCCTCTAACAGGATTATTTTGAATTCATTAATTCTAATTACAGATGGAGAAACTGAGGCAGGGAACAATTGAGTTAGTCTATATAATTGTCTGCAAGTCTTGTTAAGACCCATTGCTCGGCCTCATGCTCAGAGGTTCCAATTCTGTTTATCTGCTGTGGGACCCAAGAATTTGCATTCCTAACTAGTTTCCAGATACTATACTTGTTATTTAGAGGGTTTACTATTTAGGGTTTATAAATGCTAATTAAAATATGTAATCTCTTAAAATTATAGGTCTGTTATGTAATAAGCAGAGATTAGTGTGCTCTACTTTTAAAGAAGCTAGTGAACATGAAGTAAGGTGCAGTTAAGCAAATATGGCCAGGAAGTAAGAGTTTGAACTCTTGGCTCTTATACCTGAATCTGCTGGGTTGATCAAATTTGGCATAATCATCTGTCACCATTCTTATAAATCATTTATAACATTAGATGCTTTTAATTTGGTAGAAGATTGGGCAGAAGGAATCAAGAATTTAGAACTAAGGTTATTGGTGTTTGCTTCCCATGGCAACCATTGCCTGCTTTTGGGTGGGAGTTTGAAAAGACCCTAATGCTGGGAAGATTGAGGGCAGAAGGAGAAGGGGACGACAGAGAATGAGATAGTTGGATGGCATCACTGACTCAATGGACATGGGTTTGGGTGGACTCTGGGAGTTGGTGATGGATAGGGAGGCCTGGCATGCTGCGATTCATGGGTCACAAAGAGTCGGACACGACTGAGCGACTGAACTGAGCTGGGGAAGAACTTCCTTTTAATCTTTTCTCTATTATTTTTTTATTGAATGTATAACTACTGTGTCATGTTAAGTACTTTAGAGTACTTACCTCTATATCTAAATTCATGTTTTATAGGCAAGGCAGCAAATTTAGAAGAGATATCTCGACTCTAATTATAGAGTTAGCATTCCAAGTTAAGAAAAAGCCTAAAAAAGTATTTATCAACAAAGCCAATATCTGGAATAGTGCCTTAGATGGATTCAGAAATAAAAACTTTAATCCTTCGTATACAATTGAAATAGTGTATGTTAATGAAAATGATCATTTTGGAAGAGAGCAGCCTGGATCAAAGCAAGAATTCCTAAGTCTCTTAATGCAGCAACTTGAGAACTCACCATTGTTTGAAGGGTCCTTGTCAAAGAACTTGTCTTTAAATTCTCAAGGTAATTATTTTTCTTTATATTATTGTATATACTGAATTTGGCATGTGTAAGGTTAGAATTGATACTCAGTACCTGTAGTCAAAATGTATAATCACTTTGTTAATAAAATAATGATAAATCACAGAGAAGGGGAAAAGTGATACTTCTAAAAATAATTTTTATAGTGAATATTTTTTATTTAAGAATATCCTATAGCAGTATCTTCCAGTGATTCCACAATTAAGTGTAATTTCTTAAAAATGTACTTTATATTTAAATTGATTTGAATAGAATGACCAAATGCAATGAATAATTTTTTGAGCTCTTTTTGTTTATATATTTGAAATTTGCAGTTTGCATGTTTCTTCACAACCTAGAATTTGTATAACATAATTTTGGGGTCAATGTATAACAGATTTTTAACATACTTTTGCTTTCAAGAATTTTTTTTTTTCAGAGTTATGTATATGATACTTTTCTGTCTTCTGGTGGAGAAATACTGTAATTAAAACAGGCATCTTGAAACACTGGTTAATTCTAGCATTCTCTTTTTAGGAACTTTTATAACCACTTTTGCTGTAATAGGAATTGGAGAGAGCGAGAAGACATTTCGTTCAGTTGACTTCCTTCTATATTTTCTTTAGAATTTCCTCACCGTTGCCTGAAATAATTGAGAAACTACCAAGGATCATTAGTACTCTGAACAGTACACACAGTTTAATTCTATACTCCCTTTATTTTAAAAAAAAAAAAGGTCAACAGTTTTGTTACAGTGGAGAGAGTACATGGAATTGAAGTCACAAAATCTGAATTCAGTTTGTACACTTCTACTTCAGTAGCTTCATATTCTTAGATTAATTGCTTAGCCTCTCTGTATCTCAGTTGCTTCATCTGTAATATGTGACTATTAATGTGTAGTACATAAGATCATTGTTAAGGGAATTTTATTACCATTTCAGGTATTGTTGCTGTTACTTATTAATAAATTACTTTGAACACTTTTTAGAAAAAAATAAAGGAAAATTTACTTGATATCTTTTTGACTTATGAAAGTAGCTAAAACATTTTAAATGAGACATTGAAAAATATTGAGAGCTATGATGATACCTGTCAATTAAGGTAGCATTACTGTTGAGTCGGACACGACTGAGCAACTAAACTGAACTAAACTGAATACTGTTGAGAGTAAATTTGTACTATTTTGTATATCAGCAATTTTAAAATTGTTCACATCCTTTGAACCACTAATATCATATGTAGGAATCTATCCTAATAATCAAAAGATATATAAATAAGAATGTGTAACACATGTTGACTATAACATTGTGTCTCATGTAGTTGAAAATGTCCTCAACTGGGGTAACAAGTAATAAGTGCATGGTTTACGTTGTAGCACATCAGTAAATCATTTTTAATGCATTCGTTAACTATAGATCTGAATAATATCAAATAATATTTTAAAAATTTGCAGTACAGTAAAGTGGAAGAAAACAGAAGTCAAATTATTTACGTATATATTTGTATATACATGAGACACAAATATACCGCAGTGTATGCACTGGTTATTACAGAGTGGTAGGATTATAAGTGATTTTATAAAAAGATTTTCTGTATTTACATCTTTTTTCTACAACAGGGTGTTACTTTGTATTCAGAAAAAAATTTTATAGAATTGAAAATTGTATATTTTAGTTGAAATCTATATAGTATACATTATTATAGTGTCTGAATTAGGTTATTTTTTGGCTGTCTAATGCTTGGATTTTTTAAATTTCTGATTTATTATGTATTTATTACTTATATATGATGGTTATCATTTATTAATAAAAGAAGTGTATTTGATATCTTTTATCTATATTTACAGCTCTGAAGGAGAACCTTTACTATGAAGCTGGCAAAATGATTGCCATTTCTTTGGTTCATGGTGGTCCTTCACCTGGTTTCTTTTCTCAGACCTTATTTAACTGCCTTGCTTATGGACCAGAAAATACCCAACCAATTTTAGACGATGTTTCAGACTTTGATGTGGCACAGATTATGATCAGGGTAAGAAATGTACCTGTTTGTTCAGATGTAGACTGTGTTCTAGTTATATGTTAGTTGCTTCATCATGTCTGACTCTTTGTGACCCATGGACTGCAGATCATTAGGCTCCTCTGTCCATGGAACTCTCCAGGCAAGAATATTGGAGTGAATAGCCATTCCCTTCTCCATGCGATCTTCCTGACCCAGGGATCGAACCCAGGTCTCCTGCATTATAGGCAGATTCTTTACTGTCTGAGCCACCAGGGAAGCCCATGTTCTAGATATATTTGAATATAAATGATGGATCTGCAATAGAATAATAAATATTCTTTGTGGGGTAGTACGTGAACCATGAACTTCCTGATGTTCAAGCTGGTTTTAGAAAAGGCAGAGGAACCAGAGATCAAATTGCCAACATCCGCTGGATCATGGAAAAAACAAGAGAGTTCCAGAAAAACATCTATTTCTGCTTTATTGACTATGCCAAAGCCTTTGACTGTGTGGATCACAATAAACTGTGGACAATTCTGAAAGAGATAGGAATACCAGACCACCTGACCTGCCTCTTGAGAAATCTGTATTGCAGGCCAGGAAGCAACAGTTAGAACTGGACATGGAACAACAGACTGGTTCCAAATAGGAAAAGGAATACGTCAAGGCTGTATACTGTCATCCTGCTTATTTAACTTCTATGCAAAGTACATCATGAGAAACGCTGGGCTGGAAGAAAGCTGGAATCAAGATTGCCGGGAGAAATATCAATAACCTCAGATATGCAGATGACACCACCCTTATGGCAGAAAGTGAAGAAGAACTAAAAAGCCTCTTGATGAAAGTGAAAGAGGAGAGTGAAAAAGTTGGCTTAAAGCTCAACATTTAGAAAATGAAGATCATGGCATCCAGTCCCATCACTCCATGGGAAATAGGGAAACAGTGGAAACAGTGTCAGACTTTATTTTTTTGGGCTCCAAAATCACTGCAGATGGTGACTGTAGCCATAAAATTAAAAGACGCTTACTCCTTGGAAGGAAAGTTTTGACCAACCTAGATAGCATATTCAAAAGCAGAGACATTACTTTGCCGACTAAGGTCCTTCTAGTCAAGGCTATGGTTTTTCTCGTGGTCATGTATGGATGTGAGAGTTGGACTACGAAGAAAGCTGAGCACCAAAGAATTGATGCTTTTGAACTGTGGAGTTGGAGAAGACTCTTGAGTGTCCTTGGACTGCAAGGAGATCCAACCAGTCCATTCTGAAGGAGATCAACCCTGGGATTTCTTTGGAAGGAATGATGCTAAAGCTGAAACTCCAGTACTTTGGCCACCTAATGCGAAGAGTTGGCTCATTGGAAAAGACTTTGATGCTGGGAGGGATTGGGGGCAGGAGAAGAAGGGGACGACAGAGGATGAGATGGCTGGATGGCATCACTGACTCGATGGACGCGAGTCTGAGTGAACTCCGGGAGTTGGTGATCGACAGGGAGGCCTGGTGTGCCGCGATTCATGGGGTCGCAAAGAGTCGGACACAACTGAGCGACTGAACTGAACTGAACTAAGGGGTGTGGATATTTTTGTTTACCAGCAAAGTTAACAATCACTTAACAGATAGATGTAAAGAACAAACAGCTAGAGATCAAAGTTCCATGCTTAATGTTGATAAAACCAGTTGGATAATGTGGCCTAGATCTGTGGTCAGAATGGCTTGTTATACTTCTCAGAACTAGATGGATTTATCTGCTCTGCCAGAGATGACATAAGTCAGGTTCCTTATTGCATGCTAAAGAGCAGGTGAAAGTGCTCCTTGTAGGCAGGTGGATCTAAAGAGAGGATGGTTACCAGCAGAAAATTTATATTTTCTTCCTACAGCAGGGAGATATGAGTGATAGGTGGAGTGAAAGACCAGGCTGACTTTCTTCTCTGTGAAAATAGTTGGAGAGACTCTATGTTCCTTCCTAAAAAGTGTTGCCATTTATTAAGCCCTGTACTACACGTGTTACCTGTACAAAATCAGTTTACTTACCGTAATACCCTGTGAGATAAGTATCTTTGTCCATGTGTTGTTGGTTTAGAAACTGAGACAATGAAATCCATTGAACTTTTCTTCCCTTAACCTGTCACCTACTAAAATAGGCAGGGATCTAAATCTCCACATATGAAGGCCTTTCTTTCCTAATTCCTTATCTCCTCTGATTTCTGCAATCACCATTGTATTTGAAATCCTTTCTGCTGTTTTCTTTAATATTCTGTTTCCTGGTACTTTTAACTACTATTGTCTTTTTAAATACTTCTTGCTACCCCTGAAACTTAGGTAATTTTAGGTAGTGTTGTCTTAACAGTCCTCCTTCTGTATAGTGAGAAGAAAGCATCTTCTCGTTCCTAACCTTCTGATGATTTCCAGGCCTGTATTTTTTGGCCCCCAATGTTTAGATCCAGGTAGGATCTGGGTCTTCTTACCAAATTGAGCCAACATGTTTAAGACAGAACTTTTTCCCAGAATTTGGGGGTTTTTGCCTGATTCTCATGTTCTTTTCAAGAGATTTTTTTATTTCCAAGTTATTCTGGAGACAGGGTTGTTATCACTCTTCCATACTCTGTTCATCAGTTTGTGTCAAGGCATCTGTCTCTTTTAAGAATGGCCTTTCCGAGCAGAAAAAGAAATAAAAGGAATCCAAATTGGAAAAGAAGAAGTAAAACTCTCACTGTTTGCAGATGACATGATCCTCTACATGGAAAACCCTAAAGACTCCACCAGAAAATTACTAGAGCTAATCAATGAATATAGTAAAGTTGCAGGATATAAAATCAACACACAGAAATCCCTTGCATTCCTATACACGAATAATGAGAAAGTAGAAAAGAAATTAAGGAAACAATTCCATTCACCATTGCAACGAAAAGAATAAAATACTTAGGAATATATCTACCTAAAGAAACTAAAGACCTGTATATAGAAAACTATAAAACACTGATGAAAGAAATCAAAGAGGACACTAATAGATGGAGAAATATACCATGTTCATGGATTGGAAGAATCAATATAGTGAAAATGAGTATACTACCCAAAGCAATTTACAAATTCAATGCAATCCCTATCAAGCTACCAGCCACATTTTTCACAGAACTAGAACAAATAATTTCAAGATTTGTATGAAAATACAAAAAACCTTGAATAGCCAAAGCAATCTTGAGAAAGAAGAATGGAACTGGAGGAATCAACTTGCCTGACTTCAGGCTCTACTACAAAGCCACAGTCATCAAGACAGTATGGTACTGGCACAAAGACAGACATATAGATCAATGGAACAAAATAGAAAGCCCAGAGATAAATCCACACACATATGGACACCTTATCTTTGACAAAGGAGGCAAGAATATACAATGGAGTAAAGACAATCTCTTTAACAAGTGGTGCTGGGAAAACTGGTCAACCACTTGTAAAAGAATGAAACTAGATCACTTTCTAACACCGCACACAAAAATAAACTCAAAATGGATTAAAGATCTAAATGTAAGATCAGAAACTATAAAACTCCTAGAGGAGAACATAGGCAAAACACTCTCAGACATAAATCACAGCAGGATCCTCTATGATCCACCTCCCAGAATTCTGGAAATAAAAGCAAAAATAAACAAATGGGATCTAATTAAAATTAAAAGCTTCTGCACAACAAAGGAAACTATAAGCAAGGTGAAAAGACAGCCTTCTGAATGGGAGAAAATAATAGCAAATGAAGCAACTGACAAACAACTAATCTCAAAAATATACAAGCAACTTATGCAGCTCAATTCCAGAAAAATAAACGACCCAATCAAAAAATGGGCCAAAGAACTAAATAGACATTTCTCCAAAGAAGACATACGGATGGCTAACAAAGACATGAAAAGATGCTCAACATCACTCATTATTAGAGAAATGCAAATCAAAACCACAATGAGGTACCACTTCACACCAGTCAGAATGGCTGCGATCCAAAAATCTGCAAGCAATAAATGCTGGAGAGGGTGTGGAGAAAAGGGAACCCTCCTACACTGTTGGTGGGAATGCAAACTAGTACAGCCACTATGGAGAACGGTGTGGAGATTCCTTAAAAATTGCAAATAGAACTACCTTATGACCCAGCAATCCCACTTCTGGGCATACACACCGAGGAAACCAGAATTGAAAGAGACACATGTACCCCAATGTTCATCGCAGCACTGTTTATAATAGCCAGGACATGGAAACAACCTAGATGTCCATCAGCAGATGAATGGATAAGAAAGCTGTGGTACATATACACAATGGAGTATTACTCAGCCGTTAAAAAGAATTCATTTGAATCAGTTCTGATGAGATGGATGAAACTGGAGCCGATTATACAGAGTGAAGTAAGCCAGAAAGAAAAACACCAATACAGTATACTAACACATATATATGTAATTTAGGAAGATGGCAATGACGACCCTGTATGCAAGACAGGGAAAGAGACACAGATGTGTATAACGGACTTTTGGACTCAGAGGGAGAGGGAGAGGGTGGGATGATTTGGGAGAATGACATTCTAACATGTATACTATCATGTGAATTGAATCGCCAGTCTATGTCTGATGCAGGATGCAGCATGCTTGGGGCTGGTGCATGGGGATGACCCAGAAAGTTGTTACGGGGAGGGAGGTGGGAGGGGGGGGTTCATGTTTGGGAAATGCATGTAAGAATTAAAGATTTTAAAATTTAAAAAATAAAAAACTAAAATAAAATTAAAAAAAAAGAATGGCCTTTCCTTCTTATTTCTAGTATGCTTAATATATGAAATTTATATCTGTGTTTAAACAGTTAAGATATTATTCTAATCTTCTTACGCCGGATGATTCTTTTACAAGTATAGGTTTGACCACATTGCCTTCTTCTTTAAGAATCCTGATGGATTCTCATTGCCTACTGAATGGAGTTTAAACTCTTCATTAGGGCCCTTAAGGTGTCTAGTTCTCCTCATGGCTTTATTTACTCTGGTTCTTTGCCAGTTTCTTCACTGATTTCAGTCAACAAATGCTGTGTATCCCGTACTTGTTTTAACACTGAGGATAAAGTAGTGAACTAAACAAAACCCCTGCCTCCTTAGAATTTACCTATGAGAAGAAAGACAAGATAATCAAATATGTTATATACTGTCGTGTAGTAAAATATATCATAATATAGAACAGAATAAGAAGAAGGATGTCTCTTCCAAGATAATGCTTGGGGTATAATAAGTTAAGATTAGGCTAAGCTTTTGTAACAAAGAGACCCAAAAGACAAAAGCTCAAAAAAAGGCAGATATTTAATTTTTTTCTAAAATCCAGATTTTAAGTAGGGGTTGGTAAATTATAGCTGTAGGCCAAGTGTTGCCTGCTGCCTTTTCAAAGTTTTATAGGAACACGACCAAACCCATTATGATGTGCCTGTGACTGATTTTACACTACAGTGGTGGGGTTGAATAGTTTGGGACAAGCACCATATGGCCCACAAAGCATAAAATGGTGTCTGGCCGGTACAGAAATGCCTCCTGTTTTAAAGGTACAATTGTGATTCACCAGGTCACCCAGAGAATTGAATTCCTTCCCCTCATGGTATTGGGCACAATAAAGGACAGAAACAGTATAGACCTAACAAAATAGAAGAGGTGACAAGAGTACACAAAACTATACAAAAAAGATCTTAATGACCCAGATAACCATGATGGTGTGGTCACTCACCTAGAGCCAGACATCCTGGAGTGCAAAGTCAAGTGGACCTTAGGAAAGATCACTATGAGCAAAGCTAGTGGAGGTGATGGAATTCCACTTGAGCTATTTCAAATTCTAAAAGATGATGCTTTGAAAGTGCTGCATTCAGTATGCTAGCAAATAGGGAAAACTCAACAGTGGCCACAGGACTGGGAAAGATCAGTTTTCATTCCAATCCTAGAGAAAGGCAATGCCAAAGAATGTTCAAACTCTGAACAATTGCACTCATTTCACATGCTAGCAAAGTAATGCTCAAAATTCCCAAGCTAGGCTTCAACAGTTCATGAACCAGGAACTTCCAGATGTTCAAGCTAGATTTAGAAAAGGCAGAGGATCGAGAGATCCAGCTGCCAGTATCTGCTGGATCATTGACAAAGCAAGAGAATTCCAGAAAAATATCTATTTCTGATTCATTGACTACGCTAAAGCTTTTGACTATTTGGATCACAACAAACTGCAAAATTCTTAAAGAAATGGGAATACCAGACCACCTTACTTGCCTCCTGAGAAATCTGTATGCAGGTCAAGAAGTAACAGTTAACACCACACATGGGACAACAGCCTGGTTCCAAACTGGGAAAAGAGTATGTCAGGGCTGTATATTGTTACCCTGCTTATTCAACTTTTGTGCAGAGTACATCATGTCATATGCTGGCTGGATGAAGCACAAGCTGGAACCACGATTGCCAGGGGAAATATCAATAACCTCAGATATGCAGATTACACCACCCTTGTGGCAGAAAGTGAAGAACAACCAAAGAGCCTGTTGAAGGTGAAAGAGGAGAGTGAAAAAGCTGGCTTAAAACTCAGCATTGAAAAAACAAAAATCATGGCATCCTGCCCCATCATTTCATGGCAAATTGATGGGGAAATAATGGATACAGTGAGCCTTTATTTTTCTTGGGCTCCAAAATCACTGCAGATGGTGACTGCAGCCATGAAATTAAAAGATGTTTGCTCTTTGGAAGAAAAGCTATGACCAGCATATGCTAGACAGCATATTCAAGAGCAGGGACGTTACTTTGCCAACAAAAGTCCGTCTAGTCAAAGCCATGGATTTTCCAGTAGTCATGTACAGACGTGAGAGTTGGACCTTAAAGAAGGCTGAGTGCCGAAGAATTGATGCTTTTGAACTGTGGTGTTGGAGAAGACTCTTGAGAGTTCCTTGGACTGCAAGGAGATCCAGCCAGTCCATCCTAAAGGAGACCAGTCCTGGGTATTCATTGGAAGGACTGATGCTGAAGCTGAAACTCCAGTACTTTGACTACCTGATGCAAAGAGCTAACTCATTAGAAAAGACCCCTATGCTGGGAAAGATTGAAGGCAGGAGGAGAAGGGGATGACAAGAATGAGATAGTTGGATGGCATCACCGACCCAATGGACATGAGTTTGAGCAAGCTTTGGGAGATGGTGAAGGACAGGGAAGTCTGGCGGTGACATGGAGTCACAGAGTCCGACACGACTGAGCGCCTGAACAGCTCTCATTGTATAATCATTTAGGATATTGTCTTCATAGCTGAAATATGCTCTTAAGGGAGAAAGTGAAAATAGAGTTCAGGGAAATTTAATACATATTCACTCATGTTCTATTGGACAGCTCTTAGTCACATAAGGCCACATCTAGCTGTAAGGAAAGTTTTGCCATATGTCCAGCTAAAACTCAGGGTGGTGGGTTAGCAGGATGAGATTAAAACATACCCGACTAGTAGAGTGTGGAAGTTTGCTCAGTCATGTCTGACTGTTTGTGACCCTATAGACTGTACAGTCCTTGGAATTCTCCAGGCCTTAATATTGGAGTGCATAGCCTTTCCCTTCTCCAGGAGATCTTCCCAACCCAGGGATCGAACCCAACCCACATTGCAGGCGGATTCTTTCCCAGCTGAGCCTCAAGGGAAGCCCATTAGAGCGTGAAGATAGTTTGAAAAGGGTAGTCGGGAAAAGCTTCTGAGATCACAGTTGAGATCCGAGATAAATGAGGGAATACCTGGGAGAAAAGTTTTTTTGGGAAAAAGAAATACCAAGGAGGTTTTGCATTCAAATGGGATTGACTGCCTACTATTTTTGTCTTTCTCTGTAACTTTGTTCAAGAGCTAACTACATGAAAGTGTCTGGCTCATAAATGGTCAAATATTTATGTATACTGTTGCCTCAAATATTCTATTGAGTCTGTTCATTTTTATTCAGATGAAATATTTGAAATTTATAAAAGTATATTCAAACTATACTTTCTCATTCATGAAATCTCTGCAGATCATCTTTCTTGCCTCTCTAGTCTGTGTAACTGTTCTATGTCAATTACTACCTTTTATGTAAATAGCTTCCTATATTAAAGTGGAATTTCGACTCAGGGAACTCAAACTGGGGCTCTATAATAACCTAGAGGGGTGGGGATGGGCTGAAGGTGGAATGAAGATTCAAGAGGGAGGGGACATATATACACCCGTGGTTAATTCATGTTGATGCATGACAGAGATCAAACCAATATTATAAACCAATCATCAACCAATTATAAATAAATAAATATATTTTTAACGTGGAATTATAAACTAGCTTTCTTGAGGCAGATATATACAGTGTTAAAGTGGATTATCAGACATTTATTCAAGGAAAATAATTATTGGTGTACTTTCACTTCACTCAGGTGTACTTTTGTATGAAGTGAGTATGAAGTAATGTGTCATTTGAAATATGAAATATGTAAATTTCTTTCACAAGTAAATGAGTATACTGGGTGTATTTTCTTCATTACAGGTAAATACTGCAGCAACTGTGGCTGACTTAAACTCTTTAGTACATGACTATTATAAGTACCTAGAGCTTATTGGATGTCTAAGAATTATAACATCAATAAGTGATAAATATATGTTGGCAAAAGACATACTTGTTTATCATGTAATTAAAAGAGTCCAAGCACCTTTTGAGAGGTAAGTTGTTCATTTGTAAAAGAATCTCTCAAATTATATGTTTAAAGTGGTTAATTGTCTTATATTGTGAGATTTATTTGATAAAATGTAAGTGCTATTTTAAAATAATGCTTTAAAACTCACCTCTTAAGAATGAATACTGCTCTTACCATTCTATGCAGAATTGCTTTAGTGTATCCTGCTTAGGTAGGATAAGTAATTATATCTCACTTATAATTTTTCTAAATCAAAATTATTTTATATCCTCACACTGTTATTTAATAGTGGGAAATCTAAAATATATGTGATAGTAGACAGAGTGGTACACCATGTAATCGCCATTCAGATCTAACAGTTATCAACCAACCTGTGGCCAGTCTCATTTATCTAACCTTCCTTTGTTATTGATTCTGGTTTTGTTTTCAAGGAGTCTTTTCAATTTCAGTATCGTTAATCTGTATACTTAATGTTTTACGAATTGTTGCTATTCTTAGCAAATTTCAGATTGTCTCATCTGAAATTGTGTTGTCTCTGTTTTGATTTTGACCTTTAATGGTCTTCCTGCTATGTGGGAAGTTTTCAGTTTCACTGAAACAAGGTGTTTCAGTCTCCTTTTGTACATTCTGGCCTAATGATCTTTGTTCCTTTGAATGGGAAATGGTATTTCAAATTCACAGTCTGGATGCTTAGGGATGCTTATTTTTGTCAGGTTGGTCATTATTTTTAGGCCTTTTCAGTGGGCTGAAAGAAGAAATATAAAGGTTTTCTGTTTTTAAGTTTTTAATATAAAATATATCATGAGCTATTTTAATATAAAATACATCATGTATTTTAATATAAAATACATCCAATAAGCTCTAATACTTCAAATTCACCACTGCAAGATTTGTAACTTTTTCTTTGTCCCATGTTGATAACCTTAGTTCTCAAAGACACTGGTGAATTAAAGTATGAAATAACTGCTTGATTTATTCCACATTTCATAAATATTAGTCGTCACAGAATAATAATACCGACATCATCATTAGTAACATATATTACTGAAATCAGGTTAGGGTTGGTTTTCATTTTGGTCTAAGACTTTGAATTCAAATTACTGTGTTTATAGTCATTTGACATATTTATTCTCTTTGTTGTTATACTGCTAACTGTATGCATTTTATTTTCATTTTATTTTTTCTTTTTACTGATTTTTATTAAAATTTTATTTTAAAATTATGTAAAGTCAAATCTGTAATGAAAGTATATTGAAAGATCTCAGCTCTTATACAAAATATATTCAGATAAGTTTAACTTTCATCCTAATCACATCTACCTTCCATCCTCATATGAAGTAATTATCACAGTGGCCTTTATTGTTTAGGCTTCCATTATTGTTTTTTAATGATAGCAGATAAATATATGAATATGTGTATGTATCCTCATTTCTTTTATTAAATAAATAGTAACATACCATCCGGTCCCATCACTTCATGGGAAATAGATGGGGAAACAGTGGAAACAGTGTCAGACTTTATTTTGGGGGGCTCCAAAATCACTGCAGATGGTGACTGTAGCCATAAAATTAAAAGACGCTTACTCTTTGGAAGAAAAGTTATGACCAACCTAGATAGCATATTCAAAAGCAGAGACATTACTTTGCCGACTAAGGTCCGTCTAGTCAAAGCTATGTGGTCATGTATGGATGTGAGAGTTGGACTGTGAAGAAGGCTGAGCGCCGAAGAATTGATGCTTTTGAACGGTGGTGTTGGAGAAGACTCTTGAGAGTCCCTTGGACTGCGAGGAGATCCAACCAGTCCATTCTGAAAGAGATCAGCCCTGGGATTTCTTTGGAAGGAATGATGCTAAAGCTGAAACTCCAGTACTTTGGCCACCTCATGCGAAGAGCTGACTCATTGGAAAAGACTCTGATGCTGGGAGGGATTGAGGACAGGAGGAGAAGGGGATGACAGAGAATGAGATGGCTGGATGGCATCACTGACTCAATGGACACGAGTCTGAGTGAACTCCGGGAGTTGGTAATGGACAGGGAGGCCTGGCTTGCTGTGATTCATGGGGTCTCAAAGAGTCGGACACGACTGAGCGACTGAACTGAACTGAACTCAACATACCATCCACCCTTTCTCCTGTTCATTTTTTACTTGACTGTTTATAGTCCTCATACTTTTTTTTGTAGCCGTTTAGAACATCAGCACTCTTCCAAATTCAACTGTGACATCATAAGCTTAAACAATTACAAAGGATATAATTTCTAATATATTTTCAATACTGTAATTTAAAATAACACTGTTACATAACTCTTTAAAATGCATCCAAGTGCCTTCTGACTATGACTCTTACACCTCAAAATTTTCTAAGTTAGAAATACTATTCATAATTATAATTAATAGAATAATCCAAATATACATTTTGATAGTTACTTTAAAACTTATTTGAAAGATATCTCTTAATGACATAGAAGTACAAAGTATTCTTTTACTAACAAGTAGTTCATGTACCTATGAATGGATTTTTTTCCTCATTGGTAAATCAGAATTCATAGCTGTTTGTTTGAGTTTTTTGTTTATTTTTATAGGGATGAGTAGTCTAGATGTCAGAAAGAGCTTTACTATCTATATGAGTGGTGTTTAAATTAAAACCTAATTTATAAATAGGAATTAGGCAGATCTAGATAAACAGGGCAAAAAGAAAAACACTGAACACTGATCCTTCTTTTTATGTAAAAGATTTAAAAAAATATTAGCAAAAAAATATTTTAAATATATCTGAGCTCATAAAGTGTCCTGTAGATGTCAGAAATAACAAGGAAATCCAAAGCTATAGTACCCTAGATGTCATAAGAAATCAGAGCCCTCAGTTTGCCCCAAACTTGGGTTTGGCATCCTGGATGGACCCCAATCTGATGTGGAGAGATTAACAAAGTAATTAGTCTTAAGATTCATAGTACTTACAGAGTGCCAGACAGAAGCGAATATATAAGTGTTTAGGGAAATTGCTATAGCTCAAGCTTAATGGGATTGGTAAAGTCACATCGCTAAAGAATAGGAGTTCTCAATAAGACAAAACACATAACCATTCAAAACAGGTATTGGAAATAGCATATCAAGGATTTAAATAACATGACAAACTAAATGAAACCAAAGAAAGTGTTTTTACAAATATCTAAAACAAAAACAGATCCAAAACATTAAATGTGAAATGAATCAGATAGTGTTTCTAAGTTGTAAAATGATCATAGACATCCAGTTCTAGATAATGTGAAATAGACACTCTTAGGGCTAGAAGAGAAGTGTGTGACAGAGGATAAGATGTTTGGGTAGCATCACTGACTCAGTGGACATTAAGCAAACTCGGAGAGGTAGTGAAGGACAGGGAAGCCTGGCGTGCTGCAATCCATAGTGTTTCTAAGAATCGGATATGACTTAGTGACTGAACAACAACAGCAGTTAAAAACCCTGAACTCTCTTTATAAAACAAACTTAAGAAGATTTTTGAAAGGTACAGAGATGAAAGCCAACCAGCTAAGGATCTCTGCAAAGACACAGCAAGAGAAGAAATCTATAGACACTTTTATCTGAAGGAAAATTAAAAGTATTTGTCACCAATGATCTACCCTGAAAGATTGTCTATGGGAATTTTTTTAACAGAAAATTATTAAAGACTGGATCTTGGAACATCAGGAAGGAAGAAAGAATAATGAAAGCATGCTTCCCTCTCTTGTGTTTGCTAAATTATGTTTGATAGTTGAGGTAAAAATCATAACATTTTCTAATGTGGTTCACAATGTATATAAAATATTTAGGAAATTATAAACAGCAAAAGGCAAAAGAGACATTGAAGGGAAGTAATGTTTCTATACTTACTGGCATCAGTAAATTATTACATTTTTTTAAAAAATCTATAAAAATAAGATATACTCAAAATGCTATATAGATAAAATGGAGTGCAAAAAAATATTCAAGTAACCCACAAGGCAAAGGAAACACAAAAATGATCGTGCAAGTGAAAAGTTGCTGACTGTTAAATGCTAGGCCATTTAAGACAAAACTGGTGATCTGGAAGAAAAAATAGGATTTTCTCATTAAAGATAGAAGAGAATTGAAACATAGAGGCAGGGCAATATCATAGAAAAGGCTGCTTAAGAAGTTCCACAGTTCACAGGGCTTAATATGCTGAAGTGCAGTGTACTTTGTGATGAAACTGAGCAAAAGCTGGCAAAGTTTTCTGAGCAGAAAGACATTGTAAAAAGGAGTGTCAATTATACTGGAAACCTTTTTTTCAGTGAAATCAACACTGAAAACTGATAACCCAAGATAATAACTTCACAGAGCTAGTTACATTATTATTCAAGAGAAAGAAGGAAATAAAGACATTTTGAGACATGTTTATTTCTTTCCTAAAGAGATTAATAAAATACATACTTAAGAAAGAAATTGAACCCAGAAAGAAAAAGATACAAGCAACAGCAGTAAGGCAAAAAAAGGAAAGAAAGAAAAGTATTAGCTATTAAAAAGGAAAAAAAAAAACCAAAAACTAAATTTTGGTAAGAAATGGTTAAAATGAAATACTAGTAAAAAGTTGATGTGTAAGAAGAAAAGGGTCATTGTATTGTTTTAAGAAACTTGTATTCTTGAGGTAGTAGTGGAGAAGCATTAATTACCTTTAGATTGTTAAACCAACTATGTATCTTTAAAGGGAAAATTCTAAAATATAGGAAGAGTATGTGACTTTCAGACCAGTTTGATAGGGGTGGGGGTAGCAAGAAAACATATTTAATCGTAGAGTGAGCAGAAAAAGAGGGATAAAACAAGCAAGGAAAAACAGTGTTCAAAGAAATCATAAGAGAGAAGAATAAATATATAGGAGATTGTAATACATGTAAATAAGTGAGACTCTTGGATTAAAAGACAGAGGGTCCTAAATTGCATTCTAAATAGATGGCTTCAAAGCAAAAGAAAGAAAAATTCTAATTATTTTTTCATAAAGCCTTGTCTTTAAGTGACCCTAATAGTGTCAAATTCTCTTGAATTCAGCAGTCTTGAATCTATTTGTACCTAGCAACATAACCTCAAAAAACTAACAATTCTGAGGAGGGTTTATAAAAGGAAGCAAGATACCTTGAGTATCAAAAAATAAATGTTGCTTTAGTGCATTCCACTAATAGATTAAAGGAGAAAAAACAATCATCATATAATTATAGATGCAAAAAAAGCAATTGATACATTTGTACATAATTTTAAACTGACAATTTGAAGTATCCTGATACAGATTATCTAGTAAACATTCAGTGAACATTATCCTTAATAGTGTGACGGGCATTCCTCTTAAGGCCATGTCAAGCCTGGGATATATGTAGTTACCTCCTTCATTTCTATAATATGCTGGAAGACCTAGTAGAGCTACAGGATTAAAGCAATAAGTGAATGTTAATTAAAGATTCAAAGAATTAAAATTATCATTTATAGTCTACCTGGTGTTCCAACTAAAATCTTAGAACTTCTATAAAGAGTGTAGCAGGTTACTGTATACAAGAGGTAAAGGATTCTAAAAGGGAGATGTGCAAGTGACAAGGAATGGTAAAGAAATTGGTTGATATTAGAATAAATATTAACTGTACAAAAAGTTAATGTTTCATTTGGGGATTTATGATACAAGGTGAAATAAAATGTTTGAGTAACATAGAGAGCCACTGGAGTTGCAAATGTCCCAGGGTCTTTGTGTTGTTCAGCAATCAGGTAAATACTTGATTTGCTTTCGATTTCAAATATGCCAATTAAAAATTTGAGGTAACCACTTAAAAAGTAAGAACTAGTGTAATTTTTTAAATAGAAGCTAAATTGGAATTAAACGAACACAAAAATTTGCAGGACACGATAAAAAAGCTTTTTGAAATTCAGTACAGTTTCCCAAAAGTGCTAGAACTAGTTTCCTAATGTAGTAATCACTATGATTATATAAAAATTAGAAAAAAATTACTCTCAAAGAAGCAAATTTCTGAAAAATAATAATACATTGTGGTGCCATTTATGGAAAGTTTTAAAACAAAGCAGTACTAGTTATTTTTTAGGGATATATATATATTGAAACTAAAATGAAATTTAGGCTATAGTAAAAATTCAGAATGGTTAAATAGCAATTTCAAGTAGTTTTCTTTGTAGGAGAGAAGGGAAGGTTGTGAATGGACAGATTTAGTTGAGTGAATGTTTTTCTTAATAATCTGAGCAAACAAACACAAAATGTCAGTATCTTTTAAATTCAAGTGACAGTTCATGGTTTTCTCTTACTTCCTGGCTTCTGTATAAGCTTCAAGTACTTAATTTTAATTGAAAGTAAAATTTTAAATGTTGGGCTGAAATTTGCTTCAAAGGTTAAGTGTAAAGTAAAAGTTAAAAGCAAGGCAGGCAAGGATTGTATTGTGGAGAACCTTAAAAGTCATGTTAAGGAGTTTTGACTTCATAGACATTGTGTATATTATTAGTTTCCTGTGGCTATTGTAAAAAATTATCACAAACTGATGGCTTTAAACAACAGAAATTTATTCTCCCATAGAGGAGGCTAGAAGTCCTAGTCCTCATGTTGACAGGGATTCATTCTTTCTGAGAATTTTGGAAGAGAATTCAGTCTTTGCTGCTTTTAACTTCTGGTGGTTTGTGGTTACATAGCTCTAAGCTCTGAATCAGTGTTACATGTGCTTTTCCTCTCTGTGTTTCTTTTATAAAGACAGTTATCATTGGACTTAAGATAAGCCCAGATAGTCTAGGTAAAATGATCTCAGGATCCTTAACATAATTACATCTGCCTGGACTCTTTTTCCAAATAAGATCACATTCACAGGTTCTGGATAGGATGTAGATATCTTTTTTGGTGTTCACATGGAAAATCAACTTAGAGACTTAAACGCTTGGTAGAAACAGTTCCTTTGCAGGTAGTTTGCAATAAGGTGGTAACTGATGTGTGGAGAAATGAACAAACGAAAAGCATTTCAGAAAAGGACATTCACAGGACTTGGTAGTTGGGAGTGGAACAAGGAAGAGTTAAGAATGACTTTCAGATTTATCTATACTAATAGTAATGGAGGCATTAATTGTCATTTATGGTTCTGATTTTGGTAGTCAGCTAATTAGCTTTCTTTTGGACTTAATAAGTTTGGGTACTTAGAATATATGGTACCCAGCAGTCTGTTGGATATATATTCTGAGTTGGAAATAATAGATTTTATAGTAATGCACATAAACCTGCTTAAACAAAATCATGGGATATGGCAAGAGGAAAGAGAAATTTGCCTTGTTACAGAACCATGAGGAACAAACAGTAACATTTAAGGGAAAGCAAAGATAGAAGAAGCTTTGTAAGAGAC
Organism: Ovis aries; assembly: GCF_016772045.2. Lineage (NCBI taxonomy): Eukaryota > Metazoa > Chordata > Mammalia > Artiodactyla > Bovidae > Ovis > Ovis aries. The sequence goes on from NC_056071.1 coordinate 39,043,564, forward strand.
TCAGAAGGTCTGGCCAGAGAAATAAGGGGAAGACAGGAGTCTGGTGCCATACATCATTCATGAACTTGGGACAGTTACTCTGAGATACAGAAAGGAGAGGAGGGAAGGTGCATGTGAAATTAAGAGGGGGAGGCAGTGAATGTAGATAAGTCTTTCACATAGATCATCTCAAAGGAAAATAGGATTTTTTTTCCCTTCATTCAAAAATTGGAAAGATAAGCACTTGAGAAAGAGCTGTGCTGTTGAGGAAGAGCTTATAGATTGGAAGGTGAATCCATGTAGCAGGGTACTTGAGGAGGTGGCTAGGGAAATCAGAGACACAGTAAAGGCTTCGTCAGTCTGATAGGCAAAAATGGTATCTCCATTCTTTGCTTATTAGTGAGAATGTACATTTTTAAAGATTCATTTGTTACTTGTATTTTCTTAATAATACATTTATATTTTGTGTATTTGGATTGTTCTTCCAGAAAACTGATTTGTATTTCTAGTACAACTAGAGAAATTAGTGTTTTATCATGTATATTAAAAATATTTTGTTTGTTTTCTCTGTTAATTTCTTTTTAGCAATACAAAAGTTGAATTTCTGTGTGGCTAAAATTTAGTTTCTTTGCAATCTTTCATTTTATACTAACTAGCTTTGAAGTATAAAATTTTAGATGTCTTTTTTCTCTTAATGGAAAATTATTGGCTCAATTTTAAAACTATTCTATAAATACTATAGGAATGTAATATATTCATTTTATATTAATACATTGGCTTATTGATTTGAAATTATCAGTAGTATGTCCATATTTTTTTTCTCACATCTAATTATGTAATTGTAAATGAGCTAGACATATGTGTTCCAAACATATTTGTATGAATGTTGGCTCATTATTTTTCTTCTCTTTAAGTTTTAAACAGGGTCTGAAAACTCTTGGTGTTTTGGAGAAAATTCAGACTTACCCAGAAGCATTTTTTCATATCTTCTGTCATAAACCTGAGAATCTTTCTGCAAAAATACTTAGTGATCTTTTTACAGTACACACATTGTCTGATGTACAGACTTTGGGGTTTTGGAATAGTTACTTACAGGCTGTTGAGGGTATGTAGATGTTTTATTTTCATTTAACTTAAAAATTTTGTTTTGGGATATTTATTTCTTTGAGTTTTGTTTTTCATAGTAAGACTTCCATCTGATAACTACAATACTTTTTTATAAAACTTGTTTAAAACCAAGTTATATGACAGTTGAAAGTGATAAGGAAAGATTATAAAGTTTATTTTTCACTTGTTTCTGTCTCAATAATTTGAGATGATAGTCATTCTTCTTAGAAAACTTTAAATATATGGGTGATTGCCACAGCATAGGAGAGTCATCTGCTTCAAAGCTAGTCATCTACTTCATTGTTTAAAATTTTTAAGTCAAATTGAATTATTCCAAAAATGAATTGGTCAGAATATGGTAATGATATTTATCGGTGAGCATTAGCAGTGTAAATTCATTCTGTTTAATATGGTGTTAAAAAAAAGCTTAACTTTTTGTTGAAAATTTTTCAGCTAGCTTGTTGGGATGTTTTATACCATCTAATTTTTCCTGTTTGCCTTTTTGAAATAGCTTATCAAATAACAGTGATCTAGAAGTGGTTTAAAATTGTTTGTATATATCCCCAAAAGATTGTGTTTTAAAACCTACTGAACCTCTTGGACTGTATAATTTTATTTTAAGGAAGTCATTCAAATATACGATGAGTAGGTCAACCAAATGATTTTATGAGTCCTACTTTGTTTGAGATTCAAATAAACATGAATCTAATATACCATTTTCCTATTACTAGACTTGACTTAGTACTTTAGTTTGCCTGTTATGCATTTACTGTTAATGTGGGAGTCTTCTGCCTTTCAACATGTCTAGTTGGGGAAGAGTCTATGATGGTAGCAATATATAATGTGGATTTATTTATATTTTCTTTGTCTCTCTCTCTGGTATCCTTTTCAGATGGTAAATCTACAGTAACAATGGAAGACATTCTTATTTTTGCTACCGGTTGCAAGTCCATTCCACCTGCTGGATTTAAACCCAGTCCATCAATTGAGTGCCTTCATATGGATTTTCCTGTAGGAAACAAGCATGATAACTGTTTAGCTCTTCCTATCACTAGTACATATAAAGAATTTCAAGAAAGGATGGACTTCGCCATAAAAAACACTCTAAGATTAGAAAAAGAAGAAAATTCTCACTTCATTTGACATTACCTGTTTTGAACAAAGGGATGCTTCTTTAAAAGCTGCTGTTGATACTTTTTGTTTCAGAAATCTTTCCATCATCACTTTGAGCAAACTTGGCCCAGTAAAATTTATAATACGAACATAAAGGATTGTTTTGGCCACCTAAGCTAAAAAGAATTTTTTGTTAAGGTGTACCAGTGAAAGTTAATATTTTTCTATTTTCTTAATATACATGCTTTGTAAACCTCAATATAAATACTTTTAGAATGGCTGTACAGACTTTCTTCAAGTATAGTACATGCTATATATAAGCAGAAAACTTGTGCTCACTTTATGTAAATTAGGATTAGCTATAGCATGCCACAATGATTTTTCTGGTTTAATTATGCAATTTTCAAATTATTACTTATTTTAAAGCATTAAGTAGGAAAGCTAAATGAGTGATTTTTTTTTTTTTTGTAATCAAAGGCATATATTTTGGAGTATGTGTTATATGTATCCTCTTCTAGGATGGCACTAAATTAGTTGTTAAAAAATGTTTTTAGATCATTGAATTATATTAAAATAGATCCACACTGCTGTTAGATTATGCCTTAAGAGATGTATTATATAAGAAAGCAGAATTGCACAAATACTCAAGAATCTATGGACATTCCATAGTCTTAAATATAGTTGAAAATCTCTTAAGTGTCTTCTTTAAAGCCTTGGCTTTAATCATAAGATTTTTTTTTCTTTGTATCCCATGTGTGGTGTTAAACCACAGTGTATATGATCCAGAGTTTAAGTTATCTGAATAGAATGATCTCTGTGGATTGCCTTTTGGTAGGTTTGGCTATTTAACAGTTATTTATTATCAGTATGGTTGTTTGATAGGTAAACTGGAACCATTACATTATACAGGTATTTTCTTTACTTTTGAAAGATACCTGTTTATATAAACATTGTAGAAATATATAAGAACTACAAAGAATGAAAAACCCATGCTAATCTCACCATGCAGAATTAACTGTCCCTGTATATCCTTTTATTAATATAAACTCTTATATTTCCTTTCTTTTTTAACTTTCTTAATTCTTCTAAAAGTCAAAGAATACCTAGAAATAAAAGATTATGTAATAACAATTTGAAGATACATAATCTGACAGTTTTATCACCATATCTGTACTCTTACAAAAGAAGAAATTGGAACGATCTAATGTCCCTAATCTGTTACCTAATATAAATGGGTTTTTCAGCAAAGTAAATCGTATGAGAGGTAAATTGCTTGTTTTTAAGCACATTTTTTTCTAGCTGTGCAAAGCAGGTATCAGCCATCGTATTCTCATTCTCTCTGAGAAACATTTGTAAATTACTGATATTTTTAAAGACAATTGACAGGATTAGTGTGATACTGGTAATATAAAACATAGTCCTAGTATTTGTTTTGTTACATTTACTAAAACTGAAACTTTAACTTGAAGGTTTTAAAACATTAAACAAGGCATTTTTTTGTCTTGGGTTGAATTCTATTAAATTATCAAAAATAATTGAAGGGTCAGTTATCCAAAAAGAAGTTTAAACTCACCATACAGGTTTTATTCCAAATGTGTTGATAAACTGGACATTTTATTTGTTAACCTACCTAGTCTTTATAAAATTCTAAAAGCCATTAAATCAGTACAAACCAGAAAACCTAATTCAAGCTATATTCTGGTTATTTGTAGTTTGGATTCATTTAATTACAGTCATAATTAAAGCTGTTAAATGCTCACATGCTTTTGAGGTGGGGCTGCTGATAAGGGGCAGTGTGCTTGTGTTGGCTACAATTAAAAACAGTATTTCAGTTCCTCTTATTTGTAGACAGGGCCTTAGGGATAAGGTGTTTAAATAATAATTTGGGATATTCATGTTTTAAAGGGAGGTATAAATATTCATATTGGAAAATATTTTCTGGTTTTAAGGATGTTCATCAGTTTGGTTTTAGATTAATCTTTGAAGATATGTCACTGAACCCTGTAGGTTATTTATTTTCTGCAGTGTTCCTATGTCACATGGTTGGTATTGTTTTTCTTCTGTTGTTATAAGCCAATACAGAGTTTTTACTGACTTTGGTTTTTTAAAAGGAATTATGCTATAAACTTTTATAAATGTGAATATGTATTTCTTAAGTATTTCAATTGTCTAAATGCCATGTATTTTCAAGCTTGTTCTCTGTTACTCTCAATATCAAGAAAAACCATAAATTTGCCTCTTAACCTGTCTGCTGTTAATGGTCTTAGTTTAGTTTTCTATTCATTTTTTTTAAACAATTAAAAATTTTTTGGTGTGGGAACTTCATCTGAAGGCATTTTATACAGTCCTCTACTATTCTAGTACATAGTCATTTTACTGTTATTTAGGGTATTTAGGGTAAAGATTCCTTAAAATATCTCATCAGAAATTAGCTTCTAACTTTCTTTATACTTTGTAATATTTAATTTCCATATTATAAATTAGACGCTATTTGGGTCAAGTAAAAAGTTTTCATTTGATCACTAATCTGAGAATTCACTTTGGCTTCTACATCATTTCGAGTTTCTTATAATTTTTTTCTCCTAATTATATGGAAGCTGCCAAAACGTTTTTACCCAATACTGAATGCACAGTAAAAGAGAGTATCATAGGTAAGTTGTTTTTTTTTTAAGATAAGCCTTTTAAAACTGTAAAAGGCAAAGTGACGTGGGCTTTTACATTCAGTCATTATAAGAAAATTATTAGAACAAGAATCCTATTTATAAATTTGTCATATGTATATATATAGTGATTATCACATGCTTTGTTGTCACTTTTACAATAAGCTATTAAACTAGGTTTTATGCTCTCAGTGATCCAGTGCAAAACATAAAAACGTATTGATGGATTTCTTGAATATGTATTACTCTCAGTTTAGGAAAATATGAATTGCTTTGAAGAGATCACATTTTCAAGTTCTCATGTTGACTTTTACCTTCAAATAGCTAAACATATTACAGTGTATGCCAGATATGTGATCGTTTATGTCAGCCTAATTTCCCTTTTTTAAAGGCTTTAGAGACAAAAACATGACACATATAATTAAGTTTTGTAAATAAATATGTTTATGCTACTAAATGTGAAGCTCTTACATAAACTAAGTAACTTGTTAGGATTTAACAAGGTTAAGATTCTGACAGTACTGGGTAAATAACAAGATCCTTTCCTCTCCACATTTGGTAGATCCTGCTAGCAGTTGTTGGCTAACGTTTAGGAACCTCTCTTGAATGAGCTGTTCTGAGATATTCTGTGTTAAAATATCTATCCCTTAATGTAAAATAATAGTTTGCAGAATAAGCATATTATTTAAGTGAAAAATCTGGATAGGTAGAGTCAGTTAAAAGACTAAAAAATATTAGGTTAATTAACACTCTAACAGCCCATAGTTTAATCCTTATATTCCAGTAACAGACTACCTTACTCAGTCTTAGCCTTAAACGAAGTATTTGTTTATTGCCACTCTTTGGGATTTTTTTTTGGTGGACTTTTTTTTTTTTTAAGTGTTTATTGACTGTGTTACAAAATTGCTTCTGTTTTATGTTTTGATTTTTTTTTGGCCATGAGGCATGTGGGATCTTAGCTCCCTGACCAGGGATGGAGCCCCGTATTGGAAGGTGAAGTCTTAACCACTGGACCACTGGGCAGATTCTGGGTCATCCTTTTCTATCCATGTTCCACACTCTGTGCACTCCTTGGTTTTGTGTTAGTCGCTCAGTTGTGTCCGACTCATTGCAACCCCAGGGACTGTAACCTGCCAAGCTCCTCTGTCCATGGGGTTTCCCAGACAAGAATACTGAAGTTGGTTGCCATTTCCTTCTCCGGGGGATCTTCCTGACCCAGGAATTGAACCTGAGTCTCTTACATCTCCTGCATTGGCAGGCAGATTCTTTACCACTAGTGCCACTTGGCCAACATGAGGACATGCTCCTTCACTAAGGCATGAAACCCTTCCATTCACTGTAACATCGTGTGCTGAAAACATGTGTCCCATCGTGTCTCAGGACTATCTCCTTGGTTAGGACAGTTTTTATCATTTCAAATGTATATACTGTACATAAATGTTAAACAGGTCTGAGTGTTTTATATCAATATGACTCATATATTTTGGGAGGAATATGCTGGAGCTTAAGTGGTTAGATGATAGATTTGCATTGAAAGTAGAAGTGCTCAATTGAACAAGATTGGGCTCTCATATTGAAGGGAAAGCCTGTTTATTTTATATTCCATGAAGACAAACAATTAAGTAGAACTTTCCCATAGGGCTTCCCTGGCGGCTCAGACGGTAAAGCGTCTGCCTGCAATGCAGGAGACCCGGGTTCGATTCCTGGGTCGGGAAGATCCCCTGGAGAAGGAAATGGCAATCCACTCCAGCATTCTTGCCTGGAAAATCCCATGGACGGAGGAGCCTGATAGGCTACAGTCCACGGGGTCGCAAAGAGTCAGACATGACTGAGCGACTTCATTTTCCCATAGGGCAGTAACTGTCGTTTCTGTTTTAGTTACAACATACCTACTTCATTGCTGATCCTTATCAGTGATAACACTGAATAAAGAGTAAATATTACAGTTAATTTCTTAGTGAAAACCATAATGCGTTTCTTAAACAATGTAGGTTCATAATCTTTTACCAGTCTCTTTTACCAACCTGGTACACTTTTTTAAAATTTTACTTGGAGTATAATTACTGTACAATATTGTGATGGTTTTTGCTATACATTGACATGAAATCAGCCACGGGTGTACATCTGAATCCCCCTCCCACCTCCTTCCCACCCTATCCCTCTGGGTAGTCCCAGAGCACCAACTTTAAGTGCCCTGCTTCATGCATCGGACTTGCACTGGTCATCTATTTTACATACGGTAATATACATGTTTCAATGCTATTCTCTCAAATCATCCCACCCTTGCTTCTCCCACAAAGTCCAAAAGTATGTGTCTCTTGCTGTCTTGCATGTAGGGTCATCGTTAGTGTCTTTCTAAATTCCATATATATATGTGTGTGTGTTAATATACAGTATTGGTGTTTCTTTTTCTGACTTCACTCTGTATAATAGGCTCCAGTTTCATCCATCTCATTAGAACTGACTCAAGTATGTTACTTTTTATACCTAAGTAGTATTCCATTGTGTATATATACCACAACTTCCTTACCCATTTGTCTGCCAGTGGACATCTAGGTTGCTTCCATATCCTGGCTATTATAAACAATGCTGCAGTGAACACTGGGGTACATGTCTCTTTGAATTCTGGTTTCTTCCGTGTGTATGCCCAATAGTGGGATTGCTGGGTCGTATGGCAGTTCTGTTTCCAGGTTTTTAAGGAATCTCCACACTGTTCTTCATAGTGGCTTGTCATATATAACAAGGTGGCTACAGTGGATAATATAATTGGAATTTACTAAAAGAGTAGAATTCGAAAGGTTTCACCAAAAAATAAAAATAAATGAGGTGATAGATGTGGTAATTAACTAGATGAGAGGAATTCTTCGCAGTGTATACATATTTATGTCAGATCATCTCAATGTACATTTCAATGATCTTGCCAATTCTGTCCTTAATTAAGCCAAAAAAAATTATGCAAGGAAAAAGAATGTAAGGTTTGATTCTAGGGCATTCCCTAATGGCATTAAGAATGAGATCACTTGAGTTCAATAAAAATTGTTGTGAAATAGGATGTTTTTTTAAGAAATGCTCTTTATGTAATTGTTGGGGTAGCTTAATTTCTCAAATTCGGTAAGTTTTCAAAACAAGTTTTTGAGGCACAGGGTCTGTAATTTCATAGAATTTGGCACAGCTTCAGAATAAACATTCAATAACGCAAATATCAAAAGTGAGCGCTGTTGACGGTATGAGAAATGGGCTGTGTCCATTTTTAACATCCAGTAAAAAAAATATGGATTGTTAGAAATCAATATTGGATGTATTTTGTCATCACATGGTTTTAAGTGTACATCAAGACACCTGCATTATCCACTAACGTCCCCCCTCACCACACCAAAGAACTTTTTTGTAATTTTGCATTTACAAAAAGGAGGAAAATACAAATTTCCAGTTTGCACCTTCCTGACTCCTGTGTGTATGATGGCAAAACAACCCCACTCAGCTAGACTGCTTTTGCTTAAGATGAGATTAAGAAATCTGCCTGAAGAGCAATGCTTCAAAGCCACCTGTCTTCCAGAAAAAAGCAAACGGGACACCTCTCCAGCTGCACTGGGTAAAGGTAAGGCAGCGAGCATTTAAGTGCCAGTTTTGTTCCATGAAGTTCATTTACTTCAGTCCTGTGATTCTTAAGCCCCTAGATTACCTCAAGAGATCTGAAGGGGCTTCCCCGATGGCTCAACTGTAAAGAAACCGCATGTAAAGCAGAAGATTCGGAGACGCGGATTCGATCCGGGGTGGGGAAGATCCCCTGGAGGAAGAAATGGCAACCCAGTCCAGTAACCTTCCCCGGAGAATCCCATGAACAGAGGAGCCTGCCGGACGCAAGAGTCGGACACGACTGAGCCAAATAACATAAGATACCTGTAGACGACCGAACTAACAGTCGTGCATTTAATTAGGTTTTTAGCACTACAACACGCTCCTGCTCTATCAGCGCAATTTAAAGCAGTTACCCTTTCAGAAGTTGGGGCTTGACAGGTTAAAAATCCCTCCTGTCCCGTCGCTGTAAACAGTATCAGGTATTCAAGCGTCATTCTCCTACTGAGTCTCCAGGAGAGAGCTGAGGGCATAGGGCGGGCCGCGCCGGGCCCGGGCGGGGGCGGTCGCCTTGGAGGAGGCGGGGCCGGCCCTTTGTGGTCCCGCCCATTTTGGTCTTTGCTTCCGGGGCGGTCGTGCCGGCCACGTCATCGTCAGGCTAGGCTCGCCAGCCAGGCAGTGGATGGTGGGAGCCAAGATGGCGGCCGCCGCAGCAGCCAGTATCCGAGAGAGACAAACAGGTACCAACTTACTCCCTTCTCTGCGGTTTTGTGCTTGCCGTGAGGACATCTTCCTCTGCTTATCGCCCTCACTCGGTCGCGTTGCGTGCAGCTCGAAAACGGACCTCAGAGTTTAATCCAGTTCTCAGGGCATCGAAAGCCCCTCCCCTTTTGAGTTTTTAGGGAAGAGATTCCATTAGCTTGAGAAGTCGGCCCTCTGATGTGGTGCTGGAGAAAGGATTTTAGGGGTGAGCGGGTTGCTGCGATCCTGCTTTTGTGTCTTTCCTACTGGTCTCAGAAAGCCGTGGCGACAAGATCTGGCAGCTGGCGTTTCCCGCCCTCTGTTGCCATCTATGAGGTCTTCGCGTTTGTTTCTTCGGTTCTCTCTTATTTTAATGTTGAGAGTTAAATCTTTCGGCACTTCCACTACAATTACAAAATTTAGATATTCTTTCCAGAGCAGATTCCATTCTGCCATTTCTCTCCTGTGAACTAATCTGGAGAGAGATGCCTAGTGATAATGATTTCCGCCTCTAGCATGCTGGAATGGGATGTAAGAATGGCAAAACGAATGAATACCTTTCCTATTACTTGGTAGACCGGTGTTTTTAAACAGTACGTTATTAGTTTCATGTTTAATAGGACATGCTTATATACTTTCCATTTATACCGTGAAAGTATGAGTTAAAAAAAGAAATACTGCTTCTGCACTTTTTTCCCCACCTTAGATAATGTTCGCTTTGACATCTTTTTGGAAACTTTGTTGACAACTTGGTTTACATCTGTTAGATACAAACTAATAGTTTATACCTGTTCACTAATTGTCTTGATAGTTGGCAAACCATTAATTCTGAGGAGCTGACGGAAATAAGCCATCAAGAATTTTCAAGTTGAAAGTTGTGTCTCTTGTAGTTAAGTTCTGCATATAAATCTGAGTAGGAATATTACTGGTTACAATTAATATGGCCTACAGAAAGGATTTTGGCTGTACTTGATTCCTTCCTTTGAAATTCAAAGAAACAATTAGTAATAGATTTCAGTCTGCTACTGACACTGCATAATGAGCTCTTACATTGCTGTTCACCTTCATGTTTTTCCCCACATTACCAGGAGTGATCATATCATATGTTGCTCAAAATCCTCTTGCAACCTGGGGCTTCCCAGGTGGCTCAGAGGTGAAGAATCCACCTGCCCAGTTCAATCCCTGGTTGGGCAAGATCCCGTGCAGAAGGAAATGGCAACCCACTCCAGTATTCTTGCCTGGGAAACCCCATGGACAGAGGAGCCTGGCGGGCTACAGTCCATGGGGTCGCAAGGGAGTCAGACCTGACTTGGTGATTAAACAGCAGCAACAACTCTAGCAGCTTCTCATTTCCATCATGGTAAAAGCCACAGGTGGTCTACAAAGCCCTATATGATCTGCTTTCCACTCAACTTTCTGACTCACTTGCTATTACTCTCTCCTTTCCTTGAACACACCAGAATGTACATCAGAGCCTTTCCTTTTTCTGGAATATTACCTTCAGAGAGATCTGCATGGCTCACTTCCTCATTTCCTTTGGGGTTTTCCTCAGATGTTGCTTCTCAGGAGGCCTCTCCTGACTAAACTACACCACAACCATCTCTTCTACCTGTCGTCTCTATTTTTCTCCATAGCATTTATCGTAATCTCACGTTTTACTTGCTATCTTTCTCCCCCCAACTAGAATGAAAGCTGCTTAATGAGAAGTAGTTTTGACTGAATGTTTTGTTTAGTGCCAACAGCTGGAGCAATGTCTGGCAGATGGTAAACACTCACTAAACATTCGTTGAGTGAATAGTAAGTGTAGTTGAATGTATAGTGAATGAAGAATGCATTCCAGGTAAGGATGAAACTGTGTTAGCTAAGTCTAGGACTGCAGATAGTATGTTTGGTCATTTCAGTTAAAAGCAGTGAGTTTAAGCCTTTAGAGAATTACTCTAATGAAAGTAAAATTGTTACTATTTAGTCGCTGAGGTGTGTCTGACTCTTCTGTGACCCCCACATACTGTAGTCCACCAGGCTCCTCTGTCCATGGGATTTCCCAGGCAAGAATACTGGAATGGGTTGCCATTTCCTCCTCCAGGGAATCTTCACAACTCAGGGATCAAACCTACATTTCCTGCATTGGTAGGCAGATTCTTTGCCACCAGGGAAACCCAAAATACATTTTTATATATATTGAGCATAGACCATTTACTTTATTAACAAATCCATGGTGTCAGAAGTTAGCCAAGGCTTACAGTTGGGGAAATTCACCAAGATGGAGGTGAGAAGGCAAATGTGGAAATATCTGCTGACTAGGGCTTCTTTCCATTAGTGAAGCCTTCTGGAGAACACCATGCACCTGGAACTCATGGAACCCAGGCTGTGAATCTTCCTAGTGGTCCTCTGTTAAAGTGAAATATTATAACACCTGTGAGCTTCTGAAGTATGTCCAAATTATTGGCAATGTGTATTATTGTCTGGATATTAGGTACAAGCATTTTACCAAAAAATCATCTCTGTATCTCTGTACATATAAATATATTTATCATTGAAGTGCAGTCTCCTCTATTATTTTACCTGCCTCCAGAAATAAGCATTTAGTAGAAGTTTTTCTAGTGAGTGAAGATGGTGTAAATTGATACCCAGGTGATTTGAGTATTATAAACTCCTCTGGTAGGTGTTTATGTTGTAGATTATTCTGTATTAATAAAACCTGATTCAAATGCTTTTAAAAAATCAGGTAGATTTTAGGGTTCCCAGTCATTTAAAAAATTAATAAGCTACCCTCCCTTGAATATTTGGCAATCTCAGTTTCTTATGAAAGTATTCTTGTTGTTGTTCAGTTGCTAAGCCATGTCCTGACTCTTTGCAACCCCGTGGACTGCAGCACACCAGACTCCTGGCCTTCACTATCCCCAGAGTTTGCTCAAGCTCATGTCCGTTGAGTCAGTGGTGCTGTCCAACCACCTCAGTCTTTCCCAGCATCAGGGTCTTTTCCAGTTAGTCGGTTCTTCGCATCAGGTGGCCAAAGTATTGGAACTTCAGCATCAGTTCTTCCAGTGAATATTCAGGGTGGATTTCCTTTAGGATGGACTGGTTTCATCTCCTTGCAGTCCAAGGGACTCTGAAGAGTCTTCTCCAGGACCACAATTCGAAAGCATCAGTTCTTCATCACTCAGCCTTCTTTATGGTACAACTCTCATATCTGTACATGACTAGCGGAAAAACCATAGCCTTAACTAGATGGATCTTTGTCAGCAAAGGGATATCTCTGCTGTTTAATACACTATCTGCTGCTCCGGCTGCTAAGTCACTTCAGTTGTGTCCGACTCTGCGACCCCAAGACGGCAGCCCAGCAGGCTCCCCCGTCCCTGGGATTCTCCAGGCAAGAACACTGGAGTAGATTGCCATTTCCTTCTCCAGTGCATGAAGGTGAAAAGTGAAAGTGAAGTCTCTTAGTCATGTCCGACCCTTAGTAACCCCATGGACTGCAGCCTTTCAGGCTCCTCCATCCATGGGATTTTCCCAGGCAAGAGTACTGGAGTGTGGTGCCATTGCCTTCTCCGAATATGCTATCTAGGTTTGTCGTATCTTTCCTTCCAAGGAGCAAGCATCTTTGAATTTCGTGGCTGCAATGACCATCCTTAGTGATTTTGGAGCCCAAGAAAATCTGTCACTGCTTCCACTTTTTCCCCTTCTGTTTGCCAAGTGATGGGACTGGATACCATGATCTTAGTTTTTTGAATGTTGAGTTTTAAGCCAGCTTTTCCACTCTGCATCACCATCATCAAGAGGCTCTTTAGTTCCTCTTTGCTTTCTGCCATTAGTGTGGTGTCATCTGCTTATCTGAGGTTATTGATATTTCTCCTGGCAACCTTGATTCCAGCTTGAGCTTCATCTAGCCCAGCATTTCACATGATGTACTCTGCATATAAGTTAAATAAGCAGGGTAACAATATACAGCCTTGACGTAGTCCTTTCCCAGTTGGAACCAGTCCATTGTTCCATGTTCCTTTTTAGCTGTTGCTTTTTGACCTGCATACAGATTTTCAGGGCACTTCCATCTCTTTAAGAATTTTCTAAAGTTTGTTGTGATCCACACAGTCAAAGGCTTTAGCATAGTCCATGAAGCAGAAGTAATTGTTTTTCTGGAATTCTGCTTTTTCTGTGATCCAATGGATGTTGGCAATTTGATCTCTGGTTCCTCTGCCTTTTCCAAATCCAGCTTGTACATCTGAAAGTTCTCACTTCACATACTGTTGAAGCCTAGCTTGAAGGATTTTGAGCATGACCTTGCTAGCAGGTGAAATGTGCAATTGTGCGGTAGATTGAACATTCTTTGGCACTGGCATTCTTTGGGATTAGAATGAAAACTGACCTTTTCCAGTCCTGTGGCCACTGCTGAATTTTCCAAATTTGCTGACATATTGAGTGCAGCGCTTTGGTATCATCTTTCAGGATTTGAAATAGCTCAGTTGGAATTCCATCACCTCCACTAGCTTTGTTCATAGTAATGCTTCCTAAGGCCCACTTGACTTCACATTTCAAGATGTCTGGCTCTTGGTGAGTGACCACACCATCGTGGCTATCTGGGCCATGAAGATCTTTTTTGTGTAGTTCTTCTGTGTGTTCTTGCCATCTCTTCTGCTTCTTTAGGCCCTTACAGTTTGTCCTTTATTGTGCCCATCTTTGCATGAAATGTTCCCCCGATATCTTCAGTTTTCTTGAAGAGATTTAAGTTTTTCCCATTTTGTTGTTTTCCTCTACTTCTTTGCACTGTTCATTTAAGAAGGACTTCTTATCTCCTTGCTCTTCTCTGGAACTCTGCATTCAGTTGAGTGCATCTTTTTCTTTCTCCCCTGCCTTTTACCTCTCCTCTTTCTAAACTATTTCTAAGGCCTCCGCAGACAAGCACTTTGACTTCTTCCATTTCACTTTCTTGGGTATGGTTTTGGTCATTGTTTCCTATACAGTGTTACCAACCTCATTCCATAGTTCTTCAGGCACTCTATCAGATCAAATCCTTTAAATCTGTCACCTCACTCTATAATCATAAGGGATTTGATTTAGATCATACCTGAATGGCGGCCTGGTTTTCCTTACTTTCTTCAGTTTAAGCCTGAATTTTGCGTTAAGGTGCTCCTAATCTGAGCTACAGACAGCTCCAGGTCTTTCTTTTGCTTACAGTACAGAACTTCTGTTTGGCTGCAAAGAATATAATTCAGTCTGATTTTGGTATTGACATCTCGTGATGTCCATATGTAGAGTCGTCTCTTGGGTTGTTGGAAGAGGGTGTTTTCTGTGACCAATGTGTTCTCTTGACAAAACTTTTTGCCTTTGTCCTGCTTCGTTTTGTACTCCAAGGCCAAACTTGCCTGTTACTCCAGATATCTCTTGACTTCCTACTTTTGCATTCCAATCCCCTGTGATGAAAAGGGTATCTCTTTTTGATGTTATTTTTAGAAGATATTGTGGGTCTTCATAGAATCATTCTACTTCAGCTTCTTTGACCTTAGTGGTTAGGGCATAAACTTGGATTACTGTGATGTTGAATGGTTTGCCTTGGAAACGAACCGAGATCATTCTGTCGTTTTTTAGATTGCACCCAAGTAGTGCATTTTAAACTCTTTTGTTGAGGACTACTTAATGTCTTCTTAGGGATTCTTGGCTACAGTAGTAGATAAAATGGTCATCTGAATTAAATTTGCCCATTCCCATCCATTTTAGTTCACTAATTCCTAAGATGTCAGAGTTCACTGTTGTCATCTCCTGTTTGACCACATCCAATTTACCTTGATTGATGGACCTAATAATCCAGGTTCCTATGCAATATTGTTCTTTATAGCATCAGACTTTACTTTCACCACCAGATACGTCTACAACTAAGTGTCATTTCGGCTTTGACCCAGCCTCTTCACTCTTTTGTAGCTATTTCTCAGCTCTTCCCCAGTAGCATATTGGACACCTACCAACCTTGGGGACTCATCTTCTGGCATCATATCTTTTTGCCTTTTCATATTGTTCAGGGGGTTTTCACGGCAAGAATATTGGAGTGGTTTGCCATTGTCTCCTCCAGTGGACCACAATTTGGCAGAACTCTCCACATTAACTCATCTCTCTTGGGTAGCCCTGCATGGCATGGCTCATAGCTTCACAGAATTATGCAAGCCCCATCGCCACAACAAGGCTGTGATCCATGAAGGGGACATAAAGGTATAGCAAGATTTTTACTTTTCTTAGAAAACATTGCTGCTGCTGCTGCTAAGTCGCATCAATCGTGTCCGACTCTGTATGATCCCATAGATGGCAGCCCAACAGGCTCCTCTGTCCCTGGGATTCTCCAGGCAAGAACACTGGAGTGGGTCGCCGTTTCGTTCTCCAATGCATGAAAGTAAGAAGTGAAAGTGAAGTCGCTCAGTCGTGTCTGACTCTTTGCACTGTAGCCTACCGGGCTCCTCCATCCATGGGATTTTCCAGCAAGAGTACTGAGTCTGCTATAAATCATGAACAGAATGGCAATAAAAACCACAAAATGCTATAACATGTAGAGCATAACTTCTGTGATTATAGAATTGTATTTTTTAAATCAGGATTTATCAGTTACCTACCACATCTATAGGAAAGTCTCACTAGTGGATCTAACAGGATAAATTTGCCATAGAATGCACTCCAGGACAGCTAAAAACCAGAACTACTGTATGAAGGTTTTGAACCAATTACATATAGATGATTTTTGTTTCTCGCAATACTGATCTTTTTAAAAATGATGTATGTATGTATTTTTGACTCTACTGGGTCTCCATTGCTGCATGGACTTTTCTCCAGTTGCAGAGACTGAGAGTTGCTCTTCATTGCAGTGTGTGGGCTTCTCATTGTGGTGGCTCTTCTTATTACAGAGCCACGGACTCCTAGGGTGCATGAGCTTTAATACTTGGTGCACATGAGCTCAATAGTTGGCAATTCCCCAGGTCTCAAAAGCACAGCCTCAGGAGTTACGATGCATGAGCTTAGTTGCTCCGTGGTATATGGCATCTTCCTGGACCAAAGTTCAGACCCATGTCTCCTGGATTGGCAGGCAGATTCTTTACTGCTGAGCTACCAGGGAAGCCCATCAATACTGATCTTAATCTGTTCGTTTAGCCACACAATAAGCAGACAACAGCTATCTGTTGAGGCCACTGCAGGTTTGTGATTGACAGGATGTTTTTTACATCTATATAAAATATAGTGTGGTATCATCAGGAGACATGGAAAAAGCTTCCTGAACATTTTTCACATTTTCGTGTGGAAACAGATGCTTACCGCATGTTAGAAAATCTAGACACATGCCTTTTAGCTGTTGATCAAACTGTCTTACAAAGTCATTAGATAAATCTGTTTTTCCAGAGTGATTTGTGCATTTTGTTTTGAGGTAATAAGTAATAAATGTGGGAGGAAAGTGAAATCACAGACATTGGTAATATTTAATAAGACTGTTTTCATTTCCAGTGGCTTTGAAGCGTATGTTGAATTTTAATGTGCCTCATGTTAAAAATAGCACTGGAGAACCAGTTTGGAAGGTAAGAGATTTTTATTTTAGTGGAGATTCTTTCTCTCAGCCCTTATTGGTGGTGGTGGAGGATATTTCTTATAATACTAAGAGTAACACATTTTAGTTGTAATGCGTGAATATTTTGCTTTTATTTAACATGGCTTCTTAATGTAAATCTTTTTTTTTTAATTGAAGCATAGTTGATTTGCAATATTGTGTTAATCTCAGGGATACAGGAAAGTGATTTTATTATATACAGAGATTTCTTTCAAATTATTTTCCATTATAGATTATTACAAGATATTGAATGTAGTTCCCTGTGTTATATGGTAAATGCTTGTTGTGTATCTGTTTTATGTATACTATTAATAATTTGTATCTGTTAATTCCATCTTTTTCTTCAAAGAGATTATAATGCCGTTGATTTGGTTTAAACTTTATGAGATTATAGCCACTTTATACTTCTCTCTTTCTACGAATTAAGAGCAAATCAACTTGGTTACAGTTTGGAGTGTTTTGAAAACTTTTATGAGTCCCTGTAAGTCCTTTGGGTTAATGCTAATAAAGGTGATTAAAATCATCTGTATTGAATTTACAGTTTAAGCTTTAGTAGGGTCCCTCATTTTCCTCTTCCTTCCTGTTTATTTGCAGTCATCTTCCTGTTGCCCTTTGCATTACTTATTATCTCTAGTGCCTATATTGCTACTGCTACTGCTGCTGCTAAATCGCTTCAGTTGTGTCCACCTCTGTCCGACCCCATAGACAGCAGCCACCAGGCTCCCCTATCCCTGGGATTCTCCAGGCAAGAACACTGGAGTGGGTTCCCATTGCCTTCTCCAGTGCATGAAAGTGAAATGTGAAAGTCAAGTCGCTCAGTCGTGTCCGACTCTTAGCGACCCCATGGACTGCAGCCTACCAGGCTCCTCCTTCCATGGGATTTTCCAGGCAAGAGTACTGGAGTGGGTTGCCATTGCCTTCTCAGAGTGCCTATATTGAGCATATGAATTAAATAACTTGAGAATTTATGGGGTTCAGAATTGTGTCAAATTCTTTCCCTACCCATCACTTCTCTTATCACAAGATTAATAATATGGTATTGAGGTGTAAAGAAGAATTTGAATTCTGCAACATCCAACCTTTTGTAACTAGAGCAGGAGGATTTTCATAAATAGTCTTTGAACTTATTAAGCATTAGTTTTGAGAGTGACTGCTTTTTGAAGGTGAGAGTTGCGACTCTTTGTGACCCCATGGACAATACAGTCCATGGAATTCTCCAGACCAGAATACTGGAATGGTAGCCTTTCTCTTCTCCAGGGGATCTTCCCAACCCAGAGATCGAACCCAAGTCTCCCGCATTACATGCAGATTCTTTACCAGCTGAGCCACAAGGGAAGACTGATTTTTTACTTCTCTCTTTTAAGAAAGGATATATGTGAACTGGATAGGGGAGTGTATCTGAGTTTACTGTATGTTCAAAGTCCTTTATTATAGCTTAAGATATAATAAGCTATATCTTATTATAGTCTCTAGTATGTTATAGTCTCTAGTATGTTTTTTAACCTACAGAAAAGTATTTTATAAGAAGAATTTACATAATAATTTACCTTAACAAGAGTAATAACACTTCTAAAGAATGAATTACTAGGTAAGTAGACATTTTGGTAAATAATTGTGAAAAATATTAAATTGAGGTAAGTATAAGAATTCAGTATATTAAAATAAAATGTACTCAGACTTCCCTGGCGGTCCAGTGATTAAGACTCAGTGCTCCCACTGCAGGGGTCTCGGATTCAATCCCTGGTTGGGGAACTGACAGTCCAGTGTGGCAAAAATAAAACAAAATGTACTTCAACAGTATCTCAATATTGGGTTCTCTATTGGCTGTTCATTGATAATTATGTTTTAAAAACACGTGACTCTTGTTTTTAACTAGGTGCTCATTTATGACAGATTTGGCCAAGATATCATCTCCCCTTTGCTATCTGTGAAGGAGCTGAGAGACATGGGAATCACTCTGCATCTGTGAGTTTTAACATATTTCTAGAAATGGCATTTGTTTTCAAATACATTGTTAAAAAATATTAGCCACCCTGAAATCAAATTACTAGGGATGTTATTAAGAAAATAATGCTAGCTTATAGCACTTGTATATTGGAGAAGGAAATGGTAACCCACTCCAGTGTTCTTGCCTGGAGAATCCCAAGGGACAGGGGAGCCTGGTGGGCTGCCGCCTATGGGGTTGCACAGAGTTGGACACAGCTGAAGCGACTTAGCAGCAGCAGCAGCATAGCACTTGTATATAGAAAACAACATTTTTTCCTCTTATCTTCTCTTATTAAACCTTTTATTTCCAAAGGAAAAAATAATCCTCAGTCTGAGAATTTAAATTTTCTCTTTTGTGTCTTTTCCTACAGATTAGTTTGCTCTCTATGTAAAGGAACTGGTTGTCTGAAGGTCTCTTTCAGCTTTGAGATTTTTTCATTCTTTTAATTGAAATACTCTTTTTATAAGGACATTTCAATAATTGTGATTATTAATAGTAGCAGGAATATCGGCCTTGCTTGATGCTTGTATTTTCTCTCTCTAAATGGTCCCGTATTTATGTCGCATATAGGACTTACTTTAATGTTTGTAATCGTAGCTTTACCTGTTCCTCCTCCTCTTGGTCTGTATTGTCACATTATTTTAGGTAAAAAGAAATAGAAAACATATTTTTAATTTCAAAGAATCACCCCCAATTCCTAATTGGATTTACTTTCCTCCCTTTCAAAGATGAGCAATGTTTCAGTTGTAAAAATTTTTTGATGTCTGATGACAGGTAGAGCTTTCTGTTTATTATTCTTTGTAGTTACACTAATATTTAGCCTCACTATGTTATTTGGCTGTCAAAGTGGTCATATATGAAAGTAAAATAAGTACAGTTATCAAGTAAAACTATAGTTCATTTATTTCAGGGAGGAATAAGAAAAACACACTTTTTTAAAAGAGGAATATCTAAATTGGTACATCTTTAATTTGAAAAATTTAAGTAACTAGGAAATAATGACAGTCAATCTCCAAAGGAACTTTCTGTGTTGTCTTCTTAACCACTGAATTTATTTGATTATATCCCTTATGATACGACTGGTAAAGCAAATAAATTGTGTTATTTTGCATACTTAGCCTAATAGAACAGGCTTATATTCTTGAATAGCTACTAATACTTTTATGTACTGAAGGAGTCCAATTTTATGGCATTGTAACCTATTTGCATTTTGGTTTTTTAGGACATTATCAGTTTTCATTCTGTGATATTCTAATATGTTGAATTATAACATGCTCTTATTGGGAATGTGATTTAGATCTCCAATGAATAACATATCAGAATCTGGTTAAATTCTTAAATTCTTCAGTTTTATATTAAATATTTGTTGTAAATTAATAGGCTATTACAGTGATTCTAAAAAATCATTTTAGTTTTTAATATTTATGAAATTAGAGTCTCTCTTATTAACGCCATGGCATAGTTTAATGGGCACCATTTTTCTGTCTAATACATTGTAAAATTGATAGCATCTTAGGTTTGATGAAATATAATATTTGACAGATTTTTCCTTTCATTTTTATGTCAGACTTAAAATACACATCTCTTGTTGGTGACTTGTAATGCTTATGACCTGAACTGAAGTTAAGGTTTATGCCATCCTTGAAAATGATGGTGTGTTTTAAGCATTGGTTATTTTTGCTGCCTTACTGTTTTAGGCAGCAAATGAATTATTATTTTATTTTATTTTACAAATGAAAAGACAGAAGTTTGTAGAGTCTGAGTGATTGTCCCATTATTGTATAGGTAATTAATTGCAGAGTTATGGACAGATTGCTTGGCCACTTATGCTGGGCTGTTTGTCTACTGAACCATAGTAGCTCTGAAACAGTGACTAACAAAAGCGAAGCCTCAGCACTTTTAAGAGTAACAAGATATTCTGCCAGCTGAGAGTTGTGTGTTCTTGCTGCATACATGTTGCTACTGACATGAGAACATGAAAAGATTATTAATAAATAGCTACTCTGGTAAATTGCTATGCACCCTGTGTCTGACTGTTCTTCCTTTTTTTGCTGGAGAATGTTTCATCAGTTACTGTAAATAATCTGCAAATTGGTTTAAGCTGATTTGTAGAAAACAATAATTACAGGTTTCATTTCCAGATCACGAAAAGGTGGTTGTAACCTTTTAGATAGTTGGACAGTCATTGTAAGGTGACAGCAATCAGTGGCTGCCAGCACATTATAATCCTTTTGATGTTAGCAGCAGCCAGACATATGGAAAGGAGTTACTGACTGTGGACTCACTGGCAGCATGGGCCTCTTTCACTCTCTTCTTCATAGAAGGATGACTGAAATATTTGTATATAGAAAAGGATATATGTAGAAGATTGTATATGGGATATTGCTTACAGAAGGATGACTGGAATATTGTAGAAATAGAATATTTCTCTTTTTTCCTGATATAAAAACATGGTAAAATGAATAAAGACATTTTGTCATTCATTTGCTATTGGGATATTTGAATGACTATACTTCCTGAATTGTAAAAGAAAAAGCTATCAAGTTATACAGTCTGTGAGATGCTTAGCTGATCTCTTATGCATTCTCATGAAGCAATAAATAGAATGATATATATTGTCTTAAAGATTTAAGGAAGCATTCATATACCTTTCATTTAAAAAATGTATTTGATTGTATTTATAGCTAATTTTTTATCGCTTCTAAAGATTCTAAAGACAGTTCCAGCTTTCTGTTTTCCCTCTCTTAGAGAATAGCAGTTTCCTCCCACTTAACCTCCTCCCACCATATTTCTTTGAAAAATGGAAATAAAATTTATTTTGAATGTTCATTAGTTCTCATTCAGAGAGAATATTGGTAGAAGGGACTCTGACCGTAAGAGGTATTAGAAGTAAAGTGATTGGAGTAGAAGAAATTAAAACTGAGATTAGGATCTTACTAATAAATAATATTAACATTGATACAAGAAGAAAGATGGGTTAAATGATTAATTGTAGTAAGAGCTTTTAGAGTACGGGTCATGTCCTTGAACTGGTAAACTTCTAGTTTGAGAAGTACTGTTTTTACCTATCTTTTTAGATAAGTCACTAAGAAAAAAGTAAATTTTATATTCTTTACATCTTATAGGCTTTTGCACTCTGATCGAGATCCTATTCCAGATGTTCCCGCGGTGTACTTTGTAATGCCAACTGAAGAAAATATTGACAGAATGTGTCAGGTAACATGAGTTCTTATTTTCTTGATTCTTGAAGGTGGAAACTTTTTTTTTTCCTAGATGTCCATTGTGAAAAATCAGAAATTTCCTTACCCAATTTTCCACTTTGATTTCTGAGACTATCTTTGAATATTCTGTAGACTGAAAGATTTAAAATTTTTTGACTGATTAAGCACTATATTTATTGAAAATAACCCTTGCCTTAAAAAACAGAATACCTAACTATATTGGCTTTCATATAAGAATAGGAATATAATTCTAAGAATAGGAGGTCCGAGTTAGTACAGCAGCTCTGTTAGACAAAGATTCAGGCCTCTGGTATCTTTTTGACCTATCATCTTCAGTTTGTCATTTTCCGTTGTCTTGGTTGTTGCTTCACATACACAAGGTGGTAGCTGCAATTTTAGATATCACATCTATGTGATGTAGGCAAGAAGAAGGGATGGACTATGATAGCCCTGACTATTGATTTTAATCAAGAAAGCTTTCCCAGAAACTCCCAGAAGACTTTGGTTTATGTCTCATTGCATAGAATTAACATCAGGGGAGGTCACAGAAGTTAAGCTTTAGATGAGTGTATTGGCACCCCCAAATAAAATCTTTTTTCTTTTAGCAAAGGAAAAGGGGAAATAGATACTGGATAGGTACCTAATAGTGTCTGCAGTAAGTCACAGGCTCTTTACTTGCTGACTGTTGAATCAAATTTCTGTTTGTGAAGGTCACATATTTTGTGTCCTATATAGCTAATAATGCCCAGCTTTCTTTTTTTACCCTGCATAAACCTCGGTTATGCCAATTTTTGAAGAAGTACAGTTTATAAGTCCTTTCCTCTTTCCTTGTTTTAAAACAGCTTTATTGAAATATAATTCACATACCATACAATTAACCCTGTTTTGTTTTGTTTTTTAAAAAACAGTAAGACAGATTTTATTTGAGCCTCTGGCATTAGTGCAGAACTGAGCTCAACTCCAAATACAGCAAAGACAATCGGGGATTGATAGCCGATGGGCAGAATGAGGGGCTCTATGGATGGGAAATTACTAAGAGGAATAATCTATTATTGAACATTTTCATCACCTTAGCTATTACATCCCTAACCCCTGAACCCCCAACCCTAAGGTACTGTTTGTTTCTGTACATTTGTCCATTCTGCATATTATGAATAGAATCATGTATATTGTTTGTTGTATCTGCCTTCTTCCTCTTGGTGTAATGTTTTCAAGATTCATCTATACTGTAGTTGTATCAATACTTCTTTCCTTTTTATTGCTGAATAATATTCAATTGTTTGGATATACCAGATTTTAACCATTTATCATCTGGTTTGCTTCCACCTTGTGGCTCTTGTAAATAATGCTTCTGCAAACATTTGTGTACAAGTTTCTTGTAGACCTATGTTTTGATTTCTCTTGTGTCTGTGAGCACCTAGGAATGGAACTGCTGCATCAAGTGATAACACCGCGGTTAACCTTTTGAGGAATTGCCAGACTATTTTCCAAAGTGGCTGCATCACTTTTTATTCCATCCAGCAGTGTTTGAGGGTTCCAGTTTCTCCAGTCCCTTGCCAGCAATTTTTATTATTTGACAGTTGATTGTAGCCATTCTAGTGAGTGTAAAATGGTATCTCACTGTGGTTTTGATTTGCATTTCCCCGATGATTTATATTAAACATTTTTACATATGTTTATTGGCAGTTTATATCTTTGGAAAAATGTCTATTCATGGTCCTTATCCAGTTTTTAATTGGGTTATTTTTTTATTATTGAGTTGTTAAAGTACTTTATAGATTTTGAATTATTAGACCTTTATCAAGTATATTATTTGCAGGTATTTTCTCCCATCCTGTGGGTTTTCCTTTCACTTTCTTAGTATCCGGTGGAGCATTAAAAAGTTTTACTTTGGCTTTAAACTCATTTTAAGTTTATTTGTTCTTAAGTTGTTTGTCCTATGGTGTCATATTTAAGAAACAATTGCCAAGTCTCTGTTTTCTTTGAAGATTTTTATTATTTTGACTCTTGTATTTAAGTCTTTGATACTTCTTGAGTTAGTTTTTATATATACTATAAGATGGTTGTCCATCTTCATTCTTTTGCCTGTAATTACCCAGTTCTCCCAGCTTCCTTTTTGAAGAGATTATTCTTTCCCCAATGAACAGTCTTGGCAGCTTTGTCAGAAATTAATTAACAATAAATAAATTGATTTATTTCTGGACTCTTGGTTCTTTGTCATTGATCTCTGTGTCTGTCCTTATGCCAGTACCACACTGTCTTTAATTAGTCTTACTTTGTAGCAGGTTTTGAAATTGGGAAGTTGAGTCTTCCAACTTTGTTTTCAAGTTTGTTTTGGCTTTTCTGGGTTCTTTGAATTTTCACAGTAATTTTAGGATTAGCCTGTCAATTTCTATAAAGAAACCAGCCTGGATTCTGATAGGGATCTCATTGACTCTGTAGATCATTTGGAGAGTATTGCCTTCTTAACAGCATTAAATGTTCTGATCCATGAGCATGGGTATCTTTCCATTTACTTAGATCTTTTAATAATGCTTAGTAGTGTGCAGAATGTAAATGTTCCTTCTTTCTCTAAATTTATTCCTTTGTATTTTTTAATACTATTGTAAATGGAATTTTCTTTCTTTGGCTGTGTCGGGTCTTAGTTGAGGCATGCAGGATCTTCGTTGCATCATGGGGGTCTTTTGTTGCGATGCACAGACTCTCTAGTTGTGGCATGTGGGCTGCAGAGAACTCAGGCTTAGTTGCTCTGCAGCATGTGGGATCTTAGTTCCCCGACCAGGCATCGAACCCACATCCCCTGCATTGCAGGGTGGATTGTTAACTACTGGACCACCAGGAAGTCCTGGAATTGTTTTCTTAATTTCATTTTTAGGATTGCTCATTGCAAGTTTGTAGATACCCAGTTGACTTTTATGTATTGATCTTGTGTGCTGCTTTGTTATTCAACTTCTTTTGAAATGTCTCCATCATTCTTTGATCATTTCTTTACTTTCTGACATAATAAAATATACCAGTCTCATTTTACACTTCTCTGTCCCAGCCCAAAATCAACCATTTGTTGGTTGTTTTTTTGTGGAAAGTGGTATTTAGAAATTGGTGTTTGCCTGGAGAAGGAACTGGCAACCCAGTCCAGCATTCTTGCCTGAAAAAGTCCATGGACAGAGGAGCCTGGCGAGCTGCAGTCCATGGGGTTGCATGACTGAGCACATATGCGTGAGGGTGGAGGGAGATAGGTTGATAGCAATAAACTGATAGAGCTTTAAAAAAGAGAGAAACTGGTGTTTGAGCATTAGATACTCATCGCTGCTACGATGTCACAGTTCCTAGGCCCACTCAGTGGAAAGAGCTAAGAAATATATGTGTGTCTGTATTTAATGCTTTGTATCTTCCTACTTTCCTCTCTAGATAGATAGACAGACAGACAGCCTTCATAATTCAGTTCAGAAGTGCAGGATTCATTCTAGCTTTTCCTTTCTCCCTTTACAAATTGATCATTTCTGTCTCTCACAGCAAGAAACGTGGCTCCCAGTATCCTCAATATAATTACTTATTTATCCATTCTCTCAATTCTCAGTTTTAAACCAATCTCCCAGTCTTCATTGAAATGCTGCTCTGCTCAGCTACCTCCCACATACAGGCACCAGACTCTTAGCTTTTCATATTTCAGCATTTTCAAAAATCATATGTATCTTAAAATTGATGGTGTGTTTTAGAATTTTATTGGCAGTATTAATTCTTCCTTAGTGCTATGGAAAACAGTGGTGCCTGTTAAAATTGACAGTATATTAGATTTGAAACCATATACATATTTAACTGTGAGTTTAAGAAGTAAATTTGATTTCAGAACTGAATAACTATAAATGATGCTATTTTTGGATGATCATGAAGGAATACTTCTAGAATTGGTCATTAGAATGATAACATTTCTGTGTACAATCATGGCATACTAGAACAGTAGAAGGTAGTGTCTGCCACGTATAATAAGCATTTAAACTATGTAAGAAGGCAGGAATCCTGGAGTAGGTAGCCATTCCCTTTTCCAAGGAATATTCCCAACACAGGGATCCCGAACCCAGGTCTCCTGCATTACAAGCAGATTCTTTACCATCTGAGCCACCAGGCAAACCCTTTAAGAAGAACATAGATATGCTATATGAAAGCAGTTTTGTGCACTATTTTAATGAACAGGATTTTACTGATAATATAACTTTAATCATTAAAATATGTTTCAGTTTTATCTGGTAACCAAGTAACCAGCACCACTTTATAAATTTGTTTTCCTGGGATACTTTTTTTCTATCCTTTGTATAACCTGTCTTTTGAACATGTATATTATCCTCAGAAAGCTTGCTCTTATTGCATGTAAAAGATTTTTAATTTGTCATCATCCTTTATACTGTCCTGTAAGAATGAAATATTCATTGTATTCATAGGATCTTCGAAATCAACTCTATGAATCATATTATTTAAATTTTATTTCTGCTATTTCAAGAAGTAAACTGGAAGATATTGCAAATGCAGCATTAGCAGCTAGTGCGGTAACACAAGTAGCCAAGGTAAGATTTTGGTTGGCTGACGTTTTGCTAATGTAAATTTAAGTAATAATCTGAAACCTATAGATCAGCATAGGTGTCTCATTACAAAAGATCAGAGCAACCTAAGAAATAGACTCAAAATACTTCTCGAAAGAGTTTTGATAATGTAAATTATCTTCAACTTGAACTAGGCGAAATAAAGCAAACTAAAGGAACTTATTAATTGATTAATATGAAAGACAAAAATAAAAAGCTGAATCATTTTTTGGTTTAGTCTGGAATTTGTGTCATCTTTTTAGCTCAGCTTAGAAACAGTTTGACAGTTGTGTTGTCGTAAGTTAGACTGTTTTGACACTGTGTTATACATCATCAATGCGCTGCTGTTGTTGTTTAGGCACTAAGTTGTGTCTAACTCTTGGCAATGCCATGGATTGTTGTCCACGAGGCTCCTCTGTCTGTGGGATTGCCCAGGCGAGAATACTGGAGTGGGTTGCCATTTCCTTCTCCAGGAGATCTTCCTGACCCAGAGAATGACCCTGACCCAGAGAATGAACCTGTGTCTCCTGCATTGGCAGGCAGATTCTTTACCACTGAGCCGCACAATAGTCACCATACTATCTTCACATATTTTTTTAGTTAGGAGAGAGTATCCAAGGACGCTGAATTGCATATTATAAGAAAGAAAGAATTCACAACAGGCCAGCAATTCTATATCATAGTGATTTTTTGTCATGTTCAGCTCAATTATAAATAAATCTATATATTCTTGGTTGTACCCCTGGTTTTGTTTTGTTTGTTTTTGGTTGTAGCCCTGTTTTGCCCTTTTGTTTCTTGAATTTGAATTTGGACAAGGTATAGCTGAAAATTCTGCAAAGTGATGTAGGGCAAATAAAGGACTAAAGAACCATGCTTTTAATTCCCATTCTTTAACAGATTTTTCATTGTTAGATAGTCCACTACTACTTCTGATTAGTTCTTGAGGCTTATGTCTTATTAGTCTTTCTGTTCTAAAATTTATCGTTGCTGTTGCTGCTGCTAATTCACTTCAGTCGTGTCCAACTCTGTGCAGTCCCATACATGGCAGCCCACTAGGCTCCTCTGTCCCTGGGATTCTCCAGACAAGAATACTGGAGTGGGTTGCCATTTCCTTCTCCGAAAATTTATCGTTAGTGTTACATGAAATAACTGTATTTAACATATCTCAAATAGTTTTCTTAGTTTTTCTCCTGATTTGTACTTCTGTAAATATAGATCACAATGTAAAACCAGTTGCTATGACTTTCTTAGGAAGGTGTTATTAAAATGAATATAAAAGTTAAAATTGTTTCTCTTCAAAATTGATATCTATTCCTATCCCCACCACAATTTAAAAAAACTTTATATATTAAATTATTTCTGAAAATGCTACTGTCCCTGAAAATTTATTGCCTAGTCTTGTTTTAATTGTTTATTAATGTTAACTTCTCATTTTTGCCCAGTTAGGCAGTCTGCAAATGGTATGATTTTTAATTATTGAACATAATTATAATTTTTTAAATTTTACCATTGGTAGGTTAAATCAAACTAAATGTGTATTCAATATTATAAAATTGATTTGAAAACCTTTTCTTTTGTTTCTAGGTTTTTGATCAGTATCTCAATTTTATTACTTTGGAAGATGACATGTTTGTATTATGTAATCAAAATAAGGAGCTTGTTTCATATCGTGGTACGTAAAAATAAGAATATTGTAATTCATTAACAAAATGAACAGTGTACTGTAAAAGAAAAAAACAGTGAACATGTTTAGTGCACTCCAAAACCAGCTTTGTTTACAGCACATAAAGAAAACAAGTCTCAGACTGAATTCTGTCACATATAAACAACATTTACTTAATCTGTTCAGTAAAGCTCAATGAGGCACAAATTATCTGACATTTTAGGTACCCCACAGCAGCTTGCATGAATATTTTACTCATGGCAAGTAAGATAGTATTTTAGTAGTAGGATTCAGTTAATCTTTTAGTACTTTGATCTTTGAAAAAGAAAAAGTTTACTTTGCTTCTCTGTGCAATAGTTTCCAAGTCTGTAAAACAGGAATAATAATACTATCTACCTCAGAGTTTTTGTGGGAGTTAAATGCATTCTTGTATGTTAAATGCCTGGAAAAGTTACTGACATTATTGTAAGTACTCAGCAAAGGTTGGTTATGTTGTCAAGGTCAGACAACAACAGAGAGTCAGCAGCTACTAAAGTCCTATTATGGAATGATGTATAAGTACCATTTTCAAGTAGAGGTGGTTGTGCTATGCTGTGCATAGTAGCTCAGTCATGTCCGACTCTTTGCAACCCCATGGACTGAAGCCCGCCAGGCTCCTCTATCCATGGGAATTCTCTAGGCAAGAATTCTGGAGTGGGTTGCCATGCCCTCCTCCAGGGGATCTTCCCAACCCAGGGATCAAACCCAGGTCTCGCCCGCATTACAGGCAAATTCTTTACCATCTGAGCCACCAGGGAATCCCTGTTCATGCATTAGTAGGATTGAGTACTGGTATTTGATCAAATGCTATCTAATCCCCTCCGAAGTTTGTATTCCCAGTTTTGATAAACTGACCATTTCTTGGATGTAGATTAAAATTAACACATACACACACACACACACAACATCCATACCACGTTTTATTGTGTGTTGATTTTTTTTCCTTTGTAAAAACACTTACTGTGAGATCTACCCTCTTAACATTTTGTGAAGTATACAATACAGTATTGTTGACTTTGGTACAGTGTTGTATGGCAACTCTCTAGAACTTATTCATCTTGCTTTGTGCCCATTGATTAGTTGTGTCAAACATTTTAAGGACAGTTATAGCATATAGAAGATGTGATTAGCCAGTTCATTGAAATGATTAATTTGGTACTTAAGGATTGAGGTGTTTGGGGATGACTAGTGTTTAAGTGGTACTAACATAGGGAGTATGTCCCTCCCATGGTGGCATTTGGAAATGTGTGAGGACAGTTTTGATTGTCACAGTTGCTACTAGCATTTGGTGAGCAGGGACTTGCAGTGCTAGATATTGTGCAGTGTTTCAGCCATACTCACACAGAAAATTGTTCTGCTCAAAATGCCAGTTGCATCCTATTGTAAAACACGGAACCAGGTGGTAAACTCCCAAGAGAAGAGAACATGAACCTTTTGATTTTACCTCGCTCGATAGCATACCTTGTTGTTGAAATTGAGCAACGTTTCCAAATGGGTATAAATATTTGCTGAATTGTCCATGTAAGAGATTTTTGACAGTACTGTATTTATTTATAGACGTCTATTTACATTTTACTGACCTTTAACTTAAATAACTACTCAAGTTGCTAAGTTTAAAACTAGTTTCCCTTTGACCTTTAAGCTAAAATTGTAAATATTGTTACAATATTTACAAATATGGCTTTGTAAAAACAAGCACCTTTTCTTAATTCTTTGATCATTTGGCTCAGGTTGAACCAACTAAATTCTAGTCTCATTTAACAGACTTAGTCAACAAACTTAGTTTCTTAAATTCCTTTAAACACTTTAAATTGCATTTAGAAATTCAACATATTAAATTTTAAATATTTTTTATTTGATGTATAGTCAGTTTATAATATTATATGTTACAGGTGTATAATATAGTGCCTCACAATTTTTAAAGGTTATATTCCATTTATAGTTTGTATAAAACATTGGCTATATTCCCTGTGTTGTATAGTGTATGCTCGTAGCTTATTTTATCTTGACTTACAATAATTTGCACCTCCTAATCCCTAACCCTAGGTTCCCCCTTCCCTCTCCCTGCTGGTAACCATTTGTTTGCTATCTGTAGCTGTGAGTCTGCTTCTTTTTTGTTATATAACTAGTTTGTTATGTTTTTTAGATTTCACATGTGAGTGATGTCATGCAGTATTTGTCTCTCTGTGATGTCTCTCTAAATGACTTCTTTCATTTAGCATAGTACCCTCCAGGTCCATCTACATTGCTGCAAATAGCAAAATTTCAGATTTTTTTATGGATGGGTAGTTTTAAGTTCTTCAGATACCACACCAGGCAACTTTATAAATCTAACAAACAAAATCTGCCCAAATATTTAAATAATTATTAAAAATAGTTAAATTTATAGTGAGTCTAAATTCATTAAACTTTCATGCTTATAAATATTTTGTTATATCTATCAACTTAAAAAATCACATATGAAAGTATTACTGAATTTAAAGTATAAACTTATTAATTTTAAGGTTTAATCACATGGTTAATTGTTCAGATTCTCAGAAGTATAATTATAATGATAATGATAGATTGTTCTATATACTCTTTACAATATAAGCTCATTTACTCCTCAGAATAACTTAATGAAGTTGTATATTAATATTATTTCTATTTTCTAGATGAAAAAAACTGAGGCATAGATAAGAAGAAGCTTAATAAGGAAATGGCAAAACCAGGTTACTACACCCAGGCAATCACTCAGAGTTAGTGCTCTTTCTTAATCATTATGTAGTTATGTGCCAAATCCTCTCAAACATTACAGGTGCTTTAAGTAGTTATTTTAAACAGATTGTTACTAACATAAACCAAGTATATTGATACCATGGATTGAGTCTGTATCACCTGTTTTTTGTGGATTAGCAATTTATTAAACAAAGAATGCAGAGTCACCACCTCAGTTAGACTTAGG
Source organism: Ovis aries (assembly GCF_016772045.2). Classification (NCBI taxonomy): domain Eukaryota; kingdom Metazoa; phylum Chordata; class Mammalia; order Artiodactyla; family Bovidae; genus Ovis; species Ovis aries. The sequence goes on from NC_056071.1 coordinate 39,074,741, forward strand.
CTGATGTCTCAGACAAACCAAGTAGCTGTGAGTTGAACTTATTGATGGACAGTGTTTTGACTGTTGAGGTCAGTTGTTTCAGAGGTGTGGGACTAGGGTATAAGACCTGAAGGCTGGAGGTGTCCTACCAATTTTTACCTGAACCAGTGATTAATTTTAAGAGTTTAGTAAAAATAAGGGATAAAATGCTGATCACTTCTTTCTCCTTTCCCTGTGTTGTTTTAGCCATTAACAGACCAGGTGTCAGAAATAGAAACTGTTGCGGCCACTCTAGTTGCCAGCCTCTTTTGCTTTTTTGTTTACACTGGGTTGGTATGCCTTGAATTTATATAATTCACATTATGCCATTTCTGTCATCTGATTTGAATCGATGGCAGCCTGCAATACTCAATAGCAGCATGTTTCCTCATCTGGATTATGGTTAAAGGCTTTTTTACTTTTATGTTCTCTGCATGCACCATACTTTCTTTGAATGCTTTGATCTATCCAATTGGATTAATATTTCCTCTCATGCTGATCACAGGTCATACTAAATTTTATATTTGTTTTCACATTCAGGTTGCTGGGAACCTAAAAGTAGTATTACATAATATTTTAGTCCAGTCAGTCATTTGACGAATAGTTACTGAGCATCTACTTGTCAGACATTGGGCCTGCAAACTCAGAGAGGGGAAGATACGTAAGGCAAGGTCTTTGTTTCATAAAGTATAGCCACAGCAGACTGCTTTTCAGATGTGGAAACCATGATGTAGTAAAGTAGTCAGGACAGCAGAGTCTCTGGTTGTCTATCTAGTGAGTAGTCTTGCCATCTCTCTCTTTATTCTTCCCTCCTGCCTAGGGGCCATGATTCTATCCTTTTAAAAACATTTGAAATGTTGGCTGTTAAAGTTCCAAGACAGAAATGGGACAAAAAAGAAAAAATGTGTAGTCCCAGGTGTTTGTCAAAATTGCAGGTTTCCTAGAATTATCCCAAATCTATTGAATTGAATCCCTGAAGGTAAGGGGTTAAGAATCTTTAATAGCTTCCTAAAAAACTTCTTTCTGTTCTGTCATATTCTTAGAGTGATTCTTATACTCACTAAAGTTTGAGAACCACTTAAGTACAGTAGTACATCAGAAAAGAAATTCATACAATTTGTTACAAGACAAAGAAAATATACGTGATGTTGATCTTGCCATAATTGATTTGCATTGGCCTTTTCTAGCAGTATTAGATAATAAAATCTGTAGTTTCTTGAGGTCATCTAACATTTGTGAATAAAATTAAGGAATACAATATTTATTTTCCTGTTTGCTCTGGCAAAAATTTTGTGTAATATATGTGGCAGGTTTTTCTTTTTTCTTATTAGCACTCTAATATGATACTATTAGAATACTAATAAGATACTTATTAGTATTAGATACTAATGAGATACTTATTAGTATTAGATATTAGTATTAGATACGAAACTGCTTATTACTACTTTACCAATATTGAGGGTTTTTTTTTTTTGAGGTATCATAATTTTTAGTGGATATTTGTTCACTTAAAATTTAAAACAAAAAGGGTTTTACTTGTTTGAAGATTGCAAAGATTGTAAAACTGCCTACTGATATGTGCTTAGTAATAATCTTAAGAGTTTAGTAAAGATAAGGGATAAATTCCAACTTTTTTCTCCTTTATCTGTGTCGTTTTAGCCATTAACAGACCAGATATCACAGACACGGAAATGGAAACTGTTATGGACACTATTGTGGACAGCCTCTTTTGTTTTTTTGTTACACTGGGTAAGATTTCAAATCTTTATTTCTCCAAAGTAAATAAATTATTTAACAACTCATTTTCACCTGTTTTACTGTATTGTGATCCCTTATGATCTGTCTGGATCTGTATAGGCCCTCTCCAGAGCTGGGATAAAACATACATTCTATACTTTATAAAACCACAGTTCTTTTAATAATTTGATGTTGATCAAATTATTAAAAGAATTTAGCAGCGCTCCTCCTGAGTTGTGGCCTTAAGACATCTTTGGTAATTGTGACTTTCTGATACATTGTTTGGTTTGCTGGTGGCTTCACCTGTGTGCCTGTTAGTTTTCTTTTAATATATCATTTTGAAAAATTTCAGATACTCTTCTGATTAGAGAGATACATGCCTTTTAACCATTAAAGCAAATTCCCAAGGCTCCAGAAAATGCTGAATTTATATAACCTACTAATCCAATGTATTCTCAACTTTAAGTATTTCTTTGGAATATATAAAGTTACTTATAGTTACACTGTGTTTGATATCTACTATATGACTTTATTCTTCACTAATAATGGACCTGAATATTGCTTATATGTGAAATCTAGAAAAATGGTACAGATTAACTTATTTGCAAAGCAGAAATAGAATCACAGATGTAGAAAATAAGTTTATGGTTACCAAGATGGGGGAAAGGGGGTGAGTTGAGAGATTGGGATTGACATATATTTACATACACACATATACACACACACACACTATGTATAAAATACATAACTAATGAGAACCTACTGTATAGCACAGTGAACTCTACTTAATGACCTGTGGTGACCTAAATGGGAAGGAAATCCAAAAACAGAGTAGCTATATGTGTTCATATATCTGATTCACTTTGCTGTACAGCAGAAACTAACACAACATTGTACAGCAACTATACTCCAACAAAAAGAAAAAAAACAGAATGGATCTTTTTAGAAACCTTCTAATTGCGATTTTAATTTTAATTTTGCAGACACTGAAAACCTTTCAGTTAAAATGATTCTTGCACTAGGTTAATAAAATTTGTCTCCATTTCACAATTGAGAAAATTGAGAGATAGATGCATAACATTCAGACAAAAGTTTGACAAGAATGTGCATACAGATTTTGGGGCTCCTCCTTTCTGTGATTTTTACCTTTAGTTTCCAGCCCTGAAGTCCAGGCTTTGGTTCCCCAGCTCAGTGAGTTTTCTGTTTTCTGCTTGAGCTCTTTCTCCTGTGTGCCATGTAAACTGGAAAGTACCCTCAGGAGGAATGCTGGTTAAAAGTCTTGGTTTTTAAGCATTTCTCTAAAGAATTTTACCCTCCTCCACTTTCTACTTGCTTTCGATTATTCTCAGTACCTTCAAATGGGATTGTTGTTGGGCTTTGTTTTTTAAAGAAAACGCATGCATACCACTTTTAGTCTTTAAACAGACAAAGTTAATCTTTCTGTTTTTACTGTCACACATATTTTCCAGAATTTCACTGATTGCTAGAGTTATTGTGGACATTAAGTTTATTTTCAGTTGATGATAACTATATTTTCAAAGTGAGGGTAGATTGAAATAGAAGTATGCAGGTCACTGAAGTGGTAGAGCCACATTTATTATGTAGAGTATTAGAAAGTGATCTTTCTCAAAGGAAAAATTGGAATTACTGCCAACCTGACATAGAAGATATCAATAATAAATTATGTGAAAAAAAGTCAATTTAAGGACAGTATATAAAATATCCTATATACATGCCACACACACATACTTATTTTCAAAATATGTAGAATATAACCTGAACGCATTCCTAGGTAATTCTTTTTTTTTTTTTTTTCATTCCTAGCTAATTCTTAATGGAGAGTATTTTGGAATGCTGGAATCAAGAGAATTAACTTATATGCATTTCTAATATGGAATTTTCTTAGGACAGACATAAAAATAGCTTACCATCAGAAAAAAACAAAGTTTTAAAAAATATACTAGTATCTCATGTTTTTACTTTCACAACTGGCTGAGCATTCTTTGTATAGAATCTAAAATGTAAAAAATGTTAGCATATAAATATTACAGTGTTCTTAGTTTGTTTTATGCGATTTTGCAATGTGATTTTTTTTCTCATTTTAGGATTTCAGCCTTCAGTAAAACTTGGAATAATAGAAATTAAGAAGTCTAAAATGAGTTGGTTTGATAATAAATTTAGGCCAACTTTTAGGAGCATTTTATTAATACATTATGCAAAGAATGTGTTTTCTACTGTCTTTTTAATTGTATTTTTTAAAGACTAATTTGTAATACAAAAAAACAACAACCAAACTGTTAAATTAGATAAACTGTTTTCAGTCAAGTATTAGTGAACCCAGTGGGCAGAGAGTAAACTTTTTTGAAACTGCCTATAGAGTATCAAAGTGCTGATTTAGTTAGTCCATTGAAAAGACAGGGTCACACTGATTGACCCCTACAATATAAAGGTCATCTTTTTCTGACTCCTGATGTTGTCTTCATTATGGAAAAGTCCATTTCCTCTCAAAACTATAAATCCTTACATGTTTGTAGCCTTTAACACATCTTTTATATATTATTGTTTGATGCCAATGTATTTTATAAGTATTTTAATTAAGAGCTGAAATCATTGCTAACATCTATTATTAAAATAGGTGCTGTCCCTATAATCAGATGTTCAAGAGGAACAGCAGCAGAAATGGTAGCAGTGGTGAGTTGATGCAAATACCCATTGGAGATGATTAATATTGTGTCAGTTGTTTTCCTTACATTCCTCAAATGTTTTTGTTAATATTAAGTATGTATGTATACTAGTTATGGGTTCTATATTAAGTGCCAAAGGCAAATGTTGTTTTGTTTTGTTTTTTCAATAACATTGGGATTCCACCAAAAACAGGAAGTAATCATTGTGATCTTATGATGAAGTAAAATTATTTACTCCAGTGTGAATTTGCTGTACCAGCCCTGTTTTTTTTACTGAAATATGTATTTCTCATTTACCTTTGTCTAAGTAGTATTTTATACTTACTTGATTGCCCTAATCATTTAATATATACTTAATGTCATTTAACAAACATTTGTTGGCAATTATAATTGTTTTTTAAATGATGAAGTATATTTTGTTCTCTTAATACTTTAATTCAGTGTAAAATGAGCATTCAAAAATTGCTTTAAGGATTAAAAAATAAGAGATTAGAGAAATTGTAGAGATACTGAAAAGAAGGTAAATGGTATGGAAAGATGGAAGAAGATACACAACCATTTGGGGGTTTTATTAGTCCAAATGAATCGTTGGCAACTAGAGAACTGGTTTCTTTCACATATTCCATCTCTCTTCTGGAGCCTCTTGTAGCCACACTGTTTAGATAGCTTCCTTGGTACAGCAGAGTTATGCTTTGGAAGAGAGGGTGAGTCGTTACCTAAAGTAAAAATCATCAACCAAAAGTGATTGTTAGTGAAATCTGGTCTGAATCACAGTAGAAATAGCATTGGTCTTTTCAAGTCCAGGTTAGGATGATATTGTATAATAAAGAAGCTAAAAGGTTAGAATTAGTTTTATAAAAGAATTCTAAATTTCTTAGTTTAAAATTAAGAGTACATTGTATACTACCCTATATAAAGTTCTCTGAATTATTCTTTAAGAGTTAATGTAAAATTTCGTTTTTCAGAAACTGGATAAGAAACTTCGGGAAAATCTGAGAGATGCAAGAAACAGTCTTTTTACAGGTGACACACTTGGAGCTGGCCAATTCAGGTATTATGTTAGTTAATATACTCTTGAAAATGAGGGGTTTTGGTTGTTTTCCTTGTCTGATAGAATATCCTTATACTGGAAAGTCAAGATCAGGGTTTTGACTCAAATTGCTCTTAAAAATACAAATGTAATATTTTATTTAATTTACCTTCTTTTGTTGGAATTTTCTGTTTTGCATTTTTATCATCTTTTATAGGATAAATTTTTCTGTTTAACAGTACCTATGCCTCGTAGATGTTCAGTAAAATTTACTGAATGAATGAATATATATTTCCCAGTACGTTAATATTATACTGTGTGTAGAAACAAAATCAACCACAATGTAAATATATTAAAGATAAAAGTTTTGCTTTGTTAAAAAAAATACGTATTTTTCTGTTTATATGGCTCTGACCAAAGCCACTTTCTTTTCATTATCATTTAGCCTTTTAGTAATGGAAAAAAGTGAGAAACTGGTAATGTCTATGTCAGCTTCTACCTGTCTACTAACTGGTTTCCATTTTTACATTAAAATAGCAACAAAATATTTTTGTCTTTGTTACCATGTCTAGCATAAGTAGGTAATACCAAAGTTATTGATGGCTCTATTATTATGGAATAGAAATACTCTTTTAAAAACTACCCATTATAGTGCATGTAACTTTTGATTATTAAAAATAATAGACAATATTGGGGTGAAGAAATAAACCCATGCCCTTGGCTAGAAATTATTTCAAGGGGAATAGACAGTATTTTGGAAAATTGTTACCCCTCATCTTAGGTGAATTAATAAATAAAGCCTGTGAAAACTGCCTTCCAGGAATTACCATTTTATGGTAACTTTGCATAGACTTCAAGTCAGTTGGATGGCTCCTGCAGTCTTGTATACTATTCCTGTAATTTGGAGTTAACACTAACATTGTGTTTCAATTGTTTGTTCAGCTATTTCACTTCCTGTGTTAAACTGTTCTTCAGTTTCACTGCTCTTTCTAAATATTCTTCTAAATATTTTTTATTAAGTAGAGCAGAGATATCAAATTCTCATCTAATTTTTTTTTTAACAGAAGCAACCACTGTAGCATACCTTATTGAACAGTTCCTTTTTTATTGTGCTCTGGTATAGGTGTTAGAAACTAAAATAAAGGCACTGTTTTATTTAGATAATTTTTTTTTAGTGTATTCACAAAATCATAATATAACTGTCTTATTTTTAGTTTGTTATATGCATTTCTAAATTATTTGAATTGGGGTCAGTAGCCTTGTTGGGGAGAAGGGCATGGCAACCCACTCCAGTATTCTGCCCGGAGAGTCCCATGGACAGAGGAACCTGGCGGGGTATAGTCCATGGGGTTGAAAAAGTCAGACATGACTGAAGCAACTCGGCAGGCAGGCAGGCAGGCAGGCAGGCAGGCAGCCTGGTTGGATTATTGTTAAATGTATTTAAATCCAGTTGTAGCTAATGATTCTCACCAAGAATTTGGTAATGTCTAGAGACAGGTCAGTGTTTACAACTGGGTAGATGCTACTGGAATCCAGGGGTGCACTGTGGGATGCTGCTGTACATTTGACACTACAGAGGACAACTCCCCATAATAAGGAATTATTCAGCCCCAGATGTCAATAGTGCAGAGTTAAGAAACGCTGCCATAGGCTGTGTTCCCTGCCCTCCACCTAGCTGTGGAATAATAAAGGATAGTAGGTGGTGGTAAGGGTGCTACTCCTGCCTTTTTATCAACAAGTCTTATAATTAGCGCAGTTGGGAATTCACTGTCTTATACCCAGTTACTGAAATGGTCAGAGGTCTCATGCAGGAGAAAATATATATGGTAAATATAATCAGGCAGCTATGCTTATTGAAAATTGATGTGTACTCTTGATACTCTTGTACTCTCTAAAGCAAAAACTCTGTGACTTTTGGAGACACATGATAACCAGATGACTCTGTGCCTCAATTTGCTTTAGATGTTTATTTTGCATCTAGATGATAACAATAGAGTTAAATAATATTTGAAATGTATGGTAAGTGAATGATTATATAATTAGTTACTGTTGTTGCATGGTTTTAGTTTCATGTAGTGGGATAGGGTTTTTGTGAGGCTCTTCTCTTGAATCTGCTTTTTTGAATTTGTGTTTACAGGAAAAATGGAATTTGTAGTTTATGAAACCATTGGAACATTTGTATAAATTTGTAAGATCCTACTGTCTAATTGTTTTTCCTGAAGTTGACAAAGGGCTTTCATGTTGTTTCTCCAAAAATGTAAAATATAAATCTGAGTAGAAGCAACTTATTCTTACTTTGATAACTAAAAATTATTCTGTAGAAGTATTTGTATCTATTTTTTTCCTTTAAGAAAGTTGACTAAGACATAAAATATATCATACACAGGCTCTAGGATAGTCCAAAGCATTACTTGTTTGTACTTGAAAACTTTTTAGAAAGAAAAGTATTATGGAATATCAATATTAACATACTTTTTGTTTATATCAAAATGACAGTACACTGAAAGTATTAGAAGAATTTAGATGTATACACTGGTATCAATAGTTACATAATTTTTTTAATATATTTACAGCTTCCAAAGGCCCTTATTAGTCCTTGTTGACAGAAACATAGATTTGGCAACTCCTTTACACCATACTTGGACATATCAAGCGTTGGTGCATGATGTACTGGTAAGAGACTAAATATACCACATTCTGCTAACATGTAGTAACATTCAGTGGTCTCCTTAACTTAAAATTAACATCACAGCTACAGAAACACAGATGAGAAGGATGCAGCCAAGAAATGGGAACAAAAAAAGGAATGGAATTTGGAATCACTGGATGTAGAGGCTGAAGAATAGTGAAACCTTAAGGTTTAAAGTTCCAAATTTATAGTCTTTATATTATAAGATAAGTCAGTGGTATTGTTGAAATGATGGGGGAGGAAAGAATGGAGGAAGATGAGTGGTTGGACTTTTTTTTTTAATTTTTCATAATGAGTAAGTAAATAAATTTGTTCTCCCTGGGGAGAAAAGCTGTTTGTTTGTCTTTTTTTTTTCTTTTTTCCTTTTTCCCTGGGAATCTGTTAAGCCTCATTTTATGATAAAAATAAACAGTATTTTTTATATTACATTATATGTTTTCTGAAGTAATTCTGCATAGGTATTGTCATGCTTGAAACTAAAATCTGTATTTATACATGCATATATTCATCTACTAAATTTTATAAACAGCATGTGATATACATAGATAAGTAAAAACAGCCCTAGTCTCAAAGGCTATGTAAAGAAAAGATGTACACAAGTAATTTCTGTATAACACACTATATAAAAGGGCCAGAATAGTCCCTGTTTGTAAGATAGAAAAATTGAGACACAGAAGTTAAAGAATTTGAACCCAAATTATTGACTCTGCCAAGATCAGCACTCTGTAATTTACTAAATCCTAGCCCAGGCTTCTAGGGAGTATGGTATTAAATAGCGTCATTATTGCAAACATTGCCTGAAAGGTCATATAGAAAGGAAATGAAAGACATGGAAGATGTGGTTCTGGTTTCATGGTTTATTTCTTTAAAAGACAGACTCTAGCTGTAAGAGATGTTAAGATTACTGATGGAAATTGGCAGTTCTGTGCAATTCTGTATCCTAGAGTCCTTTGCCATTCTGGACTCTAGGATAAGTGTTAATGATAGTGGTCTGCTCTGATTCAGTAGCGAGAATAGGAAGAATCAAAGGGATGCTGAATTCAACTGTAAGTAGCAGAACATGGAAACTGATTCTCATGAATCAATAAGAGGCTGAAGAACTACTATTGCAGTACTTATGCTTTGACAGAACATTCTAGACCCTTGTTTTAGCAGTAAAGCAAGTGAAAATATTCCCTTCTTGTAGCATTCTTTCTTGTAGGAGAGACAAGCAGTAAATAAACAGAATATGTAATATTTCATAAGGTGAAAAGTAATCTGCAGAAAAGTAAAGTAGGTAATGGTGAACAGGTTTGCAGTTTAAAAATAGGGAAGACCTCACTGAAAAAGAGACATTTGAGGGATGATCTAAAGAAAAGATACTAACTTTATATAACTGTGTGGGATGCTTACTCACATTCTAGGCAGAAGGATGCCTGATATCTTTAAAACGTGGCAAGGCAGCCAAAGTGGCCAGAGCAAGTAAGGCAGGGGAAAGTAGCAGGAGATGAAGCAAAATGGAACACAGGGTGCAGTGTAGCATAAAGGCCACAGTAAGGATATTGATTTTTTTTTTTTTAATTGTCTTTCTTGCTTCAGTGGGTCTTTGTTGTTGCTTGTGAGCTTTCTCCAGTTGTGGTGAGTGGGGAGCCAGCAGTGTGCAGGTTTCTCATTGTGGTGGCTTCTCCTGTTGTGGAGCATGAGCTCTAGGGCACACGAGCTTCAGTTGTTGCAGCACATGGACCCAGTAGTTCTGGCACATGGGACCTAGTTGGCCCATGGCATGAGGGATCTTCCTTGACAGCCTATGTCCCCTACATTGGCAGGTGGATTCTTAAGCACTGGAACACCAGGGAGGTCCAGGATATTGATTTGAGGGAAGTGGAGAGCCAGGTGCAGTTTTGGGTAAAGGAGTGACATCTGATACACATTTTGAGAGTATCATCCTAGCTACTATTTTCCATACAGTGGAAGAACAGAAGAGACTTTTTGGCCAACCTAATATATTGAAAGACTCCTTGGGGCCATAGAAAGGGTCAAGAAGATCAGTTCAGTGTTGCAGTTATCATAAGAGATGGTAGATAATATAAAGCATCAAGACAAAAAACAATCTGGAGAGGTTGCATATCTCTCCCTTTGAATGGAAAATGGATTAATAAATAATTATGCATGTCTACCAAAAAAGAGAGATGGTAGAGATCTACAACAGGATGGAAGTGGTGATGGTTGTGATAGTCTGTTCAGTTCAGTTGCTCAGTCGTGTCCAACTCTGCGACCCCATGGACTACAGCACACCAGGCCTCCCTGTCCATCACCAACTCCCTGAGCTTACTCAAACTCATGTCCATTGAGTTGGTGATGCCATCCAACCATCTCATCCTCTGTCATCCTCTTCTTCTCCCAGCTTCAATCTTTCCCAGCATCAGGGTCCTTTCAAATGAGCCGGTTCTTCACATCAGGTGGCCAAATATTGGAGTTTCAACTTCAGCATCAGTTCTTCCAATGAATATTCAGGACTCATTTCCTTTAGGATTAACTGGTTGGATCTCCTTGCAGTCCAGGAGACTCTCCAAGAGTCTTCTCCAACACAACAGTTCAAAAGCATCAATTCTTCAGTGCTCAGCTTTCTTTATAGTCCAACTCTCAAATCCATACATGACCACAGGAAAAACCATGGCTTTGACTAGATGGACCTCTGTTGGCAAAGTAATGTCTCTGCTTTTGAATATGCTGTCTAGGTTGGTTATAACTTTTCTTCCAAGGAGTAAGCATCTTTTAATTTCATGGCAGCAATCACCATCTGCAGTGATTTTGGAGCTCAAAAAGATAAAGTCTGTCACTGTTTCCACTGTTTCCTCATCTATTTGCTATGAAGTGATGGGACCAGATGCCATGATCTTCGTTTTCTGAATGTTGAGTTTCAAGCCAACTTTTTCACTCTCCTCTTTCACTTTCATCAAGAGGCTTTTTAGTTCCTCTTCACTTTCTGCCATAAGGGTGGTGTCATCTGCATATCTGAGGTTATTGATATTTCTCCCGGCAATCTTGATTCCAGCTTGTGCTTCTTCCAGCCCAGCGTTTCTCATGATGTACTCTGCATACAAGTTAAATAAGCAGGGTGACAATATACAGCCTTGATGTACTCCTGTTCCTATTTGGAACCAGTCTGTTGTTCCATGTCCAGTTCTAACTGTTGCTTCCTGACCTGCATACGGATTTCTCAGGAGACAGGTCAGGTGGTCTGTATTCCCATCTCTTCAAGAATTTTCCGCAGTTTGTTGTGATACACACAGTCAGAAACTTTGGCGTAGTCAGTTAAGCAGAAGTAGCTATTTTTCTGGAACTCTCTTGCTTTTTCGATGATCCAGTGAATGTTGGCAAGTTGATTTCTGGTTCCTCTGCCTTTTCTAAATCCAGCTTGAACATCTGGAAGTTCTCAATTCATGTACTTGTTGAAGCCTGGCTTGGAGAATTTTGAGCATTACTTTGCTGGTGTGTGAGATGAGTGCAGTTGTGTGGTAGTTTGAGCATTCTTTTGCATTGCCTTTCTTTGGGATTAGAATGAAAACTGACCTTTTCCAGTCCTATGGGCACTGCTGAGTTTTCCAAATTTGCTGTCGTATTGAGTGCAGCAGTTGCACAGCATCATCTTTCAGGATTTGAAACAGCTCAACTGGAATTCCATTCCATCATTTCCACTAACTTTGTTCATAGTGATGCTTCCTAAGGCCCACTTGGCTTCGCATTCCGGGATGTCTGGCTTTAGGTTGGTGATCACACCATCATGATTATCTGGGTCGTGAAGATCTTTTTGTATAGTTCTTCTGTGTATTCTTGCCACCTCTTCTTAGTATCTCCTGCTTCTGTTAGGTCCATCCCATTTTCATCCTTTATTGTGCCCGTCTTTCCATGAAATATTCCCTTGGTATCTAATTTTCTTGAAGAGATCTCTAGACTTTCCCATTCTATTGTTTTCCTCTATTTCTTTGCATTGATCACTCTTACATGTAGAGTAATAGAATTGACTGATGAATTGTATGTGAGATGTAAGAGAGAAGAGCCAAAGTTGATGCCAAAGTTTTGGTCGTTGTGAATGAACACTGTTGAGATGGGAAAGATGTGGAAGAAGCAGTTTTGGGGGGCAAGATCAGAGGTTGAGTTTTGGATATATTAAATGTGAGATACTTATTAAAATACTGAAATATAGCTAATATCATTAGGTAGGTAGTTGATATTAGCTATACTTCAGTATAGGAGTCTGAAGTTAAGGAGAAACGTCTAGAGAAGTAAATTTAGAAGTAGTTCATATATAAGTGGCATTTAAAACCAGGAGATAAGATGGGATCACCAAGGGAATGAATATAGATAGAGAAGAGCGAAGAGGACTAAGAACTGATCTCTGAGGCTTTTCAACATCTAGAGATGGGAGTGGTGAATAGGATCTTAATGATTTTATCTATTTATATATTTTGGCTGGGCTAGGTCTTCATTTTTGCATCTTTAGTTTTGACAAGTAGGGGTACTCTCTGGTTGTGGTACATGGGCCTCTTGTTGCTGGGCATGGGCTCTGAGGCATGTGGGCATCAGGAGTTGTGGCTCAAGGGCTCAGTAGTTGCTGTTCTTGCCTCCGGAGCAGAGGCTCAACAGTTGTGGTGCTCCGGCATAGTTGCTCCATGGCGTGTGGGATCTTCCCAGACCCGAGACTGAACTTGTGTTTCCTGCATTAGCAGGAGTGTTCTTTACCAATGAGTCATCAGGAAAGCCCCCCAGAAAGATTTTTAAATGAGAAGAAGTACAGCATGTTTGGAGAAGGCAATGGCACCCCACTCCAGTACTCTTGCCTGGAAAATCCCATGGACAGAGGAGCCTGGTAGGCTGCAGTCCATGGGGTCACCAAGAGTGGGACACGACTGAATGACTTCACTTTCACATTTCACTTTCATGCATTGGAGAAGGAAATGGCAACCTACTCCGGTGTGCTTGCCTGGAGAATCCCAGGGACGGGGGAGCCTGGTGGCCTGCTGTCTATGGGGTTGCACAGAGTCGGACGTGACTTAGCAGCAGCAGCAGCACAGCATGTTTATTTATGTATTCCCCATTGGTGATTGATAGAAAACTTGATTGTAGAGATTAGAGTGTCCTATAGGTCTGAAGGAGGCCATTAATGACCAGAACAACTACAGACCAGAGTTTCCTAGCGTTGACATTTATTGACATTTGGGGCCTGATAATTCTTTGTTGTAGGGGGCTTTCATATGCTTTGTAGGATGTTTAGCAGCATCCCTGACCTCTACCCTCTAGATACCAATAGCAGCCCTTAGTTCTGACAGCCGTTGTCACATATACCCAGAGGCCAAAGAAGGGCAGAATTGTTTCTTAAGAACTACTGTTACGGGCTGATGATGGGGGCTTCAGAGCTGGAGTTGTTTTAGGGAAGAGGACAAGTGAAGAGTCTAGGAGTAACAAGGAAGACACCCAGCCCGATCCTGAGTCCAGTAGTATGAGATGTGTGACAAGTGAAAAAGAAGGTGATTGCTATCTGAGAAGGCTACAGGGGATTGCCAGTTGTAGTTCAACTAGAGCAAGAAGGTACAATGGACGTTGAGAATATATGTTCAAAATAGGAGACTTTGCTGATGACTGGGTACAAGTTCTAGAGGGTAGACAGAATGGTTTCAGGAATCCAGTAAGAAAGAGAGATGGGATCTGGAAGGGGATAATATAAAGACCCAAATGGATTGATGGACATGATGAGGTAGTTTTGATAGTCTCAAATTAGCTTTAATTGGTGGGACCCTGACTGTTGGGTGGGAGCAAGGGTCTTAGAGCATATAGTTCAGAGGTCACATTCACTCCTGCCACTGGGGTGTGGAGGCTGTATAGAGCATTGAGATACTGGGATCCTTTCTAATACCTGAACTTGAAGCGTTCCTGGAGGAAATGAAAGTATGTGCTGCTCTGAGTGAAGGAAATAAAATGTGTGTGTAGAGGTAATTGCAGTGTAAAGGAATAAGCTGAGTCCCCACTGTCAGTAGAAAACTTGAGAAACACAAGTTACAGCAGACATTCCCCCAAACTAGGCAAGGCGTATACTGGTTTTGAGATTTTTTTGCTGTTCTAAAGTAAAATGTGAATAATAAGGAATATGAAATGAGTTTTTCTGACTGAGCTTTATACTAGTTTTTTTTAATGCTTTACATTTTATTACCCTTGTAATCCTTATGAGATAGAATATACTGTTAATAATTTTTATTTTCTACTCTTTGAGGTTAAAATATACTTTAAAAATACAAGATGGTAGAAGTATACGATAGGGACTTGGGGGTTTGTTCTGATCTTCACAGAATAAAAAGTTGGAAACCATGTATTTCCAATCAGTTCAATTCAACAAATACTATGTGCCTCCTCTGTACCGGACATTGTGCTGGTCACTGAGATTTAAGGAAAACCAAGCGGGCATGATCCCTGCCTATGTGGAGGTTAGAATAGATGGGTTGTAAATAACCTCCATGCAGCCCATTCCAATAAAATGTATTCCTGCAGATATTTGAGTTATTGGTATTTTTATTTTGTGTTATAAATAATAGAGAAGTACACATCTCTAGTTAACTTTCTTTCTGAGGCTAGGTTCTCAGATTCCGTATTACCCTTTAAGTCATCTTTTCTCATAACCCAATGGTCTTATGAAAATATTCTTTGAAAAAAATCGTTTATAATAACCTATACAACTTACATTGACTTAATCCTGTTCGTTAATTTTAATACAGTTTGTAGATGTGAAAAAACTACAACTGAGATAGCATAGCCAATTGTAACCAAGGCTTTTGTTATTGTTGTTGATGATGATTGTTAAAAACCACAGCTTAGGAAGCTTCCTCCAAGCTTTAACTCCTTAATAGTTATACCCTCTACCTCCACAAGATGGAGCAAGAGTTCTAGATGAGAATTTCAAGTTTAACTTGAAATTGGAACTTGCTTTTTATATTAAATATTTTTGCCTGAAAATCCAGAACATTGGTAATATTTATGAATTGGACCCTGGAAACTATTGTGAAAATTAACACAGCTTCTCTGTGTGTCAGAGGATAATTGTCTTTTAATATGGGAAAGACACTCTTCTGATGAAAAACTTAGCAGTGTGCCTTTCCTTTATCAGGATATAAGAAGCAAAATAAGTAATTAGAAAGTCATGATTCCTTTTTATTATGTCTTGGTTGCAGTGACTATGGTTTTCATTGTTGAACTGCAGTGAGTAGTTTTAGGCAAATGTAATGGGCTTCATTTCATCACAGTGTCTTGTCCTTTAGTTGGTCTTTGTTTTTTGTTTTTTTTGTTTTTTTTTTTCAAATCTTCGGTGCCCTGTTTTCAAACCCTTGGCCCTCCACTACTGACTCATTAGATCCGAATTTATACTAATATACATAAGGACTTTAATAAAGTTCATTTTGTACGTACCACTCAAGAAAAGGAAGTCATTTCCAAGTTCAGTCAGTTCAGTCGCTCAGTCCTGTCCGACTCTTTGCGACCCCATGAATCATAGCACGCCAGGCCTCCCTGTCCATCACCAACTACCGGAGTTCACTCAGACTCACGTCCATCGAGTCAGTGATGCCATCCAGCCATCTCATCCTCTGTTGTCCCCTTCTCCTCCTGCCACCAATCCCTTCCGGCGTCAGAGTCTTTTCCAGTGAGTCAAGTCTTTGCATGAGGTGGCCAAAGTACTGGGAGTTTCAGCTTTAGCATCATTCCTTCCAAAGAAATCCCAGGGCTGATCTCCTTCAGAATGGACTGGTTGGATCTCCTTGCAGTCCAAGGGCCTCTCAAAGAGTCTTCTCCAACACCACAGTTCAAAAGCATCAATTCTTCGGCGCTCAGCCTTCTTCACAGTCCAACTCTCACATCCATACATGACCACAGGAAAGACCATAGCCTTGACTACACAGACCTTAGTCGGCAAATAATATCTCTGCTCTTGAATATGCTATCTAGGTTGATCATAACTTTTCTTCCAAGGAGTAAGCGTCTTTTAACTTCATGGCTGCAATCACCATCTGCAGAGATTTTGGAGCCCAAAAAATAAGGTTTGACACTGTTTCCACTGTTTCCCCGCCTATTTCCCATGAAGTGATGGGACTGGATGCCATAATCTTCATTTTCTGAATGTTGAGCTTTAAGCCAACTTTTTCACTCTCCTCTTTCACTTTCATCAAGAGGCTTTTTAGTTCCTCTTCACTTTCTGCCATAAGGGTGGTGTCATCTGCATATCTGAGGTTATTGATATTTCTCCCAGCAATCTGGATTCCAGCTCGTGTTTCTTCCAGTCCAGCATTTCTCATGATGTACTCTGCATAGAAGTTAAATAAGCAGGGTGACAATACACAGCCTTGACGTACTCCTTTTCCTTTTTGGAACCAGTCTGTTGTTCCATATCCAGTTCTAACTGTTGCCTCCTGACCTGCATACGGATTTCTCAAGAGGCAGGTCAGGTGGTCTGTTCCCATCTCTTTCAGAATGTTCCACAGTTTATTGTGATCCACACAGTCAAAGGCTTTGGCATAGTCAATAAAGCAGAAATAGATGTTTTTGTGGAACTTTCTTGCTTTTCCCATGATCCAATGGATGTTGGCAATTTGATCTCTGGTTCCTCTGCCTTTTCAGTATTCTTGCCTTGAGAACCCCATGAACAGTATGAAAAGGCAAAATGATAGGATACTGAAAGAGGAACTCCCCAGGTCAGTAGGTGCCTAACATGCACTGGAGATCAGTGGAGAAATAACTCCAGGAAGAATGAAGGGATGGAGCCAAAGCACCAGCTGTGGATGTGACTGGTGATAGACGCAAGGTCCGATGCTGTAAAGAGCAATATTGCATAGGAACCTGGAATGTCAGGTCCATGCATCAAGGCAAATTGGAAGTGGTCAAACAAGAGATGGCAAGAGTGAACGTTGACATTTCCAAGTTAATATAGAATAAAAGGGTATTAGAAAAACATTTTGTAACAACTCATTTTCTTTTTTTAGTATAAATGTATTCATTTTAATTGGAAGCTAATTACAATATTGTAGTGGTTTTGCCATACATTGACATGAATCCGCCACAGGTGTACATGTGTTCCCCATCCTGAACCACCCCCGCACCTCCCTCCCCATCCCATCCCTCTGAGTCATCCCAGTGCATCAGCCCTGAACACCCTGTCTCATGCATTGAACCTGGACTGGTGATTCGTTTCACATATGATAATATACATGTTTCAATGCCATTCTCCCAAATCATCCCAACCTCGCCCTCTCCCACAGAGTCCAAAAGACTGTTCTATACATCTGTGTCTCTTTTGCTGTCTCACATACAGGGTTATTACCATCTTTCTAAATTCCATATATATGTGTTAGTATACTGTGTTGGTGTTTTTCTTTCTGGCTTACTTCACTCTGTATAATAGGCTCCAGTTTCATCCACCTCATTAGAACTGATTCAAATGTATTCTTTTTAATGGCTGAGTAATACTCCATTGTGTATATGTACCACAGCTTTCTTATCCATTCATCTGCTGATGGACATCTAGGTTGCTTCCATGTCCTGGCTATTATAAACAGTGCTGCAGTGAACATTGGGGTACACGTGTCTCTTTCAATTCTGGTTTCCTCGGTGTGTATTCCCAGTAGTGGGATTGCTGGATCATATGGCAGTTCTATTTCCAGGTTTTTAGGGAACCTCCACACTGTTCTCCATAGTGGCTGTACTAGTTTGCATTCCCACCAACGGTGTAAGAGGGTTCCCTTTTCTCCACACCCTCTCCAGCATTTATTGCTTGTAGACTTGAATAGCAGCCATTCTGACTGGCATGAAATGGTACCTCATTGTGGTTTTGATTTGCATTTCTCGGATAATGAGTGATGTTGAGCATCTTTTCATGTGTTTGTTAGCCATCTATATGTCTTCTTTGGAGAAATATCTGTTTAGTTCTTTGGCCCATTTTTTGATTGGGTCGTTTATTGTTCTGAAATTGAGCTGCAAGAGTTGCTTGTATATTTTTGAGATTAATTCTTTGTCAGTTGCTTCGTTTGCTATTATTTTCTCCCATTCTGAAGGCTGTCTTTTCACCTTACTTATAGTTTCCTTTGTTGTGCAAAAGCTTTTAAGTTTAATTAGGTCTCATTTGTTTATTTTTGCTTTTATTTCCAATACTCTGGGAGGTGGGTCATAGAGGATCCTGCTGTGATTTATGTCAGAGAGTGTTTTGTCTATGTTTTCTTCTAGGAGCTTTATAGTTTCTGGTCTTACGTTTAGATCTTTAATCCATTTTGAGTTTATTTTTGTGTATGGTGTTAGAAAGTGATCTAGTTTCATTCTTTTACAAGTGGTTGACCAGTTTTCCCAGCACCACTTGTTAAAGAGATTGTCTTTTCTCCACTGTAAATTCTTGCCTCCTTTGTCAAAGATAAGGTGTCCATAGGTGCATGGATTTATCTCTGGGCTTTTATTTTGTTCCATTGATCTATATTTCTGACTTTGTGCCAGTACCATACTGTCTTGATGACTGTGGCTTTGTAGTAGAGCCTGAAGTCAGAGAGGTTGATTCATCCAGTTCCATTCTTCTTTCTCAAGAGTGCTTTGGCTATTCGGGGTTTTTTGTATTTCCATACAGATTGTGAAATTATTTGTTCTAGTTCTGTGAAAATACCGTTGATAGCTTGATAGGGATTGCATTCAATCTATAGATTGCTTTGGGTATTATACTCATTTTCACTATATTGATTCTTCTAATCCGTGTACATGGTATATTTCTCCATCTATTTGTGTCCTCTTTGATTTCTTTCACCAGTGTTTTATAGTTTTCTATATACAGGTCTTTTGTTTCTTTAGGTAGATATATTCCTAAGTATTTTATTCTTTTTGTTGCAATGGTGAATGAAATTGTTTCCTTAATTTCTCTTTCTGTTTTCTCATTGTTAGTGTATAGGAATGTAAGGGATTTCTGTGTGTTGATTTTATATCCTGCAACTTTACTATATTCATTGATTAGCTCTAGTAATTTTCTGGTGGAGTCTTTAGGGTTTTCTATGTAGAGGATCATGTCATCTGCAAACAGTAAGAGTTTTACTTCTTCTTTTCCAATCTGGATTCCTTTCACTTCTTTTTCTGCTCTGATTGCTGTGGCCAAAACTTCCAGAACTATGTGGAGTAGTAGTGGTGAGAGTGGGCACCCTTGTCTTGTTCCCAACTTTAGGGGAAATGCTTTCATTTGTTCACCATTGAGGATAATGTTTGCTGTGGGTTTGTCATATATAACTTTTATTATGTTGAGGTATGTTCCTGCATCTATTGAGATAATCATATGGTTTTTATCTTTCAGTTTGTTAATGTGGTCTGTTACGTTGATTGATTTGCAGATATTGAAGAATCTTTGCATTCCTGGGATAAAGCCCACTTGGTCATGATGTATGATCCTTTTAATATGTTGGTAGACTCTGATTGCTAGAATTTTGTTAAGGGTTTTTGCATCTATGTTCATCAGTGATATTGGCCTGTAGTTATCTTTTTTTGTGGCATCTTTGTCTGGTTTTGGTATTAGGGTGATGGTGGCCTCATAGAATGAGTTTGGAAGTTTACCTTCCTCTGCAATTTCTGGAAGAGTTTGAGTAGGATAGTGTTAGCTCTTCTCTTAAATTTTTGGTAGAATTCATCTGTGAAGCCGTCTGGTCCTGAGCTTTTGTTTGCTGGAAGGTTTCTGATTACAGTTTTGATTTCTGTGCTTGTGATGGGTCTGTTAAGATTTTCTGTTTCTCCCTGGTTCAGTTTTGGAAAGTTGTACTTTTCTAAGAATTTGTCCATTTCTTTCCAAGTTGTCCATTTTATTGGCATATAGTTGCTAATAGTAGTCTCTTACGATCCTTTGTATTTCTGTGTTGTCTGTTATGATCTCTCCATTTTCATTTCTAATTTTGTTGATTTGATTCTTCTCCCTTTTTTTCTTGATGAGTCTGGCTAATGGTTTGTCAATCTTATTTATCTTCTCAAAGAACCAGCTTTTGGCTTTGTTAATTTTTGCTATGGTCTCTTTTGTTTCTTTTGCATTTATTTCTGCCCTAATTTTTAAGATTTCTTTCCTTCTACTAATCCTGGAGTTGTTCATTTCTTCCTTTTCAAGTTGCTTTGGGTGTAGAGTTAGGTTATTTATTTGACTTTTTTCTTGTTTCTTGAGGTAAGCCTGTATTGCTATGAACCTTCCCTTTAGTACTGCTTTTACAGTGTCGCATAGGTTTGGGGATGTTGTGTTTTCATTTTCATTCAATTCTATGCATGTTTTTATTTCTTTTTTTATTTCTTCTGTGATTTGTTGGTTATTCAGCACCGTGTTGTCAGCCTCCATTTGGAATTTTTAATAGTTTTTCTTCTGTAATTGACATCTAATCTTACTGCATTGTGGTCAGAAAAGATGCTTGGAATGATTTCAATTATTTTGAATTTACCAAGGCTAGATTTATGGCCCAGGATGTGATCTATCCTGGAGAGGATTCCGTGTACACTTGAGAAAAAGGTGAAATTCATTGTTTGGGGGTGAAATGTCCTATAGATATCCGTTAGGTCTAACTGGTCTATTGTATCATTTAAAGTTTGTGTTTCCTTGTTAATTTTCTGTTTAGTTGATCCATCCATAGGTGTGAGTGGGGTATTAAAGTCTCCCACTATTATTGTGTTATTGTTAATTTCCCCTTTCATACTTGTTAGCATTTGTCTTACATATTGTGGTGCTTCTATGTTGGTATTTATAATTGTTATATCTTCTTCTTGGATTGATCCTTTGATCATTATGTAGTGTCCTTCTTTGTCTCTTTTCACAGCCTTTATTTTAAAGTCTATTTTATCTGATATGAGTATTGCTACTCCTGCTTTCTTTTGGTCTCTATTTGCATGGAATATCTTTTCCAACCCTTCACTTTCAGTCTGTATGTGTCCCTTGTTTTGAGGTGGGTCTCTTGTAGACAACTTATACAGGGGCCTTGTTTTTGTATTCATTCAGCCAGTCATTGTCTTTTGGTTGGGGCATCCAACCCATTTACATTTAAGGTAATTATTGATAAGTATGATCCCGTTGCCATTTACTTAGTTGTTTTGGGTTCGAGTTTATACACCCTTTCTGTGTTTCCTGTCCAGAGAAGATCCTTTAGCATTTGTTAGAGAGCTGGTTTGGTGGTGCTGAATTCTCTCAGCTTTTGCTTGTCTGTAAGGCTTTTGATTTCTCCTTCATATTTGAATGAGATCCTTGCTGGGTACAGTAACCTGGGCTGTAGCTTTTTTTCTTTCATCACTTTAAGTATGTCCTGCCATTCCCTTCTGGCCTGAAGAGTTTCTATGGAAAGATCAGCTGTTATCCTTATGGGAATCCCCTTGTATGTTATTTGTTGTTTTTCCCTTGCTGCTTTTAATATTTGTTCTTTGTGTTTGATCTTTGCTAATTAATATGTGTCTTGGGGTGTTTTGCCTTGGGTTTATCCTGTTTGGGACTCTCTGGGTTTCTTGGACCTGGGTGACAATTTCCTTCCCCATTATAGGGAAGTTTTCAACTATTATCTCCTCAAGTATTTTCCCATGGTCTTTCTTTTTGTCTTCTTCTTCTGGGACTCCTATGATTCGAATTTTGGGGTGTTTAACATTGTCCCAGAGGTCTCTGAGGTTGTCCTCATTTCTTTTAATTCTTTTTCTTTTTTCCTTTGCTTCATTTGTTTCCACCCTTCTATCTTACACCTCACTTATTGTATCTTTTGCCTCCGTTATTCTACTGTTGGTTCCCTCCAGAGTGTTTTTGATCTCATTTATTACATTATTCATTATATATTGACTCTTTTTTATTTTTTCTAGGTCCCTGTTAAACCTTTCTTGCATCTTCTGAATCCTTGTCTCCAGTCTATTTATCTGTAACTCCATTTTGTTTTCAAGATTTTGGATCATTTTCACTGTCATTATTCGGAATTCTTTATCAGGTAGATTCCCTATCTCCTCTTTTGTTTGGTTTGGTGGGAATTTATCCTGTTCCTTTACCTGCTAAGTATTTCTCTGTCTTTTCACCTTGTTTATATTGCTGTGTTTGGGGTGGCCTTCTGTGTTGTGGCAGTTTGTGGTTCCTCTTTATTGTGGAGGTTCCTTGCTGTGGGTGGAGTTGGATGGGTGGCTTGTCAAGGTTTCCTGGTTAGGGAAGCTTGTGTCAGTGTTCAGGTGGATGGAGCTGGATTTCTTCTCTCTGGAGAGCAATGAAGTGTCCAGCAGTGAGTTTTGAGATGTCTGTGAGTTTGGTGTGACTTTGGGCAGCCTGTATATTGAAGCTCAGGGCTATGTTCCTGTGTTGCTGGAGAATTTGTGTGGTGTGTCTTGCTCTGGAACTTGTTCGCACTTGGGTCGTGCTTGGTTTCAGTGTAGGTATGGAGGCTTTTGATGAGCTCCTACTGATTAATGTTCCCTGGAGTCAGGAGTTCTCTGGTGTTCACAGGTTTTGGACTTAAGCCTCCTGCCTCTGGTTTTCAGTCTTACTCTTACAGTAGCCTCAAGACTTCTCCATCTCCTTTCAAAGACAATAGGCTGCCTTTCTGGGTGCCTGATGTCCTCTGCCAGCATTCAGAAGTTGTTTTGTGGAATTTGCTCAGTGTTCAAATGTTCTTTCCATGAATTTGTGGGGGAGAAAGTGGTCTCCCGTCCTATTCCTCCACCATCTTAGGACCGCCCCCTCCCCACTCATTTTCTTAAGCTTCATGACATTTCTGCGTTTGCTTGATTGTATCTTTGTGGGGTAAAATTTGACTTTATTTCTCTTTTCTCCAGTATGTCCTATAAACTGATAGATCTAGATACTTAATTCCTCGCCAAAATAAAAGTTCCTTTTACTTTGCTTGGCTTTTCTTCTCATGTGGATATAATTCTCAGCTCTTCATAAATAGGTGTTACATGTATTACCCAAATGTAATTTTTTAATATTGGCTCCGTCTATTTCTCTTGGACTGCTTTAGCTTGTGAAAGAAAAAGAAGACCACTGAATACTTATCTGTGTTTTTAGCACTTCCCAGTAGAATTTCTTTCTTTGCTTTTTTTTCTCCCAATGAGATTTATTTCTGTCCACTGATTTGGCATACCACTGTCCAGTCTTCTAAGTCAGGAAAATATGAATATCAGTAGAAATAGATTAGACTCTGCCATGTTCAAACTAATTCTCTTGTCTTTTATTTGTGTATAAATGTTCAGTTTCTTTAACATGATTGAGTACAGCACAGAATATTCTGATTTCCCAATTTTCAAGGCTAAAATTACTTTTCCTTATTTGCCTTATTATTGCAAACAGTGGGAATGTTCTGCCACTATTATTTCTCAAAATTCTTAACTTCTTTTATTCTTTTAGCATTTTGTGTTTTAAGTATTCCATCAATACTTTGGTGTAATAATATGCTCTCCTATTTTTAGAGCACTAATTTTGCTAACAGATTACTTTGATTTTGAATGCACTGTGTCATCCCCATGGAAATAGTACTTCACTAGAAATTCTAGTTCATAAAGCTTAGCTCTTCAGAAATGTTTCTCTTCTTCATTATCTTTGTTTTGTTACATAACTTTTAAAAACAAAGCATCTTCTCAGATGTAGCTGTTAACATCTATTTATTGTGCTGCTTCCTATATGGATGATTTGTTGTGCAAAGGTGAGGTTAATATATGGATTGAGAAAAGGAATTAAATAGGGTTATGTTTATCCTATGATAATTTAAAGAGTCTATAGGAAAGGCATAATACTAACAATATAGTATACTCTTCTTTGTCAGTAGACTTATTACTTACTCTACCAGCAGTTAGACATCTACATATTTCACACTCTGGTGTTTTGTGTAATGGGGAAAATGCTAGGAAGTAAGCTACTATAAAAAATTTATTCATGAAAGTTATAAGGTATGGTCTAAGGATATAAACATAGTATTAATGACCTTTTTCTATCAATAGGAAATTAAATTGTATTGACTACAGTCAGTTTGCTAAGACCTAGAAGCTTAATCATTAAGCACATATCTTAGAATTAAGATGATTTAATCACAGTCATGGTAGATAATTTCTCCATTTGAATTCTTTTGCTTATCATTCATTTACTCACTTATTGATGTCCATGTTTTCCCTAGTTCACTATTCCTCAGAATAGAGTTGAACCATAAAACATTGCTATTACATGAAGAAACTAAAAAGATAACTTCATTAATTTTGTATGTTTGTTTTTTGAGAAGGGGGGAGGGGAATCAAACCTCAAGTAAGTAAAATTATGTGTACACAGGAAAGCTTAGCAACCACTAGTCTGACTGGCTCTTAGAATTTATGTGAAAGGGAATGCTATTATTATTGGGACTTCTGTTATAATTTTTTTTTAATGCAGTTCATCAAGTAACAGATCAGGCTATTAATATCCTGTAAGAGCTTAAAAATTATATTTAAGATTGTTTGTTGTTGGAAACAATTCAGCATCAAGAGACCAGATCAAATAAATAGAGTCAAATATTCAGCTACTATGTAGACATAAAAATAAGATAGATGTATATATTCAGAGAAGAGCTCTAAATACATTATTAATTGAGAAAAGTGAAATACTAAGTATATAAATATAATCTCATTCTTTACAACTTAAGGGATATTTGTTTACTGACGTATGCAGAAATATTTACTAGTAGGATACACAAGAACCTTAATATGGTTTTATGTATTTTTTGAATTGTAATCATATGCATCTACTGCTTAATTAAAATACGTAAACAATTAAAAGTACCTTTTTGTAGTAAAACATTGGAAGAAGGTCTTTTAAATTTCAGAATCTGTATTTTGACCTTGGAAATAGTAGATAAGGCAGCAATAATCTGTGTTATTTTTATTGTTGTAGGAAATGTTCTTAAACTTAGAAAACTGTTACTTAAAACAGGATTACTCTTTCCTAGGATTTCCACTTGAACAGAGTTAACCTGGAGGAGTCTTCAGGAATGGAGAATTCTCCAGCTGGTGCTAGACCAAAGAGGAAAAATAAGAAGTCTTATGACTTAACTCCAGTTGATAAATTTTGGCAGAAACATAAAGGAAGGTAAATAAGAAAAACATTGATAAGTAAAAGATTCAACCCCTAAAAAAATGCAAAAATGTCACCTGACTTAATTAATTAGATTTAAAAAAAATCAAAACCAGTCATAATGGTTCATCTATGCAATGAATAAGAACTGTAAATTAAATAGTCTAAGGAGCTATGTCTTTATTGCTTACTGTCCTAGTTCTTATGTTGTTTTTGTTGTTTTGTGGGGATCACTTCCCTTTAAAATATGTCCATTCCATATGATTTTATAGATTTTATACGTAGTCTTTAAATTTCATTTCTGTTCCAATTGACCCTCTGTAGCACTATTTCTGCCTTTTATTAAGATTGGTTTCGGTGATTGGGAAACATCAAGGTGTGATTTACCCTTTTTGTTCCTTTGGACAAACCCAATTTTAGCTATCTGTGAAGAAAATACTTAAGCCTGAAAACCAGTTTTATTCAAAGTACATTAGGAATAATAGGTGAAAAAATTGTAGCAATTTGCCATTTGATTTATTATAGGCAGGTGTACAGATCCCATGTATTGCTGTGATCCCTTAATTGAGGGTATTTCATGAGCTCAGTAACTGCTGTGTAAGTTATCTAGTGGTATTATGGCTAGAGGAATCTTTCTAAAGAAACAGAAAAATCATTCCTCTGAGAGAAAAAGAATGTTGCTCATCAACAATTATGGAAATGCGATGTTATTTATTATAATTTGGACTGTTTCAACTGCTACAGTATATATAGTAGCATCTGTCTATCCATCTCTATATATCTGTGTCCTTGATTCTGCTTTCTTTTTGGTCTTACTTAATTTTAAAGAGAAGTAGGGTGTAGACTTGGTTCAACATGATGGGGCTTTTTTGTATGTTTTATTTCTTTTTATTTATACCTTTCTCTTTTTTTTAAATTTATTAACACTGGAAATCATATTGCTATAACAAATAGTTTCAGTGTGTCTGCAGTGAAAAGTCACTGTCTTTCCCTCTCTCTGACTAATGCAGTTTTGGGTACTGTCGTAATTTTCCTTATTTTAGATGGTTTTCTTCTCTTCGAAATCCCATTGTCTACATTTCCTTTTAGAATAGTAAAGTATAAGAATTTACATCATTTATCAAGGAAAGATCACATTCCCTAATAGACAAAAGCTTAAATGAAAACAATTTTATTCACATATGGAAATTTTGAATATTTTCCTTAGACCGTATGTTTAGGAACAATCTAAGAGCATGAATTTGTATAGTATGAACTTTAATTTTTTGTTTGGTAGAAATAGCCCCTACTTTGAATATCATGCAATGATAGTAATACGGACACAGACACTGGGAGACAGCACAGAGTTAAAACAAGTGACCTAAATCTCTCTAGTATTCATTTTCCTCATCTGTAAGATGTGGGATGGTAATTCTCTCTATTGTCCTATTTCAGAAGGTTGTTGTGAAGACTGACATAATATAAAGAAAGTAACTTACCCCAAATGATCCAGCTTTCATTGGTAAAAGCAAAATGAAAACCAGTTCTGGCAGATTCCAAAGTCCCTGGTCTTAACTGTCAATACTATGTATTTACCTTACAAAACTGTGGTCAGAATTAAATGAGACAATAGAGACGGATTCTTAGCATAGTATTTGGCATATAGCAGTAGTAGTAGTAGTGGTGTTAGTCACTCAGTGCTATCTGATTGTGACCCCTCAGACTGTAGCCCGCCAGGTTCCTCTGTCCATGGGATTCTCCAGGCAAGAAGACTGGAGTGGGTAGCCATTCCCTTCTCCAGAGGATCTTCCCCACCCATGGGGTCTAACCCAGGTCTCCTGCATTGCAGGCAGATTCTTTACTGTCTGAACTACAGGGAACCTTGGCATACAGTAATCTCTCAGTAAATGCAGGCAGTGATCATTGTCTGTCAGCCCTGAGACCTAAAGGTACTAGAAATTTTAAGGATGAGCCAGAACATTTTACCTGCTCGCTGCTATCTTTTGCCAACAGACTCCTCTGGATCTCAGTTAGGGACTGCATTTGTCATGTAAAACTGGACTGTGTTCCTCACAATCATTTCAGATTTTGTCATTTCTTTGCTCATCATTAATGAAGTGTTATCAAGTATCAGAGTGGAGGAATGGGGAAAAGTTTTTGTTTTATTGCTTGATGAGAAGTGACCATTTCTTCCTTAAAGGAGAGAAAGCTTCTGGCCTCCCCTAAGACTGTAGATGAAAAATACTTATGTTAGGAAGGAACTATTTCATGGGCAACACATACTCATCTAGATAACATTCAGGATTAACACTGCATGACCGTTTCTACCTGAATTGCTCAGTGATTACAGATGAGTTGTATTTGAAGTCTATGGAAATTGCTGCTAAACTGAGGAGTTTAGCAGCTGTACATACTGAGAAGATATCAGGGACTGAACCAACAAAACTGGCCTACATTCTGTTTTTACCAGTGGTGTTCTACATATCAAATTTACAGATTTGAAAGTTTTTTTCACAGTTACTTATATGTAATATTTTTTGATACATGTTTGTAGTTACATGGACCCTTTGGCACTATGGGTCATAATACTTACTTGGTCTTTGATGTACCATGGCTTCTCTTCCTTTGTTTTTCAGTCACTTCAATATCTTTTTATTTTTTCTAATAGCTAAAGGTGAAGAAAAATCGATACAGTTAGTGAAAAGAATAGAAATAAAGTTTAAATTTGTTTATATATATAAGTATTATATACATTTTAAAGTAGTATTTAGAATGTAAATAGATATCACAAGAAAATGTAGTTTGATTTATCCTAATGTTTTCTGCCTATGTTGTATATAAAATATATGCAAATATAAATAAGTATATTTAAAATAATCCTCATTGTATACGTTTCAAAATTCACACAAAAGTCAATCTTTTAATTTTACACTCATAATTCATCTTCTGCAAAACTGTTTTAGTCCATTCCCAGAAGTTGCAGAATCAGTTCAGCAAGAACTAGAGTCTTACAGAGCACAGGAAGATGAGGTTAAACGACTTAAAAGCATTATGGTAAGATTCTGTTTGCTTTCTTGGTAATATAAGGGAAGCAGGAGGACATCTGGAAGGAGAAAGAGGTTAACTTTTTTCCGTTATAAAAATTCAAGACCTTCCATTGCTTTAATAACAAAAAAAAAAATTGTTCTCTTAAAAGATTGTTACATAAAAGATTTTTTTAAAAAAGAAATCTTAAGTTCTGAGGAGTAGAGGGAGCATTAAAAAAAACTAATACAAATTTATGATTTGAAAAAATATATGTGAGTTTATTTTAGACATGTATGTTCCAGTGCTGCTCATTTTACTATACTTTGATCTCACTTCAAACTTCATCTCTATTTATTACTATATGTAGTGACCTGTGGCAAGTCTCTGGACCTATTTCTTTATCTGAAAATGCCAGATGCTTCCTTTTTAGTCATCCAACCATTTGTTAGATTGGTGGTGACTAGAATTTTTCTATAACTATCAAAAATGCAGATGCTTGCTCCTTAAGAGGGGAAGATTTATTATTCTGGGTGACCTAAATCTTACTACTGTTTATCAGTGATCCTAGGAATATATTGATGAAAATCAGTGCTTTGGCTTGGGATTTCTGAGTAGTTACTGGGACCTCTTTTTCCTTCCCAGGGACTAGAAGGTGAAGATGAAGGAGCCATAAGTATGCTTTCTGACAATACTGCTAAGCTAACATCAGCTGTTAGGTAAGTAAGCAGTATATCCCCTTTGAAGTCTTTCTGTTGATATGATTTATATTGGAAGTTAAAAAATCGATAAATATTTTTCATGATAGGGAATAGTAATAGTATATACCTCTAAGTTCGAAGAGCTAATTGTATTTTTACTATAGTCAAGCTGACTTGAGTTCCCTCCTTTATTCTTTTAATTTTTTTATTGAAGGATCACTGCTTTACAGAATTTTCTTGTTTTCTGCCAGTTACCAACATAAATCCTTTATATAGCAGATTATTTGTTTCTTTTACTAGTTAGAATTGTGTAATGGGAGTAATTTTGTCATTGAGATAGTATTGATGATAAGGTAAGGTGAGTAATTGTTAATTTTATCATTGCTGCTGTTACTGTGTCAGATAAAGTTTAAGCAGTGTCTTTTGGATACTTTAAATACCATCAAGGAGAGAAAGTTCCATGTTTTAGAAATACAGGTAAAATTTTCGCATAAATCTGATTTTATTCTAAACCTCCACGTTTTGGAATTAGAAAGTGAAATGATAGAATGATGATATTTGGGAGGCAGATTATTTTAAATAAGAAGCATTTCAACTGTATTAAAGTGGTAAATACTGTATATGTTCAAGCCTAGAGATTAAGTTCAGTTGATAGTTAAACATGTAATTTTGGCCCTGTTTTACTATTCCAAGTTTCCTCAGAGGAAACACCCAGGTTTGAGTTTTATTAAAATTTATGTCATTTCGTTAGAAATTTTAACAGTTAATTTTCAATTTTTTTATACTTGTAGCTCTTTGCCAGAACTCCTTGAAAAAAAAAGACTTATTGATCTCCATACAAATGTTGCCACTGCTGTTTTAGAACATATAAAGGTAAATTTAACTTCTCCCTCCTTACAATATAACTACTAATTTTGTAGGTTTTAGACTTTTTAAGATTCTTATTCAGTATCTTATTGAGCCCTAACTGTAAGGTTGAGTTATAATTATTGAAGGCAGCATTATTACCTTCATTTTTGCACATGAAGAAACCAATCCAGGAAGGTTAGTGATTTGCCCAAGGTCACACATTCAGTAAGGAGAACTTAGCACCTGTGATATTTTTATTATGTTTCACTGCCTTAGTAATGCCTCTACATGTCCTGCTTTGTTAATAATAGATTTGTATCTGAACATCAGTAATTCAGGTTTAGACACCCCTTTACTATAGTACTATCTGAAATATGTTGATAACATCACATAATGAAATGCAACTTGGTTCTGAACATTTTAGCTTAAGATTAGTCTGTTAGCCTTATAGCTTCTTAACTATCTCCTACTATGCTGTGATTTTGAAACACATGTATTGGATAATCCTGTATGTTGTCTGTCATAATTATTTTTTCTCATTACTTTATTCATAACTCCATATCAGTTTGATTTAATCCATTCATCAGTATTCTATTGTCATTTATTTGGACATGGAACTGAATTCCAGTGACAGATTGGTGATATACCAAAATGTAGTTACTACTGACCCCTGCTTTCCATTTGAGATGATACATTTGAAAAAGCAATAAAAACTAAATATACTTTCTGTCTGTCAAACGTGTTGATAACAACTTGTATTTATGGAAAAGGGGATTAAACATTTTTTAATGATTTTAAAAGTCTTAGAGCACTAGAAAGGAGCTAATACAGATAGATTTGATCATTGTAGATCATAGAATTTAAACCTACATAATTTCTATTAAGCTGACACCTGATTTTTTTCTTTGTTCCACTTCTTGATTTTGATCTTGCTATTTTCATATACCTACAGGAATAGAAATATAATTGTGCCGTCTGTAGATGATATCTGATGATAACTTCCATATGTTGTAGCTCTGTAAAGTGGAAAAAGGCTGCTCATTTTTTTTTACCTGAGGTCATTGTCTCCAGTGAAGATAATATATATAACTGGTGGAATGTAACAGAGAGCTATATTCAGTGATTTCCTTCACTCAGAAAAGACAGACTTTGCTTACAAAGCTAATATAAAAAGTTAAATAAAACTGTTGTATTAAAACAAAATGTAAGTTCTAATTTACATTGGCTAAACTATAGTTTTGTAATCAAGATCTTCTGATCTATTAAACCAATGCTCTTTGAGTACATGCTGTGTGTTTATGACAGTTGTTAACAGTCTATGTGTTACGCTGAGATTTAAACAGTTTTGTGGACTTTTTTTGACTTTAGTTTTTTCCAGGGTTTTTGGTTTTTCTTTGGAGGGGGCAGTTCTCACAGCTGTAAAATCAGGAAGGTGCTAAACTCAGCTCCTACTTCCAAACCGAATTGTGTAACCCAAAGTGTTTAAAAACATATTATCATACAAATGGAAAGTGTACATTTTCATCTTTTTCATAAAACTTTACAAACACTATCCTGCCACAAATTTATATGAATATACTCTAGATCAAAGACTATGGTTTATGGTTTGAGGAAATTCTGGATAAAGTAATTTACTCAATTGTGTTTATTAAATGGCTCTGTGGGTATTGTGCGTGGCCCTAGAGATCCCATGGTAAACAAGATGGACAAGTTCTTTCTTCTTTTGGAGCTAATCTTACATTGACAAAAAGCAAAGTAAGCAATTAGAAAGCATGGCATTTAGGTGGTATGAAAACAGCAAAATAGGGTGATAAGAGGTAATAGACAGTGGCCCAGAGGGCTGTTCTGGAGGAAGTGAAATTGCCTTTGATGAGATGATGATTGAGTTGAGACCTGAATCACGCAAAGGAACCAGTTAGTGAAAATCTCAGGGCCACCCATTTCAGGCAGAGGGAAAAAGTGCTGCAAAGGCCCTAGGGCAAGAAGAAATTTACTATTTTAGAGGACCTAGAAGATGACTGATGTACTCATAGTGAGGAGGGAAAGAGTTGATAACACTATTGGATCAAGAGAAATAGGGATTTAAGTATGATGGAAGTCATTGGAGGTTAATGCCATGATTTGATCTATGTTTCAGCTAGAGAATGGTCTGAGGAGTGTTGAGGAACGGATGAGTTCTGGAAGACGGCTATTATACTTGTCTAAGTAGAGAATGGTGTTTTTTAAGGAAAAATTTACTTATAAAATTCTTTATGATGCTTATTTACAACTTTACATGAGCTATGAATCAATTTGTCCTAATGGATGCCATCTGTCTGATAAATTTTATTATGTCACCATGCCTGACCCAAAATTTCCTCTTTCAGATCTGGTTGCTTGGCTCTCTATAAAAGAACTTGTTTCTTCTGGATTGCTAATAAGCAGAGCATCTTATACTAAGAAACTAATTTGTCATTCAGGGTGTTAAGTATTTTTATATAAAATAAATGTAAAATATGTATATAAAATAATTTTATATGAAATAATTTTTGTGCTATAACTCAAGGAAGACACCATTTTCCTAATAGGATCTGATATAAAGGACATTATATAAGGTTATTTACTTGCAGAGGGAAAATTTCTTGTATAAGACACCATGTTCCTTGTTGGATCATTCTAGGAATCCCGATTAATACCAGAAGTTTTTTTGTTTTTTAAATCTTAGATACAGGAGCATATTTATTTTAAATATTTGCATATAAATTATAATTGTATTTATTAAGCCACATACTCTGAGTTATCCTGATATTAGAAATTCTGTTAGTATAGAAAAATTGCAGTGTTTTTTGAGAAGAGTCCTGTCTTAATTAAAACATCTCTTTATTCTCCTAAGCTAGCATGTAAATTGTGTTGCTTCCAATTTTTCTCATTACTTGTAGTTATAAAATTTTTCTTATAGTTTTTATAATTATTAAATTTCCAACTTTAAAATATTTACTTCAAAATGATACATTTATTTGTGCCATTTTTATGTTATACCATCTGCCTCTGGCTATATAATGTTCAACAATAATTTAAAAAATATTTTTCTCCAATATCTCTTACTCTTTACTAGAATTTGTTGACCATCTGGGCTTCACTTCTTTGTAAACATTCATTCACTTAAGCAGTAAATATTTATTTATTATTGTTATTGTTATTAGCAAGAACATTATGACTCTTTATGCAGAGATCTCAGAACACATCTCTTGGTATTTGTCTTTATTGCAGTTTTGCATATTTCTTATTTTGGGATGTTTCATTTGTACCTGCTGCTTATATTTCTTTAGATCATTTTCTAAAGCAGAATACTAGAAGAAATTAATCTCTTTAGAAGTCCTGGTAGTTATCCAGCAGTTGATGTTTGGCAGCACAGCAGTTTGTGACAACTTTGACAAATATTATCATGTAAATTTATTGATACTCTATAAAGATTTTAGTGGCTTGAGTAGTCAACTTTGGTTTAATAGGTTAAGAGTAAATTGTGAGTTGTGAAGGAACTTTCCCTGCAGCAGACAGATTCTCTAGTTGTGTCACGGGAGCCTAGTTGCTCCAAGGTGTGTGGGGTCTTAGTTCCCCACCAGAGATCTGATGTTTACCCCCACTTGTTGGTTATTAGGGAATGGATTCTGAGATTACTTAAATTTGTAGACAGATTTTAGTATACTTTAATGATTACTGTCTCAGCTGCATAGCCACCTGGAATTAATTATTCTCTAGCATCAGAAACCTAAGAAAAGGAAAAGTCACCTACATGTAAGTCAGAGTAGAAGAAAGAGAGAAATGGCATACATGCTCTTTCCTTAGTACTCCCACCTGAGAGGAAGAGCTCTCACATCTGAGTGCTCCTTACCGAGGTAGCTGGCCAAGAATAAGTGGTTACTAAGCTCTTGGGAATTATTGGTGCTGGATCTTCGTTTCTTTCTTGCTGCTTCCTGTGGAGAAAGTTAAGTACTGAGTTAGGTCTAAAGACATCCTCTGATCAAGCAAACATGTACCGACTTAGCTCTGTATACACTGAGCAAGACTTAGCTCTTGCTAGCAATGCGAATTTTCAACTAGAGCACCTCCTTCAGGGGACTTATTCTTCTTTGGTCCAACTTCTTTATCTTTCTTAGGGAAAAATAAGCTTTCAAAATAAAGTAGAAACTGAACTGATCAGCACATCAAATTAACCAATGCCCTTTATTCCCTCAGAAACAGTGGTTGCTGACCACATTATTGCCATGCTAACATGAAGCATCTTGTGTGTTTGCAAATTGAATTTTTTGTTTGTATTTGATTCCAGTCTATTTATGTCAATGGTATGAGTAGGAAAAGAGGTTTGTTTCTCTAAAACTAAGTTACCTGCCTTAGACTCAGTGAAGGTGGTGATTTAATTATTACTTAATTTAGTAGCAGTGGCAGGGGGCAGACAACAACTGTAAAACATTGAAAAATCTTGAAAGTACTAGAATTGCTTTATGTTGTAATTGTAAACATTTATAAAGTTTTGTATCTCGCTTCAAAGAAACTTGAAGTTATAGCTGATCACTTCAGTTCAGTTCAGTTCAGTTCAGTTGCTCAGTCGTGTCCGACTCTTTGCGACCCCATGAATCGCAGCACGCCAGGCCTCCCTGTCCATCACCAACTCCCGGAGTTCACTCAGACTCGAGTCCATTGAGTCCGTGATGCCATCCAGCCATCTCATCCTCTGTGGTCCCCTTCTCCTCCTGCCCCCAATCCCTCCCAGCATCAGAGTCTTTTCCAATGAGTCAACTCTTCACATGAGGTGGCCAGAGTACTGGATCACTTAACATGTGCATTATGCAGGAAAGAGAAAAATTTCAGTCCATGAACCTCAGTGCTCAACCATCTTAGGTCTACCTCAAAATTGACAGACAATTGTATGTATTAGATCTTAAGTTAAATTGTAGTTTTTAAACATGGATATACAGCCAGGTCCTTTTTTATTTTTTCTTTTGGCTGAGCTGGGTCTTCATTGATGCTTGCAGACTTTATCTAGTTGTGATATGTGGGGGGACCACTTTCTAGTGGAGGTATATGGGTTTCTCATTGCAGTGGATTCCTTTGCTGCAGAGCACGGGCTCTAGGGCGTACAGCTTTGTAATTGTGGCACAAGAGCTCAGTCATTGCGGCTCACAGATTGACCCATGGGATGTGGAATATTCCCAGATCAGGGATCAGACCCATGTCCCCTGCATTGGCAGGCAGATTCTTACGCACTGGACCAGCAGGGAAATCCCCCTTTTTTTTTCTTTGCATTAACTGACTTTGATTAACTGATCACTGCTCTCCTGATCACTATAGGGAAGAAACTGTACTGTCCTGTAAATCAGAACATTTCTCTGTCTGGATTTTGACTAATCTGTTTTAAATGATCTTTTATCCAGTACACTACTGAGTGAATGTTCATATGACCTTGCTGTCTTTTCTTCAAGGCAGGAGAAAATATATCCTATAGCAGGAAGTCCCCAATGGACAGACTGTATCTTCTACCTCCTTTCATCCCAAATAAGATTAGTCATTATCAGAACTTAAAGAAGTTTGCTTTACTCCAAGTATGACCAAAGACAGCTCTTCAGTGTGTAAAATGTCTTTTAGTTTCTCACACTAAGTTTCTGGAGACTTCTTCCACATCTTCAAAAAACAAAGTGTGGAATTACCTTTCTCTTTCACTTTTCCACCATCAGGTTTCATGAAGATAAAGCTTTGTCATTAGCAAGACTCAATAGATTCATAAAGGTTACATTCAAAGAATTAAAGACTTCTCACAACTCAATAGAGAAAATGCACAACCCAATTTTTAAAAAGGCAAAAAGTTTGAACAGAGATTTGACTGAAAAAGATATCCGAGTGATGAATAAGTTCAACATCAACAATAATTAGAAAAATAACAAACTAAAACCATAGTGAGATACCTCTGCATATCTATCGGAATGTCTAAATTTTAAAATATTGATCACGTCAGCCTTTGGCAAGGATGCAGAACTAGAATTCTCATATTTTGCTGGTAGCAGTGTAAAATGGTGCACCCACTTTGGAAAACAGTATCTCTGTTTCTTAAAATGTTAAACACAAATCCATCATGTGCTCCAGCCATTCTACTCCTAAGTTTACTCAAGATAAATGAAAGCAAATGTGTTCATTATACATGAATATTCATAGCAGCTCTTTGTCATAGCCCCAAACTGGAAATCAGTCAGATGTCTATCAACAGGCTAATTAAGTAAACAAAGTCCAGTATATCTATACAGTGGATAGTATTCAACGATTAAAAAGGCACTACTATTAATACATACAACAGTGTGTACTCGATGAATCTCAGAGTAATTACACTGAGTGAAAGAAGCTACATACAGAAAAAAAGAGCACATAATCTATAGTTGCATTTATAGAAAATTCAGAAAAAGGCAGGCTAATCTATAGTCA
Source organism: Ovis aries (assembly GCF_016772045.2). Taxonomy (NCBI): domain Eukaryota; kingdom Metazoa; phylum Chordata; class Mammalia; order Artiodactyla; family Bovidae; genus Ovis; species Ovis aries. The sequence continues at coordinate 39,110,955 of NC_056071.1, forward strand.
CAGAAAGTAGGACATGAAGAATGGTGTTGGAGAGTAAAAGAAGGATGTTTACAATGAGAGAATTTCCTTAACTGATGTGAATGATCTGTTCACTATCTGGATTGTGTCTATGGTTTCATGGGTATATACTTACATTAAAACTTAACCAAATTCTGTGTTTTATATGTTATTTTACTTTGATAAAAGTGAAAAACATAATGCTTAGCATTCACCTACTTCAGATCATCTATAAGTAAGAAAACAGATTTTTATTAAGTCATTGAGAAAACCAAAGACTAATTTTGGTAATGTGAGTTTTTGGCTTTACAGCTTAAATGACATAGAATAGCAAGAAACAGAGGATATGCTACATAGCTTGTGAGTGGGTAAACCTGGGAGGTTTTTTTTTCCAGTCTTTTCTCTTATAAGAATATGCTGTAAGTTAAACACAGAAAGTAGAAGCAGACTTGTGATGAACAGTCTCAGATGTTTAAAATGAAAGGAGAGGACAGATGCATTCCTTAACTTTTTAAATAGATATCTCACATTTTATTTATTTATACCTTGACTTGTTCTACAGAATTTAAGGTCACTTACAATGTCAGCACGTAGAATAACAGAATAGAGAATAATTCATAAGCACCAGGGGTATACAAATCAGACTAGAAAGTAGAAAATCAAACATTGCCCTTATAATTCTTCAGTCCTGTGGCCCCCATTTTCCAGAGTCCTTCACAAACCTACTGGGGAACTTGGGACTAGAAGGAACCTTGGGACAGAGTTCTTAGCAGATTCCACGAGATAGTGAGGTTTCTTCTTTTTTGGTCAAATAAAGTTAGAAGTAAAATGTGCTATATCTTCCTCTTGGAGATTCATAATGCAACGTTATATATGCATTTTAAAAACATTTTTAAAAAACTTAAACTCTGTTGACTTTGGAACGCTTCTAGGGATTATTTCTTAACCAACTGTAAGAACTAGCACCCTGCAGAACGTATTTTGTGAAATATTCTTCATTTAATCATTGAAGGAAATAAGATATACCTCTTACCTCCAAAAAAGGTAAAATATTCCCTAGTTAATGGCAGAGTTGGAACTCATACCTAAAACTCTTTGTATTTTGTATTTTGACTTGTAATTTTTTTTTGCTATGTTATTTATCATTGTTATTCTGTTTCAGTCCAGCTCAGTTTATCAAGTAAAGTCAAGAATACCTCATTTAAAGAAGAATTTTGCATTCTTTTACTCAGCTCCTTCTGATAGTGCCATTTTGGCTTTCTTTCCTCTGTACTTATTGATCACCTATAATGTACAGTTCTGTAGATGGTCCTTATTTTAATCCAGTAAAAACATTCACATCTTGATTGTTATGTGAATTCACCGCAAATTCACCACATATATGTAAATTATGTGTATTACCAAAAAAATAAATATATACTAATTGACAAGTATACTTCATTGTATACAAAAGAAGCAATAAATTTTTCTTGAGGAGAATGTAATTTTCCCTCCTCTTTATCTGTGGTGTATATGGAATCTGACCTGGATTTGAATCTCAACTCTCTGCTTCTACTCTGGTAACCTTGAATAAATTTATGTTTCTTTGTGTCTGTTTCTTCATCTTTAAAATGGGACTAATAATTCCTAGTTTATAGTGTTGTCTGGAGAATTAAATGAAATAATCTGATTTTGTAGCTTTTAAACACTATTCTCTGATACCCTAGACTCAATAGAGACATTTAATTGGTCACTTGTATCTATTTTATGTTTAGGGTTCTGCAGAAGATTTGGTTTGAGAAAGAGGGTCCTGAGGTTCTCTGTTTAGAAACATTTGAAAGCCATAGCTGTAAGTAAAGTGCCTTGCACATACTAGATACTGAACAGATACTAGTTCTCTTATGCAGGTTAGATCTTTACTTCATTCCTTTCCCTCCCCTATGAGGCTCCTTCCCAGTCAGTATATTGAAATGCTACATGATTTTTATTTAACTCCTTTATGGAAATATAGTTCACATACCATATAATTCACCTTTTTAAAGCATACAATTTAGTGGTTTTTACTATTTTCAGAGAGTTACACAACCATAATCACAAAGCAATTTTAGAACATTATCACCTTCAAAAGAATGTCTACCCACTAGCCATCAGATTAACTTGTTTTTTAATTCTGCTTCCATTGTTCATTAGAAGTTAAAACGTGGATAAGTTAATACGTCAAGACGAGCAAAACGAGTCTGAGTGGCCATGTTTCTTCATTTATGCGGGTACACACGCTAGAGTCCATTATGGCATTTAACATGCTTGATTTTATCTATTGAATCACGAATGCTTGATTCTCTGCATTTTTCACTTCTGGAAGTTCATTTATCTACTTCATAACTTTTAAAGATGATTACTTGATCTGTATATGTCTTGCTCTGAGCTTAGAAATTTGACATATATTTTGCTACAAGACAGGTGCTTTGTTAGACTCCTAGGGTTAAACAATTAGAAACATTCTAGGAAGTTTATAGTTCTAGAAGGGTATGTAAACCAAAGAGAGTAATGTGGTGTAATCATTGCTGTTACAGAGAAGTGTGTGAGGTGCTGTCAGTACACACTTAAGGGCTTAATTAATTCTCCCAGTGAAGAAGGAGATTGGGAAGGAGCAGGAAAGGGAAGAAACAGAGGTTGAATAGTTCTAGAGAAGCTGCAAAGATGCAAGACCTTGACAAATTAGTAGAATTCACTGGGCAGGTGATGGAGGAGAAATGCATTCTAAAAAAGCTAAGAGAATAATTCAAGCCCAAGCTTGAGGATTAAAAGCATTCACTACTTTTAATGAAAAGTCAATGAGTTAATTGATGTGACAAGAGGGAACTGAACCTGGTGAATAGTGGTAAAACAGGAAAGTTGGCTGGAGCAGATTGTGAGGCCCTGAAAGTCAGCCTAACACCTTATTTTATCTCCTTCCCCCTTCCATTCTTGGCTTTATTCTACAGATAATTAGCCTTTCCCAGTCTAATATTTATGTTAACATAGGGCTTCCCTGGTGGCCTCGGTTGGTAGATAATCCGCCTGCAGTGCAGGAGACCTGGGTTCGATCCCTGGCTTGGGAAAATCCCCTGGAGGAGGGCATGGCAACTCACTCCAGTATTTTTGCCTGGAGAACCCTCATGGACAGAGGAGCCTGGCGGACTGCAGTCCATGGGGTCACAAAGAGTCGGACGCAACTGAGTGACTAAGCACACACAGTTCCTACTACCATCATTTCATTTCCCAGGAATTATCTTTGGCTTTTTTCACTATTTTCCTTCCTACGTACATTCTCATGTTAATTATTAAGTATACGTCTCTGTTTCCATTCCCACAGTCACCACCGTGGTCACTTTCCTAGGATCTCCTTCCTGTTTCTTTTGTTCATTTTTGATGTTGCATTTTTCCATTCCTAGTACTTTAGCATGTATCTATTTTGTTTATTCAAAGTAGCTTTATACAGTAATTAAAATAGTTCCTATATCAGGGAATCTTAAAAACAAAATGTGGAGAGCCATTTGTCAAAAACAAAAACTCTATTACAAAGTTTATTAACTCTTATCTCAACTTCACTCAAGGAAATTCCCCATGTACTGGTGTAGAATATATTGCTGAGTGAAAACAAGGGACAGCAGAGTATAGTATATTGCCTTTTGTGTCAGAAAGCAGAGGGATATTAGGATATAGATACTATTTGCTTGTATTTGCATAGAGAAGCTGAAAAACTATAGGAGAAATAAATAGCCAAAGAAGCAGGTGGAAATGGGGTAGAAAAGGACAGGAGTGAGGACAGGTCTCAGTATATTTACCTTTTCATGTTTTGATTTTCACGCTGAGTATTTCATCTGTTTAAAGCTCTGGCCTCGTATGCCACAGTGGAGGAGTGGGATTGAGGGGTTGATCACCTGTTGCCTCATGTACACTGCTGAATCTGCCATTCAGACCTATCCACTCTGATCATGCCTTGATATCCCTTTAACCAGGGCTCTGCTGGTGGCTCAGACAGTAAAGAATCCACCTGTAGTCGAGAGACCTGGTTTCGATCCCCAGAGAAGGGGATGGCTACCCACTCCAGTATTCGTGCCTGCAGAATCCTGTGGACAGAGGAGCCTGGAGAGCTATAGTCCATGGGGTCACAAAGAGTTGGACATGACTGAGCAACTAACACACAAACACACACACACACACACACGGACAGAGGAGCCTGGTCAGACACAACTGAGTGACTAACATGCACACACAGGCATACTCACACACACATACACACGATTGCTTTAAGTGAAATGAACTCTGTCTATCCGTGTCCCCAAATCACTTTCAGAACAACTCAGAATTCATCACTTTCTTCTGTATAATTGGTTAATGTTTATTTCATTCTATCATCTTAATTTAATGTTTATTTATATTCTGTATTTATATTTTGATTCTTTATTGATATCTCTGTGTTCTCATTTATTTCATGAATGATTTCTACTTAGATTGGTAACATCTTCAGTAGTAAAGCATGTTCTTGTCTCTCGCATCTTATCTGAAGCATAATCTAATAGATGCTTCATGATTTTTATTTACCTTGGATTATCCTAACATGTTAATTTTATTTGGATAATTTTAATCAACAGATTTTAAATTAGAAAAGCTGCAGTACAGAAAAGCAAAGTTTGACTACTTTTGCTTTAATTAAACTTCAAAGTATTTAGTGGGGAAATTAATGAACAGTTTAAGCCATTGAAAATAGTTAGGATAACTTTCTGTCTAGTTATAAAATTATGTGGATTTACTCACTAAAGAGTAAACATAACTTGACCACTTGACATTAATTTGCATGAAATAGTGTTATTTGTATGGTAGTTACGTATTAACACAATAATTGAGATTTGTGTGAGTTTTGTCTTTGTTACCATACGACATGCAGAGTTATTGTAAATTTATAAGTCAAATATAAATGAAATAGTCTCATTTTTTACACTAAGTGTATGGTTAAAAGTAAAACAAGGTAAAATAAATTCTACTAGGAAATTAACATTTGTTTTTAAAATTGATCATAGAAAATAGGCACTAGTAAGCAGAGAGGTTTTTAGTATGTTTTTATTAATGTTCTCTAATCTGATACTTATTTTGAAACAGGCAAGAAAACTGGATGTGTATTTTGAATATGAAGAAAAAATAATGAGCAAAACTACTCTGGATAAATCTCTTCTAGATATAATATCAGACCCTGATGGTATGTATCATAAATTTGAGGTTAATATAAGTTTTTCATCTGATGAACCAGTATTTCAATTTGAGTAAAATTTGAATAGAATTATTGTTTTTCTCACAATCTTTGCTATTAATGAGATAATTGAGCTATTTCCTGTTGAAAAGTTTGTAGCATAGCAGTTCCTAAATTAGAAAAATTATTTGCATTTTATTTTATTGAACTCTCCTTTGAAGGTATGCTTTATTAATGTAATAGTATATAAGCACTTTTTATATTCATTTGTTTAAAGTGATATATTTGAAGCTCAATTTCTGCTGGCTCCAGCAAGATCTGAAGGTAAAACATTCAAACCAAGCATGACACACATTCTAATTTGGTTTAACCCTATAGAGCTTCCTAAAAAGATGTGTCAGTATCTAAAACAGAATTCTGTTTTAAATACTTTGGCAGTTCACTTTTAAACTCTGTTGACAGTCCCTTTATATTTATCTAAATATATGTTCACTAGATTTTCTTTAAACAAGATATAACTATTTGTACTTATATAATCTAATTACTGTGTTCAATTACAGTGATCATAAAGTCTGTGTACAGTTTTAGCCTCTAAACTTTAGAGATTTGATAATTTCAGAAGAGTTTTCAATTCAGATCTCAGCTCTTTTCAAAAATGAATAAAAATAATATAAGCTATTAAGCTTCTATTTTACAGACAAGTTCTTCAGCTGATAATGGTTTTTGAGTTATTATTTTGGTTATGACTTTTAGATTTTATATCAAATTGAAAGATAATAAACAATTTTTTGAAATGTTTGTAATTAAAAGGTTCTATTCATAAAAATTTCTGAGAATCTCTAGTATTGCTCACACTTATAAAAAGCTAGATTTGTGGGGAGAACATAATATTTTGAAGGTATATGTACTTTACAGTGAAAAAATATGTAACATATATCTAAGTCCATCACTTCAGAACTATTTCCTGTTATTTACAATCAGTTTTGAGTAAAGTTTAAGCAAAAAATATGCTGATTAAAAAAACAATCAGAACCTTTTTCATTTCCCTTACTTTCTTAAACCAATTCATTTTTAAAGACATTAAGTAGAGCAGAGCAAGGTAGACATTCATATACAGTGGCAGTCTCTATCACCTTTGTTCTTTTAGTCACTAAGTCATGTTCAAGTCTTTTGACACCATGGACTGTAGCCCTCCGGGTTCCTCTGTCCTTAGGATTTCCTAGGCAAGAATATTAGAGTGGGTTGTTCTTTCCTTCTCCAAGTACTGCTTTTAGTCCAGAACAAGATGTCAGAACCCAAGCAGAATGAGAAGACATCCACAAATCAGGTAGAGGGATGGTTGGTAATCTAACTCTATTAGAGTCCCAAGTGAGGTGAGCATGATGTCCATATGTGGGAGCAGTTTAGTCCTGGAGTCTAAGGGTCCTATCAGATTAAGGAGGGTGACCCTGCACAAGACAAACCAGGCATTGGCTCAGATGGGGTAAGAAATATAGCCAGGCATATGTGTGTGTCCATTGTAGGGAATCAGAACCAGATTGGAGTGAGATGACATCTATGCAGGCAAGCAGACAGTAGCAGAGTTAGGATATTTGTTACATACAGGGTACTGGTTAAATAAGTAAATATATCAGATAATATAATGGGAGTGAGGTTTCCCATTGTCAGAGATGAAAGTTACAAATATTAAAAGGAAGAAAACTAGAATGAAACCTGTAATATTGGAATTGGAGGTGCCGATGTGGACTTGGTATTTTCACTAAATACTTGTCAAATAGGAAGTAACTATAGATTTTCTGTGTGTGTGTACTCAAATATATGCATTCCCTAGTTCTGCCACTTGAGCAGAATGAGGAGCAACAATTCTCCAGTAGTAAACTTTTAGCTTCTCTATTCCACTTTCCACTAGGACTCATTGGCGAAATAAATGGTTGATTCTAGGAAGAGGAAGTAACAAAATAAGCCTGAAACATTGTGTTGTATCAGAAAGCAAGGAAAGTACTCAAAACATGATGGAATGTATCAAAAAGAACCCAAAAGTCAGCTTGAAGAGGCCTCCAATGGCCAGATCATGACAGTACCAAAATAAATAATGATGATAACAGATTATAACATACTGAATGAAATAGGAAGACATGAGTCCATGCAGATATAATTAATGAATAAATAGAAATTTTCCAGATTATTTACACAGTTTCAAAGTACCTCCCTACAAAATACTTATTACTTACAGAAGAAGAAAAATAACTTGACAGGGGAGAAGCCTGATAGATGCCTTATTAGGTAATCACATTGAACATCAGCAGTAATGAGGCATACTGAAATAGTGTACCACCCGAAAGATTCAGTATAAAAATACAGTATCACTTTTGTTGTATTCCTATCAAAGATGTACAACCTGAATCTAATCATGAGGAAATTCAGTCAAAAATTAATTGTGGAGTATTCTACCAAAAGGAAGGAAAAAGTAACCTATAATCCTTATCAAGGCCATGACGTCAAGAAAGACTTGAGGAACTGTTTCATACAGAAGACAACTGTATATAAGAGATGACAGCTCTTCCCAGCAACACGTGATTCTTTTTCCCATAAAGGATATTATAGAGACAGTAGGTGAAACTTGGAGTGACATCTAAGGATTAGATGGTACTAACAGACCCACACTAATTTTCTGATTTTGATATGTCATTCTGTTCTGTTATTTTGAAGTTACTCTATTTGGAGAATGTCCTTAATATTTGGGAATGGTGGGAAAGCAGTTCAACACCTGACTCTCAAATTTTCCAGGGAGGAAAAAGCTCTCTGAATTATACTTAAAACTGTTCTCTGAAGTATCAAATTATTCAGTGAGGAAACTCTGCCTCTAAAATAGCAGTTGCAATAGAAACTTGAATGTGACCAGAGGATCCAGCCTTTAGCTGCCAGCTCCAGACTCTGGAGTACTCACAGTTGTAAAGGATACATTTTTCCAATTTCCATTTAGCTCCTCTGTGACTAATGTCATTATAAGCATTGCATGCCCTCCAATTCTTAGCATCCTGTGACTTAAAAACTTTAGCAGAGGCTTTAGGACATTGACCCTGTTGGAATTATAAATATGTTTCTCCTTGTCGAAGAGTGGGAACTGTTCCTTCTCGAAGCAGAATAAGCACCCACCCTTAGAAAAGGGGGAAATACCAATAACCTCAGATACGCGGATGACACCACCCTTATGGCAGAAAGTGAAGAAGAACTAAAAAGCCTCTTGATGAAAGTGAAAGAGGAGAGTGAAAAAGTTGGCTTAAAGCTCAACATGCAGAAAATGAAGATCATGGCATCTGGTCTCATCACTTCATGGGAAATAGTGTCAGACTTTATTTTGAGGGGCTCCAAAATCACTGTAGTTGGTGACTACAGCCATGAAATTAAAAGATGCTTACTCCTTGGAAGGAAAGTTATGACCAACCTAGACAGCATATTAAAAAGCAGAGACATTACTTTGCCAGCAAAGGTCCGTTTAGTCAAGGCTATGGTTTTTCCAGTGGTCATGTATGGATGTGAGAGTTGGACTATGAACAAAGCTGAGTGCCAAAGAATGATGCTTTTCAACTGTGGTGTTGGAGAAGACTCTTGAGAGTCCCTCGGACTGCAAGGAGATCCAACCAGTCCATCCTAAAGGAGATCAGTCCTGGGTGTTCATTGGAAGGAATGATGTTGAAGCTGAAACTCCAGTACTTTGGCCACCTGATGCGAAGAGCTGACTCATTTGAAAAGACCCTGATGCTGGAAAAGATTGAGGGCAGGAGGAGAAGGGGACAGCAGAGGATGAGATGACTGGATGGCATCACCGACTCGATGGACATGGGTTTGGATAAACTCCAGGAGTTGCTGATGGACAGGGAAGCCTGGCGTGCTGCAGTTCATGGAGTCTCAAAGAGTTAGACACGACTAAGCAACTGAACTGAACTAAAGCCAAAGTTTTCTGGCTGGAGCACCAAAAAGGGAAAGCCACGGAAACTGGAAAGTACCAGGGCGGTTACAGAAGGAAGGAAGGAGCTCAGCAAAGCAACCCCATAAAGTTGTTAATGAATTCCTGGGCTCACCTCTGAGTTGTTCATGCCTAAATCTGATCCTACACAGCAATTCCAAGGATTGAAAGGTGAACGACAAGATGACCTCCAAATTCCTATACTGGCTCCTGGGCAGTGGAACAGAGCTGAGTAGCACTGCAGACATTTTGAAAATAGAGTCCATGACAGAACCACAACTCACAGAGGCTGGTAGGAACTTTGGCCTGAACCCAGACAGGCTAATTACCTATTAAAACAAAAATACCAGCTTTCTCCTAGGATTTAAACAAGACCCTTCATCCTGTAACCTACTTCAGAATGTTTAAAATATAATATCTATTTGTAAACATAAGAACTTAGGAGAGCCTGTCTTTCATCTCTGTTACCAAGTCTTCGTCATATTTCGGGAGTAAGGATAATTTGAAGATAAAAAAAATCAATGAGTCATCAGTCAGTATGTTTTGAAAAAATTATTCTTGTTTTTATTCTATAGTGAAGTATGACAATTCTGAGTTCTTACATGTTGTGATACACTTTGAAGTGAGAATGCATATTGGTATTTGTTGAATAGTGAAACTGAGTTACCCATGAGAACTGTCTTATCACTTTGCACCAGAGCACACCTAGTAACTGAGGGGAGAATAAAGATTCTCTGGACAGTCTCTGGCTTTGGATAATAGAAGTAGCTCAGAATACTCACTGAAAGCAAGAAATTTATCTGAAATCTTTTATTTTGTCCTAAAATTGCAGGCAAATATAATCTGCATAATACAGTGGTATATTATACTATAGACATGGTTTTTCCAAATCTTCATAGACCTTTCAAAAGGAGGAGAGATGTATGTTTATTTAGTGGCTCCTATCTCAGAAGTATGACCTTGGGCTCAGTGAGATGATTTTAGCCAGCAAGGTTTCATAAACTAGTGCCTGGTGGGGGGAGCAGGCAACTGGTTTCCTAGGATAGTCCCATTTTTATACCAAGTTGTCCTTACATAAGTATTATTTAGCATCCCCCTTTTCATTTCAAAAGGGTATTGTTTTAGAATTATATGATTATCCTACCTATACCATTTTTTCTTCTTGAGTTTATATCTGAAAAATTAATCTCAACATTATAGACAGTTTGGAAGATAGACTGCAGATGGTAGTCCTGTAATCCTGTAGTATTTCATCTTTTTCCATATCTGTATTTTACATGGTTGTAATTTAGTGCCTATAACGTTAAATCATTTGAATCAAGAAGCTTATTTTGTCACATTTATGTATGCCTTGAGTTTATAGTCTTGACTATAATACATAACAACTAGAATTATGAAAGTCTTTTTTTTCCCTCATCTGTTTCCCCTTTGTAGCAGGAACTCCAGAAGATAAAATGAGGCTGTTTCTTATCTATTACATAAGTGCACAGCAAGCACCTTCTGAGGTATGTCCTCTGTATTCAGTTATTGGGAGGAAAGGGGGATACTCACTTGTTTCAAAAATAGAAGTAAAAACCACTATGTCCAAATGATCATTTCATTCCTTCCTTTAAGAGAAAAACAATTTCTTAAGGCTAGTTCTATTTACTGCTGAATTTTATAGCAGTATTTGTCACCAAGAGAACGATTTACTCACAAAATATCTCACCCCTTTTAAGTTGTTTGAACATGAACAGAATTCAGGTGGCCAAAATTCTTATTTCTGGAAATAACTATTCTAAACTAAGTTAACCAAGTTTGTTCTACTTTTTTTCGAAGATTGAGCTTACCATTTCTCATGATGTGATGATCCTAGAAGTTCCATTTCTTTAAGCTGTAGCCACTAATACTTACAAGAAATTAAGCTTTAACCGAAAAGTTTGGTAATATTTTGCAGTTGTTTAAAACTAATGTCCTTTATAAAATACAAAGAAGTCACTTGGAGGAAAATAACTAAAGTTCCAAAAGTTATATAAATACTGTAATTTCATAAGATTAAACTTCAGATTCAACATCTGTCATATGATTCATATAAAAATAGCATTGAAATTTTATACTAAAGTAAAAAAAAAAAGCTACTGTTATATTAGAATACATTTCTAAGAATGATTGGAAAATGATCAGTTTTCCTTTCTAGATTTTTTTTTCCCCCTCAGTGGAAGAGTAGATTGTGGGATATTTTATTGTTTTCCTTTTCTTTCATGAGCCATCAGCTGCTTTTGAGGGAAAAAAAATTTTCTAAGTGTGCAGCGGTAATTGACTTACTCTGAAGGAAGCAGTGATTTTTGTATTGTTGCTGCGCTGGAGACCTGCTAACTCTTCCTGATATTAACTTGTATAGTTTCACTTGATGAGCAGCTAGCATAAGGACCTTGGGAAAGACACCTAGAATGATAACAGCTGTTGCAAACTGCTTTCCTTTGCTGATAGCAATGATTTTTCTGCTGTCTGGTAGATTGTGAGGCTTCTTTTTGTTTGACATGTTAAAACAGAAAAGTAAACCAGTATTTGCTTTAGGTCAGTTCTGCTTTGTCCTAGGAATATGTCTCTTGACTTTTAGTTAGAAAGTTCAGTAGTGTCCCCCCTTATCCAAGGGAGATGTAATCCAAGACCCCCATTGGATGCCTAAAACCATGAATAGTACCAAATGCCCCCTCAACCATATATACTGTTTTTTCCTATACATACATACTGATGATAAAAGTTTAATTTATAAATTAGACACAGTTTAACAAAAATGGCTACTAAAATAGAGTAATTATAACAATATACCATAATAAAAAGTTATATGAATGTGGACTCTCTCAAAATACAGTTATTATACTCATCCTTCTCATAAAATGCCTGTGTGATCAGATGAAATGAGGTGAATGATGTAGGCACTGAGATATAGCATTAGACTACTATGGGCCTTCTGACATGAAGGAGAATCATCTGCTTCAGGTGATCCTGTGTCATCAAGCCATGATGATTTTGATGGTTAGATGTCAGGAGCAGAGGATGTCACTGATTGGGGCAGGACTGAGCAGGACAGCGTGAGATATCATCATCGTGCTTTTCCAAACGGGGCACAATTTAAGACTCATGAATTGTTTGTTTCTGGGAATTTCCATTTAGTATTTTCAGACCTTAGTTGACCACAGGAGCTGGAACCTGGAAGGCGAAACTGCTGATGAGGGGTGACTACAATATAGGTTTCTTTCTAGAAAGATCTCTGTCATTAATGGGGGTATACCTATAGCTTAAGGGATTCTAAAAACCTATTTATAATATTTTCTTAGGAATATATGAAAGTGAAAATTGCTCAATTGTGTCCAGCTCTTTGCAACCCCATGGCCTATATAGTCCATGGAATTCTCCAGGCCAGAATACAGGAGTAGGTAGCCATTCCCTTCTCCAGAGGATCTTCCCAACCAAGAATTGAACCCAGGTCTCCCACATTGCAGGTGGATTCTTTACCAGCTGAGCCACAAGGGAAGCCCAAGAATGCTGGAGTGGGTAGCCTATTCCTTTTCCAGCAGATCTTCCTGGCCCAGGAATCAAACCAGAGTCTCCTGCATTTCAGGCAGATTCTTTACCAATTGGGCTATCAGGGAAGCCCAGGAATATATGATTTTATTTATTTTTGGTAAGAATTATGTCTTTTTATAAGTAATCATTAAGAGGCTTGGGGCAGATTTTGACTATTAATGTCAAATTGAAAGTGTTGGTTGCTCACTTGTGTCTGATTGCAACCTCATGGACTGTAAGCCACCAGGCTCCTCTGTCCATGGAATTCTCCAGGCAGGAATACTGGAGTGGGTAGCCATTCCCATCTCCAGGGACACTTCCCAACCCAGGGATTGAACCCGGGTCTCCTGCATTGCATGCAGATTCTTGACCATCTGAGCCACCAGGGAAGCTCACTGTCAGATTAATAGCTCCCAGAATATGAAGCAGCTCTGATTGATGGTGAGCTTAAAAGTTTCTTTTTCTTAGAAAAGTTTTATAATGGAGTTGTTGTGATAGCTCCCGTGACATAAATTCAACTGGACTTTACTCGTTAGGAAATAAAAGACTAAGAAAGAGAACTATTTAACTATTAAAAAGTGTAGGTCACCTGCTGTTCAGTTAATAACTTTGGAAATTTACAATGAATATGAGATGGGACCACCTAAATCTGCAGTGATTCCCTAAGTCAGCATCACTCCCTTCATGTTTCTAGTTTTGAAATATTCTTGATCAATCCAGATATTCATTTAATGCTTATTCCAAGGACAAACAATCTATGTCCACAGTGGAGGAAACACTGACTCTGTTGGGCTTGCTGAGGGATGACAAAACACCATACTGCTTAGGTGATTTGGGAGCCTGTTAAAGGTAATTTTCACTGTATGTGATTTTTGTCTTGGGTACTCATTTGGGTGCTCCCTTAAGGTACCACTCCACTTACTTAGGTGCTCTTGCCTTTAGTCTTAACTTTCTGACTAATCAGATGACAACAAACAAAATGGTCTCTTTCATGAAAGTAAAGATTTTTGTCATATTCTTATTTCAGGCTGATTTGGAGCAGTACAAAAAAGCTTTAACTGACGCAGGATGCAACCTTAATCCCTTACAATATATCAAACAGTGGAAGTAAGTTTTGTTATTCTTAAGTTCCTATCATTTAAGAAAGTACAATGGAAGTCAAGTTCCAAGAAAACTGGAAATGTTACCAAGAAAATTTAACAGTGCCTTAGTATTTTTTGTTGTTGTTCAATGGCATAAATATTTCTTTATCTCCCCTACTTTTTCCACAACTTTATATACAATATTGCTGCCTTTCTTTCCTAGACATTTTTTTTTCCTATATTGTCTTCACTGGTGTGAGATGAAAAAGTCAAAGACTGAAATGTTTTAGGTCAAAAGGCTCTAAAACATTTTTAAGATGTTTTAATTTCACTAGTAATCAGAAATGCAGATTAATATAATAGGAAGATTTAGAAAATGTGCCAAGGATCCAGGAAAATTGATGAGTATATACTCCACTATTAGAAATATAAATTATATCATTTCTACAAGAAATGCAACTGGGTCATTACAAATCATGTTGTGGGTTGATTGAGCAGAGGGGCCCTAAGAGGGGTGCTCGGAAACGGCCCTCGGCTCCCTCCCCTGGAGGCACAGAGGGCTGGGGCCTTGGTGAATGGCTTTCTTGCTAGCCACTTGTGGAATTATTAGACCCACTCCTAGAGGGTCTGGGAGAGGGTCTGGCTCCCATCCCTGAGTTCCCAGGGACTCTGCTGCTTGCCCAGGCCTTGGGCATGAGTGTGATTCTCTCCCTGCCTCCATCCTGTCACCACCTGGGGGTTTGGATTCAGGATTTGTTCCTAGTGTCCAAGACTTAAATAAGAAACTTACAGAGGCTGATGCTTACCTACAGATCTTGATAGAAGAGTTGAAGCTTTTTGATGACAAACTTCAAAACTACAAACAAAGATGATGAACAGAGAAAGAAAATTGAAACCCTCAAAGAGACAACAAATAGCATGATAGAATCAATTAAACACTGCATTGTATTGCTGCAGATTGCTAAAGACCAGTATATTGCAGAGAATTATGCAGATAAAATTATAAGTACTATTAATCCTGTGGATGTCCCTTGGAACCTGTGGTCAACACAGTGCCTTCCCAGACTGTCTTACCTCCAGAACCTACTCAGAGGTTCTGTAAGTCAGAGCAGTGTCCATCTTCTCTACCAGTTGGACCTGTATTAACAACCTTGGGACATTATCAGACTCAAATACCAAATAGTATAGGCAGTGGCCACTCACCAACTAGTAGTAGTCTGACTTATCCAAGCCAAGTCAACTTGTCTCCAAACAAAGTCCCAGAGTTCTCTTACTCTAGCAATGAAGATGAATTCTATGATACAAATGAGTTCCATCAGAGTGGCTCATCCCCAAAACACTTAATAGATTCCTCTGGATCTGTTGATCCAGTCTTGACACACAGCTGCTCGGGAAATAGTCTAAAGGCCCAGATACCACAGAATCACTTAATTCTTCCATGTCCAGTGGAACAAGTGATGCTGACCTTTTTGATTCACGTGATGATAGAAATGATGAAGGGGAGGCAGGGTCACTGGAAGAGCACAAGAGCATTATCATGCATCATTGCACTTGGATCTTACAAAGGTAGTTCTTCCAACATTTATTCTTGAAAAAAGATCTCTTTTAGAAACATATGCAGAGTTTTTACACATCCGGTCCTGTTTGTGAGTATTAGTGACCAGAGAATGCCAGAGACCAAATGGTTCAGGTTGTGAAATGGTATCTCTCAAGTTTTCACGCAGGAAGGAAAGAATTGGTTATCAAAAAGCCATACAACCCCATTTTGGGAGGAATCTTTGAGCGTCAGTGCACATTACCAAATGATACTGAAGAGAATGCAGAGCTAGTTTCAGAAGGACCAGTTCCCTGGATTTCCAAAAATAGTGTAACATTAATGGCTGAGCAGGTTTCTCATCATCTGCCCATTTCAGCCTTTTATGCTGAATGTTTTATTAAGAAGATACAATTCTGTGCTCATATCTGGACCAAATCAAAATTCCTTGGGATGTCATTTGGGGGTGCACAACGTAGGGCAGGGCTGTGTCTTATGTCTAGAGCATGGTGAACATTACATTCTCATATTCCCCAGTGGTTACGGCAGATCTATCCTCACAGTGCCCTGGGTGGAACTAGGTGGAGAAAGCAATATTAATTGTTCCCAAACTGGCTATAGTGCAAATATCATCTTCCACACTAAACCTTTCTATGGGGCCAAGCAGCACAGAAATTCCCTGAGATTTTTTCTCCAAATGACAAGAAGTCTTTCTGCTCAGTTGAAGGGGAATGGAATGGTGTAATGTATGCAAAATACTCAACAGGGAGAAATACAGTTTTTATAGATACCAAGAAGTTGCCTATAATGAAGAAAGTGAGGAAGCTGGAAGATCAGACTGAATACGAATCCCACTGCCTTTGGAAAGGTGTCACTTTCAACTTAAAAATCAGAGACATTGATGTAGCAGCTGAAGCCAGGTATAGACTTGAAGAAAGACAAAGAGCAGAAGTCCAAGAAAGGAAGGACAAGGAAATTCAATGGGAGACAAGGTTGTTTCATGAAGATGGAGAATGCTGGGTTTATGATGAACCATTACTGAAACGTCTTGGTACTGATTAGGTTGGAAAACAAAGTTTGCTCCTGGTTCCAGGGCAGGAGGCATAATTAAGTGACAGTCTTCCTTTGGGAGAGCCTATTCACTCCCTTCTTGCAGTGGTTCCTATCTCAAAGATAGTGGACTTTCTGATGCAGATGAACAATTAAAGCAAGCAGAGCTTCCCTTTTTCCTGTCTAGCAGTTATAGTGTTGATTTTGGTCTTGAGAAAAACTTCAGGTTTTGAAGACAAGGTGTCTGCTCTTTTTCCAAATCTCATGGTATAAATCCCAGTCTTAAACTCTCCATTCTAGTACTGCTATTGAGATGTACAACATTTGTTTCCTAGGTCATATAATCTTGGGTTCTATATACACATATATATAATATAGCTGGTGCCAGGTTTTTCATAAATACTCCATTTACTGTAAATATCAGTTCCTCTGAGTTTTAGAAAATTTAGTGCAATGTATTAAAATCACGTGTTAGGAAATTTCATGGTCTCACCTAGAATAACTTTTATTTTGTAATTGAACTATTATTAAATTGTATCTAACTCTGCCACAGTTTAATACGCAATGCTTTTAAGGCGTCATAATTTTCCAACAACCGCAAAAAAATCATGTTGTGGAAGACTTGTTCAGTGACCATTGGGAAATGACCATGTATGTTATGAAGTGAAAATATAGTTTACTATTCATCGGTTTGTTTGATAAATAACTTCCTTTGTTGCAGTGACTAGGGACTCTTCTAAACATTAAGAATATAATAGTGAACATACTAGGGAAGGCCTCGGCTTTCATTGAATTTACATTTGTGTTGAACAATATGTCAACAAGCAAATGAATGAGCAGGGTTGTGTTAAACCATATTCACTATATTAACTGATATAAAGAAAATAAAACCAAGTGATAAGATCTTAATTTGTTGGGGGTATTAGCTAAAATTTGTTGAGATCAGGGAAAGCCTCTGGGTAGGCAGCCCTTGAACCAAACTTGGTTTTTATGGTATAATCCTCTCTTACCTTTCCATTTATCTGCCTGCGTGTGTGTGTGTGTGTGTGTGTGTGTGTGTGTGTGTGTGTGTGTGTGTGTGTGTGTGTAGATATACACATATATACATATAAAGCATAACTAAAATGACATTCACTTAAATGCTAATAGTGGGTAAATCCAAGTAGTAGAATTTTTTTGTTTTTTACCTTTTGGGTTCTTTATTTTCCAAATTTTCTTTAGTAATACCTTAAAATTATTTCTTAAAATAATAAATTTTTTAAGAGTAGGGGATTAAATATGCTTTTTTACCCTCAACTGTATCAAAAAATATGCATAGTATGAGACACGTACCAAGTTGTTAACAGCAGGTATCTCTGAATTGTGAGTTTACGAGTGGTTTTTATTATCTATACTTTTGTTTGTTTTTTCAAGTTTTGCTTTTATTTCATTGCGTTCTTATAAGAAAAGAGGTAGACAAAACAAACCTTAGTTTAACAGAAGGAACTGGAAACCATCTTTTCCAATTTTTATAACAGATACAGTTATCACATTTGGTGTGTCATGTGTGTCGCTGTGTTTTACGTTATGACTTATGTGGAACTCCCTAATCAAACGTTTGATGTTAAAAGAGTGAAGACAACCTTGGGCATCATTTTACATGGCTATAAAATACACAATTTCTGATTTGTAACATTTTTCTTTCTCATTATAAGGGTTATACCAGTTTATTGGAGAATATGTTAGAAAACTCAGAAAGGTATAAAGAAAGTAAAAATTTACCTGTAATCTCCCCATTCAAAGTCTATAAGTAACCTTTAGTGTTTATCCTTTTATGCATATTACATATTTTTAAATCAGGAAGTCATTGTTACAGATGCAGTTTGTGTTCTAGTTCATCATGCCAGTTCTTCATTGTCTTAAATACAGCAGACCCTAGAACAACCTGGAGGTTAGGGATGCCAACCCTCCATACAGTTAAAACTCAAAGTATTACTTAACAATGGGCTGGCCCTCAGTATCCCTGGTTCCTCGTTTGAGGATTCAACCAACCACAAATCATGCAGTACTGCAATATGTATTTATTGACAGAAATGTAAGTGGACCTGCACAGTTCCAAGCCCATGTGGCTTAAGGATCAGCTACAGTCTCCAATGGTTGTATTTAGTATTTGCTTGAATTTCAGCCATATAAATGTAATACTCTTTATTTAACCCTTTATTGCTTAGAGATAACATTTTATATTTAGATATTATTGTTTCTAGTGAAAAGTAAATTTTTGTTAAAGGCAGAAATTCCAGTCTACTGCTGAAAACCATTGATTCACATCCTCCTTTCTGAACAAAATTGTGACTTTTGTATTTGAAATTTCTCTAATGGTATCAGCAAATGTTTTCTAGATTGAAATAGTATATTTTTAGTGTTTCATCTTCAAATCTTAGTGATTCCCATTCTTTTTTTTTTACTTTCATAAGATGTTCCTATATTTAGATAGATAATTTTTTTTTCCATTGACTAAAGCATTGGGAATGATTAGGAATTATAAAAGAATACTGATTTGCATAAAAATATTTATGGCATGCTGTTAAAACATTTAAGAATAGTGTGTACAATATGATACTGATTTTGTTTTTAAATCATATGTGTTGTATATACATACGTCAAAAGATTAGAAGAATATATGCCAAAATCTTAACAGTGTTTACTTCTAAGTGGTAGAGGTCTTCTAGGAGCATTCTGTTTTCTATAGTGAACATATTCCTAGAAGGAAAATATTTTTTAAAATGCAGCTAAGTGCCATATTTTTGCCCAGCCTTCAAAAATTCTATAGCTATAAAAACATTCTGTATGTTTAGAAAGATCTGAAAATAAATGACTGTATGCAGTTCAATATAAAAGTGTGTATGTAACTAAAAAGAAAAATCACTGAGTAGCAGAATTAGAATAGCAATAACAAAGAAAGTGATTTTGAGCTGAATCTTAAAAGGAAATGTACAGTTTTTATTGGAGAATACAGTGGATCTGTGTCCCCAAGGACGGGACAGCATGAGTCAAGGCATGTGTCTGGGAATGTGGGAGCATGGAATGTGGAGAACAGCAAAGGGATTAATCAGTACATGATTGTTCTTCTAAAACAGAAAGTCTTTATTTCCTGTTAATGATCCTTAAGTTTGAGGAACTAATAATGAATTAGTGGTTTTTAAAGAATTTCAGTGTTTTGCTAACAGTTGCTCTGTACTTGAACATTATTTTACATGGTTACAGATTATGTAATCAATGTTTGTATAATTGTGCTAATTGTACTGAAACATTGTATTAGTTGAAAAATTATTTCCTTTCAGAAACTTCATAGTAAATCTTATGATTAGTAAATTTTTTAATGCCTAGTTAGTAAATGTTTTAATGCTGTGATAATAAATGTTAGCTCAGCTAATTAACTTTTAAATATAACTTTCTTATTTCATAGGGCTTTTGCCAAGATGGCTTCAGCTCCCACCAGCTATGGCAACACCACCGCTAAGCCGATGGGGTAAGTATTTTTAATAATTCTGATTGAAGAAGTCTAGTACTCCAGCCATAACTGGAGTTTTATGCCTTGAAAACTGTGTGACATTTCGCGTGCAGAAAGTTTTCGTCGTGATACAGAGCAAATGTCAGCATGCTTTTTGGGTTTCTTAGGTACGTTAAATTCTAATCCTAAAATGTAAGTTAATGTATTTTACATGGTAGGGCTTCATATGCTTCCTTGTTAAGATATTATGTTTTTCATTTTCAGAAGATACATGAATTTCTATCAGTGTTGATAATACAGACATTCAAGACCTAGCTTCTAGATGGAACTAGGCATACTGCTAAATGATAGAGACGAAGCACTCAGGGTTGGGTGTGATTTCTGACTCCCGAAAAATCCTGTACAGTATGTGTCATTTTCAAAGGAACTGAACAAAGTGATTTTGACTGCTCTTTTCAGTACCATACTAGCTTCAAATTCCTGGCTTATTTTTTGGAGCTTAGAACAGAATCATGAAACTGGAGGAAAACAGGTTTACCCTAGCCCCACTCTGAGCTGCTGATTTTAATGAAACAATTTCCAGAAAACAAAAGCACTTGGCCTAAGGCAGGAACATGTAAGCGCTTGGCAAAATGAATCCAGCTGGCCTCACCTTCAGACAGTGCTGTGCGAGGTACCACTCTTACTCCCTCAGAGTTGCCTGGTACCTGGGAATCACCTCAGAACTAGTCAGTCCAACAGAGATTACATTTTCTTGTTTCTGTTAAAGAATTGATTTCCATCCTGCCCATCTCTTCATTTCAGAGGGGAAGAGGACAGGATAGGGAAAATGAAAATATATTTGGAAAACTACTTCCATGTATTTAATAAAATAGGCTTTCCAGTTTTCTGTCCTAAAACCTTACTGAATCTTAAAAGCCTGTTAGATTTCTTACGGACTTTGTAGTTGAGGATTTTAATAAAATGTGTTGTAAGAAAATCTTGGATGATTTGAAGGCCTTCTCTTGCCTTCTAATATCAAAATGCAAGATTTCCATTCTGTCCCACAAAATACCCTTTGATTCCACATAAAAGACTTTTTGAACCACAAATATAAAACCAATATGGTAAGTCATTTGTGTTATTTTTGTTGGTAAAATACAGACACTGGACATTCTTACAGAGTTGAGGTAAAATTCAGTGAGCATTTTGTGCTTTCACATTTTTATGTGATAGATTTTGTGTATGGGGCCACAGAGTATACAGTGCAGGACTAGATCTAGCAGCTATAATATAGAGAATATTGTAATTCCTGACCTATTCAGAAACTCCCAGACATACTTGTTCTCCATATGTCAGTGTGTTTTGAACTCCTAAAGCAAGTCGTCTTAATTACTATCTTTGTTAAATTGAATATAGTTGATTTACAGTGTTGTGTTAATTTTTGCTGTACAGAAAAGTGATTCAGTTATACATGTATATACTTTTCTTTAATATTCCGGATTACTATCTTTAATACATTGTTTTAACATTAGGAGAGTCGGGAAATTCGAAGAATTCTCTTTAGCTAATAATATGCCTAAATATTGATATGTAGCTAAGGCTTAGCAGTTAAAATGTTCATTTTGAGGACAGCACTCTAATTTTACATCTTATTGACTAGTCAGAATGTTTTATTACTGTTTTATTGTTAAATAAATTTGTGGCAATGATATCCATGGAAGTTAGACATTCTCAGGTCGCTTCTGCTCAATGAAAGCAAAGGTGGTAGGCACAGTGAGCTTTATCAGAATGTGTTGTGTAATCAGACAAGTATTTTATCTGTAATTAATCAGAGAGATAATTTGTACTTAGTGCAATGCTCTTCTTTTGCACCTAGTCTCTTATCACGAGTCATGAATACCGGATCACAATTTGTGATGGAAGGAGTAAAGAACCTGGTATTGAAACAGCAAGTAAGTACAGCTGTTAGAAAATACACTGGTAACTTTTGAATATAAATGTTAACAGGTTGGTCGCTTAGCTAGAGCAGCTTCTAGATGCATTCAAGCACAAAATTAGGAATAAAATGAAATCAAGGGGTCCTTTACTGGTATGTTCAAGAATATGAGAGTATTTTACATATATAATTCAGAACTCTATAATTTTATGCTTTTTTAAAAAATTTGCTCTTTTATGTTAATGACATTTTGATTTCCTTTATCAGGTTTGTGAAAATACGTTAACTGAAAACCATGAACTTAATCTTTAAATAATGAACTGTTACATAAATGCATATCATTTAAGTTTTAACATATATTAGGAGAATATTAAGTTAACAGTCTAAAAGCCTGTGTAAATTAAAAGTATTTTAAATAGAATTTGTGTTTGGGAATAATGCAACTATAGCTTGATTTCACATTTCATTTTGGAATAATAGTTTTAAACATAAGACTTTTAATGGTGTTTGTATTTCCGTTGTTTTTCTGTTATTCTAATATATAGATATTTCTGCTTCAGAGTGATCACTCATTGCTTTGGCTTCTTTTCAAACTGAACTTGTTTTTAACTTTTTGTTACGGAAATTTTCAAATACACATTAGTATGTCAAGCTCTCCTGAACCCTTCACCAAGATTCAATACCTGACATGGTGCCATTCTTGTTTCATCTTCCCCACTTATATTATTTATTTGTTTTTAGGGACATTTTAAGGCAAATCTGAGACATAATATTTCACACATAGATACTTCAGTTTGTGATGAGAGGATTTTAAAGGCCAATTCAGAAAAGAAATAGAGTATCCGTTATACAGATCTGAATATTGTTTACTTGTTTTCAGAATAAACGATCTCTGTTTCTCTGAACTTCTTCCACATTTTTTAATTTTTCTTACTATATTTACCTGTGGTATTTTGTATTGATGTTGTTTATATTTTCTTTTTTTCCCACTTTTATTGAGATATAGTTGGCATGCATTGTTTCTTGTTTTGCTTTTTTGTTTTTGGCTGTGCTGGGCTTCATCCCTAGTTGCAATACGTGGGCTTCCCATTGAGGTGGCTCCTCCTGTCGGGCGTGGGCTCTGGGCCATGGAGACTTCAGTAGTTGGCAGCGCTCAGGCTCTGAAGCGCGGGTTCAGTAGTGGAGGCACACAGGCTTATGAGTTGCCCCAGAGCTTGTGGGAGCTTAGTTCCGAACCAGGGGACCAAACCCATGTCCCCTGCATTGACAGGCAGATTCCTAACCACTGGACCACCAGGGAAGCCCCAACATGTAGTTTACTTCTTGACAGCAAGAAATTTTTTTTCCCCATCTTTGAATTTTCCATAGCAGTGTTTCTTAAGTAAGTATTCAATTTTTGTTTGAATAAGTAAATAACATTGTATTGTAAAAACCTGTAGTGTTAATGAAGAACAGTGAAAAATCTTAATTTTTTAAGATTGAATTAAAAGGCAGATTACTTCCTAACTTTCCTTCAGAGACATTCCAGATTGCATTGCTTTCTAAGTACTTGGGAACACTTTTTAGCTTAATTATCCTTCTTCAGAATTATTTTCAGTCCTTCCCCTCTGTGTTTCTTCTGGTAAAAGGCCACTACTGAATACTTAATCCACTTTCTAACTGGTTCACGGTACTTCTGTGAGCCGGTTTATCTTTATTCTCTTGGACTGCTAAAGGTGAAAAGGCATAAAAACAGGTTGGACACGTTAGTGCCCAACATACTGTACTTACAGTTGAACCCAGCACTTGTTAAAAAAGAAGTTACTCACGACAGTTGTTAAAGTACAGTAAGGCAGACTTTATTCAGGGGGACCATTGTGAAAGACCAACGTTGGGACCACTGCAGTGGGGTTTTGAAGTGTGGGAGAGAGATTGGGCTTAACTCCAAATACATCAGGGAGACGTGGGAAATCAGAGCTCAGTAGCAGGGTGTAGTTATCGGTGGATGGAAAATTACTTAGAGAAAACATCAGGGCTAAAGGAAGATTCTGGCTAAACCAGCCTAATGGGATTCTTGATGAAGGCAGGCTAATGTAATTGGACATCACCTGAGAGGTGGTAAAAGGTGAGGAAACCAAAAAGATATGAAGGATGGGACGATACCAAGGAGATGTGGGTTCTGGCTATAAACTGACTTAGCAGATTTCTTTCTAAAAATGATGCAAAGATGGACACAGAAGTCCAAAAGTCAAGGCCCAGTTGAAAAAGAGTTTGGAGAGCCTCTAAAAAGAGTAGAATCTTGTCTAGGAGAGAATCTAGTCATGCCACTCTGCTTATCATCAACATGGACAGAATGATGTTATATGTAAGACAGAGGAGGAACCACTAGTTTCTAAGATTCTGTCTGACTTTTGTCAGACACACTGGCTATTGTATGAGTTTGTTGTTGTTCAGTTGCCAGGTTGTGTCCTACTCTTGGCCTCATGGACTGAGCACACCAGGCTTCCCTGCCCCTCACCATCTCCCGGAGTTTGCCCAAGTTCATGTCCATTGAATAAGTGATGCCATCCAACCATCTCATCCTCTGTTGCCCCCTTCTCCGTCTGCCTGAAATCTTTCCCAGCATCAGGGTCTTTTCCAGTGAGTCAGCTGTTTGCATCAGGTGGCCAAAGTATTGGAGCTTCAGCTTCACCATCACTTCCAAAGAGTATTCAGGGATGATTTCCTTTAAGATTGACTGGTTTGATCTCCTTGCTTTCAAAGGGACTCTTAAGAGTCTTTTCCATCCCTGCGGTTCAAAAGGATCAATTCTTCGGTGCTCTGGCTTCTTTATTGTCCAGCTCTCACATCTGTACATGGCTACTAGAAAGACCATAGCCTTGACTGTACGGACCTTTGTTGAAAAAGTGCTGTCTCCACTTTTTAACACACTGTCTAGATTTGTCATAGCTTTCCTTCCAAAAAGCAATCATCTTCTAATTTCATGGCTGTAGTCACCATCCCTAGTGATTTTAAAGCCTAAGAAGAGGAAATCTGTCACTACTTCCACCTTTTCCCCTTCTGTTTGCCATGAAGTTTTGGGGCTAGATGCCATGATCTTCAGTTCAGTCGCTCAGTCGTGTCTGACTCTTTGCAATCGCAAGAATCGCAGCATGCCAGGCCTCCCTGTCCATCACCAACTCCCGGAGTTTACTCAGACTCACGTCCATCAAATCCGTGATGCCATCCAGCCATCTCATCCTCTGTTGTCCCCTTCTCCTCCTGCCCCTAATCCCTCCCAGCATCAGACTCTTTTCCAATGAGTCACCTCTTCACATGAGGTGGCCAAAGTACAGGAGTTTCAGCTTCAGCATCATTCCTTCCAAAGAACACCGAGGGCTGATCTCCTTTAGAATGGACTGGTTGGATCTCCTTGCAGTCCAAGGGACTCTCAAGAGTCTTCTCCAACACCACAGTTCAAAAACATCAATTCTTCGGTGCTCAGCTTTCTTCACAGTCCAACTCTCACATCCATACATGACCACTGGAAAACCATAGCCTTGGCTAGACGGACCTTTGTTGGCAAAGTAATATCTCTGCTTTTCAATATGCTATCTAGGTTGGTCATAAGTTATTTATTCTTAATTGAAGGATAATTGCTTTCCAGTATTGTGTTGGTTTCTACCAAACATCAATATGAATCAGCCATAGGTATACTCATGTCCCCTCCCACTGGAACATCTCTCCCACCTCCCACCCCTCTAGGTTGTTACCAAGTTAGGTTTGAGTTCCCTGAGTCATACAGCAAATTCCCCTTGGCTATCTTGTAATATTGAGTTTTAAACATGCTTTTCCACTCTCCTCCTTCACCCTCATCAAGAGGGTCTTTAGTTCCTCCTCACTTTCTGCCATTAGAGTGGCACATATCTAAGATTATGTGATATTGTTGATATTTCTCCTGCCAATCTTGATTCCAGCTTGTAACTCATCCAGCCATTTCTCATGATGTGCTCAGCATACAAGTTAAATAAACAGGATGACAATAAACAGCCTTGTCATACTCCTTTTTCAATCCTGAACCAGTCAGTTGTTCTATACAGAGCTGTAACTATTGCTTCTTGACCCGCACACAGATTTCTCAGGAGACAGGTAAGATGGTCTACTATTCCTCTCTCAGTGGAAACAGTGGCTGACTTTATATTTTGGGGCTCCAAAATCACTGCAGATGGTGACTGCAGCCATGAAATTTAAAGACGCTTACTCCTTGGAAGGAAAGTTATGACCAACCTAGACAGCATATTAAAAAGCAGAGACATTACTTTGCCAACAAAGGTCCGTCTAGTCAAGGCTATGGTTTTTCCAGTGGTCATGTACGGATGTGAGAGTTGGACTATAAAGAAAGCTGAGCACAGAAGAATTGATGCTTTTGAACTGTGGTATTGGAGAAGACTCTTGAGAGTCCCTTGGACTGCAAGGAGATCTAACCAGTCCATCCTAAAGGAGATCAGTCCTGAATGTTGATTGCAAGGACTGATGTTGAAGCTGAAACTCCAATATTTTGGCCACCTGATGCGAAGAGCTGACTCATTTGAAAAGACCCTGATGCTCGGAAAGATTGAAGGCAGGAGGAGAAGGGGACGATGGAGGATGAGATGGTTGGATGGCATCACCAACTCAATGGACATTAGTTTGAGTAAACTCCAGGAGTTGGTGATGGACAGAAAGGCCTGGCGTGCTGCAGTCCATGGAGTCACAAAGAGTCAGACACAACTGAGCAACTCAACTGAACTGAAGAGTTTTCTACAGTTTGTTATGATTCACACAGTCAATTTCTGGAATTCTCTTGCCTTCTCTGTGATGTTGGCTATATGATCTCTAGTTCCTCTGCCTTTTCTAAACCCAGCTTGAACATCTGGATGTTCTCAGTTCACGTACTGGTGAAGCCTAACTTGAAGGATTTTGAGCATAACCTTGCTAGCATGGGAGGTGAGGGCAATTGTCTGGTGGGTTGAGCATTCTTCATTGCTGCCTTTCTTGGAAAGTGGGATGAGGATTGACCTTTTCCAGTTTTGTGGCCACTGCTGGGTTTTCTAAATTTGCTGACATAATGTGTACAGCACTTTAACGGCATCATCTTTTAGGATTTAAACAGCTCTGCTGGAATTCCATCACTTCCACTAGCTTTATTGGCAGCAGTGCTTCCTAAGGCCCACCTGACTTCACACTCCAGGATGTTTGGCTCTGAGTAAGAGACTACACCATTGTGGTTATCTGGGTTATTATACTTTTTTTGCATAGTTCTCCTTTCCATCTCTTCTTGATCTCTCCTGCTTCTGTCTTTACCATTTCTGTCCTTTATTTGGCCCATCTTTGGATGGAATGTTCCTTTGATACTTCCAGTTTTCTTGAAGAGATCTCTGTTCTTTCCCATTCTGTTGTTATCCTCTATATCTTTCCAGTGTTCACTGAAGAAGGCCTTCTCTTGTTTCTCCTTGCTCTTCTCTGAAGCTGCATTTAGTTGGGTGTACCTTTCCCTTTCTCCCTTGCTTTTCGCTTCTGTTCTTTCCTCGGCTATTCGTAAAACCTCCTCAGACAACCACTTCACCTGCTTGTATTTCTTTCTCTTTGGGATGGTTTTGCTCGCTGCCTCCTGTGCAGTATCACGGACCTCTGTCCATAGTTCTTCAGGCATTCTCTTTACTAGATCTAATCCCTTGAATCTCTTTGTCACCGCCACTGTATATTCATAGAGAATTTGATTTAACTTGTACCTGACTGAGCTAGTGGTTTTGCCCACTTTCTTTAAGCCTGAATTTTGCTATAAGGAGGTGATGATCTGAGCCACAGTCAGCTCCCAGTCTTGTTTTTGCTGACTGTATAGAGCTTCTCCATCTTTGACTACAAAGAATGTGATCAGTCCGATTTCAGTATTGACCATTTGGAGATGTCCATATGTAAAGTTGTCTCTTGTGTTGAAAAAGAGTGTTTGCTATGACCCATGTGTTCTCTCTTGGCAGAATTCTGTTAGCCTTTGCACTGGTTCCTTTTGTACTTCAAGGCCAAACTTGCCTGTTACTCCAGGAATCTCTTGACTTCCTACTTTTGCATTCCAGTCCCCTATGATGAATAGGACATTTTTTGTGTGTGTGTTCTAGGAGGTCTAGGTCTTCATAGAAATGATCGATTTTAGCCTCTTAGGAATTGGTAGTTGGGGCATAGACTTCGATTACTGTGATTCTGAATGGTTTGCCTTGGAAATGAACTGAGATCATTCTGTCATTTTTAAGGTTGTATCAAAGTACTGCATTTCGGACTCTTGTTGATTATCAGGGCTATTTCTTCTAAGGGATTCTTGCCCACGGTAGTAGATATAATGGTTATCTGAATTAAATTCACCCATTTCCATCCATTTTAGTCTATTGATGTTTACTCTTATCATCTGCTTGACCATGTCCAGTTTACCTTGATGCATAGACCTAACATTCCAGGTTCCTATGCAGTACTTTTCCTTACAGCATCAGATTTTGTTTTCATCACCAGACACATCCACAATGAGTGTTTTTCTGAAATGACCCAGCCGCTTCCTTCTTTCTGGAGCTATTAGTAGTTGTCCTCTGCTCTTCCTCCATAGCATATTGGAAACCTTCTGACCTGGGGGGGCCTCATCTTTTGGTGTCATAGCATTTTGCCTTTTTAAGGTTTATCCGGTTCTCACAAGTAGCACACAGGAGTGGTTTGTCATTCCCTTCTCCAGTGGATCACGTTTTGTCAAAACTGTCCACTGTGACCCATCTATCTTGGATGGTCCTACATGGCATGGCTCATAGCTTCATGGAGTTATGCAAGCCCCTTGCCACAACAAGGCAGTGATTCATGATGGGGATTGTGCAACTATGTGTAGTTAAATTTAGTTTTAAGGAGAATTCATATTTTGCTGTTGGAAGGAAATCCCAGTAGTAAAATTCCCTAAACAAAGGAATCCTTTCACAAATAACTAATAGCACGGAGAAATTACAGGCTTCAATCTTTTAAATGACCATATTTACTCTTTGAACTTATTACCTTAGAGTCACATGATATACATCCCTAAATGATGCCTGTAAGAAGTACCTAAACTGATTCACTTAAATATTTTCTTGTGCTAACAAAAAATTTGTTTTATTTGAAGTTTGCAAAATATAAAAACAGGTTATCATCTTCTGTGACCTCAAACCTTCCTGTTCTTAACATTGCATATAACATACTGCTTTGATATACGCAGTTTTTCATTTACAGAAGTAAAATTTGAAATGATTGGTGGTTACCTGTTTCTACATCACATTTCTGTCACCACTGCTAGGAGAGAGCCAGACCAGTGTTGTTCTATTTTAATAGATGTTCAGAAGACTTTTTAGGTTCAGAATTCAAGGAAATATTCACTGATTTGGGAGACATTGGTTATTGATTGGGTGATAGTGGTTCATTGTAAATGTGAAGTAAAAATAAAAGTATTATAAAACAGTAAATTCAGTATGTTTTAACAAAATAGAAGATACTCATGGGTATATAACTAGGTTTTAAATGTTAGTTTTTCTAGGTGAGAATATTCATCTCTGATTTACTTCTGTATGATAAATTACTAGAATTGAATTATGGAGTCAAAAGGATGAACATTTCTAATTGTCCTTGGTTAATATTACCAAATTGCCGTTCAGAAAAGATGTACCAACATGCAGTGATTTACAGTGCTTGTTTCTCTACATCCCTCCCAGACCTGAACCTCTGTGTATGTGTTGGTGTGTAATCTTTGTAAATTCAGTACTTTTAAAAAGTCCCTTGCTCTAGAAATATTTAAACACATAGCCATTTTTAATTCATGTTGATGTATGGCAAAACCAATACAGTATTGTAAAGTAAAAGAAGTAAAATAAATTAAAAAAATAAATAAAGTTACACTGTCCTAATGTTTTAAAATTTAGAGGAACTGCTACAGGTTTTAAGACATCTGGGGCAGGTTGGGAACTGAGAAAAGAGACATCAGAGAAGAAGACTGGTAGAGATGAATTCTTTGTTTCACGCTTGTAAAATTCTAATTTATGCCTCACATCTCTAAATACTGGTTTGGATTTTTTTTATCTGAATAAACATTTTAAGTTATAAAAATATATAGATAGAAATAATAGGATGTTTTGTCATGTCCAGTTTTCTAGGTCACTTATAAGAGCTTTTTATACCTTTTTGTTTCTTGGGCAGCATAAGTTTTATGCATCACAAGTATCAGCTATCACATAAAACCACTGGAATGATCTTTGCAGGTTTGGAATATATTTATGTGAGGACAGTTGTTCAGTTCAGTCGCTCATTGTATCCGACTCTTTGCAGCCCCCTGGACTGCAGCACGCCAGGCTTCCCTGTCCATCACCAACTCCTGGAGTTTACCCAAACTCATGTCCATTGAGTTGGTGATGCCATCCCACCATCTCATCCTCCGTCGTCCCCTTCTCCTCCTGCCATCAATCTTTCCCAGCATCAGGGTCTTTTCCAATGAGTCAGCTCTTCGCCATCAAGTGGTCAAAGTATTGGAGTTTTAGCTTCAACATCAGTCCTTCCAATGAACACCCAGGGCTGATCTCCTTTAAGATGGACTGGTTGGGTCTCCTTGCAGTCCAGGGGACTCTCAAGAGTCTTCCCCAACACCACAGTTCACCACAGAAGCATCAATTCTTCAGTGCTCAGCCATCTATATGGTCCAACTCTCACATCCATACATGACTACTGGCAAAACCATAGCTTTGAGTATACAGACCTTTGTCAGCAGAGTAATAGCTCTGCTTTTATGCTGTCTTTTAATGGTATCTAGATTTGTTGTAGCTTTTCTTTCAAGGAGCAAGCAAGCGCCTTCTAATTTCATGGCTGCACTCACCATCTGTAGTTATTTTGGAGCCCAAGAAAATAGTCTGCCACTATTTCCATTCTTTTCCCCATCTGTTTGCCATGCAGTGATGGGACTGGATGCCATGATCTTAGTTTTTTGAATGTTGAATTTTAAGCCAGCTTTTTCACTCCTCTTTCACCTTAATCAAGAGACTCTTTAGTTCCTCCTTATTTTCTGCCATAAGGGTGGTGTCATCTGCATATCTGAGGTTATTGATATTTCTCCCAGCAGTCTCAATTCCAGCTTGTGCTTCATCCATCCCAGCATTTCGCATGATGTACTCTGCATATAAGTTAAATAAGTAAGGTGACAACATGCAGCCTTGCCATACTCCTTTTCCCAGTTTGGAACCAGTCCATTGTTTCGTGTCCCGTTCTAACTGTTGCTTCTTGACCTCTTTGCCAGTTTCTCAGGAGGCAGGTAAAGTGGTCTGGTATTCCCATCTCTTTAAGAACGTTCCACAGTTTGTTGTAATGTGAGGCTGCATAATTTGAAACTCTTCTGTTTCACTTTGACTTGTTTACTAAAGTAATACCTCTTTTAAAAATGAATTGACAAGAGAGAAATTGCAAGCAGTGGAATTCAGTAGATTTAAAAAGACATAAAAGCAGTCACCTAATTGCAATATATACCCCTTATTAAGATTATAATTTGAACAGGGAAATGTAAGAAATTTATGGCACAAGAAAAGTTTGATACTGACTGCATATTGGTCTGTATTAAGAAATATTTGTTGATTATTTTAGGTGCAGTGGTAGTCTTACAGGACTTTTCTGTTTTTTTAGGAGTTTTCAATTTTAGAGATATATAACAGAAACACGGTTGTTCAGTCACAGTCATGTTTGACTTTTTGCGACCCCATGGACTGCAGCACACCAGGCTTCCCTGTCCTTCACTGTTTCCTGGAGTTTTCTCAAACTCGTGTCCATTGAGTTGGGTGATGCCATCCAGCCACCTCATCCTCTGCCGCCTCCTTCTCCTTTTGCCTTCAATCTTTCCCAGTATCAGGGTTTTTTCCAGTTAGTCTTGATGGTCTTCACATCAGGTGGCCAAACTGTTGGCGCTTCAGAATCAGACCTTCCAGTATTCAGGTTTGATTTCCTTTTGGATTGACTAGTTTGATCTCCTTGCAGTCTAAGGGATTCTCAAGAGTTTTCTGCATCAGCACAATTCAGAAGCATCAGTTCTTTAGTGTTCAGCCTTCTTTATGGCCCAGCTCTCACAACCATACATACTACTGGAAAAACCATAGCTTTCACTATATGTATCTTTGTCGGCAAAGGGTTATCTGTGCTTTTTAATACACCGTCTAGGTTTGTCATAGCTTTCCATCCAAGGAACCAAGCATCTTTTAATTTCATGGCTACAGTCTCTGTCCACAGTAATATTGGTGCCCGAAAAAAGAAAATCTGTCACTGTTTCCACTTTTCCCCTTCTGTTTGCCATGAAGTGATGGTACAAGATGCCATGATCTTAGGTTTTTGAATGTTGAGTTTCAAGCCAGCTTTTTTACTTTCTACTTTCACCTTCTTCAAGAGATTCTTTAGTTCCTCTTCATTTTCTGCCTTTAGAGTGGTATCATCTGCATATCTGAGGTTGTTGATGTTTCTCCTGGCAGTCTTGAAACCAGCTTGTGATTCATCCAGCTCAGCATTTCACATGATGTACTCTGCATGTAAGTTAAATAAGCAGTGTGACAATGTACAGCCTCGTTGAACTCCTTTCCCAATTCTGAATAAATCCATTGTTCCATATGTGGTTCTCACGATTGCTTCTTGACCTGCAAGACAGGTTTCTCAGAAGACAGATTATTGCCAAAATGATTTGATATTGGGGGGTTGTTTTGAAATAGCCTAGGAAGTGGGGAGTAGGCGAGAATACAAATAAAACAAGAATTTGTCATAAGTTAATAATTGTTAAAACTGCACAAAGACAGAAATATAGATCAATGGAACAAAATAGAAAGCCCAGAGATAAATCCACACACATATGGACACCTTATCTTTGACAAAGGAGGCAAGAATATACAATGGCGTAAAGACAATCTCTTTAACAAGTGGTGCTGGGAAAACTGGTCAACCACTTGTAAAAGAATGAAACTAGATCACTTTCTAACACCGCACACAAAAATAAACTCAAAATGGATTAAAGATCTAAATGTAAGACCAGAAACTATAAAACTCCTAGAGGAGAGCATAACACTCTCCGACATAAATCACAGCAGGATCCTCTATGATCCACCTCCCAGAATTCTGGAAATAAAAGCAAAAATAAACAAATGGGATCTAATTAAAATTAAAAGCTTCTGCACAACAAAGGAAAATATAAGCAAGGTGAAAAGACAGTCTTCTGAATGGGAGAAAATAATAGCAAATGAAGCAACTGACAAACAACTAATCTCAAAAATATACAAGCAACTTATGCAGCTCAATTCCAGAAAAATAAACGACCCAATCAAAAAAATGGGCCAAAGAACTAAATAGACGTTTCTCCAAAGAAGACATACAGATGGCTAACAAACACATGAAAAGATGCTCAACATCACTCATTATCAGAGAAATGCAAATCAAAACCACAATGAGGTACCATTTCACGCCAGTCAGAATGGCTGCTATCCAATGTCATTCTATTTCTGAAACAGTTTCCAAAAACAATGAAAAATACGCTTGTTGTTGTTCAGTCACTCAGTCATGTCCAACTCTTTGCGACCCCTTGGACTGCACCACTCCAGGCTTCCTTGTCCATCACAAACTCCCGGAGTTTACCCAAACTCATGTCCATTGAGTCGGTGATGCCATCCAACCATCTCATCCTGTGTCTCTCCCTTCTCCTCCTGCCCTTAATCTTTCCCAGCATCAGGGTCTTTTCCAATGAGTTGGCTCTTTGCATCAGGTGCCCAGAGAATTGCAGCTTCAGCTTCAGCATCAGTCCTTCAAGTGAATACTCAGGTTTGATTTCCTTCAGGATTGACTGGTTTAAAAACATGCTTGGGAATTTTTTAAATAATGGGCTTTCATATGAGTAAATCTCATTTATACCTCTTTTATTGAGGTACACAATTGTTTTGTGTCTTTAAGATGAGTGAACAGACCATCTGCTGAGTGAAGAAAATTACATGGTTTTGTTATGCTGTTTTCTGTCTATTAGCTGCCACAGTTCAGTTATTTCAATTAGAATTTTAAGGATGGGGAGCCTGATGGGCTTGGGATTGCAAAAGAGTTGAACATGACTTAATGACTAAACAACCACATTATCTTGTATATAAATTACTATCAATATAAGATTGAGTCTTTAAATCACTAACTCAATTCAAGTCTTCATTTAGGCTAGGTAGAGCATTAGTTGGTGACAGAGATCTCAGAAGTTGTTTCCTGAAGTACTCTTTCTTAAGCCTTTAAAGACACTGTGTATTTCTTTTATCATTCTCTACACTGGCAGTTTTCCTTAATCTGTGACAATCTGTGAATCTGTGACACAGATTCTGTGACAGTCTGTGAATATTGTATAGCGTGGCGGTGGTTGATGACTCTTTCAGTGTTACCTGGTTGTAAAGACCAAACACAAACATAAAGAATAGTCTCTGGGCTCTTAAACTTTTGAACTGTTCTGCTGGAGAGAAATTTTTCTAGTGTTTTTTAATGACCTGTTCACTGGTAGGTTTATCTTCAGATACAGCAGAGCTATTAAATACAAAGTAAAATTTAATTTTTACTTTTATGCTAAATGAAATATTCAATTTTCCAGTTATTTTTGTAAACACAATAAAAGTAATATGACTCTTATGGCTTTACCAGTTATACCAGATATATAAAATCTTTAGCGAATTTTTCTCCATTCCACATACCTAATAACGTAGTACAGTTCAGAGTTAAATGTAAATTAGAGAAATAGATATAAAATTAATTTTAGTAAAATGCTGTAATGTTGTCTTGCTCCAGAATTCTTTTATTATTTCTTCCTGTTTTGTTACAGAGTACTTCATCTTTTGTTGGTGTTACTAAGAATAAATATGTAACTATAGTTTTCTTAAAGCATTTTTAAGATTTAAATCTGTAGCCAGTTATTCTTTAGAGAAGGGTGTGATTTAGGCTTACATTGTTAAGTGAACAAACTCAAGTTTATTTGAAACAAAACTTAAAGGGTACAATTTTGAGCTACCTTTTTTCAAATTTTAAATAGAATTCAGGAGGTACATTCAGTCAGCTTGAACATTTGGTGCTTGTGTTTATATTGAGTTCCTGGCCAACAAAAATATCTAGAGTATAATGAAATAACTTTAATTTTACTTGCCTAAGGTTATCTGAAAAGATTTTTACTTGCAAATCTAGAAAAAGAAAAAAAGAAATGCATATTTTCTGTCTGGGCAAAGCACCATTTTCCTTAGAGATAGTCCATTTTAGTAATAGTAAAATGTTTTATGACCTAAAGAAAGTAAAACTTGTGAATAGTAATGTGTTATCTACAATTATGTGAATAATGAGATTTAAGGTTGCCTCTGTTATATGAAATCTCCAAGATACAAGATGATTCTTTCCAGAATATTCTCTACAGTTCACAAAGGAAATATCAGTTTAAATGGGCAGAACACCATTCCAGTAGAAATGAACTTTGAATAGGCATAATAGTCACTTAGAAAATTTTTTGTACCCGATGTGTTATATTCAAAATAGTGGTTCAAATGGTCAGATTGAAATAGAACAGTACAATTTCTTATCACAATGCATGTAAGCATGTCAAGAGGCAATCTTCTGTCAACACCAGTATTATATATTTCATGTTCAAAGTGGAACTTGTTTGTAAGAAGACAGTGCAGTATGTCACTGAAAATTTGGAATCTGTCTGAGGCAAAATTAAAAGTTGTGTATGCATCCATTTCCCCATTTTTATGAAAGAGCACAGTATCTTTTTTGCTTGAAGATTATACATTAGAAATGAAAAGCTGTTAGGTCATTTAATCTCATATATTAATATTTTTGTGAACTATGTACCGTGTTTTTAAAGAAACTTAAATATACAGAAAGAAAATGAAAAACAGAGGCAGGGTTCTTAAAAACTTACTAGTATTAAAAAAGCAGATATCCAACAAAATAAAAAGCCCAAATATATGTTTGTACTAAAGCTAGATAACACCTACACATTTTTTAAGATTACATTTGGAACCTTGAGTAGTGCCAAAGGTATTTACATCTATGACACCATTCATAGAATATTTAATCTTAGAATGTGTTTAATTGAAAGGTAGGCATACTGAACTATAGAATGATTAGGTTGTCTTGTTACTAAAGAAGAATTTTGGTGTGTCATTCCTTCTGATATTTAACAAAATACTCAATGATTTCTTCCACAGAATCTACCTGTTACTCGTATTTTAGACAATCTCATGGAGATGAAGTCAAACCCTGTGAGTAGTATATAACACTGTACTTGTAAATTCTTGAGCATACCAAACTACCTATACCAAGGGTGATAAACTCAGTTTGTTGTGGGCTTCATCACAGCAGAGTGCATGAGGGAAAGGAAAGAGTCCACGTCCTCAAACAGCATTTTTTAGCCGTTATCACGGATAACATGAATTGGTTTTTCAGCTACTACATCCACTCTGGCTGGCTCTCATGCAAAGTAAATGTAGATCCATATCCTATATATATCCTAAGGAGCAAGTTTCTATAAATAAAAGAGAACTAGTGAGCATCAGTTGGTATAATATGAAAAGTACCAGACCAGTTTAATTTTATGAAATTAAATTAGGATAGAAGTACATAGTGAAAAATTTAAGAGCATGTGTTCAGATGGCACTAAATTCTTTTGGGCTAAAAAGTAAATTGGAATTGTTTGATAAAGAGATAAGTGAGTAAATATTGTTAGCATTTACTTAAAAAATGGGTTTTTGAGCTGTTTATAATTCAAGAAGGGAATGTAAAAATCATCACAATCTGTTTCATAAAGCAGCCCATCATGTTACTGTGGCAACTGGAAAGAGAGCGGCTGTCTGGAATAGATCAGAACCCTGGTTTGGGTTGATCTGGGTCACTGTAGACTTGGCATCAAGACTTAGGATACCAGGCTGAGAAACAGAGTAAGAACAAAATCTTCAGATAAATATGTCATTATTTCATATTTGTTAAAACATGGTTACAATAACATTAAAGAAAATAACAAGAACAAATTTTAAAATCTGTCCATGTGAAAACAAAGATACAGTATTACAGAAAAAAAGCCCGGTAAAGGGCAGTTGCAGTTATGAGAGGAAAGACTATAATGATAAGCTAAAAAGGAGTGGATTTTTCTAGAATCAATACAGAGAACATACTAGACAATGTAATAACAATAGACCTTGTTGTTACTGCATCCTAGAGTATATGGAGGATATGAACAAATGAAGACTAGAATATATGAAGGAATGCTCCTTGAAAAGCCTTAGCAAAGTGTGCGTTTATGATTAGTGCATCTGTGACTGTCTTTAGAGAATACTACTTCATAATGGGCAGTAGGTTTCTAGAAGATATTAGCCCAAACAATTATAAAGATTAAAAATACAAATAAATGTGAAAATTTACATGCCAAATCCACATTTCTGCCATATGGATGGCTAAATTATGGGTCTTATTCACATGTGTCTCCAAGTTCTATAAATTATCAGTTCTAGTGACTTTGACTTAATAACTGAAGGCACATTACCACAGGCAGATAGTTTTTAATTAATTAGAAAAAGTAAAATTTTTCTACTTTAAAAGCATTTTTTCACCCATCTGTTAGGTGGGACAGATGCCTGCACTATCTCTTATCCCTGTCTTGTTCCCATATTGAAAAATTGATTTGGAGGCATTGAAGACATTAACAATGTATACAAAGTTAGACCTGACTAATAATCTTGAATATATTGTATCTCAAAGGCTTTAAAAATGCTGTAACCTAATTCTAGGTGCATTGTTATCACTTATATTTACTAAGTGATCTGTGATTTGTCTTGATTGAATAAAATGAAAGGGATTAGGCAAGATACCAGATAGGTTTCATCTCCTCTTGTACATCTGGGTAGTAGTGGTTTCCTGGAGCAAAGTGTTGAAGGATTATGGCTCTGCATTTGGTTTTGGGCTTCCCTGGTGGCTCAGATGGTAAAGCGTCTGCCTGCATTGCAGGAGACCTGGGTTTGATCCCTAGGTCGGGAAGATCCCCTGGAAAAGAAAATGGCAGCCCACTCCAGTACTCTTGCCTGGAAAATTCTGTGGGTGAAGGAGCCTGGTAGGCTACAGTCCATGGGGTCACAAAGAGTTGGACACAATTGAGAGACTTCACTTTTGGTTCAGGGAGAGTTCTGTGATTGATTAGCGCTTGCCATCACTGAGTGCAGGACTAGATAGTGATAACACTGCCATAGTTGGTCATTGATCACCTTTGGGTAGGTTCATCCAGAAAAGAATCGGAAAACATCGCAGAAAAGAATGAGTTCCTTTGGGTGTTTGTGCTTTGGAGGGAGAAGGAGATAGAGATTAGGAAATAATGATATTATATGCAGTAAAGCAGTACTTTCTAAATCTTTAATATCAAGATATTATCTTTACTATCAATAAGCTAGTTGATTATGTAGTATGGAGGCTGGCAACCCCTTATCCACAAGTTCTGAAATCCAAAAAGATTTTTTGTATAACTTGTTTGGTGGCAAAACCTAACCTTAACTCATGTTGAGGTTCTTTATAGTTTATCGTACTTTGTGTTGATATTCATTTGTTTAGCTGCAGAAATATTACCATGTTACATGATGGGGTGCTGCCCACTGGGAATACTACATTATATAGAGTTGTTATGCGTGATATTATCTATCTACAGTTTTTTAAGTTCAAAGTTCCAAAATATATCTAACTCCAGAGGTTTCAGTTATAAAAGACTTGAACCTGTATTAGGTATTCTGCACAATCAATAAAATCATGGACATATAATAATGTAAAAAATTCTAAAAGCAAAAATACTTAAGTGCATTAGCTTATAAAACAGGTATATTTATTTTTCTCAGTTATTAAGTATAGTTCCCTGTGCTATACAATAGTTTCTTATTGATTATTTATATATAGTAGTGTGTATATGTTAATCCTAAACTACTAATTTATCTGCCCCCACCCTGCCTTGGTAACAACCATAGTTTGTTTTCTGTGTAAAAACAGGTATACATTTGAGAAGCAGCATGCATAGTGGTTAAGTGCTGGGGCATTGAAACTAGACTGCCTGGGCTCAGATCTGGAGTTTCCACACTTGTCATAAGACTTAGGAAAGTTAGATAACCTCTCTGTATCCCAGTTTCCCCATCTGAAAAACGTGGATAATAACAACTACCTCAAAGATGATACGGGATTATGTAATTTCATCTGAGACACTTAGAATGATGTTTAACACATAGTGAATTTTGATGGTGGCTGTTTACCAACTTAGTATTCATTAGTAGATTCATCAAGTAATCTTAAAATACTCTAAGCAAAATTTGAACTTTCTAAAGAGAAATTGCATAGTCATGGTAAAGTTCTCTATTTTTTTTTAAATAGGAAACTGATGACTATAGGTATTTTGATCCCAAAATGCTACGGGGCAATGACAGGTAAGCAGCTCTTGCATAATTTGTTGTATGTTTCCTCATTCCCACCAAGAATGGAAATAACTTCTACTGATTTTTTTGTTATAAATCAGTAATTGCTTATTATTAAAAATTCAAACTGTATAGAAAACTGGTAAGTAAATAATATGTAGAATCTCTTTACCCAGAGGTAATCACTGGTAATTATACTTAACACTTTGATACTTTTCCTTCCAAATATATACAGAAAAAAAGTACATTAGATGCTTGTTGTTTTTAATGAAATGATAAGGGCATTACAATCTTATGTGTAGAAAAGGAGAATTTGGATAATTTGTGTGCTTTTAAATGAATAATTATTTTGGACCAAATGAAAAAGATGAAGGCTTTATGTTGAATACCAGTTGTTGGTTTTTTATTTAACTCATCCATACAATCTATGTCCCTGGGGACCATTGCTGTGAGTCCTTCTTTTTGGCAGTGAAACATTCTGCAAATAATTTCTGTATTTTGTGACAAACATGGTGTGGTAAGATACTAACTTTATTATGGATATATTTTTTGAAATTTAATTCTGGTGGTATGATAGTAGTTTATAAAATACAGAAAGAAGGATAAAATTAGCAGAGAAAAAACCTTCTTGGAGGAATGGTCTTTAGCACCAAAACTTGGGTGAAGATTCTTTATTGCCTATACCTTATGTTTGGGATCTTTCGAACTTTGATTTATCCCAAGCTTTCAAATCTTTGTAGATAGTCAGATCGGATAATCTGGTCACTAAAAAATTAATTATTAGATTACTTTGGAAACATAAAGGTTATTCTCTTTTCTGAACTTACCAGAAATAATACCAGAGTTGCAACAGAAGCTGCTGCTAGTAGCTGCAGCTGGTAAGAAAGAGTTTGACAAAAGAATAAATTATAGAAGGAAGAGGATGAGGAGTGACGCTAAGGGGCTTCTTTGGTGGGTGATTAAAATGTTCTAAAATTTTAGACAGTGGTAATGGTTGTACAACTCTAAATATACTAAAAACCATTGATTGTATACTTTTAAATGGTGGGTTTACAACATATTTCATGTTCTCAAGCTTAGACTTTTTTCCTTCCTTATATTTCTATCAGTAGATACATTTTGCTTCTTAGAAACTTCTGAGAAATTCTTTCCATTTTCCCTATATATAGTTTATTCATGATAATGAGAAGGAATATTAGGAATGTTGATAAGACAGAGAAACACAGAGTTTCATTTTTAATAGGCTCAGCTTTCTCCTGAGCTGTCTCATCACAAGTAGATCTCTGTTTTTAATAACTGGTAGTGCAGTGTTCTTTGAAGTCTCGCCTCTCCTCATGTTTGCTCTTAGAGGAACTTCAGGCACTCTAGAAGGAAGTTAGGCATTAGGCAGCTCCTGGTCCCTTTTCTGGAATTTTCACCCAGGTCACAGAAATGGGGAAAAGATGGAACTGTGAAATCAGTCACCAAATCATTGAGCAGTTTAATAGCTCTTTCCCCTTGGTTGAGATTTTCAAAAATGGCTTGTGAGGAAAACTTATCTTTGTTTGTATAGCCTATTTTAGCACTCAGAACAAATATATATTTGACTCACAAAAGCTGTGCAAATTGCCTTTATTAAAAGAGCTCTAAGATACCAAGTATTTTTGAAATAAATAAATATGTAATTAATATATAAAGAGGTTACAGAAAAATACAGACCCCTTCTTTCATCCTCCTTTTCCTTCCTGAATTGTTATCCTTGCCATATATGTGTTTGCATAGTTTTTTCACAGATGTAGATACCCACAAACTATAATCTGTCCAGTATGGTAAAACTTGCACATAATTTACCACTGAAGTGGGCTTCCTTGATAGCTCAATTGGTACAGAATCTGCCTGCAATGCAGGAGACCCCAGTTCAATTCCTGGCTCTGAAAGATCTGCTGGAGAAGAGATAGGCTACCCACTCCAGTATAGTCCTTGGGGTTGCAAAGAGTTGGACATAACTGAGTGACTTTCACTCACCACTAAAGCATATATTTTATCAATTTACCTTATACCCAGATTTCCACTCATCGTGGGAACTAATGCTCCATCTCTCCTATTCCCTCTCAGTCTTCTAGAATTTTAAAGTCAACAGGTTGCCTCATTCCCTTTTGGACACAGAGACTTGTACCCCATCTAGCTTGTTCTCTGAATCCCACTGAAGAATTGTAAATACACAGATAATAGTGCATGTGTGTGTATATATATATTTCCCATGCCTTTTTATACTTAAGATAAGCTTTGGGTGAAATTTTCAGTATGGGTTTTTTATTGTTTATTCTTACAGCTCAGTTCCAAGAAACAAAAATCCATTCCAAGAGGTAAGTTCATATAAAAATTCTCTGTCCCTAAAATGGAAGGATGAAAAGGGGACCCAGCAGTCTTGAAGGATATCTTTGTCCTATGGCTTTATGATGATTACTGTATGGCAGTCTTGATAAATCCAATCCTGTATCCTGAAGATGCATTGTAAATAACGATAAATTCAAAGATGACTTTTAGGAAAAAACCTTATGGATTTATTTGGTATTTAATTGAAAGATGAGGTTTATTTTCCTCATAATTGTTTCTGAAAAATCACTACTTCATTTTAATACCCAATAGACATTAGAAATTTACAGACTTTTTAAAAAAAAAATAAATTTCTCTATCATCGAAGGAGTATCAGGCCACTTAGGTTAAAAAAAATACTAACTAGCAAAAGTTGTGGAATAGGCTCCAGACTAAAAGCCATGTTTCTTGAGAGCTAAAATACTGTTCTGTTTCTTTTAACTTACCTATTTTCTTCTACTTGCATTTTTAGGCAATTGTTTTTGTGGTGGGAGGAGGCAACTACATTGAATATCAAAATCTGGTTGACTACATAAAGGTACATTTGATGTTCATATTCTTTTATCATTCGAGGTTTCACAGTTGTCCCATGTCTTTAACATATTAGCAGTCTCTGATGGCTTTCCTGATTCTTAAATAATCCCTTTTCTAGAGATAGTTTTAAAATCTGGCAGATAAGAAAACAATGAATATATGAGCATTTTTCCATGTCACATTCATTTTTGGCCTAAAATTTTACTTGAGCTGGAAAATAATGTATCTTCTTGATGTAATGTACTATGCAGCTATCTATCTTAATTTGACTTTAAATGTTTAAATAAGCTCCTGTCCCAAAAAACTCTCCCTTGGTGAAATGATTTACTGAACTCCATTTACCTAAATTAAGCACTTTTCTCTCATCTTATTGACCAAAGTCAGCAACATACCTCAAATAAACTTGGAATGTCTGCTCTTTCAGCAAATAGACACTTCAGAGGCAGCACTTTAGAAGTGGTGTGCTGTTCAGAGCTAACAGCAGCAGGGAGTGACAGACAGCTAAGCAAAAGAATCTGAAGGGAAAGGTGTAACTTGGAGAGCAGAAATGCCGTTTAAAATGCAGAGGCAACAGAACCAGTGACATTTTATAACCTTCATTATTCACTTAATATTAATGATTATTCCTTGTGGTCCTACATTACGTAAGACATTTTTGTACAGCAGGAGAAAAAAATACATAGGTGGATGTCACAGAGGATCCTCAGTCACACAGAACATGCCTCAGAATGTGGACCACCACTCGGATCTGTGTACAATACCTTGGTTTCAGGGAAGCATCCGTCTTATACAAAGAGATGTCTTTTATACCCTTCTCTGTTCATATAGCCAGAATCAGGCTCCATGACCAGGCTCAAAGGCAAAAAGCAAGGGAACATAACAGAAACCATGAATCTGTAAAATTTCTATGAACAGTGCTGACAAGCTAGTGCAAGTTGTCCCCTGGTCTGTCTGTGACCCTTGGGCAGACTATATTAATCTGTTTCATTTAGATTTGGCCATGGGTCAACAACATGATTGGTTCCAGGTATGTACCCAAGGGTAAACCCAGGGTTGCAACAGACCAGCTGAAATTAATCCTGTACTTAAATCCCATCCTTTGGTAACTTTTCTTAATTACATTTGTCAGCATTCCTTCTGCATTTTTTTTTTTTAACACATTACAGACCAGAAAAACAGGGATAAAAACCAAAAAATGCTAATCATTTGTGTAGTGTAGTAACTGAAATGCAGGTGTAACTTTAAAGAAACTTTGCAGTTTACCAAATAGTCCAGTGTAAACTTGTTTTTAATCATGCATAAACCTCATAACTCTTACCTCTCTACACCACAGAAATTTTAATTTTGTGAAGTGTATTAATAAATGTTAGCTAAGTTTAGTTCTTTCCCTGATCAGTCACCTGCGTCAAGAGACCTTCAGGGTGATCAGTAGTAGGCATGTAAGCCCACCACGTTATCCAGTCATCCTTTACTTAGTCTCAGTTTATAGAATGTTTTGTTTTAACTTTTTATTGCTTTCCACTCACCAAAGCATGGTGTACAGCTAGTAGGGCACGTGATACTGTGACCCATCAGCCATGTGACAGGTGTTTTATGTCTCTACATCAGATACTGTTCTTAACAGATGATCACTTGGGTTCATATTTACACAGTGGTCTTTGGCTCTTGTGTTGAACAGATTCTTCTGTACACATTTGAGCAGCAACAGTATCCTAATTTTGCCTCCTAGAAGGGGTCCTCCGGAATATATAAAACCTGTAAAATGAGAATATGTAAAACAAAAGGAAGTATTAGAATTATTCTGGGTGTTTATCCCCTAGATGTTTTTAACATCATCAAGATATAGCACGTGAGTAAGTCCAGATTAAATCTTTCATAAACCTACCAGAATCCATTTTGGACCTTCAGCTTCAAATAAAGGAGGCTATTTCTGCAGGTGTTGTGAGCATCTGTAAATATAGCTAAGAGTATTATTCTCTTGCTCCCAACCTCTTTCAGGGTACCATGATAATGTTAGCTTTTTTTTATTATTAATATTTACCTATTGGCTCCGTTTCTGAGGATCAAAACTTCTCCATCTTTCCATGTGTCAGTAATTCTTACCCAGAATTTGGCCCCTGGTTTAGAAGACCATCAGCTTCGGTG
This sequence comes from Ovis aries, assembly GCF_016772045.2. Lineage (NCBI taxonomy): Eukaryota > Metazoa > Chordata > Mammalia > Artiodactyla > Bovidae > Ovis > Ovis aries. The sequence continues at coordinate 39,155,232 of NC_056071.1, forward strand.
TGACTCCGGTCCATAGTGGCGGCAGTATGACTGCTGGACTTGCCTTTCTTCATTCCCAGTCATAGGAAGTAGGTTGGCCAAGTGCGAGCTTATAAGACTGTGTTATCCACTGATTACTACAGATGCAGAAACCATTAATCCCAGCTTACACACAGGTGAAAAGAAACAGTCCAAACAGATTCAGAGGAATTGTCTTCATTTCATTTTCGGATTGTTCATTGCAATTGTATAGAAATCTGATTAGTTTTTGTATATTGATCTTATGTCCTGTAACCCTATTGAACTCATTTATTATTTCTGATAGTTTTTTAATGGATTTTTAAGATTTTCTATAAACATTATCATGTTATCTGTGAATAAGCATCTTCCTTATCCTTTTGGGATGTTTTTTTCCTTTTTCTCGCCTACCCACCCTGGCTAGAACCTCCAATAACAATAGAAGAGTCCAGAGCAGACATCTTTATCTTCTCCCTGATTTTAGGGGGCAGAGCATCCTGACTTTCACTGTTAAGTTTGAGGTTACCAATGGGTTTTTAATAGAGCTATTAATGTTTAGTAGCTACTAAGCCATATAGTCTAATTTTCATGAGAATTCTTTTTTAATCTCATTTGGTCTTACTGTTTCCTTTGTTCTGCATAATGTTCATCTTTCTATCATTTCAGCCCATTTAGGGGAAACTGAGCTAGTAGGTCTGTGATAGCCTGCCTCATGACATTAGAAACCCATGTAATGCAAGCTTGTAGTATGAAACAAAACTTAGGCCTATGGCTCTGAGAGACAATAATTGGGAATTACCTAATATGGCACTTGATTTATACCAATTCACAAAATGAGCAAGTGCCATTTTTGTTGGGAATGCAAAGAAAATACTATAAGAATTCTAGCTGATTTATTTGGTAATGATGTTAGTCTGACTGATATTGTAACTGCTATTTGGTATAACATTGATGTATTTGATAAAATTAATTGGATTGATTTTTGACAAGATGTTTGATAATACTGATATCAGTGACCAATTGTTCTTTTGTTCGAAGGTGATTGCCTAGGGAATAAGCTAGATTTAGTTAATAATTAATTGTTGCATTGAATCAAGGTATTGGTACATTCATAAAGTTCAGTTTTTAATGAAGAAATATCAAGTTGAAGTTTTATACTGAAATATTACTAAACTGCAGTGTTAAAAATTATAACTATACCTCACTAGATGACACAGAAGATTAGAGTTTTGTGTTTATCTTTGTTTTTATATTCTGTCAATGCTATAAAGGATGAAAAATGGTGACAAATAATTACAATTAAGCTTGATCAAGGATGGAGAGGAAATGTACTTACATAATCGCAAGATTAATCTCAGCCCTGGTGCTGATGTTTGGCCAACCCTGAATGAAATGTTCTAACTAGTGATTAAAATAGGCATGTGCTAGGGCCCAGGATAGACCAGGGGGCAACTTGGACTGCCTGTCAGTGTTCTTTAATGGAAAACCTAGATTGATGATTTCGCTTGGTTGCTGTCATGTTTTCTTATTTCTGCTGTTAAGCCTGGTCATGCAGCCTGACTGTAGCTGTGTGACCAGAGAGGAGTCAAAGATCCCTCCTTGGGCAAGACTGGGGCTTCCCTGAGACCAGGGCATCCTGGTGGTTCACAACAGAAAATGAAATGTGTCTAATGTACTCCTACCCTCATGTGAGCATAGCCTCAAGAATCCCAGTTATATGGCCCTGTTTAATGGCTACACATACCATCTCATTTTGAAGAAAAGGTGAGATGTGACTTTTGTTTTACTTGTTCTCAGAGAATGTCAGCCAGCGATGTTTACTCAGCTCATACATCACAAAGAAATGTCCTTCTCTTGTACTGCAAAGCCATAATTCTTTTGGTTCCTTGATTAACCACATTTGGTTTGTACATTACAAAAGAAAACTTACAAATTTACCTTCAAGTTCACAATACATATAAGCATTTCAACATTAAGAACTTACCAAAATTCTCTAGTCAAAAAGTTTTGACTGCTTGTAACTGGGTGCCAACATTCTGTCAAGGTTAAGGATGAAATTCATAGTTACAGAATGGAATAGGGCATATTAACATATAAAAGTACTATATGATCACAGGTGAGTCTTAAATGCCAATCCATGCTGCTCGCACCATATTCTACTTTCAGTGTTAACAAAACTTTCGGTGTTTTCTTCAAGTAGTTACAGTCCTACATAGAATGTTGGCTGAAGATTTTATAATTACTGCTCCTATGAGATGCGTCACTCATCACGTTCCTTCTATTTTCAGTGTAAGTGGCACTAGAAACATGCCTAACACATATTTTGAATGGAAAAAATGTGCCCATTTCACTACTTTATTCCATGTAATTTTAGGATAGGTGTACACTAAAATCCAGTACTCACCCTAAAGGAAAATAAAACCTTTAAAAATAACAAAAAGTCTTATGTTTAACCCCGCTTTTTGGGAATATTGAAAATATTACTTGTTGTTTGTATCTGAGTTCTGTGTTTGATGTTTTACAGGGGAAACAAGGCAAGCATATTTTATATGGCTGCAGTGAACTTTTTAATGCTACACAGTTCATAAAACAGGTAAAACGTACTTTTTAGTTTGTTTCTTTAACATACCTTAAGTTGCTGTTGATATTTTTCAAAAGACAGCAAGACAATCCTATTCATCTGAACCAGCTGAAACTAAAAGCCACGGAACAAGAAGAATGTAGGGTTTTGCCGTGGACAACTGTAAAGGAAACTCGTGTGTGTAATGTTATTTCCATTATCCCAAATCACTGAAAAAGTAAATTCTGAAAACTTTTAATTGGAGTAGTGTACTTGCTTAGGCAAAATTCAGTCCAGCATTTCCTTGATATACTGTCCATATTTCTGACTTTGCCAAGCATATCACAAATTGAACTGAGAAGCTGTTTCTTGGGGGACTGATACAACAGAATGTCATTCACCTTGAAAGTCACTGAAGGCAGTAGCTGAGGCATAAAAGGTCTTTACATTCTTTTACTGTTCTCAGTACTTACGTTAACTTCAGCTTTTTAAAGCTTAAACTGCTTCAGAGGCTTAGTAGGCTGACCAATAATATTTACTCACCTTTGCCTTGGCTAGCATAAAAATCATAACTGTACCCTCTGCTCATTTTTAGCATCTCTTCCTAGCACCTTCTTCCAGCACAACTTTCTTACCCACTATAATATGGTTCTTTTATTCTTAACCTCAATGTGGCCGTCCACTGATATTATGAGAATTTCAGATATACAGAAAAACTGGAGAGAATTTACAGTGAATACATTCACATTCCCCACTAACATTTTATTGCACTTGCTTTATAAGCACCTGTCCATCTTTCCATTCTGCTCATTGCTCCAGCTTAATTTCAGAGTAAATTACAGATACCAGTATACTTCCCCCTTAATACATCAGTGCCAATATCATTCACTAGATTTCATTGTTTAGTTGTTGTTGTTGTATTACTCTCTGGAAGTAAAATTTACAGCAGTGAAATACACATATCTTAAGTGTACATTCCTGCCTTGTCAGATGTATTGTTCACCTGAGTAACCCAAACCTATATCAGGGTACAGAAGTTTACACAGTGTTCCTTTATGGCCTTTGCCAGTCAGTCCTTGCTCCTAGTCAAAACTTGCTCCCAAAACAGTGTCTTGATATTTTCCCACCATAGATTCGTCTTACGTATTCTAGAACATCATAAACGGAAATTTTCTTGGTTAACTTGGTTAACTGTTAATCCTTCCAATGAACTAGATGGTGTTAATGCTAATTTTCTCTATTAGTTTTCTGTTCATTGGTTTCTCCTTTTTATTTGATTACTTTGGGTTTACCTTCTTTTACTATCTGATATTGGATAATTATTAAATCATTAACTTTAGTTTTTCATTTCTAAAATAAGCTTTGAAAGCGATAAAGCTTATTCTCTTCCCAAACACTGCTTTAGACACATTCCACAAATGTTGATATATTTGTATTATCATTTGAAATATTTTTAATTTACCTGGTGGTTTATTCTTTAGCCCTTGTAGAGAGATCTATTGTTGTTTGAAGTATTTATGGTTTTTCTAGATAACTTATTGATTTCTAATTTAATTCCCTGGTTGTCCTAGAACATTTTACATGTAAGTTCATTGTCTGAAAATGTGAATTCCTTTTATAAACCAACATATAGTCAATCTTGCTAAGCACTCCATATGAAGAACATGAAGGAAGAGTTGTAAATATTAATTTGGTCAAAGTAGTTGATAGCATTAGTTAGATCCTCTGTATCGATTTTTTTTCTGTCTAGTTCTATCAGGTATTAAAAATCTCCATCTGTGATTGTGGAATTGTCTCTTCCTTTAGTTCTGTCAATATTTGCTTTTAAGTTCTTTTATTAGGTACATACAGAGTTTTGATTGTTTATATTCTGATGAGTGGGCTCTTATCCTTATGCCCATATTCTTCTACATATCTAGTAATGCTCTTTGTCTTGAAATCTACTTTATCTGAAAACTAATAAAGCCACTCAAGCCTTCTTATACTTACTGTTTGCATCTTATAACTTTTCCATCTGTTTACTTTCAACTTGTCTGAATTTAAAGCATATATCTTATATATCAAGCATATTATACTTAAAACCTATATCTTATGTGTGTGTGTGTATGTATATATATATCTATATACTATATATCTTAGAATATTATTGGATCTTGTGGGGTGTTTTTTTAAACCCACAATATTTTTTTTCAAAAGCCATTCTGACAGTCTCTTTTAATTGGAGTGTATTGGTCTTTAACATCTAATGTAATTATTACTGTAATTGAATTTAGGCCTACCATTTTACTGTTTTCTCTGTTTCTCCTTTCTTTGTAAGACTTGAACACTTTTTAGAATTCCACTTTAATTCATCTCTGCATTATTAACTTAGGGTTGCTCTAAAAATCACTTTCTATATACCTTTAACTGTTAATAGACCAGTTATTATGGTACTTGTATTACATGTAGAAGCCTTGCAACCATACAGATCAGCATTTATGCTGCCGTTGTCATATTTTACATACATCATTAATTTTACAAAATAGTGGACAGTGTTGTTTGTGCTTTAAACAGTCATGTGTAGAATAAAGACATAAATCTTTTGCATTTATATGGATATGAATTCCAGTGCTCTTTATCCCCACTTACAGATTTTAATTTCTGTTGACTGAAAAACTTTCTAGCAGTCATTGTAGCTCAGGTATGCTGGCAATGAGTTCTCTTAATTTCACATATATATATATATACACACACATACAATAATTGGTTTTCAATAATTACAGTGTATCTGTTTTAGTTTCCATTTTTATGCTGAGATTTCCTTTTTTCTTTCATTGTAAGCCTGTTTTTCACTATTTCTTTGAGGATATTGTCCTAGCTGCTTTTAAAACCTGGCTGTTAATTACCACACATGGATCAACTCACTGTTGATCCCCATTGTCTTACCCCCCAGAGACTGGGCCCCTGGGTTCCTGTTTCTTTGGATTCACTAATTTTATGCTGTGTCCTTTACACTGTTTTAGAAACGGAATTGTTGCTCAGACTCAAAGTTCTGTCTCTTCGGCAATAGCTCAAGTCTCAAGTCTCTCTCATTCATAAGTGGTTCAGGGTTTCACCATAGATTCAGGAAAAGTCTATATACAGACTTAGGGCTCCCTCACTTCCCGGTAGCTTTAGTTGCCTGCAAACCCTTTCCTCTGGTTTTTCAAGCCAGAAAGACTATGTTTTCTGTCCATTTTAGCAGCTAGTATAGTACCAACTGTGGCCTGCCTTCAGGCTAAGAGCCACAGAACCAAAGAACTCAGCCTGTATTATTCCTTCCTTCCAAATGTTGATTCTGTTCCAGAGCTCACCTTCTTTCCGTCGTTCCCCATTGCCTATAGGAAGTTGGTTTTGTTTAAAATTTATCATTTCTCTCTTTCAGAGACTTGGTCCAATAGGAGTTTACCCAGCCTTCCAGAATTGAAATCCTTTTCCCTTCTTTTTAATGATCTTTAGAAATAGATTTAATGTATTTCTAATTTCTTTTACAAACATATTAAAATATATAGAAAAGTAAATTGTCATTGTCAGTGAAGTCACGCATGTTTTTCTTTACATTTTCATACTGAGTTAATATTTTTTAATTCTGTTTTTGTTTTCAATTACTTGAACTTGCTCCTATATAATGGTTACACATCTTTTCACCATAAGTTTTTAAATATCTATAAATCTGAAACATTTTAGTGAATATTGAGTGAAAAGGTATTATTCTAAAATACAATGAAGTACATGAAATAGCCTGTTTTACCATGATAAAAGTGTACATTTAAGGTGATTACAAATATGATTAATACCTAAGTTTCTTTTGTGATTAAAAAAGTAATATTTATGTTTTATCTTTTGTTTTAGCTGTCACAACTTGGACAAAAATAGCACAGAAGAACTGTAACATGAGAATCTATTTAGAACTTGAATAAATGTAAAAAGTCAAAAGAGCCAGATGTTTCCTTCTCCATATCAATGTCCTAACGGTGAAACTTAGAGGTATTTGTTAATTTTTAAGGAAATTCTATACTTAATATAATGTATACTGATTAAAAAAATAAAGCATTTCAGAAATAAATTTTAACATTGTAGAACATGTTATTTTTTACAAATGAGAATGAAAGTACTTTGGAAAGAAGGAAAGTTCTGTCTGAATATAATGTTAAAATATTAATATAATAACCAGTGTATTAGGATTGAAGCCAGTGAAAGTTTAAGAATATATGTCTTATTTGATTGGTTCATGAATCTCCTACTTGTATTCATTTTAATTGTAAAATTACCTTTCCATAGTTTGTTTCCTATGTTGCCTTTAGATTTAAAAGCCACTTTAATGTCCCTTCTCCCTCTGGTACACCTGTGTACATTTTAGCATTTATATCTCCTTTATATAATTGCTCAGTCAAACATCAACATCTGGAGCAGATAAATACAAAACATTTATCCTGTACACTTCTAGATATTATGTAAAAGTAAGTGTTAAATGTGGTACTCACCTTCCTCTCTGGGTGAAATGCAGCACTAAAAATGAATGCTGGTCAGCCATGTATCTCAGGACAGCCGTGAGATAAAAGCACACCAGCCTCTCCAGAGGAAACAGCTGTTCCTATTATAAAGACCAGAGAGCTGCTCCTCTTAATGAGCCTCACCAAGAGGAATCTTCAGTGTTATAGAGAGCATCCTGATAATAAAACAAGATTCACAGAACTGTTTCTTTCTGCACTCCCACCCACCGTGAGTCAGGTGGGACATCACACCAAAGCAGAGGTCCAGAAAACTAACTGTAGATGATGGAGATGACTAACATATTCCTGGGGTATAAATTTAAAGTATGTTTGAGCTGCTGTAATAAACTACCATAGGCTGGGTAGCTTATACAACAAACAGGTATTTCTCACAATTCTGGATGCTAGGAATTTGAAGATCAAGTTACCAACAGATCTAGTGTCTGATGAGAACATTCTTCCTGATTTGCAGAGAGCCATGTATCCTCACGTGGGGAGCAGAGAACAAACTCTGGTCCCTTCATCCCCCTTTAAAGGCACTAATCCCGTCATGGGGCTCCACCACATAACATCATCCAAATACAGTTACCTCCTCAAATCCCTACCTACAAATACCATAACATTGGGGAAAAGACATTCTCTTCAATAAACTGTGCTGGGAAAATTGGACAGCCATATGTAGAAGAATCAAATTAGAACATTCTTCAACACCATACACAAAAATAAACTCAAAAAGGATTCAAGACCTAAATGTAAGACCCGATACTATAAAACTCTTAGAGGAAAACATAGGCAGAACACTTTTTGACATAAATCACACAATACCTTTTTCAGTTCTCCAAGAGCAATGGAAATAAAATTTAAACAAATGGGACCTAGTTAAACTCAAAAGCTTTTTTATGCACAGCAAAGCAAATGATTTTTAAAAAGATAACCCACAGAATGGGAGAAAATATTTATAAATGATATGACTGACAAAGGGTTAATTTCCAAATTTTATAAACAGCTCTTGCAGCTCAACATCAAAGCCCAATCAGCAGCTCTTGCAGGTCAACATCAAAGCCCAATCAAAAAGTGGACAGAAGACCTAAATAGATTATTTCATCAAATAAAACATACACATGAAAAGATGCTCAACATCATTATTGTTAGAGAAATGCAAATCAAAACTACAATGAGATACCACCTCACACCAGTTAGAATGGCCATCATCAAAAAGTCTACAAATAATAAATGTTGGAGACAGTGTGGAGAAAAGGGAACTCATATAGTGAAGTAAGAGAAAAATATGGTGCAATGTCGCCTTATATATGTGGAATCTAGAAAAATGGTACAGAACAACTTATTTGCAAAGGAGAAATAGAATCACAGATACAGACTGCTGTGTATAAATCAGATAACTAATGAGAGTCTACCGTGTGGCACGAGGAGCTCTACTCTGTGCTCTGGTGACCTAAATGGGAAAGAGAGCTAAAAGGGAGTGGACATGTGGGTACATGTAAACTGACTCACTTTGCTGCACAGCAGAAATAACATTGTAAAGCAATTATAGTACAATAAACTCTCTGAAGTTTTAAAAAATTATGTAACAACCAACAAGACCTATTATATATAGTGCAGGGAACTCTGCTGTAGCAGCCTAAATGGGAAAAGAATCTGAAAAAGAATATATACACACACACACATACATGCATATATGTAATGTATAACTGAATCATTTGCTGTACACTTGAAACTTAACAGCATTAACTATACTCCAATATAAAATAAAAGTTTTTTAAAATACCATTACCTTGGGGATTAGGGCTTCAGCATTTGATTTTCTGGGACACAGACATTCAATTCATAGCACTACATCTGTCAAAGTGGCTGGTACTCAGGGCTTCAGGAGAGACCTTTATGAAAAGACAAGGCTAATTAAGATGTTAAGATAGGAGAAAAAGCAATGTCCCTGTCTCCTTAGAAATGGAGAAATTATACTCTAAATAGTTAACATTCAGAAATTTTGTAACTACATGAAAGACAAAAGGAAGTGGTCTGTTTTTCTAGTTAACGTTACATTTAAACTGACTTAGGGTCAGAATAAGGAGAAGGCAATGGCACCCCACGGCAGTACTCTTGCCTGGAGAATCCCATGGATGGAGGAGCCTGGTAGGCTCCAGTCCATGGGGTCGCTAGGAGTTGGACACAACTGAACGACTTCATTTTCACTTTTCACTTTCATGCACTGGAGAAGGAAATGGCAACCCACTCCAGTGTTCTTGCCTGGAGAATCCCAGGGACGGGGGAGCCTGGTGGGCTGCCATCTCTGGGGTTGCACAGAGTCAGACACGACTGAAGCGACTCAGCAGCAGGGTCAGAATGACCATCATTTAAAAGTCTACAAATAAATGCTGGAGAGGGTATGGAGAAAAGGGAACCCTCCTACACTGCTGGTGGGAATGCAAGTTGGTACAGCCACTATGGAAGACAGTATGGAGGTTCCTCAGAAAGCTAAAAATAGAATTACCATATGACCCAGCAGCCTCACTCCTGGGAATATAATCCTGGACAAAACTATAATTCACAAAGATATGTGCACTCCTATATTCATAACAGCACTATTCACAATAGCCAAAACATGGAAATAACATAAATGTCCATCAGCAGATGAATGGATAAAGCAGATGTGGCACGTATATAATGAAATTCTCAGTTCAGTTCAGTCGCTCAGTCGTGTCCGACTCTTTGCGGCCCCATGAATCGCAGAACGCCAGGCCTCCCTGTTCATCACCATCTCCCGGAGTTCACTCAGACTCACGTCCATCGAGTCCATGATGCCATCCAGCCATCTCATCCTCTGTCGTCCCCTTCTCCTCCTGTCCCCAATCCCTCCCAACATCAGAGTCTTTCCCAATCAGTCAACTCTTCGCATGAGGTGGCCAAAGTACTGGAGTTTCAGCTTTAGCATCATTCCCTCCAAAGAAATCCCAGGGTTGATCTCCCTCAGAATGGACTGGTTGGATCTCCTTGCAGTCCAAGGGACTCTCAAGAGTCTTCTCCAACACCACAGTTCAAAAGCATCAATTCTTCGGCGCTCAGCTTTCTTCACAGTCCAACTCTCACATCCATACATGACCACTGGAAAAACCATAGCCTTGACTAGAAGGACCTTAGTCGGCAAAGTAATGTCTCTGCTTTTGAATATACTATCTAGGTTGGTCATAACTTTTCTTCCAAGGAGTAAGCATCTTTTAATTTCATGGCTGCAGTCACCATCTGCAGTGATTTTGGAGCCCCAAAAAATAAAGTTTGACACTGTTTCCCCATCTATTTGCCATGAAGTGATGGGACCGGATGCCATGATCTTTGTTTTCTGAATGTTGAGCTTTAGGCCAACTTTTTCACTCTCCTCTTTCACTTTCATCAAGAGGCTTTTTAGCTCCTCTTCACTTTCTGCCATAAGGGTGGTGTCATCTGCATATCTGAGGTTATTGATATTTCTCCTGGCAATCTTGATTCCAGCCTGTGTTTCTTCAGCCCAGTGTTTCTCATGATGTACTCTGCATAGAAGTTATATAAGCAGGGTGACAATATACAGCCTTGACGTACTCCTTTTCCTATTTGGAACCAGTCTGTTGTTCCATGTCCAGTTCTAACTTGCTTCCTGACCTGCATACAGATTTCTCAGGAGGCAGGTCAGGTGGTCTGGTATTCCCATCTCTTTCAGAATGTTCCACAGCTATTGTGATCCACACAGTCAAAGGCTTTGGCATAGTCAATAAAGCAGAAATAGACATTTTTCTGGAACTCTCTTGCTTTTTCCATGATCCAGTGGATGTTGGCAATTTGATCTCTGGTTCCTCTGCCTTTTCTAAAACCAGCTTGAACGTCAGGGAGTTCACGGTTCACGTATTGGCTTGGAGAATTTTGAGCATTACTTTACTAGCATGTGAGACGAGTGCAATTGTGCAGTAGTTTGAACATTCTTTGGCATTGCTTTTCTTTGGGATTGGAATGAAAACTGACCTTTTCCAGTCCTGTGGCCACTGCTGAGTTTTCCAAATTTGCTGGCATATTGAGTGTAGCACTTTCACAGCATCATCTTTCAGGATTTGAAACAGCTCAATTGGAATTCCATCACCTCCACTAGCTCTGTTCATAGTGATGCTTTCTAAGGCCCACTTGACTTCACTTTCCAAGATGTCTGGTTCTAGATTAGTGATCACATCATTATGACTATCTGGGTCATGAAGATCATTTCTGTAAAGTTCTTCCATGTATTCTTGCCACCTCTTCTTAATCTCTTCTGCTTCTGTAAGGTCCATTTCTGTCCTTTATCAAGCCCATCTTTGCATGAAATGTTCCCTTGGTATCTCTAATTTTCTTGAAGAGATCTCTAGTTTTTCCCAATCTGTTGTTTTCCTCTATTTCTTTGCATTGATCGCTAAAGGCTTTCTTATCTCTTCTTGCTATTCTTTGGAACTCTGCATTTAGATGCCTATATCTTTCCTTTTCTCCTTTGCTTTTTGCCTCTCTTCTCTTCACAGCTATTTGTAAGGCCTCCCCAGATAGCCATTTTGCTTTTTTGCATTTCTTTTCCATGGGGATGGTCTTGATCCCTTTCTCCTGTACAATGTCACGAACCTCATTCCATAGTTCATCAGGCACTCTTTATCTATCAGATCTAGGCCCTTAAATCTATTTCTCACTTCCACTATATAATCATAAGGGATTTGATTGAGGTCATACCTGAATGGTCTAGCAGTTTTCCCTACTTTCTTCAATTTAAGTCTGAATGAAATACTACTTGGCCATAAAAAAGGATGAAATAATGCCATTTACAACAACATGGAAGCAAATGGAGATTATCAATACTAAATGAACTAAGTCAGAAAAACAAATACCATATGACATCACTTATATGTGGAGTCTTAAAATATGACAAATCTACCTACAAAACAGAACAGACTCGGACACAGAGAACAGACTGTGGTTGCCAAGTGTGTTGGCAGATGGGAGGGAAGGACTGGGAGCTTGGGGTTGGTAGATGCAAGCTACTATATTTAAAATAAACCAACAGTGTCCTAATGTATAACACAGGGAACTATAGTCAATATCCTGTGATAAACAATAATGGAAAAGAATACTAAAAAATGTGTGTATGTATATAACTGAGTCATTTTGCTTGAAGATAGTAGGGAAAACCACTAGGGCATTTAGGTATGACCTAAATCAAATCCCTTATAATTATACAGTGGAGGTGACAAATAGATTTCAAGGGATTAGATCTGGTAGACAGAGTGCCTGAAGAACTATGGACAGAGGTTCTTAGTTCCTGTATAGCAGTATACAGGAGGCAGTGATCAAAACCATCCCCAATAAAAAGAAATGCAAGAAGGCAAAGGGGTCGTGTGAGGAGGCTTTACCAATAGCTGAGAAAAGAGAAATGAAAGGCAAAGGAGAAAGGGAAAGATATACCCAACTGAATGCAGAGTTCCAGAGAATAGCAAGAATAGATTTTTTTTTAAAGGGCTTTTTAAGTGAACAGTGCAAAGACTAGAGATATCTTCAAAAAAATTAAGAGATTCCAAGGGAACATTTCATGCAAGGATAGGCACAACAAAGGACAGAAACAGTATGGACCTAACAGAAGCAGAAGAGATTAAGATGTAGCAAGAATACAAGAAAAACTGTACAAAAAAGGTCTTAATGACCCAGATAACTATGATGGTTTGGTCACTCACCTAGAGCCAGACATCCTGGAGTGGAAGTCAAATGGGCCTTAGGAAGCATTACTATGAACAAAGCTAGTAGAGGTGATGAAGCATCACTGTGAACAATGCTGGTGGAGGGGATGGGATTCCAGTTGAGCTATTTCAAATTCAAAAAGATGAAGCTGGGAAAGTGCTGCACTCACTGTGTCAGCAAATATGGAAAACTCAACAGTGGCCACAGGACTAGAAAAGGTCAGTTTTCATTCCAGTCCCAAAGAAGGGCAATGCCAAAGAATGCTCAAACTACCTGACAATTGAGCTCATTTCACATGCTAGCAAGGTAATGCTCAAAATCCTTCAAGCTAGGCTTCAACAGTATATGAACCAAGAACTTACAGATAACCAAGCTGGATTTAGAAAAAGCAGAGGAAGCAGAGATCAAATTACCAACATCTGTTGGATCATATAAAAAGTAAAAGAGTTCCAGAAAAACATCTGCTTTATTGACTACACTAAAGCCTTTGACTATGAGGATCACAACAAACTTAAAGAGACGAGATTCCCAGACTACCTTACGTGCCTCCTGAGAAACCTGTATGCAGGTCAAGAAACCAGTTAGAACTGTACATGGAACAATGGACTGATTCACAATTGAGAAAGCAGTTTGTGTCAAGGCTGTATATTGTCACCTTGCTTATTTAAATTATATGCAAAGTACATCACACGAAATGCCAGGCTGAATGAATCCCAAGCTGGAATCAAGTTACAGGGGAAAATATCAACAACCTCAGATAGGATGATGATACCATTCTAATGGCAGAAAGCAAAGAGGAATTAAAGAGCCTCTTGAGGGTGAAAGAGGAGAGTGAAAAAGCTGGCTTAAAACTCAGCATTCAAAAAACTAAGGTCATGACATCCAGTCCCATCATTTCATGGCAAATATATGGGGCATCAATGAAAACAGTGACAGACTTTATTTTCTTGGGCTCCAAAAACTGCAGATGGTGACTGCAGCCATAAAATTCAAGGACACTTGCTCCTTGGATGGAAAGCTATAACAAACATAGACAAGTGTATTAAAAAGCAGAGACATCACTTTGCCAACAAAGGTCCATCTAGTCAAAGCTATGGTTTTTCCAGTAGTCGTGTATGGATGTGAGAGTTGGACCATAAAGAAGGCTGCACACTGAAAAATTAATGCTTTCCAATTGTGATGCTGGCAAAGACTCTTTAGAGTCCCTTGGACAGCAAGGAAATCAAACCAGTCAATCCTAAAGGAAATCAATCCTGAATATTCATTGGAAGAACTGATGCTGAAGATCCAATACTTTGGCCACCTGATGGGAAGAGAGGACTCACTGGAAAAGACCCTGAAACTGGGAAAGATTGAAGGCAGGAAGAGAAGGGTACAACTGAGGATAAGATAGTTGGATGGCATCATCGACTCAATGGATATTCATTTGAGTAAACTCTGGAAGATAGTGAAGGACAAGGAAGCCTGGTGGGCTGCAGTCCATGGTTTCACAGAGTCAGACACAACTTAGCGACTGAACAATGAACAAGGAGGGGGTTGGGCAGGGAGGCTAGGTAGGAAGTTTGAGACTAGCGGAGGTAAGCTATTGTATATAGAATGTATAAACAATGAGGTCCTATTGTATCATCAGTTCAGTCGCTCAGTCACGTCCAACTTTTTGCGAAAACATGAACTGCAGCACACCAGGCTTCCCTGTCCATCACCAACTTCTGAAACTTATTCAAACTCATGTCCATCGAGTTGGTGATGCCATCCAACCATCTCATCCTCTGTCATCCCCTTACCCTCCTGCCTTCAATCTTTCCCAGCATCAGGGTCTTTTCCAATGAGTCAGTTCTTCGCATCAGATGGCCAGAGTATTGGAGTTTCAGCTGTAGCGTCAGTCCTTCCAATGAATATTCAGGACTGATTTCCTTTAGGATGGACTATTGGATCTCCTTGCAATCCAAAAGACTCTCAAGAGTCAGAGTTCTCTAACACCACAGTTCAGAAGCATCAATTCTTCGGCACTCAGCTTTCTTTATAGTCCAACTCTCACATCCGTACATGACCACTGGAAAAACCATAGCTTTGACTAGATAGACTTTGTGTCTCTGCTTTTTAATATGCTGTTTAGCTTGGTCATAGCTTTTCTTCCAAGGAGCGATTGTCTTTTAATTTCATGGCTGCAGTCATCATCTGCGATGATTTTAGAGCCCCCAAAAATTAAGTCTGTCACTGTTTACATTGTTTTCCCATCTATTTGCCATGAAGTGATGGGACTGGATGCCGTGATCTTATTTTTCTGAATGTTGAGTTTTAAGCCAAATTTTTCACTCTCCTCTTTCATCAAGAGGCTATTTAGTTCTTTGCTTTCTGCCATAAGGGTGGTGTCATCTGCATATCTAGTTCAGTTCAGTTGCTCAGTCATGTCCAACTCTTTGCAACCCCATGAATTGCAGCACACCAGGCCTCCCTGTCCATCACCAACTCCCAGAGTTCACTCAAACTCACGTCCATCGAGTCTGTGATGCCATCCAGCCATCTCATCCTCTGTCGACCCCTTCTCCTCCTGCCCCCAACCCCTCCCAGCATCAGAGTCTTTTCTAATGAGTCAATTCTGCATGAGGTGGCCAAAGTACTGGAATTTCAGCTTTAGCATCATTCCTTCCAAAGAATACCCAGAACTGATCTTTAGAATGGACTGGTTGGATCTCCTTGCACTCCAAGGGACTCTCAAGAGTCTTCTCCAACACCACAATTCAAAAGCATCAATTCTTCGGCACTCAGCTTTCTTCACAGTCCAACCCTCACATCCACACATGACCACTAGAAAAACCATAGCCTTGACTAGACGGATCTTTGTTGGCATATCTTTGTCTGCATATCTAAGGTTACTGATACTTCTCCCAGCAATCTTAATTCCAGCTTATGTTTCATCCAGCCCGGCATTTCACATGATGTACTCTGCATTATAAGTTAAATAAGCAGGGTGACAGTATACAGCCTTGATGTACTCCTTTTCCTATTTGAACCAGTCTCTTGCTCCATGTCCACTTCTAACTGTTGCTTCCTGACCTGCATGCAGATTTCTCAGGAGGCAGGTCAGGTGGTCTGGTATTCTCACCTCTTTCAGAATTTTCTGCAGTTTATTGTGATCCACACAGTCAAAGGCTTTGGCATAGTCAATAAAGCAGAAATAGATGTTTTCTGGAACTCTCTTGCTTTTTCCATGATCCAGCGGATGTTGGCAATTTGATCTCTGGTTCCTCTGCCTTTTCTAAAATCAGCCTGAACATCAGGGAGTTCACGGTTCACGTATTGCTGAAGACTGGCTTGGAGAATTTTGAGCATTACTTTACTAGCATGTGAGATGAGTGCAATTGTACGGTAGTTTGAGCATTCTTTGGCATTGCCTTTCTTTGGGATTGGAATGAAAACTGACCTTTTCCAGTCCTGTGGCCACTGCTGAGTTTTCCAAATTTGCTGGCATATTGAGTGCAGCACTTTCACAGCATCATCCTTCAGGATTTGAAAGAGCTCAACTGGAATTCCATCACCTCCACTAGCTTTGTTCATAGTGATGCTTCCTAAAGTTCACTTGACTTCACATTCCAGGATATTCTGCTCTAGGTGAGTGATCACAGCATTGCAGTTATCTGGATCATGAAGATCTTTTATGTAGAGTTGTTCTGTGTATTGTTGCTATCTCTTCTTAATATCTTCTGCTTCTGTTAGGTCCATACAATTTCTGTCCTTTATTGTCCCCATCTTTCCATGAAATGTTCCCTTGGTATCTCTAATTTTCTTGAAGCGATTTCTAGTCTTTCCAATTCTATTGTTTTCCTCTATTTCTTTGCATTGATCACTGAGGAAGGCTTTCTTATCTCTCCTTGCTATTCTTTGTATAGCACAAGGAACTATATTCAGTATCCTGTAATAAACCATAATGGAAAAGAATATGAAAAAAATATATGTATATATAATGAATCACTTTCCTATGTACCAGAAGCTAATTACTGTAAATTAACTGTACTTCAATTTAAAAAATTACACTGAAATCCAATCAAAACTTATCATAAAGGCACACAATGAGAAGAAAAATTCTCTATAGAAAGAGACTCACACTGAGAGATGCCAGGGAGGATAGAATTACTAGACAAAGACATTAAAACATTATTATAACTACATTCCATATATTCCAGAAGGTAGAAGAAAGTTGAAGCATTTTAAATTAGAGATGTAGAAGATTTTTTAAAAGGCCCCAAATGAACTTAATAGAAATAAAAAATTCAGTGTTTCAGATTAAAATTTGTTAGATATATTTGTAGGATAATAGTATTTATAAATTGAACTTAAAACTAAGGAGACTTGTTTTTGTCTTTTTCAGTTTTGGTTAATGAACCAAAAGTAAACTTTTTAAACAGAAGTAACTCCCATATATTTTCTGTGACCACAAACTTACAGTGACAACCTTAAATCATACCTGAAGCTCTCTACTCCAATTACCCAAGTCAATAAATTCACCTTTTTAGCTTAAAACAGTTTGAGATGACTTTCTCCATTGGCAAAGAAAGAAAGGAAAAAATGAAATAAACAAGTCATGCGATAGTTACTAAATTACATCAGTCTAACCAATTCTAAGAAAACATATCCTCTTTCACAGAACTGCTAAAAGTAATGCTGACACCTACTAGTAATGTGGGTGTAGATTCAGGATTGAGATGTGCCCGCAGAATACACACCACAGTCCAGAACTCCACAGTCTGCTAGACATAAGAATTCTCACCGAGTTTCATGTTTGACCAGTTACCTGTACTAGACCTAGAACTGTGATGCTTTTTGAGAATAAAATTTATTAAACTATTTATGGACTACTTTTTGTGTTGCTAAACTGTTTTAAGTTTTAATTCTATGAGTAATTTTTTACATTATGCAGTTTATATACAAACGGATTTCTGATCATATATCCTCTGTTTAAAAAAAAAATAACTTGGATTTGACAATCTTCAAGTCCCCTACCATCATTAATATTCTAACATTACAGCCAAACTTAGAGAAAAATTATTTATAAACCTGTATTCCAGTTTACTGCTAAGTTAACCTATACTAAAAATCAGCAATGGTCAATTGCATGGGTCATACCTTATGAGAGACAGAAGAGCAAAGAGGAGGAAATTAACAGCTTTAGACTGTTATCAGACAGAACTTTGTTAAGTGTTTTAAATATAAACTCATTTAACCCTCATAAAACCCCTAAGAAAATAGGTCATACTATTCCTGCTTTGCAGATGAGGGAATAAGTTCAGAGTTCAGCCACTGTCCAAGGTCATTCAATGAGTAAGTGTTGGAATTTATACTGGTCACATCTGAGACTAGAAGCTTTTCCTTTTGAGATGAGGAATTAGAGGATATTAGAAATTAGAGGACATAGAGGTTGGAGAGACTCAGATACTTCTACCAAGTTATTTCAGCCCGATGACCTGTCTAGATATGGTTGTCTCTTGGTATCCATGAGGGACTGATTCCAGGACCCGCCTCCCTCTGCCAGACACCAAAAATCCATGAATGCTCCAGCTCCTTATATAAATAAAATGCTGTATTGTTTATGTATAATCTGTGCATATCCTCTTCTATACTTTAAATCATCTCTAGAATACTTACAATACCTAATATAATGTAAGTGCCATATAAATAGTTGCCAGTGTGCAGCAAATTCAAGTTTTGCTTCTTGGAACTTTCTGGAATTTCTTTTAAAATATTTTTGACCTGCAGTTGGTTGAATTCACAGATGCGGAGCCTGTGTATATGGAGGAACGACTGAGTATGTCTGCTCAATGACCAAGACTGCGTAGCAGAAGCTGGTACTTAGAGTAAATGCTTGATGGAAGATTAGGTGATAGATGGATACAGATTCTAGTCACAAACCCTCATTCACTGACTCTATTTCAAACACCCAGTGTAGCCATGTGCCCTCATTCATTCATTCAAGTAAACAAACACTTATTAAAAGCCTCTTATGTGCAAAACACTCTAGGGATGCTAGAGTTACAAAGTCAAAAAGACGGAACTATAACTTCCCTCATTTCCCCAAAGTTTGGAGACAGTATCTTGACTTCTTCTAGCCAATGTTTAAGGAGAGATAACACCATTTTCAGAAATGAAGTTTCTAAATCATACTGCAGGGTGGTAGGTTGTAAGAAAACCTCTCAGAAGTAAGCTAGTTCTTGTTGGATTCAATTAGACCTACTTACAGGGCTTTCCTGGTGGCTCAGATGGTAAAGAATCTGCCTGCAATGCAGGAGACACGGGTTTGATCCCTGGGTCAGGAAGCTCCCCTGGAGAAGGAAATGGCTACCCACTCCAGTATTCTTGCCTGGAGAATCCCATGGACAGAGGAGCCCGGCAGGCTGCAGTCCATGGGACTGCAAAAAGCCAGACATGACTGAGCAACTAACAGACACTTTCACAGGCACCCCTTAGCACTTGAATGGGCCTCAGCTCTGTCTGCTCTCTTCAGATAGCTGCCTTCCTGTCCTGGAAAGAGAACACCCTTCCCAGTATCTTCCTTAAATATTGCTGCTTTTTCAGGGCCAGCTGAAAACAGATCTTCATTAAATAAATTAGAACACATCCATGCTAGGGAACCCTGTGTAGCTGCAAAAAACAAACAGGAAAAAAACACCTCTTTGGAAGGTTAAGAATCCACCTGCCAAAGCAGGGGACATGGGTTTGATCCCTGGTCCAGGAAGATTCCACATGACGCAGAACCACGAAGACTATGCCCCACAACCACTGAGCCCAAGTGCTGTAACTACTGAAGCCTGAGCCCCTAGAGCCCAAGTTCTCCACAAGAGAAGCCACTGCAACGAGAAAGCCGCGCTCTGCAACCCAGGGTAGCCCCTCACTCGCCACAATGAGAGGAAACCCACAGCAACAAAGACCTGGCACAGCCATCAAGAAAGAAGTACTTTAAACATGCAGAACACTGTATATCGTTTCTCTCTGTGTAAGAGAGAAAGTGGGTACACTTAGGTATTATATGTGCATAGAGTAGCTCAGGAAGGCTACACAGTAAATTGGTAGGAATAATCGTGTCTGCTTCCTGGAAATGGTTGCTAAGGTACAGGAATGGGAGGGAGACCAAGAGGGTTTTCACTGTCTACCTTTTATATAGTTTGAACTCAGTAGCATATGTGTATTATGTATTTCATTAAAACTGGGGGGAGACCCTCTGTGGTATACCAGGAGACAGTAGACGGATTCAGCTTACACAGTCTCACTGCAAATCTCACAGATCTTATAAGTTCTCATTTTATTAATACTTCCTCTGTCAACAGTATTTAACATTGTTGTCTATTCCCTTCTTAAAATTCTCCTTCCTGAGTCTCCTTGACTTGAAAGTACCATCTAATGTGTAGTCTTTTCTGTCACTCCTGAAATTGAGATACCCTGGATAAGAATCAAGGGAAGAAAGTATTACTGGCTTTGTCATAGAATACATTTTATAGGAAGGAACAGCTGTTTTTAACCATACTTTGCCACCTGTGAAAAATCAGGAACAGCTATTCAACATAACACAGGTTGATCCTAATGTCTATATTAAAAATATATTAAATCTATAACTGCATTGGAGCCAGACTTCAGAATTTAATCCCAGCCTTCTCTCTTCTTACATCTGTGACCCCAGGCAGGCTCCTTAATTTCTGTTAAGCTTCAATCTCCTAGCCTCTACAAAAGGGAAATAAATTTTCAAACTTATCGTATTGTTGTGCAGATTAAATGACACAATCCATGGAAGCGCTAGCGAAGTTCAGTGCATGTCAGGTAAAACTAAGTCCCACGACCTAAGTTTCTCGAGGGCAGGACTCTACGATCCATTCAGGGGGCTGCTAACCAGTCTAGCAGAAATCTTCCTGCCACAAGGTGCTATGAGTGTCTTGGGAGTGGTTCTTGCAGACAAGAATCCAGGAGCTAAGCCCTCAACTCTGCAACCTTTGGGCCCCATGTGGTTACATCAGGGACATGCCTGAGGCCTTCCTGAAGACTCTGGTGTCGCTCTGTTGCTCAAAAAGGCTGCTGTGGCCTCGGCTATAGCAGCCAGATTTTGTACACAGCAAAGCGAGGTTGTCTGCCCCATTCTGCACCTCTCCCAGCTGCTAAAAGTTAAGTGTCAAAGGTCCAGTTCTTCTCTATGTGCACAATCCTATTCCTCCAGTGAGGAGGGAAAGACCCTCACCAGCCTCTCTTATAGGCAGCAGTTCAAATATCTCCCTGAAGAACCACAAAATGTCCCAAAGTTGTCCCCACACTGCAGGAACAGGAAGAGAAGGAAGTAAGTGAACCAATTTTGTTGTTCCTCAGGTGTCATTTGTGACTTGCCCTGCCTCCCTCCTGGCACAGTGTCTGGCGTGCCCCCCCCCCCGGCATGGTCTGTGGGTGGCTAATGCATGCCAGCTGTCACCTCTCTCCTGGCTGCTCATGTGGCAAACCTGCCAGTGTCTTCACCCCATGAATCTGCCTTGGCATGGGCTCTGAGTCCTAACATGACATCAAGAGGCTGCTCTTGCATCTCAACAAAGACCAGGCTTCAGCCTCGCAAGCCTCGACATTCAGGCGCCTTGAATTCACAGAAATGTTTGGTGGCCCCAGGTCTGATGCTGACATCAAGATCCAGCCCCAGAAAGTATCCTTTGGCTCCAGAGTGCCTGGTGCTCAGGTTTCTAATAAACCACTTGTGTTTAGAAGGAAAGCCATCCAAACGTGAGAGTGAAAAGGACCACTTTGAATTTGAAGTTGGTAAAAATAAGGATAATAGTTTACAAAATGTAGAAATCAGCTCCCACATCAAGGAGACCTTTGGCCTTTGTCCTAGTTACGCAAACGCCCTTCTCAGTTGATGTTTTCTTTCCTTCCTCTAACTCCTCAAAAACCCCACCTTTCATATCAATAGGGAACTCCACAGTTGATAGATATACCCCCAAATACATCCAGAAAAATTGATGCAAAGGTTCAGCAAAGTTAAAGAAGCTTTTTCCAACTGCTTTTAAATATTCCTATCAAATTCACTTTCTAACACCCACGTCCCTAAGGAGCCACAGCGTTTGACCAGCAGACTTCAGCTATGTCCTCAGCTCTGCCCATCAATACTGGACATCTGCTTTTCAACAATTACAATGAAACTTTCATTTTAACTGAAAGAAAAAGAGAGGATGCTAATAAGTAAATTGAGAGCATCAGGGTTTGGGAACCATTGCTTATAAATTCTAATAAAAACTTCTGGAACTTTAACACAGAAGCAGCTCAGGACTGAAGGGGCCCCCAAGTCATCCAGTATAATCCCCTCCATTATGCCTGCACCAACCCACTCCAACCCAGGCCAGCAGTCCTTCAGGGTCAGGAATATACCTTCTTCCTGAGGCAATCAGCCTCATCTTTGGACAGTTGAACCCAACTATAAGATCAGAAAATTCCACCTTCATAGACACATGAGCATGGCAAACTTCTGACAGTATGTTTCTTTTCATCACCTGACTAGAAAGGTATCACCCTGGCTTGAAGGAACTACTTATCAATCAGTCATCAGAGAGCAAGTAATCCAAGAACTGCTGGGGAACACAGGAGCAGAAGGCTTCTTCAAGAGAGAAGCCTCATTAATTCTCCATAAGTCCATTTTTGAAGGCACCCTGGATCCTGACACAATGTTTATGAGTCACATGTAGTGAAAGCATCTCCTCTATAGAGGCGCATAGGTATACATGAAGAACAGCATCCGCCACGCTCGTGTCATAAAGAGGTCTGCTGGCATTCTCCAAGATGAAAGGCGTTCGCCACAAGGAGGCAAACACTAGGAAGGTTTTGTCAGCATGGGGAAACTCAGGCATCAGACTGCAGCCCAACTTCCTTTTGCCTGCCTTTTGTTTTCTCTTATGCCCCAAGTACCTAAAGAAATAGATCTTATAGTTGTGAACACAGAGACCCCAGTGGGCTCAGCATTTCACTCACTGTAAGTTTCAGTGGAGATATTCAGCTGGATATAGGAGAACAGAAAGAGGAAAATCCAAATGCCCTGAAAAGTTCTGCCACTGTTAACTCTAAGGTCTCTATCAGAAGAATCATATCAACTACACACACATGCACACACAAAATAAATGATAAAGATCTCTCACTAACTCTTCCTTAAGAAATGTCTTTTTTCTTAATAAAAGCTTAATATAGACCACCTAGGAAGCCATGAAATACACCAATCAGGCAACGCCTTAAATGACACATTAGATCAGATGGCATTTATAGAATATTCCATCTGAAAGCGGCAGATACACTTTCTTATCAAGTATACCTGAAGCATTCTCTAGGATAGATCACATCTTGGGCCACAAATCAAGCCTCAGGAAATTTAAGAAAACTGAAATCATATCAAGCATCTTTTCCAACCACGAAGCTAAAAGATTAGAAGTAAATTACAGTGGGGGCAGGGGCGAAATGTTACAAACCATAAACATGGAGACTGAAAGACTTCCCAAGTGGTACAGTGGTAAAAATCTACTTGCCAATGCAGGAGACACAAGAGATGTAGGTTTGATCCTTGCATCAGGAAGATCCCCTGGAGAAGGAAATGGCAACCCACTCCAGTATTCTTGCCTGGAGAATTCCATAGACAGAGGAGCCTGGTGGGCTACCTCCAAGGGGTCTCAAAGAGTCAGACATGACTGAGTGAGCACAGCAACACACAGTGGAGACTAAATGATATGTTACTAAACCACCGATGGATCCCCAAAGCAAGCAAAGAGAAAAGGAAAACATACTTAGAGACAAACGAAAATGAATGTATGATGATCCAAACCTACTGGAAGCAGCAAAAGCACTTCCAAGATGGAATTTCACAGCAATACAATCTTACATCTCAAACAACCAAACCTTACACCTAAAGCAACTAGAGAAGAAAGCATAAGCAAAACCCAAATGTAGTAGAAGGAAAGAAATCATAAAAATCAGAGCAGAAATAAATGAAATAGAGATGAAAAAAAAAAATAGAAAAGATCAATGAAACTAAAAGCTGGTTATTTGAAAATATAAACAAAATTGGCATACGGTTTAGCCAGACTCATCAGGAAAAAAAGGCAGAGGGCTCAAATCAATAAAATTAGAAATGAAGATGAAGAAGTTACAACTGACACCACAGAAATACAAGGGATCATAAGACACAACCACAAGCACATATATGCCAATAAAATGAATGACCCAGAAGAGATAGACCGATTCTTAGAAACGTACAACCTTCCCAGACTGAGCCAGAAACAGAAAATATGAACAGACCGACCAATTGAAACTGTGATTTAAAAATTTACAACAAACAAAAGTGCAGGATCAGATGGCTTCACAGGCAAATTCTATCAAACATTTAAAGAAAAGATAACATCTATCCTTCTAAAACTCTTCCAAAAAAATTGCAGAGGAAGAAACACTCCTACGCTCATTCTATAAGGCCACCATCACTCTGATACCAAAACCAGACGAAGATACCACAAAAAAAGAGAAAGAAAATTACAGGCCAATATCATGGATGAGCATAGAAGCAAAAATTCTGAACAAAATACTAGCAAACCAAATCCAAGAACACATTAAAAGGATCACACATGATGATCAGTGGGATTTCTCCCAGGGATGCAAGAATTCACTATACACAAGTCAATCATTGTGATATACCACATTAACAAACTGAAAAATAAAAGCTATTTCATCATCTCAATAGATGCAGAGATTCTTTCAACAAAATTCAACACCTATTTATGATAAAAACATCCCAGAAAGTGGGCAGAGAGGAACCTACCTCAACAATAATAAAGGCCATATATGACAAATCCACATTTAATATCATTCTCAATGGTGAGAAACTGAAAGCATTTCCTCTAAGATCAGGAACAAGACAAGGATGCCTACTCCTGCCATTTTTATTCAACATAGTTTTGGAAATCCTAGGCACAGGAATCAGAAGAAAAAGAAATAAAAGGATCCCAAATTGGAAGAGAGGAAGTAAAATTGTCACTGTTTGCAGATGGCTTTATACTATACATAGAAAATCCTAAAGATGCTACCAAAAAACTACTAGAGTTGATCAATGAATTTGATAAATTGGCAGAATATAAAATTAATACACAGAAATCTCTTGCATTCCTATCTAGTAACAGCAAAACATCAGAAAGATAAAGAAAAAATTCCTATTTACCATTGCGTCTAAAAGAATAAAATACCTAGGGATAAATACCTACATAAGGAGGTACAGGTCAAGAAACAATAGTTAGAACTGGACATGGAAGAATGGACTGGTTCAAAATTGTGAAAGGAGGTCATCAAGGCTGTATATTGTCACCCCGCTTATTTAATTTAATAGCAGAGGACATCACACTAAATGACAGACTGGATGACTCACAAGCTCGAATCAAGATTGCCCAGAGAAATGTCAACAACCTCAGATATGCAGATGATACCTCTCTAATGGCCGAAAGCAAAGAGGAACTAAAGAGCCTCTTGCTGAGGGTGAAAGAGGAGAGTAAAAAAGCTAGCTTAAAACTCAACATTTAAAAAACTAAGATTATGGCATCCAACCCCATCACTTCATGGCAAATAGATGGGGCAAAAATGGAAATAGTGACAGACTTTATTCTTGTGGGCTCCACTGCGGACTGGTAACTGCAGCCACAAAATTAAAAGACACTTGCTCCTTGGAAGAAAAGCTATGACAAACCTAGACAGTATATTAAAGACCAGAGACATCACTTTGCTGACAAAGTTCCATGTAGTCAAAACTATCGTTATTCCAGTAGTCATGTACAGATGTGAGTTGGACCATAAAGAAGGCTGACCAGCAAAGACTTGATGCTTTTGAACTCTGGTGCTGGAGAAGACTCTTAAGAGTCCTTGAACAGCAAGGAGATCAAAACAGACAATCTTAAAGGAAATCAACCCTGGATATTCACTGGAAGGACTGATGCTGAAGCTGAAGCTCCAATATGTTGGCCACCTGAAGTGAAGAGCTGACTCATTTGAAAAGACCCTGATGCTGGGAAAGATTGAGGGCGAGAGAAGGGGACGACAGAGGATGAGATGGTTGGATGGCATCACTGACTCAATGGACATGAGTTTGGATAAACTCCAGGAGTTAGTGATGGACAGGGAGGCCCGGCATGCTGCGGTTCATGGGGTCTCAAAGAGTCAAATATAACCGAGCAACTGAACTGATGTGAAGAGCTGACTTATTGGAAAACACCACGATACTAGGAAAGATTAAAGGCAAAAGAAGGGGGCAGCAGAGAATGAGATGGCTGGATGGCATCACTGTGATGACTCAATGGACAGGAGTTTGAACAAACTCTGGGAAATAGTGAAGAACAGGAAAGTCTAGCTTGCTGCAGTCCATGGAGTCACAAAGAGACACAAATTAGCAACTGAACAACAACAGAAAACTTTAAGATGCTGATGAAGGAAATCAAAGGTGACACAAATAGATGGAGAGATATACCATTTTCTTGGATTGAAAGAATGAATATTGTGGAAATGACGATACTACAAATATCTACAGATATACTACAGCAATCCACAGATTAAATGCAATCCCTATCTAATTACCCGGGACATTTTTCACAGAACTAGAACAAAAAAGTTTACAATTTGTATGAAAACACAAAAGACCATGAATAGAAAAAGCAATCTTGAGAAAGAAAAATGGAGCTAGAGGAATCAGGGTCCCCAACCTCAGACTATAGCACAGAGCTAACAGTAATCAAACAATATGATACTGGCATAAAAACAGAAATACAGATCAATGGAACAGTATAGAAAGTCCAAAGATAAACCCATGCACCTGTGGTCACCTAATCTGTGACAACGGAGGCAAGAATATACAATGGAGAAAAGACAAGCCTCTTCAATAAGTGATGCTGGAAAAATGGAAGCTACATGTAAAAGAACAAAATTATTTAGAACAATCCCTAACACTATACACCAAAATAAACTCAAAATGAATCAAAGAACTAAATGTAAGGCCGGATACTATACAACTCGTGTGTGTGCATGTTCAGTCGTGTCTGACTCTTTGTGATCCCATAGGCTGTAACCTACTAGGCGCCTCTGTCCGTGGGATTTCTCAGGCAAGAATACTGAAGTGGGTTGCCATCTCCTACTTCAGGGGATCTTTCCCACCCAAAGACTGAACCCACATCTCTTCCGTCTCCTGCACTGACAGATTCTTTATCAACTGCTCCACCTAGGAAGTCCTTAGAGGAACCCTTAGAGGAAAACAGGCAGAACACTCCCAAACATAAATTGCAGCAATATCTTTTTTTGACTCACCTTCTAGAATAATGAAAATAAACAAATAGGAGCTAATTAAATGTAAAAGCTCTTGCACAGCAAAGGAAACCATTAAAAAAAAAAAAAGACAACCCATAGGATGGGAGAAAATATTTGCAAACAATGCAACCAATAAAGGATTAATATCTCAAATATGCAGCCAATAAAGGATTAATATCCCAAATATACAAACAGCTCATGCAGCTTGATATTAAAAAAAAAAACAATCAAAAAATGAGCAGAAGATATAAATAGACCCTTCTCCAAAGAAGACATACAGGTGGCCAGAAAGCACATGAAAAAAATGCTCAACATCACTAGTTAGAGCAATGCAAATCACTACAATGAGGTATCACCTCACACCAGTCAGAGCAGCCATCATCAAAAAGCCTGCAAACAATAAATGCTGGTGAGGGTGTAGAGAAAAGAGAACCCTCCTACACTGTCGGTGGAAATGTAAATTGGTACAACCATCATGGAGAACAGTATGGAAATACCTTAAAAAAACTAAAACTAGAACTACCATATGATCCAGCAATCCCACTCCTGGGCATATATCCAAAGAAAACCATAGTTTGAAAATATCCATGCATTCCAATGTTCATTGCAGCAGTATTTACAATAGCCAAGACATGGAGACAACCTCCATGCCCACGGGCAGACGAGTGGCTAAAGACGAGGTGCGTTCACACAGTGGATGTCATTCAGCCTCAACAAAATAAGGGCGTTTGCAGCAACACGGGACCTACAGATTATCCTACGAAGTGAAATAAGTCAGACGAAGAAAAACATCACAGGATATCACTTACATGTGGAATCTAACAAAAATGACACAAATGAACTGACTCGCAAAACAGAAACAGATTCACAGATCTCAGAATTACCGAAGGGGAAACACTGGGGAGCCAGTAAACTAGGGACTGGGGCTGACATATACACACCACTGTTGCTCACCGGTACAGAGTCCGCCTGTCAGTGACGGAGATGCGGGTTCAGCCCCTGGGTAGGGAAGATCCCCTGAAGTAGGAACTGGCAACCCACTCCAGTATTCTTGCCCGGAAAATCCCACAGACAGAGGAGCCTGGAAGGCTACAGTCGATGAGATCGCAGAGTCGGATATGGCTGAGTGACTGAGCATGCACACATATGTAAAAGGAATAAATAACAAGGACCTACTGCATAGCACAGGGAATTCTACTCAATATTCTATCATGACCTATACAGGGAAAGAATCTGAAAAGGAATGGATATATATCCATATCCATCCAAAAGAATGGATATATATTAACTTTCCTGCACACTAATATGTTATTAATCAACTACATTCCAATAAAATTTTGTGAAATAAATTTTTTTAAATTAAAGAAAAGCCACGAAAATACCAAGTATCATGAGGAACCAGCAGGAATGCCAGTTATTTCCAAGAAAAACTGATTTCATGTAGCTGTACAAGCATGTAATTAAATATATATAAAATGTGTGTGTATATATTCTGGAGATATATATCTATACACACATATCAGATAGCATTATGGTTAATTTTATGTCAGCCTGACTCTGCCTGGAGTGTTCAGATTAAACATTATTTCTGGGTGTGTCTCTGATGAAATTAGCACCCTCTGATGAGGGTATTTCCTGATGAGATTAGCATTTCAATCTGTGGGTTCAGTAAAGCAGATTGTCCTCCCCCGTGTGGGTGGGCAGTGTGAAATAGGAAACGTATGTATATGTGATGTGTATTCTGCTTCCTGTTTCCCAGGAGGGAAATGTAGATGGGAAGGAATGTAAATGGGAGGGAAACAGGTAGATGGATGGATAGATGGATGGATGGATGGGTGGACAAACAAACAGAAAAGATAAAAAGATATAACCAGAGGCCAATGATTTTTAAAGCAGGCCTGGGGCATCAATAAAAATAATTATTGTTAATAACCATTGACTAAGCATTTCTGCAACAGAAATTTACAAAACATGAATCAGCTATAAGTATACATATATCCCCTCCCTCTTCCTTCCCCCCACACCACCCTCATCCCCTCTAGGTCACAGAGGCCCAGGCTGAGCTCTGTGTGTTACACAGCAGCTCCCCACTGTCTATTTCACACATGCTGGTTACACCGTCAATGCTATTCACTCAATTCGTCCCAACCTCTCCTCCCCCCGCTGTGTCCACAAGTCTGCTCTCTCTGTGTGTCTCTATTTCTGCCCCGCAAGAAGGTTCATTAGTGCTGTTTAAGATTTCATATATCTGGCTGGCCGAGCATTTCACATATGTACCCTGGGGCTGCAGCTAGGCAGCAGAGCATTTACAAGTGCCGGCTGTGAATTAAAGCATCACCATTCAGGATGATGGGTGGTTGCACAACGCAGACAAGGACTCTGCCTGCATGGAGCGTCTCCTTGGTTTCCCGAAGCCACCTGAGAGAGAAATCAATCTCTTTCCGTTGCTTGAATTCTGACATGTGTAATGAGGAAGGGTGAGAGCCAAGAGAAGTGACTTGAAGTGAATCACCACTGAATGAGGAAGAAATAGAAGGAAAACAGCCCTCTGGGGACTATCTGGGAGTCCTGGAAAGGAAGGCTCTTGGGGTAAAAATAAACTGTGCTACTAAAGCTCAGCGTGTGCTGTTACAATCGCCCCATTCCAAGGAGGTTATGCAGGTGATAAAAGCTGCTACCACTGTGGGTTCTGCCATCTCCCAACTGGAAGTGGACAAAAGGGGGTAAAGTATGGAGAGAAAGAGTTCAGCGGAAAGATGCTCAGGTGGTTGGAAGAAAGACACCATCTATTGTGTCAGAAGAACTACAGGCTCACAGGAAGTAGCCTAGACAGGGCGCATGACCACTTCAGGCCACACTGAGGACTCCAAATGGCACAAGAGGAGGCCAGCAAGGGTCTGCCCAGGTGACATTAGAGGTACTGAGCAGCCGACCAGGTGTTTCACACTACAGTGGTGAGCCTGGATCACTCTGAACAAATACTTTCTCTCCTCTGGCTTCAGTACAACTTCTTGAGACAGGTATTCATATATCTACTTTCCAAGCGACAAAAACTGAGCCATCGAGAGGTTTTCTAGCATCACAGGTACAGAAAGGCAAGTCACAGTGCTGAGATTAGAAGCCGAGATTATGATTTCAAAGACTCTGCCCTTCACCTCACTTTGCTGCCCACCCTCTTCTTAGCAGCATTTGGATCATCCGGATGAGGGCTCAGACAGGCACAGGGAGATGAGGGAAGTGTTAGTGTGAATTCTCTGCTATCATGGAGAGAAAAATTCATGTTACTTATGAATAGTAGGGTGTAGCCATCCCTGACCCTTGTACGGGATCTCCTTCACCCCACCCTGGGCATGAGACTATGGCCAGTTGCCTTCCAGTCGCAGTGAAGTGGCTCCAGCAAGAACCTTGAGCACCTACCTCTTGTTTGGCTCTTTCTGAGGGAGACTGCCAGATTCACAGGCCATGCCACTCTGCACACATTCTACAGCACACCACCTACCAGCCTGGCCATCAGTGATGAGACCAGAGTGGCTGCAGTCCATAAGCTGGCACGGAGCAATCTCAGCCCAAGAAGGGAATTGCATATTGGATGGTGTGGCTGAATCACCTCTGTCTTGAGAGCTTTGCAAAGAGGAGCAGTTGGTAGCAGGTGCGAAAGCAGAATGACATTCGGAGGCAGTCAGAACAAAGAGCACTAGAGCGGCTAAGTGCAGACAATGGCAGACAGCTAGAGCCGATCGAGTCAAGTCGTGATGCTGAAGGGAAAGGACAAGATTCTGCCACTGGAGTCACGGGCATCCCGACTGACCTTACAGGGGCTGAACTATTTTCCAGACTCAAGAGACCCAGCTACAGGACGGTTCCCGGGTGTCCACAGGCCTGGCGATGCGACTACAACCTGAGTCTGTGTGAATCCCCGGGGAGATGCCTTCCATTCTGTGAGTTAGTCTGGGCGAGTTTCCGATCATGCAGCTAGCAAGCACCAAAACAATTATACTGTGAAGCCAACAATCAATCAGCATCAGTTTATATTTCAGTAAAAGTATTGCGGGAATGGTCACTTTTTCCAACATAACCTCAAGACCCAGCAGTGGCAAAGCCAGAAGCAGACAATAGCACCGGACAGCACGATTTAGGGAGAGAGCATCTGGCTTGGCTTTTCCAGGCTGTTATTGCCTCGGTGGTATTCCTGGTCCTCAACCTAGATTAAGCCCCATATCTCCATCAATTTATCTGCACTCATGATCTTATTTTCTATCTGACAATGAGATTCTGACACTCCTGGGACTTTGGCAGCAAAAAAAAAACACTGAAAAACAAAACCCCTATTACATTAGCTTCTACTGTCATCTCCTGTCTTTGCTGGCTTTTGCATATTTCCTTGGGCCAGTCAACAACCAAACCAAGGCAACAGTGGTCTGGCCTCCTTTCCAGGCACAAAGAACATGCCACGCTAGTCAGAGTTTGCCACCAAAGTGTTTACTTTGTTCTGAATTTTAACAAACATGACTACTGTCCCACCTCCAAGGCACACTGCTGGCTTCAACCAAGAACCACACTGTGCATTTCTCATGCCTCAGACTTTGGATGGCCGCGGGGCTAGGAAAAATCTCAGTGACCCCTTGGCCTGGACTCTGATTTATTGCCATTATTAGAAAGGCCCCCAAATATTTAAAACTTTTTTGAAGAAAATAATGTTTCAATTGTGAAACTATTAATGTACTAATCCTAAGTTTCTGTCCACTGTACCAGATCTTGACAATGCTGTTACAGAATCTAAGTGGTGAAAGTTTACAGTACCTGAACTCACCTACTATGACGCTTTAGGTGTTGCTACACTGTGAGTCCCTCTAGTATGGAGTCAAAGCTCCATTCATCTTAGTCCTGCCATCCTGACCTGTCTCCCCTCAGCACAATGCCCGGCACATGAGAAAGGCTCGGAAATGATGGGATGATGGAGGGAGACAGAAAGGGAAGAAGAGAGAGGGATGAATGACTAAGTGAGCTTTGGGGCCATACATCAAAACTGTAAATTTCATGCTATAAAATCTCCTGAACACATCCATCACTAGGTAAAAAGCTGAGGGAGCACAAACGGCTTATCTTAGTCCAGACTTTTCCTGATGCCCATAGTCTTCTTTCAGGTCAAATATCCTTTGAAATATGTAAATTTTGGAGTGAAAAAATATACTAAATCATCAAAGTCCTCAGCCTTTAAGCAGGACCAGAATTGACCCATCCGCATCTATAACAATGGAGCTATTCTCTTCATGTTTTTAAGAAAATGTTTGGAAATGTCACTGGGCTGTGAAGCCTTACTGGGTATCCTCCTAAATGCACACCCCCCCCCCCAAGAGTTATTCTAGAACAGAGCTATGCTAACTATAATAAGCACATGAATTACTTTTAAGCTAAAATTTAAATGTTAAATTATGTAGCTGAAACTTCAGAAAAGAGTGACTCTTACTAGCCAAACAAGCTCTATTTTAAGAATTGGCAACATTTTTATCTAGTTTTTCCAATGTGGTTGAAAATTTGTACACACTGTACTTTCAACTATTTCACTGAAGTTCAAAATCAGCATTATTAGCATGCAAAATAAAAGCTAATTTTTATTGAAAATATTTCCACAGAAGTCAGATGTCTCTGAACTGGGTTTCCAGCAGGACTGACCTTGGTGAGATGAACAATGAGAATGGTATCCCTTATAGCTCATATAGCAGGATGACATTATACAGGTAAAGTCATCTCTAAGTTGGCAAAAGGTCAGTATAGTTTACACCAAGAAAGATACCAACTCCTCACCAGCAAAGGATCACCATCATGGAATTGATATGCTAGAGAGGGGACACAAAATAAATAACAGATAAATTACCTATTGTGTTAAAAGATTATAAATTCTACTGGAAAATGAAAAAGTATTGCAAGGTTGGGGATGAGAAATTTGTTGGAGAGAGTAGTATTAAGTAGCCTAGGGCTGGCTTTGTTAAAAAGGTCAGAGTCAAACAAAAACTTGTAGGAGATGAAGCTCTGAAGCAATGCCATGAGATTTCCTTATAAAAGGAGTCTCACCACCACGGCGCAGACATCCAGGATAAACTGGCCCTTAGGACTCTAACAGAGACATTGGGGCTGATAACAAGGAGACAGGTGAACAATGCTAGCATTTCTCTGCTCTTCATCAGGGTGAGATGCTGGCCCTGGATTCCCAGTCATGCACATGAGAGTTGTGAGTGAGCTGGAATGCAAGCAGCTGTTCTCTGACAAGGAATTCTGGGGTGGTCCATTCTTATTCAATAAATTTGGATATCCATACTCGAGATACAGCAGTGATGATGAAGACTGGTATCAGGTCATATTTACGTATTCACAAAACTGAGTTTTGACCTGAAAATTTCACCACGGGGCAGACTAAAACCATACCCAAATTGATCATGCTTAGTAGACGAAGTGATCATCACTCAGCTCTATGTCTTGTCTGTTGGGCTGCTGTGTAACAAATGACCACAGACTGGGTGGCTAAAATGATAAAACACTTACTTCTCACAGTTACGGAAGCCTGAGATCAAAGTGCCAGATTAAGGGCCAGAATTAAGAAGACCGAACTGCTTCTTAGTTGGCAGATGGCCACTTCTCATTGTGTCCTCACGCCACAAAGAACACAGGGAAGAAGCAAGCTCTCTTAAGTCTTTTCTTGAAAATGAAAGAGGCTCAGTCATGTCTGACTCTTTGCGGCCCCACGGACTATACAGTCCATGGAATTCTCCAGGCCAGAATACTGGAGTGGATAGCTGTTCCCTTCTCCAGGGGATCTTCCCAACCCAGGAATTGAACTCAGGTCTCCTACATTGCAGGTGGATTCTTTACCAGTTGAGCCACCAGGGAAGCCCCAAAATACTGGAGTGGGTAGCCTATCCCTTCTCCAGTAGATCTTCCTGACCAAGGAAATGAATCAGTGTCTCCTGCATCACAGGCAGATTCTTTACCAGGTGAGCTACCAGGGAAGCCCCAAGTTTCTCCTTAAACTGGCGTTAATCCCTTCCATGAAAGGTCCACCCTCATGACCTAATTATCACTCTAAGGCCCCACATTTTAATACCATTAAGTAGGCGATTAGTATTTCAACATATAAATTCTGAGGAAACATGAATATTTAGTTCATAACACTGGTAAAAATCATATTTTAATATTGTAAACTTAGATTAAAAGTATATCTATAAATGTCTATACAGTTTGGATTTTACTACACTGCATATCATTGAAATGTTTGTACTTTCCAGTTTTAAAATCCTTCAGTAATGTTCACCTTTCTCTTCTGGTCTCCATCAGAAGTGCCAGAGATCTGGTTAACCTTGGCCCAAACCCCACTGCTTTAGGCTGAAATAGTCAAAAACCTTCCACATCTCTCTAGGTGTTCTTATAATTCACTTTCTCACTGGTTCCACATTCCCTTGTCTGCCTAAGCGCCTTCTCCAACCTGTGTATGTTCAGAGCTTAGCCCCTGCACTGGGTGTGTGTGTTAAAATACAAAACAAAATTTACCATTTTAAAGTGTTCAACTGAGTGATATTAACCAATTCTCAATGCTGTACAACTTTCACCACTATCTCATTCCAGCATTTTTCATCACCCCAAACAGAAACTCCCTACCCATGAAGCAGTCAACCTACATTATACATTAACTAGCAACCAGCAGTAATCTGATTTCTATCTCCATGAACTTGCCTATTCTGGTAATCTCATACAAATGGGATGAAACAATGATACCTGTGGCCTCTTGTGTCTGGCTTCTTTCACTTAGCACAGTGTTTTCATGGTTCATCCATGTTGTAGCATGTAACAGCCCTCCACTCCTCGCAGCTCCTGGGCAGTGGATTGGCCCCAGGGTGATCAGCGACAACAGAGAGGCTGGGGAGCCATCTGCTCCTGGGCATCCTCCAACATCGATCGGCTCCAGCCAACAACTCCACCAGGCCCCCGAGAGGCATGCTGACCAACACCCTCTTTACACACACTCAAAAGATGGACAGCCAAGGCGCCAGGCACGTCCTCCAGCTACATGGAACAGCTGAAGGACACGTCCCTGCTAGTCAGAGCCTGACAAAATGTGGTCCACTGGAGAAGGGGTTGGCAAACCACTTCGGTGTTCTTGCCTTGAGAACCCCATGAACAGTATGAAAAGGCAAAAAGACATGACCCTGAAAGATGAGCCTCCCGGGTTGCTTAGGTGTCCAATATGCTACCAGGGAACAGTGGGGAAATGGATCCAGAAAGAATGAAGAGGCTGAGCCAGAGCAGAAAGGATGCCCTGTTGTTGATGTGTCTGGCGGTGAAAGTAAAGTCTGATGCTATAAAAAAAAATATTGCATAGGAACCTTCATGAATCAAGGTAAATTGAAAGTGGGCAAACAGGAGATGGCACGAGTGAACACTGACACTTTAGAAATCAGTAAACTAAAATGGATGAGAATGAGCAAATTTAATTAGGATGATCATTATATCTATCACTGTGGGCAAGAATCCCTTAGAAGAAATGGGGTAGCCCTCACAGTCAACAAGAGTCTTAAATACAACATTTGGGTGCAATCTCAAAAACGACAGTATGATCTTGGCTTGTTTCCAAGGCAAACCATTCAACATCCCAGTAATCTAAGTCTATACCCCAACCACTAATGCCGAAGCTGAAACCGAATGATTCCAGGAAGACCTCCAAGACCTTCTAGAACTAACACCAAAAAAGATGTCCTTTTCGTTATAGGGGACTGGAATGCAAAAGTCAGAAGTCAAGAGATACCTGGAGTAACAGACAAGCTTGGCCTTGGAGTACAAAATGAAGCAGGGCAAAGTTTTGCCAAGAGAACACACTAGTCATAGCAAATACCCTCTTCCAAAAACACAAGAGACAGCTCTACAATGGACATCACCAGATGGTCAATACTGAAATCAGATTGATTATATTTTTTTGCGTCCGAAGATGGAGAAGCTCTGTACAATCAGAAAAACAGACCTGGAGCAGACTCTGGCTCAGATCATCAGCTCCTTATTGCAAAATTCAGGCTCAAATTGAATAAAGTAGGAAAAACCACTAGACCATTCAGGTATGACCTAAATCAAATCCCTTATGATTATATAGCGGAGGTGATGAATAGATTCAAGGGATTAGATCTGGTAGACAGAATGCCTGAAGAACTTTGAACAGAGGTTCTTAACATTATACAAGAGGTGGTGACCAAAACCATCCTCAAGAAAAAGAAAAGCAAGAAGGCAAAGTGGTTGTCTGAGGAGGCCTTACAAATAGCTGAGAAAAGAAGAGAAATGAAAGGCAGAGTAGAAAGGGAAAGATATACCCAAATGAATGCAGAATCCCAGAGAAAAGCACAGAGAGATAAGAAAGCCTTCTTAAGTGAACAAGGCAAAGAAATAGAGAAAAACAATAGAATGGGAAAGACTAGAGATCTCTTCAAGAAAATTAGAGATACCAAAGGAACATTTCATGCAAAGATGGGCACAATAAAGGACAGAAATGGTATGGACCTAACAGAAGCAGAAGAGATTAAGAAGAGGTGGCAAGAATACACAGAAGAACTGTACAAAAAAGATCTTCATGACCCAGATAGCCACGATGGTGTGATCACTTACCTATAGCCAGACATCCTGGAATATGAAGTCAAGTGGGCCTTAGGAAGCATTACTAAAAACAAAGCTTGTGAAGGTGATGGAATTTCAGCTGAACTATTTCAAATCCTGAAAGATAATGCTGTGAAAGTGCTGCACTCAATATGCCAGCAAATCTGGAAAACTCAATAGTGGCCACAGGACTGGAAAAGGTCAGTTTTCATTCCAATCCCAAAGAAAGGCAATGCCAATGTTCAGACTATTGAACAATTGTTCTTATTTCACATGCTAGCAAGATTATGCTAAAAAATCCATCAAGCTAGGCTTCAGCAGTATGTGAACTGAGAACTTCCAGATGCTCAAGCTAAATTTTAAAAAGGAGAGGAACCAGAGATCAAATTTCCAACATCCAATGGATCATAGAAAAATAAAGGGAATTAAAAAAAAAAATCTACCTCTGCTTCATTGACTACACTAAAGCCTTTGACTGTGTGGTAATAGCAGACCATGCAAAATTCTTGAAGAGACAGGAATACCCAAATACCTTACCTTCCTCCTGAGAAACCTTATGCAGGACAAAATGCAACAGTTAGTAATGGACATGGAACAACAGATTGGTTCCAAATTTGGAAAGGAGTGTGTCAAAGCTATATATTGTCACCCTGCTTATTTAACTTATATGCAGAGTAGTAGTAGCAGTTAGTTGCTCAGTAGTGTTGACTCTTGTTGATCCCACGGACTGTAGCT
The DNA here is from genome assembly GCF_016772045.2 of Ovis aries. Taxonomy (NCBI): domain Eukaryota; kingdom Metazoa; phylum Chordata; class Mammalia; order Artiodactyla; family Bovidae; genus Ovis; species Ovis aries. The sequence continues at coordinate 39,192,720 of NC_056071.1, forward strand.
CACCAGGCTCCTCTGCCCATGGGATTCTCCAGGCAAGAATACTGGAATGGATTGTCATTCCCTTCTCCAGAGGATCTTCCTGGCCCAGGGATTGAACCCGGGTCTCCTGCATTACAGGCAGATTCTTTACCATTTGAGCTATAGGGAAGTCCTCTCCATGCAGAGTACATCAGGTGAAATGCTGGGCTGGGTGACTCACAAGCTGGAATCAAGATTGCCGGCAGAAATATCAACAACCTCAGATATGCTGAAGATACCACTTTAATGGCAAAAAGCAAAGAGGAACTAAAGAGCCTCTTGAAGAAAGTGAAAGAGGAGAGTAAAAAAGTTGGCTTAAACTCAACATTAAAAAAACTAAGATCATGGCATCCAGTCCTATCACTTCATGTCAAATTGATAGGGAAAAAGTGGAAACAGTGACATATTTTAGTTTCTTGGGCTCCAAAATCACTGTGGACAGTGACTGCAGCCATGAAATTAAAAGACACTCCTTGGAAGAAAAGCTATGACAAACCTAGACAGCATATTATTTCTTTGGCTCCAAAATCACTGTGGACAGTGACTGCAGCCATGAAATTAAAAGACACTCCTTGGAAGAAAAGCTATGACAAACCTAGACAGCATATTAAAAAGCAGAGACATCTCTTTACCAACAAAGATCTGGATAGTCAAAAATATGGTTTTTCCAGTAGTCATGTATGGATGTGAGTGTTGGACTGTAAAGAAGGCTGAGCACTGAAGAACTGATGCTTTTGAATTGTGTTGCTGGAGAAGACTCTTGAAAGTCCCTTGGACAGCAAGGAAATCAAATCAATCAATCCTAAAAGATATCAACACTGAATATTCATTGGAAGGACTAATGCTGAAGCTCCAAAACTTTGGCCACCTGACACAAAGAGCCAATTCACTGGAAAAGACTCAGAGGGCAAGATGAAAGGGGCAACAGAGGGCAAGGTGGTTGGATGCCATCACTGACTCAATGGACATGAGTTTGAGCAAAGTACAGGAGATAGTAAAGGACAGGAAAGCCTGGTGTGTTGCAGTTCATGGGGTCACAGAGAGTCGGACACGACCTGATGACTCAACGACAGCACCTCATGCCTTTTATTTTTAATATTTATTTGTATTTCTTTATTTGGTTGTGCTGGATCTTAGTTGCAGCATGCAGGATCTTTGATCTTCACTGTGGCATTCGAAATCTATAGTTTAGACATGCAGGCTCTTCAGTTGCGGTATGTGATCCAGTTCCCCAGCCAGGGATTGAACCTGGGCCCCCTGCATTGGGAGAATGGAGTCTTAGACTCTCGACCACTGTGGAAGCCCCAGTACTTCATTCCTTTTACGGGCTTAATAGTCTCATTGTATGGATAGACCACATTTTATGGTTTCTTTCAACATTCATATTTTTTGTCTGAACACCTGTTTTAAATTCTTTCCTATATACATTTTTTCTCTTTCTCTTTTTTAAGCTTTGTTTACTTCATTGCGGTCCAGTGATTAAGAATCCATCTGGCAGTGCAGAGGATGTGGGTTCCATGCCCGGTCAGGGAACTAAGATCCCACCAGCTGTGGGGCAATTACACCTGCTTGCTGCAACTACTGAGCCCATGCACCACATCTAGAGAGTTCACGTGCCGCGTCTAGAGAGTTCACGAGAGTTCATGCGCCGCATCTAGACAGTTCATGCGCCGCGTCTAGACAGTTCACGCGCCGCGTCTAGACAGTTCACGTGCTGTGTCACAGTTCACGCGCCGCGTCTAGAGGGTTCACGCGCCGCGTCTAGACAGTTCTCGTGCCACAACAAAAGATCCTACGTGATACAATGAAGGTCTGGCATGCTGCAACAAAGTCCCAATGCAGCCAAATAAATACATTGGAAAAAAAAAAAAAAACTTCTCATTCCAAGCATGATATGAAGTTGTTAACTTTGCTGATGATGTGGGAGACCACGAGGAGCCGTCATGAGGTATCACATTACAAACAGGCTGCTTCCCACCATCTCTCCGGCTCCGGGTCCTTGGTCTGCTGAAGGGGCCACAGACAAACCTTCCATCTTTTCACTCAGATTTGTTCTCTTCTCAATGAGGTTCCATGAGGTGAGGCCTCATTTGTTTTTTTTTACCCCAAGAAACTTTGTCAAGGAAGTTCTAAACAAAACATCCCTCTTGCTGAAAGGAATTCGGCTGAATACAGTTTATTTCTCTTGTTACATAAGGACCTTTGTAGAACTGGCATAAGGTAATAAACTGATAAACCCAAGAAGCCAGAAACCACACAACTCTCATGGATTTCCTATGATGGGGGCAGCACACTCATCGGCAGCACTAATTTCTCCCCCTCAGGTAACTCATTAGTTAGTTGTGTACTAAGAGTCAATAAAATTGGGACTTAAATCAAGAAAAGTATCTTTGGAGAATATGACATAGCTGACTATAAAGCTCCCCAAGAAAGCAGTGGGACAGCCTGGCTGTTTGATCTGGGCCTAGATCCCTAACACATTTCACAGTTAGCCTCTGTCCACTCCTTGTCCTTCCCTACAGAACTAAGAAAAGGACAGGACTACCCGAATATCTAGGATCTGGCTGGAAGTAAAATGGAAGAGTTACGCAGCTTGACACAGCTACTGGGATGGAAATGTTCCAACAATTATACATTCAACTACAAACAATCTGAACAGAGGCTGTAGTATCAAGAAATAGAACAGGGACTTCCCTGGTGGCACAGTGGGTAAGAATCCACCTGCCAGTGCTGGGGACATGGGTTCAAACCCTGGTCCAGGCAAATTCTACATGCCTTGGACCAACTAAGCCCATGCAACTACTGAGCCCATGTGCTGTAACTACTGAAGCCCATGTGCCTAGAGCCTGTGCTTTGCAACAAGAGAAGCCTCCACAATGAGACGCCTGCACACTGTAATGAAGAATAGCCCCCGCCCACTGCAACTAGAGAAAGCCTGTGCAAAGCAATGAAGACCCAGTGCAGCCAAAAATAAACATAAGAAAGAAACAGAACAACTTTCTAACTGAGTTTAATGAAACAAACTTGTTAATGCTGTCATATGCCAGACACTGTATGAAGCACTAGGAATATACTAAAGAATCAATCTTGGCCCATCCCTTAAAAGAGTCCCATTTAGTAGACAGAGGAAGATACCCAAACAAACAATTAAAGGATTATATGATACTGAACAGAAGTTAATGGAAAAGGTAGAAAAATAGAGGGAAGATGGAAGAACACACACATGACAAGTGAGAGGACTGTTGATTACTGAGTTCATCTCTTCAGTTTCCTTTGTTGTAGCCCTATTTCCACCCCCACCCCCCATGACTCTCATCGGATCTTCTGGATTTGTTTGCTAACTGGCCTTCCAGCTGCTTAGGCTCTCCTCCCTGCAGACTACTTTCTACTTTGTCACCAGGTTAACATATAAAATTCAAACCTGATAATAACCACTCACCGAGCACTTTCTAGGGATAAGGAGTTGTGTTAAGCATTTTACATGCATTATTTTATTCCACCCTTGCCTTACTAAATGACAGTTTGCTCACCTAGCAAGTAAAGTTAGTGATAAGGAAAGTGGTAGAGATAGGATTCGAAACCAGTTGTGTCTGAACTCTGTGTCGTTTGACCTCAACTACTGCCATGTATTGGGCTTCCCAGGTGGCACAGCAGTAAAAGAATCTGACTGCCAATGCAGGAGATGCAGGAGACGCGAGGTCGATCTCTGGGTCAGGAAGATCCCCTGGCATAGAAAATGGCAACTTGTTCCAATACTCCTGCCTGGAAAAGTCCATGGACAGAGGAGCCTGGTGGGCTACAGTCCATGCGGTCGCAAAGAGTCAGACACGACTGAGCAACTAAGCACCCACACACTACTGCACATCGCCTCTTCTATCAGCCAAAATTCTTTGTTATATAGAACTGATTTAAGCAGAAAACAGGTTTATTAAATACAAATTAAGTGTAGTTCTGCTTCCATTGAAGAAGTAGAAAATCACAAGACACCCGAACAATATAAAGAACTATAATGCAGTGTGTAAAGTTTTTACTTTCGGTGAGCCTATCAGATCAAAAAGGGTCTGCTAAAAGCTGCAGGTAAGGAGACATACACTAAGAAAAGCCCTCCAGCATTCTGGGCCGCTTACAAAGCATAAGGCAACAGCAGCCCACAAGAGGAATCTGAAGTCTGTGGTATACTGAATATAATCACAGAAACGACAAAACACCAGCCCATCTAAACCACTGACTAGACTGACTCGACCCTCCACAGCAATGGCCTAACAGAATACAAATTATACCTGATTCTGATTTACCTCACTCCCTACCGTTCTATACACAGTGTCCAGCACCCAGGGAAAATGACAAGTACTACAAAAAACCAGAAAACATAGGCTGTTTTCAAGATACACAGCAATAAACAGAACCAGACCCATAAGCCAGATGCATGCAGGACAGCAGATATCGAAACTATTGGAAACAAATTTTAAAGTAGCTATAAGTAGTTTGTTAAAAGATCCAGTGGAAAAGGTAAATAAAATGAATAAACAGATGTAGAAGTGGAAATTCTACATCTGTTTATGCATAGAGATGGAACTTAATTTTTTAAAAGTCAAATGAAAATCCTGGGGGTAGGGAACCCTTTAATGGGTTTATCAGTAGACTAAACACAACAGAGAAAAGAATTCCTGAACTTGAAAACAGGTAAACGGGGACTTCCCTGGTGGCACAGTCCATAGGAATCTGCCTGCCAATTCAGGGGACACCACTTCAATCCCTGATATGAGAAGATCCCACAAGCTGTGGAGCAATTAAGGCCCAAGAGGCACAACTACTGAGCTCTCACTCTGGAGCCTGTGAGCCACAACTACTGAAGCCTGCACACCCCGGAGCCCACAGGCTGTATCTACTGAACACACGGGCTGCACTCCTGAAGCCCCTGCTCTGCAACAAGAGAAACCACCACAATGAGAAGCCTGTGCACTGCAACAAAGAGGAGCCTTTAATCACTGCAACTACAGAAAGCCCATGTTCAGTAACAAAGACCCAGTGCAACGAAAAATAGGTGAAAAAAATACATAAAATTATTTTTAAAAGAAAATTGGAATTATGCAACCTGAAGCACAGGAGAAAAAAGAGTGAAGGGGGAAAGTTATCTAAGGCATTTTGGAATAATTATCAAACAAGAGAACTTGAAGATGCACAAATAAAAGACATAGAATGGAGAAGAAGAGATTATGGTCATATATTTTCCAAAATTAATAAGCCACAGATCCAAGGAACTCAGAGAACTCCAAACAGAATGAATTTTTTAATTTTTAAAATTTTAATATCTTTAATTCTTACATGCGTTCCCAAACATGAACCCCCCCTCCCACCTCCCTCCCCCAGAATGAATTTAAAACACACACATACACAAGTGCACACACACACCTAGACACATCAGAATCAAACTGCTGGAAAGACCTTGCTGCAATTTATGTCAGAGTGTTCTGCCTATGTTTTCCTCTAAAAGTTTTATAATGTCTAACCTTACATTCCCTTTTTTCATCCATTTTGAGTTTATTTTTGTGTGTGGTGTTAGGGAGTGTTCTAATTTCATCCTCTTACATGCAGCTGTCCAGTTTTCTCAACACCATTAATTGAAGAGACTGTCTTTTCTCAGTGTATATTCTTGCCTCCTCTGCCATGGACTAGGTGACCATAGGTGACTAGGTTTATCTCCAGATTTTCTATCCTGTGAATTAAACACTTAAAAGTAAGGCCAAACACTATAAAACTCTTAGAGAAAAACATAGGCAGAATACTCTTTGACATAAATCAAAGCAAGATCTTTTTTGACCCACCTCTTAGATAAATGAAAATAAAAACAAAAATAAATAAATGAGACCTAATGAAACTTAAAAGCTTTTGCACAGCAAAGGAAACCTTAAACAAAAGGAAAAAACCCACAGAGAAAATATTTGCAAATGAAGTGGCCAACAACAGATTAATCTCCAAAACATACAAGCAGTTCATGCAGCTCAATATCAAAAAAACAAACAACCCAATCAAAAAATGGACAGAAGATCTAAATAGACATTTCTCCAAAGAAGACATACAGAGAGCCAACAAACACATGACAAGATGCTCAACATCACTAATTATTAGAGTAATACAAATCAAAACTACAATGAGTTATCAATTCACACCACTCAGAGTGGCCAATATCAAAGAACCTACAAATAAATACTGGAGAGGGTGTGGAGAAAGAGGAACCCTTATGCACTGTTAATGGAAGTGTAAATTGATATGGCTACTATGGAAAACAGTATGAAAGTTTCTTAAAAAACTAAAAACTACCATATGACCCAGCAGTCCCACTACTGGCCATATATCTGAAGAAAGCCATAATTCAAAAAGATACACACACCCCAATCTTCATAACAGTGCTATTCACAAAAGCCAGGACATGGAAGCCACCTAACTGTCCATCAGCAGAGGAATAAATAAAGAAGCTGTGGTACATATATACAATGGAATATTACTCAGTCATAAAAAGGAATGAAACTGGGTCCTTTGCAGAGACACAGATGGACCTAGAGTGTGTCATACAGAGTGAAGTAAGTCAGAAAGAGAAAAACAAGTACTGTATATTAACACATACATGTGGAATCTAGAAAAATGGTATAAATGTTCTTATTTCCAAAGCAGAAATAGAGACACAGATGCAGAAAACAAATGTACGGATACCAAGAGGGTGAGGGTGGTGAGAGGAACGGGGAGATTGGGATTGACACATATACACTATTAATACTATATATAAGGTGATAACAAGTGAGAACATTATGCATAGCACAAGGAACTCTACTTAATGCACTGTGGTGACCTGAATGGGAAGGAAGTTCAAAAGCCCACACAGGGCTTCCCTTGTGAAGTTCACAGTAGAAACCAACACAACATTGGAAAGCAACTATATTCCAATAACAATTTTTAAAAGAACAATCAAACTGTGAGAAATCAATAGTAAAGAGAAAACCTAGATAGTAGCCAGAAAAATAAGAAAGATTATAAAATAAGGAAGAAGGATAAGATACACAGTGAACTCTAGTCAGAAAGTAAGAAAGCCAGAAGACAACAGAAGTGACAGTGTGTGTTTGTACTAAAAAAAAAAAAAAAATTAACTGAGATTTTTACACCCAGAAAAAATCTTTCAAAAGTAGTAACTAAAGACTTTTTTTCAGACAAACAAAAACAGAATTCTTTGCTAGCACTGACATACTACAATTATGTTAAAGTATGTTTTTCAGGCAGAAAAATTGAAACTAGATGAAAAATTGCATTTATACAAATTGAAGAGTCCTGAAGTAAAAAATGGAGGTAATTTTTTTTTAAAGTTTCTTCCTATCCCAAAGAAAGCCAATGCCAAAGAATGTTCAAACTACTGCACAACTGCACTCATCTCACAAGCTAGCAAAGTAATGCTCAAAATCCTCCAAACCAGTTTTCAACAGTACGTAAATCATGAACTCCCAGACGTTCAAGCTGGATTTAGAAAAGGCAAAGGAACCAGAGATCAAATTGCCAACATCTGTTGGATCATCAAAAAAGCAAGAAGAGTTCCAGAAAAACATCTACTTCTGCTTTATTGACTATGTCAAAGCCTTTGACTGTGTGGATCACAGCTAACAGTGGAAAATTCTTCAAGAGATGAGAACGCCAGCCCACCTTACCTGTCTCCTGAGAAATCTGTATGCAGGTCAAGAAGCAACAATTAGAACTGGACATGGAACAACAGACAGGTTCCAAATTGGGAAAAGAGTATATCAGAACTGTATATTGTCACCCTACTTAGGTAACTTTTATGCAGAGTACATTATGCAAAATGCCAGGCTGGATGAAGCACAAACTGGAATTAAGATTGCTGGGACAAATATCAATAACCTTAGATATACAGATGACACCACCCTTAATATGGCAGAGAGCAAAGAAGAACTAAAGAGCCTCTTGATGAAAGTGAAAGAGGAGAATGAAAAAACTGGCTTGAAACTCAATATTCAGAAAACTAAGATCATGGCATCTGGTCCCATCACTTCATGGCAAATAAATGGGGAAACAATGGAGACAGTGAGAGACTATTTTGGGGGGCTCTAAAATCACTGCAGATGGTGACTGCAGCCATGAAATTTAAAGACGCTTACTCCTTGTAAGAAAAGCTATGACCAACCTAGACAGCATATTAAAAAGCAAAGACATTACTTTGCCAACAAAGTTCCATCTATGTCAAAGCTATGGTTTTTCCAGTGGTCATGTACGGATGTGAGAGTTGGACTATAAAGAAAGCTGAGCGCAGAAGAATTGATGCAGTTCATGTGGTGTTGGAGAAGACTCTTGAGAGTCCCTTGGACTGCAAGGAGATCCAACCAGTCTATCCTAAAGGAAATCAGTCCTGAATATTCATTGGAAGGACTGATGCTGAAGCTGAAACTCCAATATTTTAGCCACCTGATGCGAAGAACTGACTCACTAGAAAAGACCCTAACGCTGGGAAAGATTGAAGGCGGGAGGAGAAGGGGACAACAGAGGATGAGGTTGGATGGCATCACCAACTCGATGGACATGAGTTTGAGCAAGATCTGGGAGTGGGTGATGGACAGGGAACCCTGGCATGCTACAGTCCATGGGGTTGCAAAGAGTTGGACACGACTGAGAGACTGAACTGAACTGGAATTACTTTTAAAACTTTTTAAAGGATTTGTTATTGTTCTTGCTGTTTAGTTGCTCAGTCATAGCCAACTCTTTCGCAACCCATGGACTACATAGCCTGTCCACCAGGCTCCTCTGTCCATGGGACTTCCCAGGCAAGAATACTGGAGTAGGTTGCCATTTCCTCCTCCAGGGAATCTTCCCAACCCAGGGATCAAACCCTAGTCTTCTGCATTGCAGACAGATTCTTTACCCCTGAGCCACCTGGGAAGCCCTTTTAAAAGATTATGACTGTCTAAAGCATAAATAGTAACTATATATTTGGGTGTTAATAACATATATAGAAGCAAAAAGTAAAATAGTACTAACATATGTAAATAGATAGCCAATGGGAATTTGCTGTATGACTCAGGGAACTCAAATTGGGACTCTAATAAACTAGAGGGGGTGAGAATGGGTGGGAGGTGGGAGGGAGATTCAAAACGGAGGGGACCTATGTATGCCTATGGTTAATTCATGTTGATGTATGACAGAAATCAAACCAATACTGTAAACCAAATTAAAAATAAATAATTTTTAAAAAGCAAAAAGTGAAATAGTAACAGAAAAGATGGAAGAAAAGAATGAAAGTGTACAGTTACATTATTTGAAAGGCAAGTGTGGAAAGTTAAAGATAAATACTATGATCCCAAGAGTAAATCTTTTTAAAAACACAGGAAACTAATGAGTCAATGGGCTTCCCAGGTGGTGCAGTGGTAAAAAATCCGCCTGCCAATGCAAAAGGTGCAAGAGACACAGGTTCAATCCCTGAGTTGGGAAGATCTGGAAGAGGAAATGGCAACCTAGGTGCTCCAGAATTCTTGCCTGTAAAATTCCATGAACAGAGGAGCCTGGTGGGCTATAGTCCATGGGCAACTGAGCAAAGTGAGTCAATAGGAGAAACGAATGAAATTATTTAAAATATCTAGTAACGTTGCCACTCCAGTACTCTTGCCTGGAAAATCCCATGGATGGAGGAGCCTGGTAGGCTGCAGTCCAAGGGGTCGCTAAGAGTCGGACACAACTAAGCGACTTCACTTTCACTTTTCACTTTCTTGCATTGGAGAAGGAAATGGCAACCCACTCCAGTGTTCTTGGCTGGAGAATCCCAGGGATGGGGGAACCTGGTGGGCTGCCGCCTATGGGGTCGCACAGAGTCGGACACGACTGAAGTGACTTAGCAGCAGCAGCAGTAACGTTGCAAGAACACAGGAAAAGAGAAAAAAACAAAGATGGGACAAATGGAAAATAACTAGCAGGATGGTAGATGTAAATCCAACCGTATCAATGATTACATACAATGTACATGTATGCGTGCTAAGTTGCTTCAGTCACGACTGACTCTTTGAGACCCTACGGACTGTAGCCCACCAGGCTACTCTGTCCATGGAATTCTCCAGGCAAGAATACTGGAGTGGACTGCCATGCCCTCCTCCAGGGGATCTTCCTGACCCAGGGACTGAACCTGAGTCTCTTCCATCTCCTGCATTGGTTAGGAGGGTTCCTTATCACTAGCATCACCTGGGAAACACACCTATGGATCACCCACAGATAATGGGGTCAATTAATCAAGACACAACAACCTTAAATGTCACTGTACCTATTAACAGAGCCTTCAGAATACATGAGGGACAACTGATTATTGCTAAAAGGAAAAATAGACAAATTCTCAACAATATTTAAAGACTTTACAAAACACTCTTCTTTTAGTATTTGATAGAAATACCCCACCCCAAAAAGTCAGCAATGCTGAAGACTTGCACAGCAGCATCAACTAATTTGATCTAATTGGTATTAACAGAATATTGCACCCAGAAGCTGCAGAATAAACATTTTTTAAGTGAACAGGAAACATTCATCAAAATGGATATTTTGGGCCATAAAACAACTTTCAACAAATATATAAACAATGTTGAAAAACAACTTTCAACAAATATAAAAATATGAAATCACACTAAGAATGTTCTCTGAATATATTGGGATTAGATGAGAAATCAATAATAGAAAGATTCCTGAAGATTTAGAAACTAAACAACTCACTCCTAGATAACCCATGAGCCAAAGAAGAAATCGTAAGATAAATTAGTAAATATTTTGAATGGAATAACAATGAAAATACAGTGTATCAAAATTGGTTGAACGCAGCTAAAACATTATCTGGAGAGGAATTTGTAGCATTAAGCGCTTATATTAGAAAAAAAGAGGAGTCTTAAATCAACAATCTAAATTTGTATATTAAAAAAAACTAAGGAAAGAAGACTTCATTATACCAAAATAAGTCAAAGGAGCAAATGATAAAGAACAGAAACCAAAGAAATAAGAGAAAATTAATACAAGAAATTCATAAAGCTAGTTCTTTGAAAAATTCCATAAATTGTATAAATCTTTAGCCAGACTAAATCAAGAAAAACAAAGGAAGATACAAATTATCAATATGAAGATTAAAGAAGACACATCACTACAGATCTTACAGATATTGAAAGGATAATTAGGCAAAATCTTAATCAACTTAAGGCAAAAAATTTTGATAATTTAGATAAAATGGATGATTTAAATAACATTTGAAAGTTCGCTTTTTAAAAAGATAACATGAATATTTATTAGAGATTTGGGGCCTTAGTTTTTAAATTTCTCACAAAGAAAAATTCATGCCCAGATGAGTTCACTGATGAACTGTACCAAACATTTAAGGAAGAAATCATATTAATTATATACAGTCCCTTGCTAATCAATTCTATGAGGTCAGCATTGCCTTGATACCAAAACCAAAGACATTACAAGAAAACTATGAAAATTCCCCATAAAATATTGGCAAATTGAATCCAACACAAAAAAATAAATAATATTACATCATGACCAAATAGGGTCAATGCAAAGTTTGTTGAACATTTAAACCAACTTTTGAAAAAAAAATCACTTGTCATAATTCACCATATTAACAGCAAGAGAAAAATTCCATGATGATCTCAATAAATGCTAAAAAATATTTGACAACATTCAACAGTCATTCATGATAAAAACTATCAGCAAGCTAGTATAGCTGGCATGTCTGAAATCGGTAAAGAACACATAAAAACCTACAGTTAGCATCATCCTTAGCGGTGAGAAACCAAATGCTTTTCTTTCAAAATTAAGTCTGCTCCATAAAATAGACTGTATAGCACAAGGACTATATTAAGGATCTTCTAATAACCTACAGTGGAAAAGAACCTGAAACTACACACACATACACACATATGTATATATACACACACATGCATGAGTGCTAAGTCGCTTCAGTCATGTCTGCTCTTTACCACCCTATGGACTGTAGCCAGCCCGGCTCCTCTGTCCACGGGGATTCTCCAGGCAAGAATACTGAAGTGGGTTGCCATTCCCTTCGCCAGGGGATCTTTCCTACCCAGGGGTCAAACCCGTGTCTCTTATGTCTCCTGAACTGGCAGGCAGGTTGTTTACCACTAGTGCCACCTGGGAAGCCCATACACACACACACACATATAAAACAATCATTTTGCTGTACATCTGAAACTGACCCGGTATTGCAAATCAACTATATTTCAAACACACACACACACAAAGTAGGTCTGCTCCCATCAGCAACTCTTGTAAGTCTCATGCGTACTGTTCTCTACTCAATGGAGGGGCACTGAGTCCACATCTTGGGGGGAAGCAAATCAGGCTAGCTGGCACTGGAACATACTCTTGTCAGAAAGCTATACGGCTTTAAAGAACACCAGCCATGCAAATAGGACACCAACCTCACTCTGAAGCATCAATAATAACATGATATTTTATTACTGTCATTGAACAAGTTGAATCTGGGAAAGACCATGAGATAATGACAAGCCAAAAAGGAAAGTTCCAAACAGCAGAAGTAAAAAAAAGGTAGTTGAAATACACAAGAATGATGACTGTAATAGGATACGTTTAACTTTTTCATTTTAATAATGTTAACACATATGGTACTTTGCTTCTTTTATTAAATAGACATCTGTTTATGAACTATTTGTAATGGGACTTCTTTGGTAGTCCAGTGGTTAAGAATCTACTTTCCAATGCATGGGAGGTGAGTTCAATCCCTGGTTGGGGAACTAAATTCACATATGCAATGGGGCAACTAAGCCCACTCAATGCAACTAGAAAAGTTCGCACACCACAATGAGAAGCCTTTGAGGCACAAGAGAGAAGTCTACACGCCACAACTGGAGAAGATCCCACACACCGCAGCGAAGACCCCGCACAGCCAAAAGTCCAAACAAAACAAAACACTGAAAATGATACTAAAGTATAAAAAAATAAATGAAGTATATGTACTTATTCGTTCCTACCTGGGTAAGAAAAGCAACTCACAGAACTGGGAGAAATCAACTGTTCCCAGACAACAGGAACTGTGGGCGGAACAAGGCCTGGGCTACTCACATAAAATAAGCAAGCAGGAGGTAAAGACAACCGCATGCTGCTGCTGCTAAGTTGCTTCAGTCGTGTCCAACTCTGTGAGACCCCAGAGATGGCAGCCCACTAGGTTCCTCTGTCCCTAGGATTCTCCAGGCAAGAATACTGGAGTGGGTTGCCCTTTCCTTCTCCAATGCATGAAAGTGAAAAGTGAAAGTGAAGTTGCGCACTCATGCCCGATTCTTAGCGACGCCATGGACTGCAGCATACCAGGCTCCCCCGTCCATGGGATTTTCCAGGCAAGAATACTGGAGTGGGGTGCCACTGCATTCTCCGGCAAACTAGCCTAGAGTCCTGCTAACTCCACAGACTCAATTCTTCCTCTTCTAGGAAGTAAAGCTTTCAGATGGCCCAATACATACAACAAAATAATAGAGCAATAGGAATACATGAATTTTCAAAATTGCAAATGTCTCCATCAATGTATCATCCATGACAGCAGGTTATAGAATGCTGCCCAAATGAGACTGAAAGTCCATAATTCTGAGGAAAGACATCAGATTGCAAAAAATTAAAACCTATGAGAAAGGTGTGAACTAAAACATCTCAGAGACTAAACAAAAAAGAAGCTCACCGGGTGATCCATGGCCTAGTGACAGTCCCCCTGGACCACAAAAAGCAAGTTTTGAGTCCTGACCAAGAATCAGTTGATCAAACACCCAGATCCAATATCTCAATTGGACTAGGATGCTATTTCTTTTTCTTTTGAGTCTAATCAGAATTTTTGAAAGCCCAGGAAATATTTATATATATATATATATATATATAACTGACACTATCAAGTGCCATAGACGATGCAGAGCAACTTGTAATGCAGAATGGAAGGACCACTTTGGAAAACAGTCTGGCAGTTTCATTCATAATTTAACATATACTTATTATATGACCCAGTGATTTCATTCCTAGGTATTTATCTAAGAAAAAACAACACAAATGTCTATACAGGAACTTGTACATAAACATTCACAGCAGTTTATATATAATAAAGCAGAAATTGGAAAAAACAGATGTCCAGAAGCTAGTGAATGGATAAACACATAGTGATAAAACCAATATCATTCAACAGTAAAAAAAGGAATCAATTGTTATATACAATATGTATTAATCTCAAAAGCATTACACTAAGAGGGAAAAAAAGTCAGACACAAAAGCCTCATATTGCATGATCAATTTATATGAGGGCTTGGAAAAGGCAAACCTCCAAGGACAAAGAGATCGGATGGAGGCTGGGAACAAGAAGAGAGGCTTGACTACAAAGAGGGCATAAAGGAACTTCATCAGGTGATGGGAATAGTCTGTATCTTATCATTTTGGTTACACATCTGAATATACTTGGCAAAACTCATTGAATTATAAACTTTAAAAGGGTATATCTTACTATCAGTTTGTTATACCTCAGTAAACATGACAAGGAAGGAAGACAGGAAAGAAGGGAAAAGAATAAAGAGGAAAGGAAAGAAAGAAAACTAGGTTGGCCTGCTCACAGGAGATCTTAGAAAGATGGAGAACCAGGTTTGGAGGCTCTGTAGCCAGCAGTCATGCCCAAAACCATGCTGGGGTGATGGTGAGGCATCATGGCTGATGCCGGGCAGAGACACTCTGGCTTCCACCCCTGCCTCAAAACAGTGGACACCGGGCATTGCCCCCCAGGGGCTTGCCCTCTGCTGCCTCTAGAAATGAACAGCTCCATTTCCAGAAATGGAGTTTTCTTGGGGTCCCTGTTTCCATGTCATGATTCCGGTCTGGAATGGAGACATCTGATTGGCAGAGCCTAGGTCACATGCCCACTCCTCAACAGCATGGGAGACTGGCAGAGAGAGCACATAACACTTTCAGCTTCTACAGAGAGGAAGCCGCTGCATGCTCGAGGTGGGGAACTCCTCTCATACTGGAAGCAGGTTCCCGACTGTCTCTCCAGCATAATTCTCTTCCAGGCAGCCAGGAAGAGTGAACTGTCTACCACAGCCCCCACATCATGACTCTGATACAGAATTTTAGGTGAATGCACAGTGCCTGTTCCTCTGTCTTCAGCATCCTCTTGCCCCACCGCCTGACTGGCTCTAATCACTCCGAACTGTCACTGTCCCCTGCAGGCTGTTGATCTCATGTCCTCCTTCCCCGTCTCCATCTGAGGAGCTCCTACTCATTTATCAAAGCCCACTTCAGGAAACTCAGCCAACTCTTAGCCTCTCTACACTCTGCTCTAGGATAGAATTTAGTAGGTATGAAATTAACGTTTGGTAGATGAGAACTGCCCTTCTCCAAAATCAAAGAAGAGAAAGATGTACTTTTAAACATAAAATAAATAACATTTAAAACTCGACTCCGATAGTCAAAAGTAATAGCATAATTTTTTATGTTTTCCAGAAGTTCTGAACCAACAGATGACCGTTGGCTCAATATCTTTATTCCTCACTGTGTCCTGAAGATTCTCTCTGAACAAATGAGTCGAGTTAAGACATAATATGAAAACTCTCACTAAGCCAAGAAACACAGAGAAATAAAATACCCTCAGATCCCAAAGGGGCTCAAGACCTGTTCCAGTCTAAACCTGAAGCCAAGATAAGAAAATGGTATATAGTTGACATCTGTTGTGAAATGCTTCTCATTGATAACTAGCAAAGTCAACAATTTGATTGCAGATCCTAAATTACTCCCTGCAAAGCAAACAAGCAAACAAAATACAGCTAACAGATACAGCTGACCTGAAACAGAAATAATGTCTTCATCATTTCTGTCCCCACTGACTGACCTAGACACCTGCACAAAGGAGGCAGTTCCAGGTCACAGTATTCTGGGGACGGCACCCACTGGAAGCCCATGAGTGCCTGGTGAGGAGGCTGGACTCCACAACCTCCCATATCTCACATCCCCTGGTCCTCACACTAGGTGAGAAGTCACTAACCCATCAGTGGTCCATTCCACCTGCACCCCGAGTCAGCTTTGTATTCCTCTCTCTGTTTGGACATTCTTCCCTCTACAAAGATCCCTTCACAGCCATTTATTTATTCTGCCTTCCTTGTTTAAGATGGCAGCATGCCCTTTGCTCTCTTTCATCTTTGCTCTTCCCTCTATAGTAGCCTTCTGAGCACATAAGGGTTTTGAATCTCTTATTTGTGCATTTTTACATCTTCAATTCCATTTTTAAGGTGGCATGAAGTCTATTATGAAGTCCCTCCCTCCCCTCAACACATATTGTGTGTTGCCCTCTGTCAGGGTGAGCTTCAGTCATGCTAATTTCAACAATTAATAGGCTACTAGTGGAAGCTGATGGCCAATGAGCAATAAGAAAAAGGAAATCTAAATAAAAATGTGTTCAGCTGAAGCTAAATGAGTCACAGCGGGCATCCAGAGAGGCCAGGAGCTGCTGCAAGCAGCCTGCCCCATCTCATCCCACTTTGGCAAAGATTAGCCCTACCTATCCCCCTCATGGGGCCTCAGAACAGCCCCCAGGGGCAAGAGAGGCCATCCCATTTATCCAGCTCCCAACAACCATTCCTAAGAACTTTCAGAGCCAAACATTTTAAAAAATTATTTTTTACACAAGGGAGAGAGGCTGAAATCATAAGCAAAAGAAAATCCCAAGAGAGAGCACAGCTTCCCAAACAAACTCTCTAGACTTGGGAACACGTACCATTTCCATTTTGTACGCAGAGAGAAAAACTTTTTATAACCTTACAAAAAAGTTACATAAACAACACTATCCTCTTTGTTGGTTTCTTTTTTTAAAAGGATTGTTTTGAAAATAGATAATTTTACTGATGCAGGAGCCAAGAATTGTTGTTCTGCCTTGAGGAGCTGTTGGATGTCCCTACTGGCAGGGCTGTTTGCCTAAGATTATGCGCGCTTGCTGGGGGCATAAAAATAAGCACCTCCACGCCCTTGCAATTGGACAGAGCTGCACCTGCATGGAGCTTGGTGTGTGTCGGCCCTGGCGCTCAGAGAGCACCAGCTTACTCTCACCCACTCAACTTAGAATTTCCTCAAATCAAAACTCTCTCTCATTGAGGCTACAAAGGCAGATGAGAGTGCAGTATAGAGGGTATCTTTACACACAAGCTGACCAAGTAAATGATATTCAGAAAAGAAACATACAGCCTGACAGTGTTCAGAACAAGCAGGCAGAGGGCAGATGAGAGAAAAGGTCAGCTGCCAGGTAAAACACATCAAAATAGAACTACTTGTTTTGAGGCTAGTATTTCTGGTAAAAGGACATACCAAAAAAAAAAAAAAAAAAAGGAAGAACGCTCCAAGAGAACAGTGGTTGTAAACAAGTACACTCCACCAAAACCTGGTTCCATCCCTGTTGCCGCTGCTGCTAAGTCGAGTCAGTCGTGTCCGACTCTGTGCGACCCCAGAGAGACGGCAGCCCACCAGGCTCCTCCATCCATGGGATTTTCCAGGCAAGAGTACTGAAGTGGGGTGCCATTGCCTTCTCCAGGTTCCATCCCTACTCAGTCTCAAACGAGATATTTCAGATGAGCCTGGGGAAACAGTGACAGAATCCATGCTGTTCTAAAGTACAGCTGCTCTCTGCAAAATAATAGCACACAACTTAGCGGGAAGCAATCGTGAATGGTGTATAAAGATTATGCTTTGTGTATGTAAGTCTGCTTGAATTAGAAGTACAGAACATCCCCACAAATGGCTGTTCCTCAATCCAAAAACACAGAACGAGTGACTCTAAGAGAGAAGAGCAAAGCTAAATTTTCCTGCAGTATGCATCCCACGGATGTGCTCTGAGGCAGACACCCAAAAAAAAAAAATTCTTCTGCTACAATCACTAACTTCTGCAGTTTCAGTTCTCTCTTTAATTATGTTCGCTCAGAATAGTAATTTTGACATTATTCTTCCCCAACAAAACGATGAAAAGAAAGTCTCTGAAACGTTATACACAAAATACAATGCCACACAACGTTTTTAAACCTACACTGCCAATGTTCAGTTTTTCTATGCAATATCACCTTGAAAATAACCATGTGCTGTCCTTAAATATCGAAGTTTCTTGGGGTAGACACTCATTCACTGCCCTGATCCCTGTACCAACCACAGAGCCTGGCTCATGGTGCTGCTCAAGAATTATTATCTGAGTTATCGTTAATATGAACAAATGTAAACAAAGCTATAACTATCTACTTCCAGTTTTTGGACAATCCCTTTCTTGCAAACACTGTCAGCAGAGTAATTTTCTGAGCAGAGGCGAATATTTTTAAATTGGCAAATCAACATGTAAAGAAGGAGTGGAGGGTCTGTACTTGTTGATTTACAAAAGCACATCAGTTTTTACTCATTTTGAGCTGAGAATCAACTTGGGAACATGAGGAGGCAGAAATGTGGGCCTGTTGATTCTTGAGAGACCCTGCCAGTCAGCAACTCCTGCACCTCAACACAAGGGCATTCTTTGCTATTTTTCTTGGAAAACTATGAGAGCGTGCCATGAGTGTGTCTTATCAGCTTCCAGGTGTAGGCAGTCCGCCCAGCCGCTTCAAACAGGGCAAGCTGGGACGGGGAGGGACAGCCAGTAATGGAACCCAGGATGCGCCTGCCGGGAGCCTTTTCGGATACAAGCCCCGATTATTCCCATGGCACCTGGACTGCCCACTGTTTTCTTTGATTTTTAAAAGATCCCAAGTAACACACACAATGGAAAGTTCTGTTTACCATTACAGAGGAAATAACTGAAAACAAACAAATAGGCAGCCCTATTTCTCACGCTTTCAAACCGGTTCACCCTTGTGACCATAATGATTGAAACAACAGAAAGAAGGAAAACAACTGCCCTCCAGCTGAAAGCAGACATGTCGTCTATGAGGATTTGATCCTTACGTGGCACATGCATGCTCAGCTGCTCAGTCTTGTCTGACGCTCCGCAACCCCATGGACTGTAGCCCACCAGGCTCCTCTGTCCATGGGATTCTCTAGGCAAGAATACTGGAGTGGGTGGCCACGCCCTCCTCCAGGGGATCTTCCCGAAGGGGATCTTCTTCGAACTTGTGTCTTCTGCAGCTCCTGCGTTGAAGGCAGACTGTTTTACCGCTGAGCCACTGGGGAAGCCCCCTAACATGGTATTTAAAGTCTGTTTTGCACCGATCTGAAATCATCTACCTCTCTTCTTCGCTGGTGTTCAGGATGAACATCCCTTCCTGCATCCCTCCCATGTGCAATAAATTTGCTGGGGAAGTATGGCATGTCTCTGACTCTTCCCTGTCCTTTGCTTTGGCCCTTATTTCTTCCAGCATTGCCACTGATGCATTGGCTTTTCCCTAGGGACTCCTCTTCTGAACGTATTATTTTTCTGACACCTTTTAAGTGGCTGTGCCCTTTCACACAGAGAGAAAGCTCTTCCTGCAGTCTCTCTCTCCAACAGTTTCAAAATCTGTAACAACCTTCTGAAAACAATATTTGCCTTGATATGTCAACAAAGTCTAGCAGTGACACACATATGGTACTGAATTTTGAGCTGATCATTCCCATGTGTGAGTTACTACTGAATTTTACTCTCCTGAGTTCTCAGAGCTGTTTTGCTAATTTCTGCAATGTTGAGATGAGTCGCCCTCCTCCAATCCCAGTTGAATTCTCAGAAGGTACTGAAAGTCATTCTCCTTTCCTCTCTAACACCCCTGGGAAAAAAGTCTCCTGGTTTACTTTCTCAGTATCAGTTGTTGAAAAACATCCTGTCCTTCAGACTTCAAAACAGTTGGGCAGTGTGATATTTGCTACATAACAGGTAGAAGAAAATGGCAAGGGATGGTATCAAGGCTTTCTAGAGATTTTTAGTACAATTTCAGGACAAAACCTTGAGAGCTACTAATTAAATTTGTTCATTTGTTCACACATTCAGTCACACATATTTCAAGTGCATATTCACTGTCTTATATTTCGCTAGGGGCTGTGGAACAGCTTCTGTGATTCATTTGCCAGCATGAAAATCTTCCCCAGCATCATCTGATTGCATGTGTGAAATTCACAGTACTCTAACTTCATCAGTACAACAACACCATGGTGTGATATGTTTTATTATCCACACAATGCCACCGCCCTCAGGAGGACAAGTTTGCACATTTCTAGACACCAGGGAAACAATCTTCACCTTAAACTATTGAGCTTGTCAAGACACTCTGAAACTGCCCTGTTTTGTTGACAGTTTATAGACTGGAATACAAACAACTGACCCAGGCCCCCTTGGGGCATCAGCTTGGTAACAACGACTAAAGACCAATAACGGTCATGCAGCAAATAGCTCATGTAAGAATTCAACCAGCAATGCTTTCTGGTAACACAGAGCTCAATGGCACCAATCAACTCTGCCACACAGGCAGTACACTGTCCAAAATACATGGGTCATCCACAAAATATGAAGTCAAATTAAGAAGGCCAGAATTCCCTGTCAAAGGCCAGCAGACAGCATGGCACCAGCATGGCATCAAGCTCCAGACCAACATCAACTTCTATAAAATCAGTGGTAGCATCTAACCTCTTCTGGTACAGGGCAAAACTGTGACCTAGCACAGATGCCACATCTGACTTTTCCAACAGTTCCACTAGTGCCCCCTTTCAGTGCCCTGAATACTAGATACCAGCACAGATCCAGAGTCCCTTAAATCCTGGGATGCGACTGGTCCACCAAAATTAAAGCCACATTTTTTTACAGTGTACGCCCACGGGTTGGACGCCAACACCATCGAATGATTTCAGCATAACCTTTGGGAAGCCAGTGGCTGGGAAAGAGCATGGGGAAGCCTTCTGGATGGTGGCTACAGAGGTAATACAGATACACACACATACATACGTGCGATTTCTAACTAGTATAACATCGATTTCACATTAATTGTGTCTTAGAACCAGAATGTTCAGGTTAGGTTTCTAGGTAGATTATTTTGGAGCAGGCGGGTAGTGGACAAATCTTAATCTCTTACTCTACCCAATACCTCCCCAAACTGCTCTACTCCTCATGGACACCGCTGAAGAGGGAAAGCAAATACTGCACCAAAATAACAAGTGTTGTCATGTTGTGACGACAAGAGCAAATCTCTACTCTGTGATTTTTTCCCTTGAAGAATCAGAAACATAGTCACACACTTACTGGAATAGGGTAAGAACTCCTCTCCAAGTTTCTATGTCTTCACCCAAAGGCCCTTCTGCTACAGAATGGTGAAGGAGAGAGATTTAAAACTAAGCCAGCTGAACATCTTAACTGATGAGGCCCAGTGAGGCCTGCAACCTGTAACATCTAGGTGGAGGTTACAAGGAAGTTAAGGACCCTCAGCTCAGTGCAGGTAGGGATAAAAGCAAGCAAGCTAATTAGCATAATACCCAATTGTATTCAGGTGCTCTTACTTAGGAACCCCAGTCCTTAATCAAAAAGCGAGGGGCTTTGTTTTTAAAAAAAATCATTCCAACAGGGTGAAGTTCAGTTATGAAAAGAGATGGGAAAAATGGAAAGACAGGGTCACAAGTTCGGTGCTTTTGGCTTGTATTAGATTCATAATTTTGAAAAACAAAGGTATGACATTTCATTACATGTATCTCCAAATGATAACAATGTTAATAAGTTCACAATAAAAAAGTCCCAAGGAAAGGGTGAGCTGTAAATTCCATTGGACTTCATCTAATTGATCCACCCCAACCTTACAGTTGGTAAGAACTGAAGCCATGTCTATGGATTAGTACAAACCACGGGCAATGCAGGCTGTCATCAAGCAAACACAGCAACCCTCAGCCTGCACAAAACCTGAGGCCCTCTGAAACAGCCTCCCTGCTGCACTGGTGCTGCCATTTTTCCAAAACTACATCTGGTTTGTGGAAGGCTTGAAGTTGGTCCAGAGAAGAGAACAAAAGTGTCTGGAAGGACACAAAAAGGGGCCACAAAGAAAGATGAAAAGCAAATGGAAGCTGAACAAAGAATGCTATGGAGGAGGAGGTTGCTGGGTCACGGTTTTTCTGATATCCCCATAAGGTAAAGACACGCCTTGCTATGCATATAGGGAATATGAATTTTTACCATTTAAATTATTTTTAAGTGTTTCCTTCAGCAGCATGAAGTACGTTCACATTGTTGGGCTGCCATGCTGCTGCTAAGTTGCATCAGTCGTGTCCGACTCTGTGCGACCCCATAGACGGAAGCCCACCAGGCTCCCCCATCCCTGGGATTCTCCAGGCAAGAACACTGGAGTGGGTTGCCATGTCCTTCTCCAATGCATGAAAGTGAAAAGAGAAAGTGAAATCGCTCAGTCGTGTCCGACCCTCAGCGACCCCATGGACTGCAGCCCACCAGGCTCCTCCGTCCATGGGATTTTCCAGGCAAGAGTACTGGAGTGGGGTGCCATTGCCTTCTCTGTGTGCTGCCGTAGCTGCATCCAAAGAACTCTTTTCATCCTGTAAAATGGAAACTCTGTACCCATTAAACACTGATTTCCCATTGCCCCCTCTCCCCAGGCCCTGGCAACCACCATTCTACTTCCTGTCCTGTGAGCATGACTGCCCTAGGTACCTGACTGAGCTGAAAACACACAGTATTTGTCTTCTGTGACTGGTTTACTTCACTTAGCATAATGTCCTCAAGCTAAAAGCCTTTTAAGAAGGCATCTAACAAGTATTAGCAGAGGATGCTGACCAGCTGTTTTCCGTCTTCCATAAGAACAAAGGAAATAACAGAAAATGAGCTTAAATGGCAAAACTCATTTTGGGGTAAAATGAGGGTAAAAAAAAGGGGTAAAAAAAGCTGCAGATGCTGGAACAAACTCATTTAAAGACTATGACTTTTCTTTGGCACTTACAGAAGTGCTATAAACAACATGTTAATGTATTTTAAGTTGACTTATTTCCTTAGATAAGATCTCTTAAAATTATTAAATTAACTTAATAAGTCATAATTGAGTCTCGATTGTAATGATGTGGAAAGTACTAAGGAAATAGAACATATTGTCCTTTTCCTTGAAAAACACAATTTACTCCAGGAAACAGTATAACTTTCTTCTAGGTCTCATGGTACTTACCATCTCTGACATAAATCAGGGATGACAAATACCTTTCCACCCAAGCACCAACTCATCAACTGTTAGAGACTTCCAAAAACCCTGAGATGAAGTATGTGCCCAAGACTGGGCCAGAGAAAAGACACTGTAATTAGACACCGTTGTTTGGTGTAGATTCAGAAGAGACACGGAGAACACTTCACTCCAGTACTCTTGCCTGGAAAATCCCATGGACGGAGGAGCCTGGTAGGCTGCAGTCCATGGGGTCATGAAGAGTTGGACACGACTGAGTGACTTCACTTTCTCTTTTCACTTTCACGCATTGGAGAAGGAAATGGCAACCCACTCCAGTGTTCTTGCCTGGAGAATCCCAGGGACGGGGGAGCCTGTTGGGCTGCTGTCTATGGGGTCGCAGAGTCAGACACGACTGAAGCGACTTAGCAGCAGCAGCAGCAAGAAGAGACAAGCAAGAGTAAGAGTGTCACTTTCTGGCTATTCCTGTCAAAACTACTTTGTTATGCATTATTGATTGCTTGGTGGTGGCTCAGATGGTAAAGAATCCTCCTGCAATGCAATTGAACCTGAGTTCGATCCCTGGGTCAGGAAGACGCCCTGGAGAAAGGAATGGCTACCCACTCCAGTATTCTTGCCTGGAGAATTCCATGGACAGAGGAACCTGGCAGGCTACAGTCCAAGGGGTTGCAAAGAGTTGGACACAGCTGAGCGGCTTTCACACACTGATTGCTTAGTACTGATCAATATTTCTTTCATGTCTGTCTCTCTAGCTAAAATGAGCTTCACAATAGTCATCAGTACTGTATCTTCTGCTTATTTAGCAAGCCCACAAAAGAGCACAGTATGGAACTGTATAAACACACAATAATGTGACAAGAAACAGGGAGAGGATTTTGGGGAAGATGGCAGAGGAGGAAGCACCAAGAATCTCTCTCCCCACCTAGACAACTGCACCAGCAGAATCTGTCTGGTATAACTATTTTGGAATCCTGGAGTATGTTGAAGGTTTGCAACCTCCAGGGGACAATGGGTGGTAAACTGTGGTCCATTTCAGTGCATTGCAGCTCTTACCACAGGAGTAGCTACTTATCCCCCACACTCAGCCATGTGTCAGGCAAGTTGTACATGTATTCCCGGAGCAGCCTGCACACAGCTTGCAGGCGTTAAGGTGAGAAAAAAGGACCTTGTCCTCCAAATATGAATGATCTGTGTTCTGGCTGTTTGCTGACTATGTAAAGAGGTGAGCAGCTCCTATTGTTGCATCACCCTGCATTGCTACAATCCCCTCTTCCTGTGGCCCAAGTGATTCCCAGGGGACTTAAAAGATTGGTGCCCATCCTCTTATCTCTGTCATTTTTCTTTTTCAATCCTTTTGGGAACCAGGTATTACCAAACTAGGACATTCAGGAACAACTGCAATGTATGGGGGAAATTAGAAAGTGATTACAAATATCTGGAGGGAAAAAAGTGGCTGAAAACATACCAAATTTGATGAAGGATGTGAATATAAACATCCAAGTATCTCAATGACTCCAAGTAAAATGAATTTGAAAAGACCCAGACCAAGACACATTATAATCAAACTTCTGAAAGACAAAGAGAGAATCTTGAAAGCAGCAAGAGAAAAGCACTCATTATAATCAAGAGATCTTCAGTAAGACTGTAAACAGATTTTCTCATCCAAAACTTCAGAGACCGGAAGACAGTGAGTCAATATATTCAAAGTACTCAAAGAAAAAACTCAGTCAAGAATCCTATGTCTGGCCATAGAGAGTAGACTTATGCACATGGGGAGAGAGGAGAGGGTGAGATGTATGGAGAGAGTAACATGGAAACTTACATTCAGTTCAGTTGCTCAGTCATGTCCAACTCTTTGAGACCCCATGAATCACGGAGTTCATCTCCTGGAGTTCACTCAGACTCATGTCCATCGAGTCAGTGATGCCATCAAGCCATCTCATCCTCAGTCGTCCCCTTCTCCTCCTGCCCCCAATCCCTCCCGAAATCAGAGTCTTTGCCAATGAGTCAACTCTTCACATGAGGTGGCCAAAGTACTGGAGTTTCAGCTTTAGCATCATTCCTTCCAAAGAAATCCAGGGCTGATCTCCTTCAGAATGGACTGGTTGGATCTCCTTGCAGTCCAAGGGACTCTCAAGAGTCTTCTCCAACACCACAGTTCAAAAGCATCAATTCTTCAGCGCTCAGCTTTCTTCACAGTCCAACTCTCATATCCATACATGACCACAGGAAAAACCATAGCCTTGACTAGATGGACCTTTGTTGGCAAAGTAATGTCTCTACTTTTAAATATGCTGTCTAGGTTGGTCATAACTTTTCTTCCAAGGAGTAAGCGTCTTTTAATTTCATGGCTGCAGTCACCATCTGCAGTGATTTTGGAGCCCCAAAAAATAAAGCCTGACACTGTTTCCACTGTTTCCCCAACAATTTCCATTGAAGTGATGGGACCAGATGCCATGAGCTTTGTTTTCTGAATGTTGAGCTTTAAGCCAACTTTTTCACTCTCCTCCCTCACTTTCATCAAGAGGCTTTTTAGTTCCTCTTCACTTTCTGCCATAAGGGTGGTGTCACCTGCATATCTGAGGTTATTGATATTTCTCCTGGGAATCTTGATTCCAGCTTGTGTTTCTTCCAGTCCAGCATTTCTCACGATGTACTCTGCATATAAGTTAAATAAGCAGGGTGACAATATACAGCCTTGACGTACTCCTTTTCCTATTTGGAACCAGTCTGTTGTTCCATGTCCAATTCTAACTGTTGCTTCCTGACCTGCATATAGGTTTCTCAAGAGGCAGGTCAGGTGGTCTGGTATTCCCACCTCTTTCAGAATGTTCCACAGTTTATTGTGATCCACACAGTCAAAGGCTTTGGCATAGTCAATAAAGCAGAAATAGATGTTTTTCTGGAACTTTCTTGCTTTTTCCATGATCCAGCAGATGTTGGCAATTTGATCTCTGGTTCCTCAGACTTTTCTAAAACCAGCTTGAACATCTGGAAGTTCACGGTTCACGTATTGCTGAAGCCTGGCTTGGAGAATTTTGAGCATTACTTTACTAGCATGCGAGATGAGTGCAATTGTGCAGTAGTTTGAGCATTCTTTGGCATTGCCTTTCTTTGGGATTGGAATGAAAACTGACCTTTTCCAGTCCTGTGGCCACTGCTGAGTTTTCCAAATTTGCTGGCATATTGAGTGCAGCACTTTCACAGCATCATCTTTCAGGATTTGAAATAGCTCAAGTGGAATTTCATCACCTCCACTAGCTTTGTTCGTAGTGATGCTTTCTAAGGCCCACTTGACTTCACTTTCCAAGATGTCTGGCTGTAAATTAGTGATCACATCATCATGATTATCTGGGTCATGAAGATCTTTTTTGTACAGTTCTTCCATGTATTCTTGCCACCTCTTCTTAATATCTTCTGCTTCTGTTAGGTCCATATCATTTCTGTCCTTTATCGAGCCCATCTTTGCATGAAATGTTCCCTTGGTATCTCTAATTTTCTTGCAGAGGTATCTAGTCTTTCCCATTCTATCATTTTCCTCTTTTTCTTTGCACTGATCACTGAAGAAGGCTTTCTTATCTCTTCTTGCTATTCTTTGAAACTCTGCATTCAGATGCTTATATCTTTCCTTTTCTCCTTTGCTTTTCGCCTCTCTTCTTTTCACAGCTATTTGTAAGGCCTCTCCAGACAGCCATTTTGCTTTTTTGCATTTCTTTTCCATGGGGATGATCTTGATCCCTTTCTCCTGTACAGTGTCACAAACCTCATTCCATAGTTCATCAGGCACTCTATCTATCAGATCTAGGGCCTTAAATCTATTTCTCAGTCCCACTGTATAATCATAAGGGATTTGATTGAGGTCATACCTGAATGGTCTAGCAGTTTTCCCTACTTTCTTCAATTTAAGTCTGAATTTGGTAATAAGGAGTTCATGATCTGAGCCACAGTCGGCTCCTGGTCTTGTTTTTGTCGACTGTATAGAGCTTCTCCATCTTTGGCTGAAAAGAATATAATCAATCTGATTTCGGTGTTGACCATCTGGTGATGTCCATGTGTAGAGTCTTCTCTTGTGTTGTTGGAAGAGGGTGTTTGCTATGACCAGTGCATTTTCTTGGCAAAATTCTATTAGTCTTTGCCCTGCTTCATTCCGCATTCCAAGGCCAAATTTGCCTGTTACTCCAGGTGTTTCTTGACTTCCTACTTTTGCATTCCAGTCCCCTATAATGAAAAGGACATCTTTCTTGGGTGTTAGTTCTATAAGGTCTTGTAGGTCTTCATAGAATCGTTCAACTTCAGCTTCTTCAGCATTACTGGTTGGGGCATAGACTTGGATTACTGTGATATTGAATGGTTTACCTTGGAGATGAACAGAGATCATTTTGTCGTTTTTGAGATTGCATCCAAGTACTGCATTTCGGACTCTCTTGTTGACCATGATGGTTACTCCATTTCTTCTGAGGGATTCCTGCCTGCAGTAGTAGATATAATGGTCATCTGAGTTAAATTAACCCATTCCAGTCCATTTTAGTTCGCTGATTCCTAGAATGTTGACGTTCACCCTTGCCATCTCTTGTTTGATCACTTCCAATTTGCCTTGATTCATGGACCTGACATTCCAGGTTCCTATGCAATACTGCTTTTTACAGCATCGGACCTTTCTTCTATCACTAGTCACATCCACAACTGGGTATTGTTTTTGCTTTGGCTCCATCCCTTCATTCTTTCTGGAGATATTTCTCCACTGATCTCCAGTAGAATATTGGGCACCTAATGACCTAGGGAGTTCCTCTTTTGGTATCCTATCATTTTGCCTTTTCCTACTGTTCATGGGTTTCTCAAGGCAAGAATACTGAAGTGGCTTGCCATTCCCTTCTCCAGTGGACCATGCTCTGTCAGACCTCTCCACCATGACCCGCCATCTTGGGTTGCCCCGCAGGCATGGCTTGGTTTCATGGAAAAAACAAGAGAGTTCCAGAAAAACATCTATTTCTGCTTTATTGATTATGCCAAAGCCTTTGACTGTGTGGATCACAATAAACTGTGGAACATTCTGAAAGAGATGGGAATACCAGATCACCTAACCTGCCTCTTGAGAAATCTGTATGCAGGTCAAGAAGCAACAGTTAGAACTGGACATGGAACAACAGACTGGTTCCAAATAGGAAAAGGAGTATGTCAAGGATGTATAACTTATACGCAGAGTACATCATGAGAAACGCTGGACTGGAAGAAACACAAGCTGGAATCAAGATTGCCGGGAGAAATATCAATAACCTCAGATATGCAGATGACACCACCCTTATGGCAGAAAGTGAAGAGGAACTAAAAAGCCTCTTGATGAAAGTGAAAGAGGAGAGTAAAAAAGTTGGCTTAAAGCTCAACATTCAGAAAACAAAGCTCATGGCATCTGGTCCCATCACTTCAAAGGAAATTGATGGGGAAACAGTGGAAACAGTGGAAACAGTGTCAGACTTTATTTTTGGGGGCTCCAAAATCACTGCAGATGGTGACTGCAGCCATGAAATTAAAAGACGCTTACTCCTTGGAAGAAAAGTTATGACCAACCTAGATAGTATATTCAAAAGCAGAGACATTATTTGCTGACTAAGGTCTGTCTAGTCAAGGCTATGGTTTTTCCAGTGGTCATGTATGGATGTGAGAGTTGGACTGTGAAGAAGGCTGAGCGCTGAAGAATTGATGCTTTTGAACTGTGGTGTTGGAGAAGACTCTTGAGAATCCCCTGGACTGCAAGGAGATCCAACCAGTCCATTCTGAAGGAGATCAGTCCTGGGATTTCTTTGGAAGGAATGATGCTAAAGCTGAAACTCCAGTACTTTGGCCACCTCATGTGAAGAGTTGACTCATTGGCAAAGACTCTGATTTTGGGAGGGACTGGGGGCAGGAGGAGAAGGGGACAACCGAGGATGAGATGGCTTGATGGCATCACTGACTTGATGGACGTGAGTCTGAGTGAACTCCGGGAGATGGTGATGGACAGGGAGGCCTGGCGTGCTGTGATTCATGGGGTCTCAAAGAGTTGGACACAACTGAGCGACTAAACTGAATGTAAGTTTAGGTCATACTTGAATGGGAAAATCACTAGACCATTCAGGTATGACCTAAACTTACATTACCATATGTAAAATAGACAGCCAATGGGAATTTGCTGTGTGTCTCAGGAAACTCAAATAGGGCTCTCTATCAACCTAGAGGGGTGGGATGTGCAGGGAGATAGGAGAGGGAGGTTCAAAAGGGAGGGGAAGCCTGGCATGCTGCAGTCTATGGGATCACAAAGAATTGGACATGACTAAGCGACTGAACTAAACTGAACCAGGTCAACTACCTCATCCATTACTCATCCATTTCCCTGTTCTCTGGATCCAATCCTGCTCTCCATCCTCTTGGCCCTTGCTCTATTAATATTCCTTCTCTCTATCTTCATCCTTTTCTTCTCCATTTATTCCTTCTTTGTAGTACGTGAACATGCTTTATCTCTTCTATAAGTGAAAAACAACTAACATTGCTATGCTTGCTTAAGTCGCTTCAGTCGTGTCCGACTCTGTGCGATCCCATAGACAGCAGCCCACCAGGTTCCCCCATCCCTGGGATTTTCCAGGCAAGAACACTGGAGTGGGTTGCCATTTCCTCCTCCAGTGCATGAAAGTGAAAAGTCAAAGTGAAGTCGCTCAGCTGTGTCCGACTCTTAGCGACCCCATGGACTGCAGCCCACCAGGCTCCGCCGTCCATGGGATTTTCCAAGCAAGAGTACTGGAGTGGGGTGCCATTGCCTTCTCTGTTCCTAGGCTTATGTGCTCCCAATTCCTAGGCTATTTTTCCTCTTGTCCTTCACAGTGAAATAGAGAAAAATTGGTCAAAATGGCTGCATCATCCCTGATTCCTCTTCGGAGCTTTGCAGTCTGGGCCTTTGCTTCATGTAGCCCCTGAAACCATTTTTTGCACTTATCACCAGTTACCTACCACTATCTAGATTCAATGTACTCTTTTCAACTCTTATAAAGCTTGCCCTCCCTGGAATATCAAATACTGTTAATTTCTTTATCATTCTTAGAATTATTTCATCTCTTGATTTTGGTTATTACATCCCCTTGGTTATTTCTCTTCCTTATTTCTCTGGTTACTCCTTCTGACCACAATTTTTAAATGGCTATGTCCCGTTTACTCACCGCACAAACTCTGAGTACCTTCTTCAACAACCACAGTTTATATTTGATTACCCAACTGCCTCCCACAAAAGCCAACTGAATAACCCATGAACTTTTACTTCAACATATCCAAAATTAAACTCATTGTCTATCTTGCCACTGTCCTCGCTTGCCACACCAATTCCTCCACACACACACACCTTATTTCCTATCATCTTGATGATTAGCACCTTCCTTCACACAGCTGTCCAAGCCAGAAAACTGAGAACCGTCCAGATTCCTCCCTGTTCTTTTATTCTCCCATCGTTTATTCATCCCACCCTAACCCTTACCCTAGTCACGCTACCACTGTTAAGTCTTCATCCTTGACACTTTTCAGACATATTTTCTTCTCCCCATTCCCCACTGTCAGTGTCCTGGCTCCAGCTTTCATATCTCTCACCTAGACAGCAGCAACTACCCTACAACTGGTGGTCTTTGCTCCATTCTGGTTCCATCATGCCACCATTAGAACAAATATCCTAGCCCACGTCTGTTCATATTGCTCCCTTGCTCAAACTTCTTTAACGGCTCCTCCCTGCATACCTGGCAAGCTCCAGGCCATGGGGTCACAAAGAGGTGGACACAACAACACTGCACACAGGATACACTTCAAACCCTTTGGGAAGGCGTGTCCTTCACGGTTTGGTCTGCACACCCAGCCTTATCTCCTACCTCGAAACCTTTCTACTCTAATTTCCAGCACCAAGAAAGTCCTTGTCGTTTGTTTGCACCTGCTCTTTCCTCTGCCTGGACCCCAGTCCCTCCCTTGTCTATCTATTACCCTTTGAATCTCAATACCAATATGAAATCCTCTCTTTCAGCCAAGATTCTTTAAGTGGAAAGAAATGCATCTAGCCAGCTTAAGCCCAAGGGGATTTTACTGGGTTATGTAGCTAGAAAGTATACTAGAAAAGATTACAGACATTGTTCAGCAATTCCTCAAAACCATGCCCCAGGCCAGCCTCTCACCCCAAAAGGTTATTCACTTCATACTTCCGCTTTACTTAAAATTTTGATTTAGTTTAATCTGCTTAGAGTATTTTTTAAGACAACAGCTGTAGTAATCTAGACACAGTAATGAGGTATAAAAGTTTTTCCACTAGTTAGCTGTCCTATTATATCTATTAATAACTAATATCATTTTATGAGCTCTTTCTCTGTAACAGAAATAAGAGAAACAAATGAAGGAGTTTAAGCTGATCGAAAATAACTGATGAAATTAATGGAATAAGTCAATAAATATTTCTGTGATATCAGACTTAACAGAAGTAGTCGATAATGAAAATAATTGTTCCTAGAAGTGACTGTGGAATTCTCTCTAATCTAGTTTTAAATGCTTCAAAGACACTGTCCTAGCAATAAGAAAATAACATTGAAAAAGGGAAAGAGACAGGGACTTCCTTGCCAGTTTCATGGCTAGGACTCCATGTTCTCACTGCCAAGGGCTTGGGTTCAATACCTAGTAAAGTAAAAATCCCATAGATAAGTCACATAATGGCCAAAAAAAGATAAAAACAAAAAAGCCAACAGCAAAAAAGAAAAATAGAGTAAAGAGACAACCTCTGCAAAATCAATCAGTTAACCCACCCAGGGTAGTAAGAAGGCAAGGAAAACATCCATGTAGAAAAAATAAAAAAGCGTTCACTCTTATCCATTTTTAAAGTTATCATAGAAAGATATCTTCCGAAGAAGCCCCCACTTTCTTCTACATAAGAGATCTGCAAACTGGAGCCTATGGACCAAATTCAGCCCAATGCCTGTTTTTGTAAATAAAGTTTTATTAGAATGCAATTACATCCATTTGTTTATATACTGTCTATGGCTGCCTTTCCTCTTGTATACAATTGCAGGGCTCAGTAACTAAAATGGAAACTGTGATTCACAAAGTTATAAATATTTACTATTCAGCTTTTCATTGAAAAAGCTTGTTCATCCCTGCCTACACAAATAGAAGAGGATTTTTTTTTTGCATTTACTAGTGACTATGAAGAGGGGCTTTGGATCTATGACACAAGATTCTACAATGATACAAGATTGCAATTATTTTATCAGATAAAGTCATAAATTTTTATGGAGTCTCTTATTGAGATACCAACCCCTCTCTTTGTCTTCTTCATTTCTGTAATATTGGGCAGGGTGTGAACGAGATAATACATAGTGACATTCATCAATATGGGTATTAGATCAGAAACAATGACCTAGAACACAAATTGATGAGATTAAAGGGGCTGAAGGAAATGAGTAAATCCACTTGCCTTCACTGTTCACATCTGTTTCAGAAAGACCTTGAAGGTTTGGGTAAATGCATTCCAATAGCAACATGCTAATAGGCCATTTTCAGATTGCTTCCTATCTTTAAATCTCCCAGATCCTGTCTGTACTTCACTGGAGTTAAAGAAGTATTAGTTAATACTCAATTTCAATTGAGGAAAAAGAACAGGAAAGACTAGAGCTCTCTCCAAGTAAATTAGAGATACCAAGAGAACATTTCATGCAAAGGTAGGCACAATAAAGGACAGAAATGGTATGGACCTAACAGAAGCAGAAGATATCAAGAAGTGTAAGAATACACAGAAGAACTATACAAAAAAGATCTTCATGTCCCAGATAACCACAATGGTGTGATGACTCACCTAGAGCCAGACATCTTGGAGTTCAAAGTCAAGTGGGCCTTAGGGAGCATCACTACAAACAAGGCTTAGTGGAGGTGATGGAATTCTAGCTGAGCTATTTCAAATCCTAAAAGATGATGCTGTGAAAGTGTTGAACTCAATACGCCAGCAAATATGGAAAACTCAGCCGTGGCCTATGATTGGAAAAGGTCAGTTTTCATTCTAATCCAAAAAAGGGCAATGCCAAAGAATGTTCAAACTACTGTACAATTGCACTCATCTCACACACTAGCAAATTAATGCTCAAAATTCTCCAAGCCAGGCTTCAATAGTATGTGAACCGAGAACTTCCAGATGTTTAAGCTGGATTTAGAAAAGGCAGAGGAACCAGAGATCAAATTGCCAACATTCACTGGATCACTGAAAAAGCAAGAAAGTTCCAGAAAAACATCCACTTCTGTTCATTGACTACATTAAGGCTTTGACTGTGTGGATCATGACAAACTGTGGAAAATTCTTAAAGAGATGGGAATACCAGGCCACCTGACCTGCCTCCTGAGAAATCTGTAGACAGGTCAAGAAGCAATAGTTAGGACCGGACATGGAACAACAGACTGGTTCCAAATTGGGAAAGGAATATGTCAAAGCTGTATATTCCCCAGCTTATTTAACTTATATGCAGAGTACATCATGCAAAATGCCAGGCTGTATGAAGCACAAGCTGGAATTAAGCCTGCCTGGAGAAATATCAATAACCTCAGATATGAAGATGACACCATCCTTATGCAGAAAGCAAAGAGGAACTAAAAAGCCTCTTGAGGAAGGTGAAAGAGGAGAGTGAAAACGCTGGCTTAAAACTCAGCATTCAAAAAACAGAGATCATGGCATCTGGTTGCATCACTTCATGGCAAATAGATGGGGATGGAAACAGTGACAGACTTTATTTTCTTGAGCTCCAAAATCACTGCAGATGGTGACTGTAGCCATGAAATTAAAAGACGATTGCTCTTTGGAAGAAAAGCTATGACCACCCTAGACAGTATATTAAAAAGCAGAGACATTGCTTTGCTGACAAAGTCTGTATAGTGAAAGCTATGGTTTTTCCAGAGTCACGTATGGATATGAGAGCTGGACCATAAAGAAGGCTGCATGCCAAAGAATCGATGCTTTTGAGCTGTGGTGTTGTAGAAGATTCTTGAGAGTCCCTTGGACTGCAAGATCAAACCAATCAATCCTAAAGGAAATCAATCCTGAATAATCATTAGTAGGACTGAAGCGCCAATCCTTTGGCCATCTGATGTGAAGAGCCGACTCATTAGAAAAGACCCTGATGCTGGGAAAGACTGCAGGCAGGAGGAGAAGGGGATGACAGAGGATGAGATGGTTGGATGGCATCACTGACTTGATGGACATGAGTTTGAGCAAGCTCTGGGAGATGGTGAAGGACAGGGAAGCCTGGCGAGCTGCCGTCCATGGGATTGCAAAGAGTCAGCCATGACTGAGCGACTGAACAACAACATCATTTAGCCATCAGGACATGCAAACCAAAACCACAGTGAGATACCATTTCCTACCCACAAGCCTGGCTACAATAAAAAAAAGACAAGTAATAACAAACGCTGGGAATGTTGAAGAGAAACTGAATCTACATCTGCCACTGGTGGAATGTAAGATGGTATATCTACTTTGAAAAATAGTTTGGCAGTTTCTCAAAAAATTAAAGATACAGCTATTGTATGACCCAGCAATTTCACTCTTAGATATATGCCCAAGAGAAGTGAAAGCACATGTGCACACAAAAGCGTGTACATGAATGCTAACAGCGGCATCATTCATTAAAGCGAAAAAAAAAAAAGGAAGCAATCCAAATGCCCACTAACTAGGCAAACAGTGGAAAAATAAAATCTTGTCTATCTATGCAATGGGACATTATTCAACAATGAAACAGAATGAAGTCGTGATACACGCTATACCACAGGTGAAATTTGAAGACTTATGCTAAGCAAAAGAAATGGCCAAGAACCCCCCTTGACCAAACTTCAGTCAGGCTCCTCTAAGCCTCTCTTTCATTAAGCCTCATCTTCGTGCCTTGTCCTTAGACCTGCATAACCCAGTTTTAGATGGATTCTGAGCCAGAATCCTCATCCTCAATATAGGATCAACTTCAATATCTGATCAAATTCCTCACTTCCCACCATCCCTCATGTGGTATTTGGTCACTGTTGCCTGCTTTCAGACACTCCTGTTAGTTCAGTTTAGTAAGACACTTCCCTGCCATTGGTGGCTCCACTTGGTAATTTTCTATCCACTAGTTCTCCCCAGCACCACCACAACCTGCTCCTTAGCTGTAAATCCCCACTGTCCAGGTTGTATTCAGAATTCAGCTTAGTTCAATACTGAGGCCTCTTTTCCCCTATTACAATTGTTCTTGAATAAAAGCCAGTTTTACTACTTTAACTATTATCTCTGGTTTTCTTTAAGATAAGTCAATCAGAAAAGATCACATACTGTATGATTCCACTTACATGAAATATCCCCAAATAGATGAATCTATAAAGACAGAAAGTCGATCAGGTATTGCCTAGGGATAGGGTACGTGGGGGGTTAATGGAGAGTCTACTAGTGAGTACAGTTTCTTTTGGAGGGTGAGGAAAATGTTCTAACATTGATTCAACTCTGGGTGTATATTAAAAATCACTGAACTGTACACTTTAAAATGGATGAATTACATGGCATGTGGATCATATCTTAGTAAAGCTGTTTTTAAAAAAGCACTGGTTATAATCTTTGGGTTATGAAAAAAGGAGAAAAATTCAAGTACTTAATGTGCAAGATTTTAAAAAATTAAAATAAGACAATGTATTACATATGCATTATGATTCCAAAAAATACCAAATGGTATGAATAATATATACTATAGACTATAACAGTTTATAAAACATTTTTGGATCTTTATCTGATTGTGACAACTAATAATTACAACTTCTGTTTTAAAGCATGTACCAGTGGTTTGCTACAATATCTAATGACAGGCCTGTCCCACAAAGTAGTAATGATTGCTCCTACTTTACAAGTGAGGCAACAGATTAAACGAAAAGGTAAATGGCTTCCCATAACTAATACAACTTTCCATCTCTACATTCTAAGCTATACTCTCTGAATCAATATTTTTAGAGGTATGAGGGGAAAATGTGTTGATGCCAAAACTCAAGGAAAACATCTAATTTCCATCTATTTACTAAAACTAGAAATGAGACCACACTTAGTATAGGGTCTGGCATAAAATAAGCATCATAAATATCAGTTATCAGTATTATTACTATTATTCTCCAAATTTAGAAACCTTTTCATCTCATTCATCCCTTCTGAACTTTTTGCAGGCTTTAGTACTAGTGATCATCCTCCTTCCTAAAAATGTTATTTTCCCTGGATTCATGACACTATGATTTCCTAGTTATCTTTTACTCATCTGACAGCTCCTCAGTTTCTTAGACATGACACCAAAAACATGATCCATAAAGAAAACAAATAATAAACTGGACTTTGTCAAAATTAGAAACATTTGTTCTCCAAAAGATATCATTAAGAAAATGAAAAGGTTGAGAAAAAATGTTTGTAAATCTTATATCTCATAAAGGAGGTATAACCAGCATGTGTCTGTTTTTATATATGTATGTATATGTGTGTGTACATACAGCCTCATAATTCAATAAGAAGACAAACAATCCAACTGACAAATGGGCAAATGATTTGAAATGACACTTCACCAGAGAAGACACATGAGCAGCTAATATGTAAAGATGCTCAACAATATTGTCACTGAAAGTGTGAAAGTATTAGTCGCTCAGTCGTGTCCGACTCTTTGCAACCCCATGAACTGTACCCTGCCAGGCTCCTCTGTCCATGGAATTCTCCAGGCAAGAATACTGGAGTGGGTCACTAGGAAAATGTAAAATAAAGTGACAGTAACATACCATTACTAGTTCATTAAAACAGCTATTGACGAAGACAATACCAACTGTTACCAAGGATGGAGAGAATGCTCCTACGTTGCTGGTAGGAATGTAAATTGGTGCGGCAGCTTTGGAAAGCATTTGTCAGTTTCTTACAAAGTTAAGCATAAACTTACTATATCACCCAGCCGTTCCACCCCTCCTATATACTTCAGAGAAACAAAACCATATGTCAATACATAGACTTTTTTTTTTTTTAGTTTTTTATTTTTTAAATTTTATAATCTTTAATTCTTACATGCATTCCCAAACATGAACCCCCCTCCCACCTCCCTCCCCATAACATCTTTCTGGGTCATCCCCATGCACCAGCCCCAAGCATGCTGCATCCTGCGTCAGACATAGACTGGCGATTCAATTCTTACATGATAGTATACATGACATAGACTTTTATGTAAATGATCATAGCAGCTTATTTAGAGTAGCCCCAAACTGGAAATAATCCCAATTTCCATCATTGGTGACTAGATGAACATAATGTGGTATACAACAGAATCCCATTCAGCAACATAAAAGAGCAAATTTCTGATGTAGATAGACAGATATAGCTATCTGCAAAAACATAAAGGAGTTTCAGAAACAGACTAAGTGAAAGAAGTTTGACACAAAGATCACATATTTCGTTTATATGATTCCACTTACATGAAATTTCTAGAAAAGGCAAAAATAGATACAGAAAGCAGATGAGAGGTTGCCTGGAGCTGGAGGCAGGATGGGGACTGACTGCAAATGAGCACAAATGCACTTCTCAAGATGATGGGCATGCGCTAAAACTGGGATATGTTGATGGTTTCACAACTGCATAAATCTACTAAACACCATCAAACTGTACATTTACAGTGGATGGGTTTTATGGTATGTAAATTAGACCTCAATAAAACTGTTATTTTTTTTAAGTTAGAACTTTTTTACTATTACATGAACATTATACTTTTACAACTATTTTAAGGACCAAAGTGACCAGAAGACTTCATTACCTGAAAAGACAGAGTAAAGACAGAGAATTGTCTGTGATTTCATCCAAGGGGCAGGGAAGAAGTAGCCCTACAGAAAAGTGTAACTATAGTTCAGAATGAGGGGAAAGAGAGAACAGAGCGGAAGTGATATTTGAAGAACTTATAGTTGAGAATTTTCCAAAACCAACTGAAGATTCATGACCTGCAACCAAATCCAAAATACATCTTCAGAAAACTTCTGAGAACCAAAGACAAAAGGAAAATCCTCTTAAGAGAAGCCAGAGATATAAATTCAAAAAGAGACAAAACTAAATTGTTTAGGGATGCATATCTACAGAGAATAACTTTTTAAAAAGCAAGGGATTATTTTAAAAGGTAAATATCTGCTATTTCTAAAGAGGAATAAATAGATACAATGGGGATGCAACGGGAAAGGGAAACACTGGAACTTCTTTGTATCAGCAGTGTTCAATTTCTTCACCCGAATGGTGGTTACCTGAGTTGCCTTATAAATATTCATTAAGCTGTGTACACATGATGTGTACGTTTCTATATATATTTTATATTGCACAATAAAAGGATAAACACTTAAGTAATGCCTTTGTAAATATGTTTAATAGGATACTGATGACAAAGAGTACCGACTGGGGAAATGTTTTTCATGTTGGTGGTTTCATTAGCATCGTCACAGTGTTATTTTGACCTCTACAAGCTTTCTCTCAGAACTCAATTAAGAAATTTGACCGACAGTATTTTCAAAATTAAAAGAACAGTTGGTGAGAAAAAATCATTACCAAATATAATTGCAGAACCAATAGAAATGTACGCTATAGATAAAGGATAATATTTTGTGTGGAGTGGGTGGCTAATTTATCTTTTCTGGCACTGAAATCTGTTCATTTCAGTGTCTGCCTAAGAGCTATTTATTTTTTTAAATCAAAACAGATTTCAATGCATTATACATTTTTGTTGTTGTTATTTGAGCTTGCATAATTAGTGTCTATTTTTTCTTAAACCAGCAGAAAACGGCTTTGTATAATAAACCTCAGGTTCCACATGTAAACACTCCATTTGAGCCTGTTGCTGCCGTGACTCACAGTACAGTTAGTGTCTTTTTCTTTTATTTCTCCAGGCCAGCCCCAGTCCTTGAGGTGTGCCCAGTTCTGAGTTTGTTCAGTTCCTATGACTCTGGTGATGAAGTCAAGCTTCCAATACTCAAGTTTTGGTTGGGGCAGGCAGACAGAAAGTAGAAGATGATAATATTTCAGGAGCTACGTCACAGAATTTTTAGGCTTGTCTTTACATTACAAAAAGGGTCATAGGACCTGGAGAATTATCAGAAGCCTTGATTTCCTTTGGAAACTGAATGTACCTTGAAAGTCAAGAAATAAGGAACCTATGGTTTTTCTCCTAGTCATGAGTGAACATTCAACTACAATTTAATGGAGCAAAGTATTATTACTTCTACAATCCCACTCTTTCCTCAACAAGGAGAGTTGCTTTCATCAGGAAGAATATTCCTCCAGCATCCCCTGGTGGCTCAGACGGTAAAGAATCTGCCTGCAGTGTGCGGGACCTGGGTTTGATTCCTGGGTCAGAAAGATCCCTGGAAAAGAGAATAGCTACTCACTTCAGTATTCTTGCCTGGAGAATCCCATGGACAGAGGAGCCTGGTGTGCTACAGTCCATGGAATTGCAAAGAGTCAGATCAACTGAGTGACTAACACATTCACTTTCAAGCAGCACCACTTGGTTAATTTTAATCTGCCTTCATTATGTGAATAAGGATCTACTAAACTTCCTGAAATGTCCTCTTTGGTGCTTTGAGGAAACAAAAGGTTGTTTTAAAAACAAGAATACACCAGACTTACGGGGAGCATAAGTTACAGGAGATACCGCAAATGTTGTTTCCACGGTTCCCAAATGAAAGTTCTCAGATCTGTCCCCTTTGGGGACTGACTTGGTGCCGGTTCACATCAAAACCACCCCTCACCTGACGATTATGACCATTTAAATTTACATTAAAAGGCTTTTTCCTTTTATGAAAGTGAGATTGATAAGAGACTATGGTGTTTTTAATGATCCTGTTTAGTTCCCTTAATTACTGAAATATTATAGGTCTGTGAAATCCAACAGTCTGGAAACTGCACTTTTTAGAAGATCACTGTTTAATCCTCTGTTGTTGCTGTTGTTTTTTCCACCAAATCACAACATTACAACCATCCAGTACCAACTGTCATTCTCTTTAACCAACACTATTGTATCAGATGCATTCAACCACCCTTTTCTTCCTAAAATGAACAGGCTTCAATGGCCCAGACACCAACATCCCCCCTGACAAAAAAATCAATAAGCAGTTTTTCTCCTCTAATTGCTCCTCCATTGCTTTCCTTGTTGGCGATTCTATTTCACCAAACAAATAATTTGAAGTATGAGAATTCCTTAAGACATTTTCTCCCCCTCCCCCCTCATTTCTCCCATTCTCTCCCCCTTTCCTTCTTCCCTTCCCTCCCTCGTCTTTCTCTCACTAAACT
This sequence comes from Ovis aries, assembly GCF_016772045.2. NCBI lineage: Eukaryota > Metazoa > Chordata > Mammalia > Artiodactyla > Bovidae > Ovis > Ovis aries. The sequence goes on from NC_056071.1 coordinate 39,233,220, forward strand.
GTGGTAGGAATACTTACCCATGAAATCTGCCCTCTTAACACATTTAAAAGGCAGAAGGCCTGCTTTTCTCTTTATTTCTACTCATTCCTTCTGGGAACTGCTGTCTTCAGAATTTCATCACCACCTCCATGCTGTGACTTTCAACAGTTTAGATCTGAGAGCTTAAACCACCAGAGTTCCAACAGTCTATAAGCCATGTGCACCAACTCCAACTTTCCGTCTTCCACAATGAACTCATTTTGCTCTCCGAGCTAGCCTAACCTCACAAATTTTCAGTTTTCATCAAGCACTTTATTGACAACCCGAAACTCACTGTTCTTTTATCCCTCCTTCTCTTTCACCTTCTAAATCCGATCACTCCTCAAGTCCATTTTTCCAAAATTTCAACACAAACTTTGGAGTAAAAAACAACCTAGATTTTATTGCAGACTCTGCATTTACTAGCTATGAGAACTTTGGACAGATTACTTATTGTTTATAGACCAAATGTTTGTATCTCCTTCCACTCCCACAAATTCATATGTTGAAGCCCTAACTCCTAAAGTGATAGTATTTGGATATGGGGCCTCAGGGAGGTAATTAAGGCTAGCTAAGTTCATGAGTGCAGGGTCCTCATGATAGGATTAGTGCCCTTATAAGAGGAAGAACACCACAGAGCTGGCTTGCTTTCTCTCCCCCTTGAGTAGACAGTGGCATGATGGCTGCCTATAAGCTGTGAGAAGAGGCCTCAGAATGAAACATATCTTGCCAGCACCTTGATCATGGACTTCCCAGCTTCCAGAACCATAAGAAGAAATTCTCTATTGCTTAGCCATCCAGTCTATAGTGTGCTGTTATGGTTGCCCAAGGCAACTAAAACACGTGCCTTTGTAAACTGTGACCAGTAATGCCTAGCCTGCTGGAAAATATTAGTTTTCTTTTCTCCATCCCCATTATAACCAACTCAGCTGAGGCCTCTATCTGCTCAAACTAGCCCCTAGTCTTTCCTTACACTACTCTATCCTGCATACCACAACCAGATTAATAGTCAGAATCAAATCAACATGTCATTCCAGTTCCTCAGAGATGTGAATGGTTCTCCACTTAATTACTGGATAAAGTTTCAACTCCTAGACCTGGCATTAAAGCATTTTGGACTACCTATAATACTATCTGTTCAATTTTCTCTCCAAAAAACACTTCGCTGCTACAGGATGGTTTTTACTCCTCCCTTTCAAACCCAGCTTTCTCGGACTAGAAGGTAGTTAACCTCCATTCTGTCTACCCAGATTCACTCCAAGATACCCCTCCTCCAGTAAATCTTATCTACTAATAGCTGCTCCAGAGACTCTGACTTCCAGTCTTCCATTCCTCATTTTGATATCTTCTCTGGCTCAACTGCTTTATGTAAGGATGTTATCACATCACAGCTTCTGTGATGAGCTTCTGGGGAGCAAGAAGCTTGTTTTGTTGCTTTACGTAACTTACAGGTCATGTCATTTTTTCTTGTCTTACGTGACTTTTCTATATTCCTCAACACCCAGCACAATCACACACACACACACACACACACACACACACACACACACACAGAGTCAATTCTCAAGAAACACTACTGAATTAATGCAGTATGTCATCTCTTGACACAGAAACAGCTCACATTCTTTTTTAGTTTAAAAATGTTTCAAATATATAGCAAATTCTAGAGAATAAAAGTAAGCACCCTGAGTTTTAGACTATCATGTTCACTTCTAAAATTTTAAGAAAATAATACTTCGCAGATGCTGCTGAAGTCTTTTGTACCTCCAACTGATGTCTTTCCAACCTCTTCCCCTACATGTATTTATTTAGATATGTGTCTTTGCCATTAATGCTTTAATACTTTGATTACTCATATATATGGCCACAGATGCTACTTTTCGTGCTTTTTAATTTTCTATGAGTGTTATACCATGTTTGTCCAACTACCAACTGTTCTTTTCAGCTCATTATTAGATTTTGAGATTTACGCTGCTAAACTGAGATCCAGTTTAGTCATTTTTCCACTCGACAATACTCCATTGTATGACTGTACCATAGTGTGTTTATATATCCCCATATTGGAGAACATCTGAGTTGTTTCCAACTGTTTGCTGTCACAGACAACACTGCAGTGAACATTCCCAAGAATGTGAGGCGGCCTATTTTCAAAGCAACTAAACCCACGCATAGAGTCTGCAACTCCTCAACGCTGGATCACATGTGTTCTCTAATTTTTAAACTTTCAAATAGTTTAATTAGACCCTTAGGCTGGTTCATAATATTCCACAGCTGACAGAGCACAAAAACCAGGATCCAGTCTCCCAGACTCAGTACAGCTGCTTATTCCATTTTCTTGATGTTCACTCAACCTCTAAGTGTCAGCAATTACTACATCCCTCATTATTGATACATTACAGCTAATACCATGAATTAAGGCAAATTGGAAGTGGTTGAAAGGTTGTTGTTGAATCACACAAAGACACTGGGATTCTTGGGCCCCCGGAGGAGAAGAATTCAATCTGGGGCCAGAAATGAGGTTTGATCACTCAGAGCTTTTGTGTCATAAAGTTTTATTAAAGTATAAAGGAGATAGAGAAAGCTTCTGACATAGGCATCAGAAGAAGGCAAAAGAGTACCCCCCTGCTAGTCTTCAGCTGGATGTTATATAGTCACTAGCAGTCTGTTAATAAAAGAGAGGAATGTCTTAAAACTCAGAATGGCACCAGGCCCCTTACCCATAAGATGCATTTTGGGATAATCTTGGCACCAAATAGTTCATCCTGGGCCATAAAATGATTAACTTGAATCTTGAAGAAGGGCAAATCACCATACAAATAGTTTCATTTACATAGATTAGGGGAATAATATCTGAATATAACATACTGGTTTGTCAAGTAGGTTCTGAGCCAAGAGGTGGAAAAAACTTGAAGACAGAGTTTGGGGTAAATGCATAGTACATTAGCATAGCTTAAGATAAACATTTCCATAAGAGAAATGCATCGGTTATCTCTAGATTTGAGAAGAGTTAACTTCAGGTGAAACCAGGTGTCATTATGGCAACACAGTATTTTAAGAGAAACCTTTTAACTTTGTATAGAGAAGGAAAAAATATTGCTAGTTTGTTTCCTCCTGCCACTTAAGAGAGATAAAAATGTCTGACACTTGCAGGCTACTTCCTCCTTCGGAGACCCCTGGCCTTCCTGCCTGTTACCCTCTCATGGTCAAACAACCATGACTGGTCAAAAAAAATGCATGATTTAAGGCAAACTGGAAGTGGTCAAACAGCAGATGGCAAGAGTGAACGTCGACATTTTAGAAATCAGTGAACTAAAATGGACTGAAATGCGTGAATTTAACTCGGATGACCATTATATCCACTACTGTGAGCAAGAATCCCTAAGAAGAAACGAAGTAGCTCTTGTAGTCAACAAAAGAGTCCGAAATGCACTACATGGATGCAATCTCAAAATGACAGAATGATCTGTTTGTTTCCAAGGCAAATCATTCAATATCAAAGTAATCCAAGTCTATGCCCCAACCAGTAATGCTGGAGAAGGTGAAGTTGAATGGTTCTAGCAAGACCTACAAGACCTTCTAGAACTATCACCCAAAAAAGATGTCCCTTTCATTATAGGGGACTGAAATGCAAAAATAGGAAGTCAAGAAACACCTGGAGTAACAGGAAAATTTGGCCTTGGAGTACAGAATGAAGCAGGGCAAAGCCTGAGTTTTGCCAAGAGAATGCACTGTTCACAGCAAACACCCTCTTGCAACAACACAAGAGAAGACTCTACACGTGGACCTCACCAGATGGTCAATACCGAAATCAGACTGACTACATTCTTTGCAGTCGAAGATGGAGAAGCTCTATACAGTCAGCAAAAACAAGACCAGCAGCTGACTGTGGCTCAGATCATGAACTCCTTCTTGCCAAATTCACACTGAAATTGAAGAAAGTAGGGAAAAACCACTAAACAATTCACGTGTGACCTAAATCAAATCCCTTACAATTATACAGTGGAAGTGACAAATAGATTCAAGAGATTAGATCTGATAGACAGAATGCCTGATGAACTATGGATGGAGGTTCGTGACATTGTACAGGAGGCAGTGATCAAGGCCATCCCCAAGAAAAAGAAATGCAAAAAGGCAAAATGGTTGTCTGAAGAGGCCTTACAGATAGCTGAGAAAAGAAGAGAAGTGAAAGGCAAAGGAGAAAAGGAAAGATGTAGCCATTTGAATGTAGAGTTCCAAAGAATAGCAAGGAGAGATCAGAAAGCCTTCCTCGGTGATCAGTGCAAAGAAATAGAGGAAAACAATAGAATGGGAAAGAGTAGAGAGCTCTTCAAGAAAATTAGAGATACCAAGGGAACATTTCATGCAAAGATGGGCACAGTAAAGGACAGAATAGTATGGACCTAACAGAGCAGAAGAGATTAAGAAGAGGTGGCAAGAGTACACAGAAGAACTATGCAAAAAAGATCTTCATGAGCAGATAACCATGATGGTGTGATCAATCACCTAGAATCAGACATCCCGGAATCAAAGTCAAGTGGGCCTCAGGAAGCATCACTATGAACAAAGTTAGTGGAAGTGATGGAATCCCAGTTGAGCTCAGTTCAGTCGCTCAGTCGTGTCTGACTCTTTGCGACCCCATGAATCGCAGCACACCAGGACTCCCTGTCCATCACCAACTCCTGGAGTTCATTCAAACTCACGTCCATCGAGTCAGTGATGTCATCCAGCCATCTCATCCTCTGTCGTCCCCTTCTCCTCCTGCCCCTAATCCCTCCCAACATCAGAGTCTTTGCCAATGAGTCAACTCTTCTCATGAGGTGGCCAAAGTACTGGAGTTTCAGCTTTAGCATCATTCCTTCCAAAGAAATCCCAGGACTGATCTCCTTGCAGTCCAAGGGACTCTCAAGAGTCTTCTCTAACACCACAGTTCAAAAGCATCAATTCTTCGACACTCAGCTTTCTTCACAGTCCAATTCTCACATCCATACATGACCACTGGAAAAACCAAAGCCTTGACTAGACAGACCTTAGTCAGCAAAGTAATGTCTCTGCTTTTGAATATGCTATCTAGGTTGGTTATAACTTTTCTTCCAAGGAGTAAATGTCTTTTAATTTCATGGCTGCAGTCACCATCTACAGTGATTTTGGAGCCCCCCCAAAATAAAGTCTGACACTGTTTCCACTGTTTCCCCATCTATTTCCAATGAAGTGATGGGACCAGATGCCATGATATTCATTTTCTGAATGTTGCGCTTTAAGCCAACTTTTTCACTCTCCTCTTTCACTTTCATCAAGAGGCTTTTTAGTTCCTCTTCACTTTCTGCCATAAGGGTGGTGTCATCTGCATATTTGGTTATTGATATTTTTCCCGGCAATCTTGATTGCAGCTTGTGCTTCTTCCAGCCCAGCGTTTCTCATGATGTACTCTGCATAGAAGTTAAATAAGCAGGGTGACAATATACAGCCTTGACGTACTCCCTTTCCTATTTGGAACCAATCTGTTGTTCCATGTCCAGTTCTAACTGCTGTGTATAGGTTTCTCAAGAGGCAGGTAAAGTATTTCAGTCCTAAAAGATGATGCTATAAAAGTGCTGCACTCAATATGCCAGCAAATTTGGAAAACTCAGCAGTGCCCACAGGACTGGAAAAGGTCCGTTTTCATTCCAATCCCAAAGAAAGGCAATGCCAAAGAATGCTCAAACTACTGCACAATTGCACTCATCTCACACACTAGCAAAGTAATGCTTAAAATTCTCCAAGCCAGGCTTCAATAGTACATGAACTATGAACTTCCAGATGTTCAACCTGGTTTTAAAAAAGGGAAAGGAACCAGAGATCAAATTGCTAACATCTGCTGGATCACAGAAGAAGCAAGAGAGTCCAAGAAAAACATCTACTTCTGCTTAATTGACTACACCAAAGCCTTTGACTCTGTGGATCACAACAAACTGTGGAAAATTCTTAAAGAGATGGGAATACCAGACAACCTGACCTCCTTCCTGATAAATCTGTATGCAGGTCAAGAAGCAGCAGTTAGAACTGAACATGGAACAACAGATTGGTTCCAAATTGGGAAAGGAGAACATCAAGGCTGTATACTGTCACCATGCTTATTTAACTTATATGCAGAGTACATCATGTGAAATGCCAGGCTGGATGAAGCACAAGCTGGAATCAAGATTGCCAGGAGAAATAACAATAACCTCAGATATGCAGATGACACCATCCTTAATATGACAGAAAGCAAAGAAGAAATTAAGAGCCTCTTGATGAAAGTGAAAGAGGAGAGTGAAAAAGTTGGCTTAAAGCTCAACATTCAGAAAACTAAGATCATGGCATCTGGTCCCATCACTTCATGGCAAATAGATGGAGAAACAATGGAAACAGTGAAATACTTTATTTTGGGGGCTCCCAAATCACTGCAGTTGGTGAGAGCAGCCATGAAATTAAAAGATGCTTCCTCCTTGGAAGAAAAGCTATGACCAACCTAGACAGCATATTAAAAAGCGGAGACATTATTTGCCAGCAAAGGTCCATCTAGTCAAACCTATTAAATTTCTAATAGTCATGTATTAATGTGAGAGTTGGACTACAAGGAAAGCTGAGCACTGAAGAATTTATGCTTTTGAACTGTGTCGTTGGAGAAGACTCTTGAGAGTCCCTTGGACTGCAAGGAGATCCAACCAGTCAATCAAGTCTAAAGGAAATCAGTCCTGAATATCCATTGGAAGGACTGATGCTGAAGCTGAATCTCCAATACTTTGGCCACCTGATGCAAAGAACTGACTCATTGGAAAAGACCCTGATGTTGGGAAAGATTGAAGGCGGGAGAAGGGGACAACAGAAGATGAGATGGTTGGATGATGGTATCACCAACCTGATATACATGAGTTAGAGTAAGCTCTGGGAGTTGGTGATGGACAGGAAAGCCTGGCATGCTGCAGTCCATGGGGTAGCAAAGAGTCAGACATGACTGAGCACCTGAAATGAACCGAACAGCTAATACCCACCAACAATGTAAAAATGAGCACACTATGCATCAGTTAACATTTCCCAGCCCAAATCTTTTTAGTTTCTGATCGGCCATCATTGAGTAAATATTTACTGAAGTCAGTAATATCAAGCACTGTTTCAGGCACTGACAAATCAAATGATGAGGCAGAACCTGTTCCCATGGAGCTTGAATTCTGATAAGAAAAGACAGGCAATAAATAAATAAGTGGACATAAACTATATCAGATAGCAACAAATGCTATGATAAAAATTTAAATTGTGATATGATAAAATATAATTAGAAGTGGAATCTCCATCTCATCACAGAAAACAAATGATAATTATGTGATGTGATCAAAGTGTTAGCTAATGTTAAAGGGGAATATCACATAAGTATATTGAATGAACACATTGAATACCTTAAGTTTACATAATGTTCTATGCCAATTATATCTCATAAAGCTGGAAAAATAAAAAAATTTAATTTCCAAAAATAAATTTTAAAAAATTTGTAAACTGGCTCTTCTAGTATAGATGGCCAATAGGCATATGAAAAGATGTTCAACATCACTAATTATTAGAGAAATGCAAATCAAAACCACAGTGAGGTAATACCTCACACCAATCAGAGCTGCTATCATCAAAATGTCTACAAACAATAAACGCTCAAGAGGGTGTGGGGAAAAGGGAACCCTCCTACATTGTTGGTGGGAATGTAAACTGGTACAACCACTATAGAGAACAGTATGGAGGTTCCTTAAAAAACTAAAACTAGAGTTACCATATGATTCAGCAATATCACCGCAGGTCTTATGTCCAGAAAAGATGAAAACTGGAAAAAATACATGCACCCCAATGGTCACAGCAACACTATTTACAATAGTCAAAGCATGGAAGCTGAGTCAGACGCTACTGAGCGACTTCACTTTCACTTTTCACTTTCATGCATTGGAGAAGGAAATGGCAACCCACTCCAGTGTTCTTGCCTGGAGAGTCCCAGGGACGGGGGAGCCTGGTGGGCTGCCATCTGTGGGGTTGCACAGAGTTGGACATGACTGAAGCGACTTAGCAGCAGCAGCAGCAGGAAGCAACCTAAATGTCCATCAACAGATGAATAAAGATGTGGTATATATATATAATGGAATATTACTCAGCCATAAAGAAGAGTGAAATAATGCCATCTGCAACAATATGGATGAACTTAGAGATTATCACACTAAATTAAGCCAGACAGAGAAAGAAAAATATCATATGATATCATGTATATGTGGAATCTTAAAAATAATACAAATGAACTGCTTTACAAAACAGAAACAGACTCACAGACATAGAGAACAAATTTATGGTTACATGGGGAGGGTAAATTAAAGCATGGGATTAACAGATACATCCGACTATATATAAAACAGATAAACAACAAGGATTTATTGTGTAGCACAGGGAACTATGCTATCATAGATTGGCATCACCAACCAAATGGACATGAGTTTGAGCAAACTCCAGAAGATAGTGAAGGGTAGGGAAGCCTGGCATGCTGCAGTCCTTGGTACTGCAAAGTCAGACATGACTTAGTGACTGAACAATAACAACAGGAAGCTATATATTAAAAATCGTATAATAGACTAAAGTGGAAATTAATCTGAACAAGAATTAGATATATGTATGAATGCATACATATACATAGATACATATATATATCTGAATCACTTCATTATATACCTGAAAAACTGTAAATCAACTACACTTCAATTTTTTTTAATGAAAAAAAAATACTGCTATTCTAGACCAGTGGTGTATAACAGAAATTTCTGCAATAATGGAACAGTTCTACAGCTACATTGTCCAATATGGTAGCTATCAGCCACACTTGAAATGTGGCTGGTCCCTCTGAAGAAGTAAAATTTTAAATTATTTACTGAATTTTAATTATTCAATAATATACATTTAAATGCAAATAGCTACATGTGGCTAGTGTCTACTGAAATGGACACGGCTGCTTGCCCAGGGTCATAATACTAGTAAGTGGCAGAGATGAAATCTGAACCCAAGGAATCTGGCATCGAAGTTTATATTTCTAATCCCCACATCATATTGCCCCTATCAGGACATTAGCTGAAAGCAGTGATCCCAAGAGGTTTTGCTTTTTTGTTAGTTTGACAGCATGGCCTGTTTTTATGCTGATGAATGTTAGTTAGTGGAAAGTGAAAACCTGATGATGCAGACGAGAGAGAATGTATAAGGAGACATCTTGAAGAGATGAGAGGGATGAGATCCAGAACACAAGGAAGTAGCTGGCCTTTGATACAAACAGTGGGTTTCATGCTTAGTATTAATAACAACCAGATGGGGAGTGGGGAGGAGCAGAAAATGGGACTTATGTGGTAGGTAGATTCGGAAATTTGCTTGTTGCTCTGACTTCTCAATGAAGTGAGGCACATTATCTTCTGAGGAAAAAAGAAAAAGGGACCAGAAGACATAGGTTTGACAAGAGAGGGAGAGGTATGATAGAGGTAATTTTGGAGAATGGTTAAGTGTAGCGGGATGTTAGATATTATTGAGGGCTTACTGGAAATTTGTGGTCATGAATTTTAAATGAAACCACTCATCATAGTTATTTGTTTTTCTCCAGCAATTATAGCTGATTGGGTACAGGCACAGAGAAAGCAATTATGCGGCATAAGTATAAAGAGGGGAGAGTGGGACGAGGGAATTAAGGGTGTTTGCAAGGGAGTGATTAAACATGAGATCCAAGTTGGGTGAGGAAGGAAATGAAGGCATGAGAGTGAGTGACAGTGAAAACAGTGAAGTCCGTAATTGCAATCAAAACATGAATGAGGAGCTGCTTGCTTTTTTTTATTTTTATGGGACCTGACAGGCTGCTTCTAAAATCTGTATGAAAGCACAAAGGGTCAAGACCTAGGATGGTCCTGAAAACCATGCTGGGGGACTTTCCGTATCAGCTATTAGGATTTACTTTAAAGATATATAACTGAAGCAGTGGTATTAACCACAGAGGTCAGTGAAGTATTGGTCACAACTAACAGGACAGAGAGCTCATGAATATATAGAAACCTGATTTAAGGCAGACCGGACATTGTACGTAGTGTTGAATGATAAAGTAGGTTATCCATATTTTAAAAAATGATCCTTAACTCATCTCATACTTATGGATTAATGACTTTAATATGAAAATCAAAACTATAAAACTGTTCCAAGAAAATAAAAAATATATTTATAATCTTGGAGTAAAGAAGAATTTCTTTTAAAAAACAAAAAGCACAACCACAAAAGAAGTAACTGACAAATGTGAATATATTAAAATTAATAACTTCTGTTCAAACAACATAATAAAGCAAAAAGATAAGCCACAAACTAGGAAAAGGTATTTTCAACACATATCACCCCAAATAGATTCTAATCTAGAATATATAAAGAATTTCTACAAGTCCATTGGAATCAATCCAATTTAGGAAAACAAGCCAAAGACACAAATAGGCATTTCACAGAATAGGAAATTATCTAGAAACATAAAAATGATGCTCAAATTCATTAATATTTATGGTAATCAGAGAAATGAAAATTAAAAACACAATGAAATATCACTTTATACCTTTAGATTGTCTTTGGGCTCCCCAAACTTCTATGAGGCTTCAGGCTGAGAAAACTACTTCACTGCAAACATGAACAGTGTTTATAGAAACGTAAGGATGACTCAGAGTTCAGAGACAAGAACCATGGAGAATCATTCCCAAGGGAGCAGGATGGGCCCATTTAAAGGAACAGGTGGGGACTTCCCTGGTGGACCAGTGGCTAAGATTCCAGGCTCCTAATGCGGGGGACTGGGCTTTGATCCTGGTGTGGGAATCAGATTCCGCACGCATCAAGTGAAAGATATCCTGTGCTGCAATGATGATGGAAGAACCCATGTGCCATAACTAAGACCCAGGACAGGCCAAATAAATAAATTTTAAAAAAGATTAACAAATAAAAGAAGAGATGACATATGCTTTAGCTAGATTTCAGAATTAGGCCAGTGCCAACTATGTCCTTTTGCCAGGACTGTTAATTTATGGTAGAGTTATCCTACCCTGTATCACCATAGTATCTTGGGAGTGCAGAGGGAAGATACAACTTGTCTCTTTAGCTCAAAGCCTTTGCATTAATAGAAACCATGCTCAAGGTGTGGCACCCAAAGAATTGTACCTGTACTTGATTAGATGAGCAGCTTCTGCCTTAGAACATGCACTCTCAGTCCCTAGAGCCCTGAGGCACCATGTAGAAAGTCCAGGCTACTCTTCTGAAAGAGAGGTGTGGAGGAGCACTGAGGTTACCAGACATGTGACTATATAGCCCAGCTAGGCCTGCTGGAGACCTCAGTGCCAGTCACTATCTGACTACAACTACATGTGAGATTCCCCAAGAGAAAGCCACCCAGCTGAGCACAGTCAGCTCTCAGAACCATGGAGAAAATAACAAATAACAATAAATCCTAACACTTTAGGATATTTGTTACACAGCGATAAACCAGACAATGTGGTTTTGAGCCCCCTTACCGTCTTAACTCTCATCTATGCCTACAATGTGGAAGACCAGGGTTCGATCCCTGGGTTGGGAAGATCCCTGGAAAAGGAAATGGCCACCCACTCTGGTATTCTTGCCTGGAAAATTCCATGGACCGAGGAGCCTTGTAGGCTACAGTTCATGGGGTTGCAAAGAGTCGGACACGACTGAGCAACTTCACTTCATACATGTTCTAAATTTTTTTCATCTAAGTCAGTACTGTTATGGAAGTGTTTTTCTCTTTCTTAATAATCTTGCCTGCTTTCCAATAGGGTGTGTCCTATTACTCTAGAGGGTTCCTAGTTTTGATAAATGCCATGGTGGATTTGGGTGTAAAAACATGGAGGTAAGAGATAGAAGTAGAAAAGAGGTTCAAGTTGAGTGGCTCTGATTTATAACGGAATTCAAAATGCCTAGGGAAAATTGAGGAAGAGGGGGAAAACAAGAGACAGGAAAGACGGCAGAGTATCAGAAAAAATGCAGAGAAAGAACTCTCAGTGGTGACACAATAGTAAAGAGAGAATAAAGCTCAGAAAAGTCTGATGGAAGGAATAAGTTGTTAACTTTGGAGTATACTGTGTAAAACCTCTCCCCTGACTCATGAATCTTCAGTGAAAACCACACTGCTCACTTTCTGACGTGAGCAGATTCCTTATCAGCATGCAAGCATGATGGAACAGAAGAATGATGGAGCAGTCGATACCCGGGTTACATTTTAGAAAAATGTTGACTACCGCCAAGTATTTAATCCTGTAATCTGGCATTAAAGAAGTCCCCTAAATGAAAATTAATCCATTAATAAGCATTTTGGGATACAGTTGTTCAGTAATTTTGAGCCATTAAACTTACTCTTATATAGTCTATTTCTCTCCATTTTATTTGAAAGAGTATCACAGGATCCAGTTAAACATCTTGATGAAACCCACATGCTATCCATATAAAGGCCACTCCTCTTAACTGTCAGTTTATCAACCATGTCAAAAAAGTAATTAGATCCATTTGACATCATGTGTTCTTAGAATCATGCATCTTCCCTCTGTGTTCAAAAAAATCTGTCCTCTTAATTCATCATTCTATCGTCTTGATTGGAACTGACATTAAGCTCACCAGTAACTGCCTCTTAGATGGTGTTCACTGCTGCCTGAAACCTAGTGTACTGGTTAATCCAGCCACGTTTGGAAGAGAATTTTCCCTGAATCAGGATACTATTGGAGTTTGATGACGCTGGGATAGCCCTGTGTATTTGTCCAATGGAAACACGTACAGACATGTGGCATGAGCCTGAAACTTAGACATGTTGCCCTCCCCCAACATACTGGCTACCTCAAAGGATCCCACATCTTGGTTCTATATGCATAAAGCAGTATCCTAAAAATAATGCCCCTGGGAAACATCTAACCTCTAATTAGAAGGTTTGATAACTCCAATGTCAAGGGCTAGCTACCTGCTAGTAGCTTAGCCTTGAAAAGTTCTAAGAAAATCACAGTGACCTACCAGCAATATTTGTTGGAGAACCAAGAAGTGAAAAGCTAAAATGACAAGGACCAAGAATTTGTTAGTAGGGTAGCAGGGTATAAACTCAAATGTGCATCTGAGAAAGAAGGGTTGCTGACTGAAGTTGCTGACCTAAGGAAAAGGAATTCGACTCTGAAATAAAGCTGGAAAGGCAGAATGGGGGCAAGTAAGTGTCTGGACCTGCTGTCTGGACATGATGACAGATTTAGAAATTCAAATGAAAAGTGAATAAAGGAGCAAAAGAAAAGCTGGTATTAAGCCTAGGAATGTCGCTGCATGTCTGGAACTTCCTTCCCGTCAATACACAGACCCTGGTGATCCCTTCCCTTACATCTCTTATTACTTTCTAAAGATAAACTATTTCAAACAGTGTGGCTCTGTGAGTGGTAAGACGAATAAACAAGCTTCCCTGCTTTAAAAGAGGTATGGATACAGGCTGTGGGAAATAAATCACCAGTTTAATAAATGAACATATTACAGTATGTATAAAAAGACATCATGCTCTAAAAGGGGTGCTCAGTAACCCTAGATGATGAAATATGTTTTAGGTGCTGATCAGCTGCCAAAGGATGGCTCATTTATGCCTATCCCCAGCTGCCCCCACTTCCCACCTACATCTTCTATAGAGGAGGATGCATAAGCCAGAGAATTTCCAACTCTCCCTTGCAGCAAGAGAGAGAGAGTATGTGTGTGTGTGTGTGAATGGGCACGAGCACGCACACCCACTATACAGTAAAATCCGGAACATTCCTTGGTATTTAAGTTGTTGGACAAAGTACAATAGGTGAAATAGATTCTTATTGTTCACTCTAGTGCACTCATCACACACTCATTAAATTCTTTTTAAAACATTAGTACAATCCACATACTATGATAGATAGCCAAGCTAGAATGATGAGCAAGATAAAGTCCCAGGCCCAAGGAACTCTTGGTTTATTCTGAAAAACTGAGTTGTGAGTGTGAGAATAAAGGCAGTAAGAGGGGTGAATTGCAGAGTTCTGTGCTGGGAAGAAGAAAAGTTTCACAAAAACGGAGTCAGGTAAGCTGTCTCTTAAGAAAGGAATTAAAGTTTACCAGATGGACACGAGAGGGTATGGCTTTGGGAAACACCACAGTCAAGCTCAAATTTGCTCAAGAAGCAAAATAATTTTCATTTTTTCATATTTACTGATTCTTACAGACCAGACCAATATATCCCAGCAACTGATCACTCATTTCCCACATTACTGCTGCAGTTGTTATTGCCGTTCAGTTGCCAAGTTACGTCTGACTCTTTGTGACCCCCTGGACTGAAGCATGCCAGGCTTCCCTGTCCTTCACCTTCTCCCAGAGTTTGTGTAAACTCATGTCTATTGAGTCTGTGATTACATCTAACCATCTCATCCTCTGTCACCCCCTTCACCTCCTGCCCTCAATCTTTCCCAGCATCAGTGTCCTCTTTGTTACAGTTACTCTGATCTAAAGAAACATGTATTCATCTCTTTCCCCCAGAGATATTGCTGTGGTTTGATCTTCACGTATTAAGACAACCCTTGGGATAATTGTCACTCCCTCCTTTACTCAGGATAGTACAAATAACTGACCAAAAAATCACTGGCTAATGAAGAATAAATGTAGAAACATTCTATCATTCCTTTTCTCTTCCACTGGCTCTGAAAAATCCTATATCTAGCCTGGAGCTATGTTTAGGCAACCATAATACAACCCACACAGAAAAGTTAAAATTCCAATTGATCAAAAGGACATTTCCCTATAATGGAAAGAAAATGCAAACAGGCTAAGTACTCAACAATTTGGTTGAGTAAATTATGGTGCATCAACATGACAGAAAATTATTCAATTTCCAAAAATGATAATTAAAATGATTATACATGGTACGTGGGAAAAGAAAATGCAAAACAGTTTACACACACAATTGCATTAAAATGCATCTGCTTGTGGAATGTTACTTGGGAGTAACGTGAAAAAATTTTAGTCAGTAATTGCAGTGGAGACTACAATTCTGGCGTATTTTTGTTTTCAAATTTTTCTCTAATGATATCAATGGGTCATCTTCTAATTGTTTAAAGTTTGGTGTTTCACAGTGCCTGGGTGTGGTTGCTGAATTAAGTCTACCATCTTCTTTGTTCTTCACACTTTGTTACAATTAACATAACCCAAGACCACAAGAGCTGTTTCATGCTACTCTTCTTGAATGTGTGCCTGCTAAGTCGCTTTAGTCATGTTCTGCTCTTTGCGACCCCAAGGACCCCATGGACTCCCATTGCCTGCCATGGATGGATTCTCCAGAATACTGCAGTGGGTTGCCATGCCCTCCTCCAGGGGGTCTTCTGCAGGTGGGTTCTTTACCACTAGCACCACCTGGGAAGCCCCAGTGAACTTGGTGACGGCAACAAAATATCTCATCTTACACTCTGTGACCAAAAAAATTTTAATACAGAACATTTCCTTTAACTTCACTAAATTTTTCTTCACTAGCATAGCGCCATCTCTACTACTTCTTTTAGTTAATAAAGTTTCATTTTTCAAAAGGTACAGCTGGAGGGACCTGTTCATGCATCTTTGCCAGTGGCTGGGGCATCTCCACCCTTGGTGTTGTAAGATACTTGATCTCTGTGCTTTGAAGCCAGCTTACTAAGTCCTTTACTAAGGAGCTCCTGAAAGGCTGCCCTGGCCAAAGAACTGTGAATCCTTAGTCTCTCAGAGATGACAGTGAGGCTATGAGCTTCTGGTTGGAAACTTCCTTACAGAGTTTGTCAAACAAGTCTAGGTTATTGAGCTGGTCTCAAACTCTGTCTTTAGATTACTTCTTTTTGGCCTTGCCCCCAGATTTGTTCACTGGATCTTTGTTTTTCTTGGCTAACTTTCTGGCATCTTTCTTTTTTTCCTTCTTCTTTCTTCTTATTGTCCTTGGGCAGCATCAGTGAAGTTCGGAGAGCAACTGCTACCACTTAGTCTCACTAAGCTGTTGGACAAAAAGCCTGTCACTTCTGTTGGCTACTGGAAAAATCATAATGTAATAATTAAGAATTATTACATTATTAGTAATAACTTAGTCTAGTGGTTGAGACTCCATACTCCCAATCCAGGGGGCCAGGGTTCAATTCCTAGTCAGGGAACCAGATCCCGCAAGCAACAACTAAAGGTCCCACATGCCACAAGGAAGATCAAAGATCCTGGGTGCCACATGTAAGACCCAGCACAATCAAATAAATTAAAAAAAAAAAAAAAGGTAGGGCCTGTCTTCTTCCTTCTGGTTATATTATCTTGGATGAGTTCCTTATCCTCTCTGTACTTCACTTGCTTGTCAGTACAGTAAGGTGACAATAATTGTGGTAATATTTCTAACTGAATATTGAATTCCAATTGTGATGAAAATTCATGGGGTTGTCGTAAAGATGCAATGTGATGATCCATGCCAAGTCTGGCCTATGCATTCAATCACCAGTAACTATTTATTGTTCTTACGCTTGACTCATGGTGGGGTACAACTATCCCTGACACCATTTAGGCAGTTCTGGGCCACTCTCTAAACTTCTCCTGGTATAGGTCCTTCTTTTCATCTTTTATTCATATCTGTTTAAAATCTGAGTTTACTAGAGAGCTCTCTGGAAATGATACCTTCTTCTTTTCCTTGTTTTTTCACTGGATCATTTGTGATGACAACGTAAGAATTATATTATGTAAAGAATCCTGTCCTACTTGAACCATATTTTCCTCAAAGAGTTTCATGTCGCAGAATCATGCCCATCTTTTTAATGAACGTTTCCAAACGTGTATTCCTACAGGTTGAGGTTCATATGGAATGATTCTGGCCTTCATCCTCTCTGGCTATCCTTAATTGAGGTGAGGATATCCTTAACATATATAAGGATATCCTACATATCCTTAACATGTAGCTTTTTATTTTTCTAAACTAAAAAAAAAAAAAAGACACAAATGGTATACAAATGAAAAAATAGAAAATAAAAAAATTAAAAAATAGAAAGCAAGTCACTCCCTCTTCTCCCAGAGGCAAACATTGTTATGTATTTTGTGTATTCTCTGGAAATACTCTATGCATTTTGATGCACATTATATTTGCATATATATACATGTGTATATAACCCCAACTGGATCAGACCATACACCTTGCCCTATAAGTCGCTTTTTACTCAGAAGTATACCTTGGAGGTTGTTTCTTATTAGTACAAATAACATTTCACTTTTTCTACAGCTGTGTAATTTCCAATATATGGATAGATCCTAATTTTTCCACCAGTCCCGTATCAATGTTCAGTTGGGATTTCTATTCTTATGTTATTACAAACATTCTGGAATAAATGTCTTTAACGTATTATATATATACAGTTTGAAAGTGAAAGTGGCTCAGTCATGTCCAACTCTTTGCGACCCCATGGACTGTAGTCCATGGAATTCTCAAGGCTAGAATACTGATGTGGGTAGCCTTTCCCTTCTCCAGGGTATCTTCCCAAACCAGTGGTCAAGCCCAGGCCTCCTGAATTGCAGGTGGATTCTTTACCACTGAACCACAAGGGAAGCCCAAGAATACTAGAGTGGGTAGCCTATCCCTTCTCCTACAGATTTCCCAGGAATAGAACTGGGTTTTCCGCACTGCAGGCAGGGAGACTGTGTTCAATCCCTGGGTTGGGAAGATCCCCTGGAGAAGGGAAAGGCTACCCACTCCAGTATTCTGGCCTGGAGAATTCCATGGACGGTATAGTCCATGGGGTCGCAAAGAGTCGGATATGACTGAGTGACCTTCACGTTCATAAGTTGAACACATATATACAGTTTATATAGTATATAAATAACCATACTGCATAAATAATTTTGTATTCTTCCTTTTCCATATATCTTATATTTGGAAGTTTTAGAAACTTACTTTCAGTTCTCCTGTTATATATTAAAAAAATGAATATCATCCTTCATAATTCAGATGTCGTAAGAAATGTCATTCTGATTCATTGTAATTCTAACCTTTGAGGATATAGGATATATTAGAGTTGTCTAAACAAAGCTTCCAGCAGATTATAGAATTCTGCAGAGCCAATGAGATGAGAAAAAAAATGATATAAATATTTCTTCTCCTTAGCAAACTATTTCTGTCAGTGACAAGTAAGTTCCATATTTAGAGTTGTCAAACAAAGAAACTTAAGGTCACCATCTCCATTATAGCAAATCTGTGAATAATATTTGTTAAAGTCCTGGAAGTATAAAAGCTGATTCAAAGAATACACGCATTAATTGAAAAGTATAGTCAAACTGTGCCCCAAACAGGTTTTACAAAGTACTTGACTTCCTCAAGTTTCTCATTACCTTGTTCATTGCCAGCAAATTTTATCTTATGGTCAAAATTTGACCATCCATACAGTTTTCTTTTTGTATCCTTAACACTCTGAGAGCTAAATCAAGAATTGTTCTCTGTACTGTTTTTAGCCAAAAAAGTCTTTGAGAAAAATGCAGTTCCATCAGAATCCTTTTTTACTGACATTCTGAATTGACTGTCAGATCCTGGATGGCCACCAGTGAACAACAGGAAGACCTGGGAATCTAAAGGTGGCCCTGCCATGCAGTATCGTCAGCTCATTTTTCTTATGATGAACCAGCTTTATTTAACCATTCGGATCTGATTTGTATACTGTCTCTAGGTTGGAATGTAGTTAATAAAAATGAAGAGTGAATTTTCAGATTTGTTACTAGCTTTAGCTACTCTTTAATGCCTTAAGACGATAAAGGTTCTAGGGCAGAAAACCAAAGGCTTTTGGCTCTTTCCAGACTATAGATCTTAAGTTCTGTAGCACTTCAGAGACGATGGCTGCTGCCCACAGAACTTACCACAAATCAGAGAGGCCTTTCTCAGTGTGAAGAGTCTCGCTTCTTCTTAAGCGTACAGTACATCACAGCACTGAATCATCCCACACACAGAATCCAGTGTGAGACACTATACAGTTCATTCATCAACTCAACAAAAAGGAAGTATCCACTCCGCCAGACTCTGTTCCAGGTCCTGAGATAAGGATATGAAGAAAACAAAAATTACTACTTTCCTGGAGCTCACATTCTAGTGAGGTAGAGTAAGTCAATAAACAGAATATGTAAAATATAAAATATATTGGACAGTAAGAAGCGCTGCAAAAAAAATAAATTATACTTTAAAATTAATATAGGAAATCCAAACAAGGTTGGTAGATGGTTTCAATGTCAGTATCTTGGTTATGATGTTGTATAGTTATCTTTGGGGGAAATGAGGCAAAAGGTACATGGGGTCTCTGTTTTATTTCGTACCATTGTATGTGAGTCTACAATTATCTCAGTAAAAATTTCCATTAAAATTTTTAACTGGAAGGTCCACTATTGAAGAGTGATCAGATTAGGGTTTACTGAACAGATAACAGAGAGATAAGACCTGAAATTGGTGAAAGAGCAAGACATGGAGTAAGATTGCTCCAGTTAGAGTGACCACAGGAACCAGACAAAGCTGGCCCGTAGTGCCGCGGCCAGCACAAGCAAGAGTCACACCTGCACAGGGAGAGAACGGAGCGTCCCCGCTAAGAAAATAAGAGAGAGACAAAAGATGGGGTTGAGAGGATCAGACCAAAATGGCTGATACCTTGCTTTATTGTGCTGCAGTATATATAGGGTAAAGTACGTGACTTAAGGCACTCACAAGGTTGTTTTTTAATCTCAGGATACAATCACCAGACCCTTACCATTGTATACAGAACACAATCAGAATATCTATCTTCTATGAAATATACACAATAAGATAATCTATCTTCTATGAAATGTTGCCGAAACCAAACATCTTGGAGCCTTAAGGGTTATAAAAACTCTTGAGGGTGGCGGGACAGGGAGCTTAGGCACGTGTCCTAGGGCCTGGCATACCTGCCAGGGAGCTCCCAAGACTTAACCCTTCACGGGTCGTCCCCCGCAGCTCCCCTCTCTTTATTTTTTAAAAGCTCCATAAGATGTTGGTGTTGCAACATGTTTTTATGTATTAAAACTCTCATATGTAGAAATTCTTTAACAATGCTACGAATAAGACAAGGAGCTAGACAAATTATGATAAGCACAACAGTCAGAACCGCGCCCATAGCAATTATACTTCGCCACAGTGAATGAAGGCTAGGAAAGTTAGAAAATAAATTTTGTAAAAAATTATTGACGGTATCAGCTATATTCAAAGTAGCTTTTGGAGAATTTTCGATGTCAAGAATTTCATTGTGCAATTGTAAAAGATCTAAAGAAACATTAGTATTAAACCAAATTCCTTGCAGATGTTTTTTCACCTTATCCCACGGAAAGTCAGAAGTATTGTAAGGCTTTTTGTAACACAAATCCATTTATAATTAGCATGGCATTGAATTTTCATGCGAAAATTAATGCTCTGAACTTGTTCTCCTAGAACTCTAACTACATCATATAAAGCGGATAATCTATCTTCTATTTTTTTATCTATATCTTCTTGAGTTCCCATTACTTTAGTAACATTATATGACAAGGAATCTACAGTATGAGCAGCTTGAATGGATTGTGCTAAAGATACAGAAGCAGTAACAGCAGTTGCTATAAGGGTGATTAAAGACACTATACCCAGAATAATCAGGCTCAGACCTCTTTTAGGACGGCTAAGAGCCGTATTAATGCGTTGTAACAATTCTAAAGCAGTTTCATCATACCATTCTTCAGTTATTTCAACAGGTAACATTACAAAAGCAGGTTGTTTTACTATTATAACTTGTTCTCCTTTGGCTACACCTCTAATGCAATTAGTAAGTATGCAATTAGAACAATTTAAATGATAAATATTCAATGACAGCGTTATTTCCATATGGCCTTGTATCAACATGAATGGGTAAGGAACACAAGCTCGGGGATATAAAAATCCTGTAACTCCCACATCACCATATTTGCTCCCACTAATATTGGGCTGTAAATATAGACTATTGCCATGACCAAAAGCAGCCAAAAGTTTCCACAGTTCAGTTTGAAATATAGGAGCAGTGTTTACAGAAAGAATGGGTGGATGCTGTCCTCGATATTCGGGGAAATCAGGTGTTCCTCCAGGTGCCCAGTCCCATAAAAGGGTGGTATTGGCATTGTTGATGTTATACACCGATGCAATTCGTGCTCGACATAAAGTCCAAGGAGTGTCTATTCCTATGCCGATGCTTAAATTTTTGTCACAAAACGGAATGTCGAGGGGTCCGGTTCCGTCACGGTACGATCTCTTTCCGGTTTTTTCATCAATGCCTGAAATAGTCACTCGAGGATAGGATATATCAGCTGACACCTGTATACAATGAGGATGCTGTGATTGATAAGAAAAGCACATAGGGTATTGAGTAGTAAGGCCATAAAAGGAGATATTGGCTTGCTGAGGAGAAATGTGAATATCTGATTTTCCTCCTAAAAGACTTGTATCATTAACATATACAGGTACTGTTTCTTTATCCCATCCTAAGGATTGAATCATAGGCGGATCAGGAATGTATGCCCAAAAAGCCGCAGCCGCCCCGTTTTGTATCCGCTGTAACAATAATAATAACATGATCAGTATATTAGTAGGTGTCACTGGAGGTTGTACATGAGCCTCATTCCAAGCATATCGCATCAGCGCCTCAATTTGCCTCTGAGTAGGCAGCTCACTCGTGGGCTCGCTCAGTGTCATGCGTTGCATTTGATGTGTCAGGGAGTTCCTCTGCCGCGCGTACCAGCCTTTCCGGAATCCAGCGCGGCGCTTCGGCATCCTGTGGAAAAACACAAACATGCCCTCGTCCCCATATTAGTACAGGGTCTGGCCCATACCACAGATTGGTAAGTGGATCCTTCCATCGTACAAGTGGTTTTTTGCATGAGGATCGTTCTCCCCAAAAACGCTGGGCTGCTGAATTGCCTTCTGCGTCTAAAGTTAAAAAATTTAAAACATAAAGAGCATGGTTTAAGGCGTTATGCGGTGAGGGGCTATACAGTTCATTCCCCTTTTTTTGTTTTAATAATTGATGTTTAAGGCGTTGATGGGCTCGTTCCACAATACCTTGTCCCTGTGGATTATAAGGAATTCCTGTTTTATGATGAATTTGGAAAGAAAGGCAAAAACGTTGAAAAGAACGGCTAGTATAACCAGGTCCATTATCTGTTTTAAGGGTTTGTGGGATTCCTGAAGTAGAAAAGCAAAACAGCAAATGTTGAATACAGTGACGTGTTGATTCTCCAGTGTGAAGGGAGGCCATGAGAAAATTGGAAAAGTGTCAATAGAAACATGAACATATTTAAGACGCCCAAATTGAGGAATGTGAGTAACATCTGTTTGCCAGAGGTGATTAGGGCGTAAACCTCGAGGGTTGACACCATATTGAGGGAGAACAAAGAATTGAGGACAAGTAGAGCAAGATTTAACAATTTGCCGTGCAGCTTCACGGGAAATTTTAAATTGCAAGCGTAAAGAATGACTATTTTGGTGATGTAAATCATGGGATTTTCGGGCTGCATCAATAGCTGATTGGAAAAACACTTGTTTAGTAAGAACGTCCGCAGTGTGATTGCCTTGTACCAGGGCACCAGGAAGGGTGGAATGTGCACGAATATGTCCAAAGAAACAGGGGTGTTGGCGGCAATGGAGAACCTGTTGAATCAATGTAAATAAGTTAAGAACTTCAGGAGAGGTGGTGCCGATAATTGGAACAGTTTCAATCATCTGTAAGGCACCGACCACATAGGAGCTGTCTGTAAATAAATTGAAGGAAGTAGGTACAGTTAGCAACGCTTGGTGGACTGCAAATAATTCCACAACTTGAGCAGAAGAAAAACTGGTTTGTGCGTAATAGGTTTGATGGTTAATGATTAAAGCTGCAGTTCCATTAGAAGATCCATCTGTAAATATAAGTGTCGCTTCGGGAATAGGTTGTCGGCGAACTATTTTTGGAAAAATAAAGGCATGAGAGCTAGCAAATTGTAACAATTTATCAGAAGGGTAATGATGAGTAATCCGTCCCGGGTAATTTGCAAAAGCTATAGACCAATTATCTGAAAATTGAAAAAGCCAATCTTGTTGTTCTAAAGCATAAGGAACACAAATGAAGGGGGTTCCATACCAAAATATTGGATGGCCTCGTGACGTCCCTTTGCTACAATTTTTGCAACAAGTTCATAGTAAGGGAGCAGATGTTTAGTTGGAGTAGCAGACAAATATATCCATCGCAAAGGTTTGTCTTGATAGAGAACCCCTGTGGGTGCTCGGGGGGTAGGAAGTATATACAAACCCCATGATCGTTGGTAATCACAATAAGTAATCTGTTGTTGTCTAATAGCTTCTTCTATTGATTGTAAAGCAGTTCGTCCTTCTAAAGAAAGTGTTCGGGGTGACGCAGGATCAGAGTCACCTTTAAGGATGTCAAATAATGGCTGCAAGGTATAAGTGGGTAATTTTAAATAAGGACGTATCCAATTAATATCTCCTAAAAGTTTTTGAAAGTCATTTAGAGTTTTTAAATGGTCAGTCTGTAATTGTACTAATTGGGTATTATAAACACGAGGATATAAGGAGAAACCCAAATAATTATAAGGAAAATGAGTCTGAATTTTTTCATCAGCAATAACAAGACCATTAAGGCTTAAATGTTGTTTTAGAATCGAAAAAGCTTGATACAATAGATGTTCGTCAGCATGAGCTAGTAATATATCATCCATATAATGAACCAAATATAGCTGAGGAAAACGTTGACGAACCGGAGCTATTGCTGTAGCAACAAATTTTTGGCACAGCGTAGGGCTATTAGTCATTCCTTGCGGGAGAACTCTCCATTGATAGCGTTGCATAGGCTCTTTAAAATTAACAGAGGGTAAACTGAAAGCAAATCTTTTGCAATCTTGAGGTGCAAGAGGAATAGTGTAAAACAATCTTTTAAATCTATAACAATGATATAGGATTTATCAGGTATAGCAGAAGGAGTGGGCAACCCAGGTTGTAGGGCTCCCATATGCATCATTGTTTCATTTACCTTACGAAGATCTTGTAGCAATCTCCATTTCCCAGACTTCTTTTTAATAACAAAAATTGGGGAATTCCAAGCAGAGGTAGAGGGTACAATATGCCCAAGTCTCAGCTGTTCCTGCACCAGCTGTTGTGCGGCAGAAAGTTTTTCCTGTGTTAGGGGCCACTGATCGACCCATACCGGTTCCTCAGATTTCCAATCAATAGGATCGGCATGCGTCACAGGAGAATCAGAGGTCCCTAGGAAAACACCCCAAGCCTTTTCGATCTTGATTAGGTTTTTAAATCAAGGGGCAAAATGATGCCTTGATGTTGTTTACCTAAACCTTGATTTGGAAGTAAGCCCTGATCTAACATCAAATCTGTCACAGTGGGTGAAGGACTATATAAATAAACACCCATTTTGCTTAATATATCACGCCCCCATAGATTAACTGGAAGATAGGGCAGAATATAAGGTTTAAATTGGCCTGTATGTCCATCTTTATCTTTCCAAGTAAGAAGGGATGAACTCTGTTCTGGATTGGTAGTTTGGCCAATACCCTGGAGAGTGGAAATAGCCATCTGTTTTGGCCATGTAGTAGGCCAATATTTATCAGAAATAACACTAATATCGGCCCCTGTATCAAGCACTCCACGGAAAAGCTTACCATTAATGCGTAGCTCAAGTTCTGGTCGTGCCTCGGTAACATTTTGCACCCAATAGGCGTCAGAGGACCCGAAACCTTTATCTTGACGGTCTCGGTTAATTGTTTTTCCTTGTATGACTAATGGAACTAAAAGAAGTTGAGCTATACGCTGTCCTGCATTGATTACAATAATTTTGTTAGGAGCGGAGGCTAATATTTTTATCTCTCCTGTATAATCAGAGTCAATCACACCAGGATGAATAAGTATTCCTTTTAAAGACGCACTGCTGCGCCCTAAAAGCAGTCCAGCTGTCCCTGGAGGTAAAGGCCCAAACACTCCTGTGGCAAGGGTTTGGACCCCCATCTCGGGAGTTAATACTGTGTAGGAGGTGGCACAGAGGTCCAATCCCGCGCTGCCTCTTGTGGCTCGATAGAGGTCTGCAATGGTCCTTTTGGAACCTGCAGTGTTGCCCCATAACATTGTTTCGGGGCCAGGGCTGGCCCTCACCCAGTTTCCCGAAACCGGGGGCAAGGATTACCTTGAACATCCGTTTTGGAACGGCAATCCCGCGCCCAATGCTTTCCTTTTTTACAGCGTGGGCACAAATTAGGAGTGTTAACAGGGCTTTGTTGTTTTTGAGGGCACACTGCAGCCCGATGGCCAGGCTGACCACAAACAAAGCAACCCGAATTACCTGACTTTTGAAGTCCTTTCTTGTTCCGGGCTTGCTGCTGGAAAAGTACCTCTTTATGCTTTTTCCTTGTAATGCTGCTGCCATAGCAATGCCTTGCATGTAGGAGGGTCCAATGTCAGCACAAATGCGAATAAAATCAGACAGATCTCCCTTTTTTCGATAAGGTCTTAAAGCAGCTTGACAAGCAGAGTTAGCGTTTTCAAAAGCCAATTGTTTTGCCAATACCATCCCAGCCTTTTCATCTGACATTATCTTACCTATAGTATCTAAAAGTCGTGCCACGAAGTCCTGGTAAGGCTCATCAGGTCCCTGCCGGACTTTTGAAAGATCCTCTGTCTTAGTACTGGAGCTAGGAAGTTTTTTCCATGCCTGCCGAGCCGCATTTGATATTTGTGCATATGCACCAGGTAAGAAATTAAGTTGAGTATCAGTAGCCTGGTAAGGGCCTTCACCAATCAACATTTCATAGGAGGTCTGTATACCTTGCTGTCGGTTAACATCAGCTATACGAGCACATTGTTCAAAAAATTCAGATTTCCATAATAAATAATCTCCCCCTGAGAGACATGCCCTAGCTGTCTGCTTCCAATCATTTGGAGGTAAAGCTTGAGTACCCAAATTTTCTATCATAGCAATGGTGAATGGAGCGGTAGGACCGTATTGTGAGCAAGCAATCTTTAACTCTTTCAGTTGTTTAAAAGGCAGTGATTCATAATAACGCTGGTTGTTATTTTCAAAGACAGGAAAAGCAAGAGAAAAATCAGAGACAACCTCACCAAGTCGCTGTGCCTGTCTCAATGCCTTTTGCAGCGGAGACATGTTCTCAGACGGTGGAGGGGGCCCTGGAGGGGATCGAGACCAGCCACAACAGAAGGAGCATAAGCAGGGGAAGAGGCGGAGCAGAAGGAGATTTGGCATTGTTACTAGGAAGCTTGATTCCTGCGTTCTGTAAAGCAATAGTGAGGTTTTTAAAGCATTCAACCAATTCATCTTTAGATGTTAACGCCCCTTTTCTTGTGCTAAAAAACCCCAATCTTCTTGATGGTATTTAGCAGCTTCTTCGTCTAATTCTGCCTCATCTGTGGATGAAAGTAAATCATCATTATCTGAAGGACGTAATAAGTTAGAAAACGGAGGGTCGCTTTCAACCCCCTCGGGAACAGCATACCTGGGTTCCGAATCAGGAACATGGAGAGGATCTTCTTCCTGTTTTAATAAATTTCCTAAACGTTTTAATTCATCATTATCAAAGTCCAGGCAGTCACGAATTAGTGTCCAAAAGGATAAAGTTTCGACAGGGATTTTTTCAGGGCCATGTAAAGTATAATGAGTCCGAATTTGTTCCCCTACCTTCTTCCATGTCTCCAAATTTACTGTACCTTCTCTGGGGAACCAAGGGCAAACTTCCTCGATGAATGAAAGAAAATTGATTAATTTAGGTTTAGAAACAGTAATTCCCCTATGTTTTAACATTACAGATAACATATGCACAAACAACTGGCGACTATGCGTCTGTCCCATATTTATACTCTCAACTATATACCTTACTACTCCTCCTCAATTTAATTCACTTGTTTACTCATATACTCACTCTTTTCAATTAATAAGAGTAGTGGCGAGGAAAACTGTCGAGCTCGAGCCCCACGTTGGGCGCCACCGTAGGGTTCCAGAAGTTGCTGTCAACAAGAGTGGCTAGAAACAATAAACGGGAAGAGTAAACTAAGGGGAGAGGCCACCTTATAGAATCTGGCTTTTACTCTAAATGAGGGGAAAAGCAACCAGATGGCTCTGGGCAGAGGAGCAGCATATCTGGTTTTACTAGTGTTATTCTGGTCTCTGTGCTAATATTAGACGGTAGAAACCAAAGAATGAAATACAGAATCAAAACATGCATAGCATTCTTTCAAATCACTCAGATGCCAAGGTAAAACACCTCTGCCTATGCATTCCGAATTCACTAACTCAGGGAGCTTTCTCAGATTCACAAGAAATAGTTTCACAGAAGTTTTCCCAGCCCATCAGGCGACAAAATAATTCAATCTGACTTCTGTGCATGAACTCCTCCCATGAAGCTTTGCTTAAATTTTTTTATTCCATCAGTATTTAGATTCTATAAAAGGAGAGTAGCTCCAAGAAGTTACCATGGGAAAATGTTCCTCTGAAAAACCAGTATGTTTCTTCTATTTCCCAAATCCCACTTTTATTAAATTTTTTTTGCTTTTCATGTTTTAGTAATATCTCCTGAATTTGACAACTGGAGAATCAGTAAGCATCTGATGGTATAGTTAAAAATAAAGTAATGAAGAGAAAACAGGGGCTTCCCTGGTGTCAGTGGTAAAGAATCTGCCTGCCAAGGCAGGAGATATGGGTTCAGTCCTTGGTCTAGGAAGATTCCACATGCTGCAGAGCAGCTGAGCCCATGCACCCCAACTACTGAGCCTGTGCTCTAGAGCACACTCACACAGCTACCGGGCCCATGTGCCCTAGAGTCCATGCTCCGAAACAAAAAGAGCCACTTCAGTGAGAAGCCTGTGCATCGCAACTGGAGTAGCGCCCCCTCGCTACAACTGGGGAAAAGCACATGCAGCAGTGAAGACCCAGCATGGCCAAAGATAAATAGATAAATACATAAATAAGATTATCTTCAAAAAATAAAGAGAAAAAATAGCCTTTTCCTTTGAGAACGATAACTTAAACGTTAAAAAGGAAGTGGTAATGGATAATTTAGATAAAGATTCTGCAAGAGGTTGGTTTTTTACAATAGTTGTTCTTCGAGACTGGTAGCATCTTGAAATTATTGAAAACAAGGAATGTAAAGGGTGGTTTATACAAGATTGTAGCAACTAGAAGTTTCTCCCAATCCGTACTCCTATAAACCCAAGATACAATGATGATTCATGTCCATGATGGTTGCTACGAGGAGCTGTAATCCTGAAACATCTTCTGAGTCACCTAACAAAAACTGTTCAATATGATATTTTGAATATGTTATTAACTTTGAAGACTTTTGGTTTTCAAATTGTGTCTGGCATGCTTGATGATAAGCTATTAACCAGAATATTTTATTACTCAGAACTAACCATTATTTCCCATCTGTGTGGGTTTACAGCATAAAATATCAAAAGTAGAATGTCTAGACTCAAAATGTAAAACCTAGTCATTAACTATTTGTAATAAAAACTCCTTAAGACTGATCATTCTAGAGGCAAATCACTGAATTTCTGAACTGTGTTTAGTCACCAAGTCATGTCTGACTTTTGTGATCCCCGTGGACTGTATGTAGCCCACCAGGTTCCTCTGTCCATGGGATTTTCCAAGCAAGAATATTGGAGTGGGTTGCCATTTCCTTTTCCAGCTTTAGAGATTATCTAATCTAATTCAACAATACACATATTACACATGAGAAAATCAATATCAAACAAGGTTAATATATGTATAATAATTAGTGGTACCTGCGCAAATAGAGCCATTTTGTCAAGCTGAGGAAAAAGATGGTAGAATTCAAAGCAACTAAATCTAAAATCTTCAGGGTAGGATCTCAGAGGAAAGGGGCTTGAATAGAGAAGGAGCTCAGAAACTTAAACAGGATCCCTTAAGTTGGGGCCAAATGAGCTCTTGCACAGGGTGAAACCTGACAAGGCTGGGCTGAGAGGAAAAACCAACAAAAGAATAGCTTCTGGGAAAAGAACAATCACAAAGAGCTGAACAAATGCGGGAGCTGAGGAAGTCTCTCCATACGATCAGCCAGAGAGCTGTGCTCCGAAGAAGGAATTAGTGCCTTGTAAGAAGAGAAGAGACAGCCTAGTGTCTTCTCTCTGCTGTGTGAGGGTACAGCGAGAAGGTGGCCATCTGCAAACCAGAGAGAGTCCTCAGCAACAACCAGATTTGCTGGCATCTTGCTACTGGACTCCCCTGTCTCTAGAACCAAAAATAAATGTCTGTTGTTTAAGTCACCCAGTCCACAGCATTTTGTTACAGCAGCCCAAGCTGACTAAGACACCTCTCTGCCCACTTTCCCACCTTCTCTACAGCTTTATCCTCCTTGACTTCCTCTTTAAATGCAGAGCTCCCAGAGGGAGGCTCACGAGGGAGGGGATATATGCGTATTTTATAAAGATATGTAAATAAAAAGAAAAATGTAGATGGCCTCTCTCCTACCCCCATACTCACCAGCCCTTTCCATCCAACTCAGGGCTTTTATACACATTGTTCTCTTTTAAGAAAGTTCCCTCCTCTTTCTCACCAGCCTAAATATATATATTTTCTCTCATATCTTAGTTTAATTATCACTTCTTCAGGGATTCCCTTTGCCTACTTATCTGACTGGGTCAAATCCCCTATTATATGCTTTCCTGATACACATTATTCTCATGAATACTAAACACTGTAGCAATTTATGTCCTTAATTTTTAAATTTAGTATTTGTCTTTTATACTAGACTGTGAGCTCCTGAAGGACACATTGAAAGCCCTGAGTAAATATTTATAAAATGAATGAAAGAATGAATGCTTTCACAAAATGATGATTTAATAAATTGTTTGCAACAAATTTCCCTAATGGTCAATAAGTATTTGTTGAAAGAATTTATGAATCTCCATATTCCTCACTGTTTTGCTATAAAATAGGTGCCTGCCCTGCTTACCACATAAGGGTTATAAACATATAATAAATAATTTAAGTATTTGAGATTAAAATTTTAATGGCATCTGTATTACTTTGGGTAGGCTAAATAAACTGCTGAATCAAACAGATGCAAATATGTAGTGGCTTAAATACAACAGAAGTTTACTTCTTGTTTATATAACAGTTCAGAACAGGTGTTCAGGTCAGCAGGCAGCTTTTCTACATGCACTGATTCAGGAACCAAAGTTCCTTCCATCCTGTGGCTTCTCTGTGGCCTTGTTATATCTGCATCCAGCCAGTCAAACAGAGAATGGAGGAAGAATTCTTATTCTTCAAATGGCTTCATCCAGAAGTGGCAAACATCACGTCTATTCATCAGGTAACTGACTATAACGCCGTTACTATTGAGGAAGGAAAGAACTGACTCTGCAGGCAGGCGGTAGTGGTCTCTGCCACCACCACCTCAATTCAAGATCTCTTATTGTTTTAGCTTTGCTGTGCTTTTTGAACAGGTGGCAAATACAAGTATTAACAACATTCTGGGTTAAAATCAGACCAAATGGCGATGAAAACTTTCTCTTATTTCCTATCGGCAATAGCACCCCAAGCTTGTTCCATGATAATTTTGTTGTGGAAAGTCTTTTCTCACTCTGTGCTCTTCAAAGTAAGAAAAGAAAAAGGAAACATTGAGAGAAACATACCTAAAACACTACTTATTCACAGATAATTCACATGATCTCTTCCAGTGACTGTTTAAGTGTTATTAGGACTAAAAGCTGATTGACTCTTTCAATCTAATCAGTTCTTCATTATTTATAGGCTGGATTATCACCCGTTTGCCCCTCCAGATTTATTCTCCACCCTTTTCTGTGCCTCAGAAGGCTGAATGTACGGACTAAATCAAATGCCTCCCTTACCTTCTGGCATCTCTTGGGGTTTAGCCAAAGAAAATCACCAACAGGGGATCAAAGAAAGAAGTGTCACCACAGACGGGCCGCAGCTCCTATTAGGAAGTCCTCCCCAAGAATTCTCCCTCTGCAAGGACTAATAAGGGCTTCCTGTCCTGCCCATTTAGAACTAGAGGAAGTGTCTCCTTGTTGGCCAACCCCAGCATATTTCAATATCTCTCCTGATTTCTCCAGATCCTACCCATGCTTGGTAAATCATTTCTTCATTAAAATCTCCTCCAATCACTCATCTGTTTTCTGCTCAGACCATGATTTCTCAAAGTGGTCCCACAGAATCCTAACTCTGAGGTTAAAATATACATTAGGAGTGCTCTGTGACAACCCAGAGGGGTGGGATGGGGTGGGTGGGAGGTTTAAGAGGGAGGGGACATGTGTACACCTATGGCTGATTCATGCTGATGTATGGCAGAAACCAACATTGTAAAGCAATTATCCTCTAATTAAAATATTTTTTATTTACTTATTTTTTAATTGAAGGATAATTGCTTTACAGAATTTTGTTGTTTTCTGTCAAACCTCAACATGAATCAGCCATAGGTATACATATATCCCCTCCCTTTTGAACCTCCCTCTTATCTCCCTCCCCATCTCATCCCTCTAGATTGATACAGAGACACTGTTTGAGCTTCCTGAGCCACACAGCAAATTCCCATTGGCTATTTTACACATGGTAATGTAAGTTTCCATATCCTCCAATTAAAATGTTTTAAAAATATACACTTTAGGTAAAATAAATTTTTAATGCACCTAGCAAAAAGCTTCGTAAACAGTAGATGAAACAAAAAAATAGGCTATTTACATATTAAGTGCTGCATTTCTTAGAACTTTTTGATCATGGAATTTCTCCATGATCCTTTTTGATCATGGAACTTATTTTGAGAGCATCTGAGGAAATCGGTATTCTAAAGAATGCATCTAGGAAATTCTGATTTATGCCAATAGAAATGAGAGAAGAAAGACACATATACAATTACTATACAATGACTAAGAATGCTCAAGTTGTCCACATTCTGGCTTTAACATATAGACACTCACTCACCTGATGGCATGCTGCGTCTGTGCATGTGTACACACAGAGACACACCTACACCCTCTGCACCTGGGCTGAGTCCACTGCTAAGAGGCCAGGACTCACCTCTCAGACTTCCGAGTCAGGTGTAGGTCCTTGGAAAGAACCTACCAAGGAAGTCTGTCCTCAGAGATACGTGTTCTTGAGCCACTATGGCTTATAAGAGACCCAATAGATTAGGGAACAACAGATTGGAGAGAAATTTTATCACAGAGAAAGGGCATGGAATTTACAGAATTGGTGGAATCATTTCATTTAATGAACTGTACCTGTGACACTTTTATACAGAAATTACTAATTTGCCAATTGAGGATTTCAGAAACACTCACCTTGGAAAAACCCCGAAAGACGAGCTTTCTCAACTTCAAGACTATACTTGAGTCATCCCAGATCGTCGGTAATTTTTAAAGAATTTAACCTCCAAGAAGATAGTGTTGCCCTTTCCCTTCTTTGTTCTGATTCCATCCTGATAGTGCCTACCACCCTGCATCATAATTGTTAGCTTAACGCTGTCTCAGAAAGTGGTGTGGGCTCTCAGAGGAAAGGAAATGAACCCTGCAGTTTTTAATGCCTTCACATTTGACACAGTTTGTGCTTAATAGACATTTTCGAGCAAGTGGAAAAATATTGGCTGAATGAATGTTTCCTTGGTAACCTATTTCACCATCAACCCTGTCATAAACTTTCCCTTTTTAAGATTTTTTTTTAATGTGGACCATTTTAAAAGCCTTTATTAAAGTTGTTTCAATATTGTTTCAGCTTTATGTTTTGGTTTTTTGGGCTGAAAGGCATGTGGGATCTTAGCTCCCCAACCAGGGATCAAACTCTCACCCCCTGCATTGGAAGGTCAAGTCTTAATCACTGGACCACCAGGGAGATCCCTAAAGTTTTTCTTAATACCAACTCAAATGCCATCTTGTGATTAGAAGAATTCCTAAAAGATACGAAAAGCTAAACACTCTGGACAGAAGTACAATAAAAAAATAACAATAAGATTTGTTTTTGCTTTTGTTCATCGTATTTCTTTTTAATTTTCACAGAAGAAAACTATACAACTATTCTTGCCAATGTATTTCAATCCCACAAACTGTAGAGTTTAAAAAAATTCCTCCTCCTAGATACAGGGCTAAGCAAGCCAAGTAAATGAGTGAAGCAAGGTATTTTGGTGTGAGACCTAAAATGAAGGCCCAGCAATATGTGCTGCCTAGATATCTGGAGAAATCAAGAGGGCCTCAAACAGCCTAACTGAAAGTTCTCTTTCCCACTCTGCCCCATGGATAAGGTCTCCTAGACAAGCAACCGTTCTTATGAAGGCCACCTGGTCCAGGTCCTTCTCATCCCTAAGCAGCAAGTTTCAGTTTCCTATCTGCCTACAGAGTTATTCAAACTAGCCAATCACACCTTTCTATAGGAACCAGAAGTTGCCTCACCCTTTAGATATTTAAATGTCTGCTTGTTCACTCTCTTTCTGAATGTATCCCTATGTTGCCTTCCATGGCAGGAGGGCTGATCGTATATGTGATTCATAAATTGTTGTCATCTCAAGTATCCAGACAGAAATGGTATGGATCTAACAGAAGCAGAAGAGATTAAGAAGAAGTGTCAAGAATACACAGAAGAACTATACAAAAAAAAAACACAAAAACACAACATAATGGCCTGGATAACCACAATGGTGTGGTCACACACCTGGAGCATGACACACCTAGACTTCACACACACACCTTGGAGTGTGAAGTCAAGTGGGTCTTAGGAAGCATTACTATGAACAAAGCTAGTGGAGGTGATGGAACTGCAGCTGAGCTATTTTAAATCCTAAAAGATGATGCTATGAAAGTGCTTCACTCAATATGCCAGAAATTTGGAAAACTCAGCAGTGGCCACAGGACCAGAAAAGATCTGTTTTCATTACAATTCCAAAGAAGGGCAATGCCAAAGAATGTTCAAACTACCATACATCTGAGCTCATTTCACAGGCCACAAGATAATGCTCAAAATCCTTCAAGCTAGGTTTCAGCAGTACATGAACTGAGAACTTCCAGAAGTATAAGTTGCACTTAGAAACATTCACTGGATCACAGAGAAAGCAAGGGACTTATAGAAAAACATCTACTTCTACTTCATGGACTATGCTAAAGCCTTAGACTGTGTGGATCACAACAAACTGGAAAATTCTTCAAGAAATGGGAATACCAGACTACCTTATCTGCCTCCTGAGAAACCTGTATGCGGGTCAAGAAGCAACAGAACCAGACATGGAACAACAGACTGGTTCAAAATTGGGAAAGGAGTACAACAAGGCTGTATGTTGTCACCCTGCTTATTTAGCTTATTTGCAGAGTACATCATGCAAAATGCCAGAGTGGATGAATCACAAGGCAGAATTAAATTGCCAGGAGAGATATTAAAACCTCAGGTAAGCAGATGATATCACTCTAAAGGCAGAAAATGAAGCGGAACTAAAGAACCTCTTGATGAGCATGAAAGATGAGAAAAAAAGTTGGCTTAAAACTCAGCATTCAAAAACTAAGGTCATAGCATCCAGACCCATCACTACATGGCAAATAGATGGAGAAAGAGTGGAAACAGTGACAGATTTTATTTTGTTGGGGTCCAAAATCACTGCGGACAGTGACTGCAGCTATGCAATTAAAGACACTTGCTCCTTGGAAGAAATGCTATGACAAACTTAGCATATTAAAAAGCAGAGACATCAGTTTGCTGACAAAGCTCCACATAGTTAAAGCTATGGTTTTTCCAGTAGTCAAGTACAGATGTGAAAGTTTCACCATAAAGTAGCCTAAGCACCAAAGAATTGATGCTTTTGAATTGTGATGCTGGAGAAGACCCTTGAGAGTCTCCTGGACTGCAAGAAGATCAAACCAGTCAATCCTAAAGGAAATCAGTCCTGAATATTCACTGGAAGGATTGATGCTAAAAAGTGAAAGTGAAGTCACTCAGTTGTGTCCAACTCTTTGCAACCTCATGGACTGTATGTAGCTTAAGCTCCTCTGTCCATGGGATTTTCCAGGCAAGAGTACTGGAGTGGGTTGCCATTCCCTTCTCCAGAGGATCTTCCCAACCCAGGGACTGAATCCAGGTCTCCCGCATTATAAGCAGATGCTTTACCATCTGAGCCACCAGGAAAACCAATATTTCTGCTGAAGATTCAATATTTTGGGCACCTGATATGAAGAGCCAACTCATCTTGATGCTGGGAAAGATTGAAGGCAAAAGGAGAAGGGGGCAGCAGAGGATGAGATGGTTAGATAGCATCACAGACTCAATGGACATGAGTTTGAGCAAACTCTGGGAGATAGTGAAGGACAGGGAAGCTTGGCGTGCTACAATCCAGGAGGCTGCAAAGAGTCAGACGTGACTTAGCAATTGAACAGCAACATCTGTCCACTGTCAAGTGTCATGTGTTCATCCACCATCACAACCCTAGGAGTGGGAATCCTTTCCTCCCCAGGGTGGTGAAATTTGTTGTTGTTTAGTTATTTAGTCTTGTCTGACTCTTGTGACCCCATGGACTGTAGTCTGCCTGGCTCCTCTCTCCACAGGATTTTCCAGGCAAGAATACTGGAGTGGGTTGCCATTTCCTTCTCCGGAGGATCTTCCTGACCCAGGGATCAAACCCTGCATCTCCTCAGATCTTCTGCATTGCAAGTGGATTCTTTACCATGGAGCCACCAAGGCTCTCGGAGGCCATTAAAACAGGCCATGGACCTCGTATAGGAAAAACAGCTGCCAGAGGAAGGCGTGTAACAATCCCCCTACTGCCTTAGAGCTCGGGCGTGCAGTGTGTGGAGGAAAGGATGGGACAAGTCCCAATTTAAACAGGCAGCTGCTAGTCAGGAAACTCTGGGAGATAGTGATGCATGGAGAAGCCTGGAGTGCTATAGCCCATGCGGCCGCAGAAAGTCAGACACAACTTAGCAATTGAACAACAACAGCAACAATAAGTCAGCACTAGTCCACTGCTTATAGGCAGGAATGAAGACCCCAAACTGCCAAATTTGCAAGTTTTCAAGAGACACAGGGAATACAGATTTGTATGTCCACATCTCCCACTTTTTAAAGGTCTTTCTTTCACTCAAACAAAACCTACATGAAGGGGTTTTGGGGTTTTGTGGAGTCCCAGCTTGCTGACTTTATTTTGGGGGGGGCTCCAAATCACTGCAGATGGTGACTGCAGCCATGAAATTAAAAGACGCTTACTCCTTGGAAGGAAAGTTATGACCAACTTAGACAGCATATTCAAAAGCAATGACATTACTTTGTCAACAAAGGTCCATCTAGTCAAGGCTATGGTTTTTCCAGTGGTCATGTATTGATGTGAGAGTTGGACTGTGAAGAAGGCTGAGCACCAAAGAATTGATGCTTTTGAACTATGGTGTTGGAGAAGACTCTTGAGAGTCCCTTGGACTGCAAGGAGACCCAACCAGTCCATCCTAAAGCAGATCAGTCCTAAATGTTCATTGGAAAGACTGATGTTGAAGCTGAAACTCCAATCCTTTGGCCACCTGATGTGAAGAGCTGACTCATTGGAAAAGACCCTGATGCTGAGAACGATTGAGGGCAGGAGGTGAAGGGGATGACAGAGGATGAGATGGTTGGATGGCATCACCGACTCAATGGACATGAGTTTGGGTAAACTCCGGGAGTTGGTGATGGACAGGGAGGCCTGGCATGCTGCAGTTCATGGGGTCACAAAGAGTTGGACATGACTGAGCGACTGAACTTGTAACTTCTGTCCTAGAATTTAACTCCAGTCCCTAGTACACTACTCTGATCCCAACACTTACATAACATTCTGCCATTGTGCCCTTTAATACCATGTACTTATCCTTCTAACACATCCCACTAACATTACTGATTCAAGATAGGTTTACCCTACCTTAAAATTCAAAATTTTAGCCATATTTGTCTGTTGTAAGTCCCCATTACATATTAGAGCATTTTGTCTTTCCTCCAAGTAGCAATTAACTGCACTGAATTTTATCTGGCCATATGCCCTATTTCAAACTCTTTCAATTACTAGATCCATGTTAGAGTCTAATAATATCTTCCAGGTACTTTCCAGCTGACTCAGCTTATGTTGTTCTCCCCATTATACCATTCCAAACATTAAGAAAAAGATTAAGGACCATAACTTCAAAATAAGACCTCTAAAACACTTGTTATGTTCCTCCCAGACTGACATAACACAAATGATAACTTTCTTAATTATTTCCAGGAAATGTAATAGAGCATTCCCCCACCCCCAGGATATCACTTTTCAAAGACTAGTAAATAGTAGTTTCAGAAGAATAAATAGAGTTTTACTATGAGGAAAACAAACAGTACTCTTTAACCATGCTACAACATTTTAATGTGCTTGATGAATTTAAACATATATTTAGAAGAAACAGTTTTGAAGCACA
This sequence comes from Ovis aries, assembly GCF_016772045.2. Classification (NCBI taxonomy): domain Eukaryota; kingdom Metazoa; phylum Chordata; class Mammalia; order Artiodactyla; family Bovidae; genus Ovis; species Ovis aries. Next base: position 39,270,712 of record NC_056071.1, read on the forward strand.
GTAATTCATTTATTCACTCAACAAAATTTTTTTGAGCATCTACTATGTTCCAGTCACTATTTGAGACACTAGGAACATATCAGTGAACAAAATGGAATAAAATGTCTATGTCCAGTGAGTTCACATTTCATAATATTAGGCAGAATATAAAATCAAATAGACTTGTTAATTATAGCTAGTAAAAATATGTAAGCCAATGGACAGAATCAGAAGAGAATATACAAAAATAAAGTAGTAAGTAGATATGTTAGAGAAAGTACGGATTATTTTTTTCTCTATTTAAAATAAAACCCATGAATCCATAATAAAACAAAACAGTGATAAAAATAAGCAACTCACTGGTCATTTATGAAGGCTGCTAGTGTGCCAACTCATTCTGTAAATTGATAAATAAAGACTGATCATTGTGTTAGTCTGTTATGGCTACTTTCTAACAAAATATTTTGTTAGAAACACTGCTTTTATTTCTAACAAAATACCACAGACTAGGTAGCTTATAAACAACAGACATTTATTTTTTTTATAATTTTGGAGGCTGCTATACCAACAAGGAGTATAAATAAAACCAAATGTGATACATGTCTTCAACATCACAGTGAAATAGAGAATGTCATAAATTTCAAATCGCCTAAAAGTAGAGAGATAAACTTAAATTCCCCCATAGCTCCCACCAACAATGCAAGTCTATGAATGTAGAGAGCAGAGACGCAGGAGCCTTAAGACAATCTGTAAAAGAGAGGAGAAGACAGCAGAGGATTCAAACAAAACACAAACAGCATTACCCCCAGAAAGAAAAAGTCCAGGGTGAGTACCAAAACACTGAACACAAGTCCAAGAATTTAGTTGTACCTGGCACCTGATAGAAGAAAGGGCCTTAAAAGTAAAAAGAACCAGAAGCGAGAGAAGAGGAAATGTTAATTTTGGAAGAGAAAGAGATAAATAAAGAAGAGGTGGGGACACTTGGAAGGAGATAGCAAAGGGCAATAGGAAATAAAAAGTGAAAAGAAATAAGCATTCTTCAGAAATAAAACATGCCAACCTGTCTTCCACCCAGTACCAAGAAAAGAAAAGTGAGCATAACTAATATTTAATACTGTAATTCAATAAAACTTCCTGGAAATAAGAGAAAACTTAAACCTACTGAAAGAGCCCTTCATTTGCCTGAGACTATTGACCTATAACATCAAAATTTAAAGGCTAAAAATATTCCTCAAAGTTTCAAGGCCAAAAGAACATCAAATTACTTACAGGAATAAGAAACTTTAGATTGGGATAAAGTTTCATAAGGGCAACATATAAAGCAAAGGGCCAGCATTTTCAAGAAACTCAAGGAAAGAAATCATAAGCCAATAATTGTATAGCATAATGTCTTTCAAGCATCAAATACATTTTAAAAAATGGTTATGAATGTATAGGAACTCAAGAAATAGAATACTCAAAAGACCTCTCGAAAGAGTCTATTAAGCAGGAACTGGGAGACTACAGTCCATGGGTCTACTCTAGCCTGTGACCTATTTTTGTATGGCCTGTGAATGAAGAATGCTTTATATTTTAAAGGACTGTAGAAGATGGAGGAGGAGGAGGAGAAGAAGGGGGATAAGAAAGAGGAGAAAGAAGGGGAAGGAGGAAGAATAGGAAGAGGAGAAGAGGGAGGGAGAGAAAGCAGGCAAATTGCAGCAGCAAAGAGTGCCTGTGATAGAAAAATATTGAATCACTATGCCACATACCTGAAACTAATATAATAAACCAACTATACTTCAGTTTTTAAAAAGAATGTAAAGCCTAAAATATACATTCTCTGGTCCTTTTACAGAAAAAAAAGACTGTTGACCCCTTTCCCAGAGGATAACTTTATCACAGCAAGAAAGGAATGGCTAAACAGCAGTAAACAGACATGGTGAGCAGTTCTTGTATCTAATGGTAGAACTAAAGAATAAAACAAAGGTAGGGACAGGGCTGTGAGAATAGTATGTGAACGTTATACGTTCTGACAAAGCAGAAAGAGTGCAACTTCCAAAAAAAGGGAAGTAGAAGAGAGAGAGGTGGAAACAGTAGAAAAAGGTCAATGAGTATTAAAATGGTAATAGGCAGGAGTCAGGGGCATCATTTAAAACTGACAGACCAGCTAGTAGAAAGCAAGAAAAGGGGGATTAAGAGCACTCTTCCAGGGATAAATACAAAGATAACCACAAGGATAACAATATAAATCTTGCTAAATATCAAATGTAAAAATTTTAAAGCAAAGAAGACACATTACATAGACTGACATGATGAATATAACCGCATCCGGTAATTGTAACACTGGGCTTCCCAGGTGGCTCAGTGGTAAAGAATCTATCTGCCTGCCAAAGAGGAGACGCTGGTTTGATCCCTGGGTCGGGAAGATCCAACAGAGAAGGAAATGGCAACCCACTACATTATTCTTGCCTGGGAAATCCCATAGACAGAGGCACCTGGGGGGCTACCGTTCATAGGGTTGAAGAGAGTCAAACATAACTTAGCAGCAAAGAGCAGTTGTAACATTAAATAATATAACAAAGTTGAGATAAAACATATAAGATATAGATATAAATTATAATATATCAGAGGTATATTACAATATTAATAAAACATATCAATAAACTTTAATGGGCTTAGCTTGTCCATTAAAAGAAAAAGAATTTTAACTTGGCTCATAAATTGAAACGCAACTCTATGCCGTATAAATTGTTGTCATTCAGCTGCTAAATTGTTGTCCAACTCTTTGTTGGCTATATAAAAGAGACACTCCTAAAACACCATTCAAAGAATCTTTGAACATTCTTTGGCATTGCCCTTTATGAGTCCATATTAATAATAAATAGATACACACCTACGTAGGAAACAAAGAAGGCGGTGGGTTTTCCCTGGAAAAGAGGGATGACTGATAAATGAGGGGCAGGGCCAGCTCCACAGGGCCCCATGCTTAGAAAGGCTCCAAGCTTGGTTTCATGCTCTGCTACTGCCACCTTGAATTTCTTAATACTTGTGTCTTTGAACTTGTATTTTTTAAGTGAAGTCCTATGGGATAGAGGATCACGTGAGCAAGCGGAGGAGATGTACTCAGTATGTGCGTCTGGCCCTCCTTGCCAGCCCACTGGCTTTTAATGCCCCTCGTGTCCCATGAGCACAGAATTCCAGAGGACGCCACCTGTGGGAGGTCGGCGAGCCTCAGCCCGAGGACGGGGTAAGCGTGGTTGGCCCACGACTCAGTAGGGGCACTGACCGTCCTAAAAGGACGTGCTTTCTCTTTGAGCTGGAACTTACTTCAAGCACGGAAAGAAGGAAATGGCATTGAAAGAAACAAGAAGGACCTAGGAAATCTATCATATCCCTTTTTATTTGTGTTACTTCCTTGTGTTTGCCAACCACTCAAACTGAAAGTGGTGACAGAGAAGGAAGGAAAAATAGGGCAACCCATGCTGCTTTTGCTTTCAGTCCCACTCATCAGTAAGCCGAAAGTCGTGTTGGTAAAATGCAAGCATACTGAGAAGCAAAATAAAAATAGCTGCATTCATTGTGTGCAGTGTTTCCAATATTCCATGAGAATGAAACAAATATGCATAGAAAAGCCATAAATACAGATTGTGTAATATCATATGATTCCACATATGTTCTTACATTTGTATTTTTAAACTGACATTGCACATTGTATACAGGAAATTTTATTTTTAAAATTTAATAAAATTAATTTTTTCTTTAGAATGATATTATATAATACTTTAAAAATACCAAGAGAGGAAAAGTTTTAGTAACTATACAGTGGAGAAGCCACAGAATCCCCTAACCAGGGGATCAAAATTAACATCACCGATTATAAGCAGGCAGATAGGATACCAAGAGGAAGATGCAGCATTTTTATGTGGAATTCCAACTGGAAATAAATGCCCTGAATCTAATCAGGAGAAAAACAAACCTAAGTGAAGAACATTTGTTAAGATAACTTGCCTGCTTTCTTCAAAACCGTCAATGTCATGAAAGACAAAGGAAGGTTAAGGAACTGTACCCTAAAGGAGATTAAGAAGTCATGACCGGATATCCCTGGCATCCCTGGCATCCAGCAGTTGAGACGCCGTGCTTCGAGTGCAGGGGGAGAGGGGGAATGCGTTTGGTCCCTGGTCAGGAAATGAAGATGTCACACACCACATGGACAAAGAAAAGAAAACAAAAAGACATGACAGCTAAACGCACGATGTCATCCTAGATTGGATCCTATACTAAAGAAAGGTGCAGGAAATTTGCTATACAAAGGACATTATGGAACAACGGACAAGACTGGAACATGGGCTGATAAAAAATGTGATATCAACACTAAACTTCCTGAATTTGATAACTGCACTGTAGCTATGCAGTAATTACACATGAGCATGTTAAGACTGAAATATATATTTATATCTTATATCTATATAAAGAGAGAATGAGACTGCAAATGTAGCAAAAGGTAAAAAAATGATAAATCTGAATAAAGGGTTAGGGTATTTCTTTGCACTATTCTTGAAACTTTGAAATATTTGAAAATAGAAGCTTGAAAGGGTGCATCAAATCATATTCCTTCCCCTCTCAAATTCTTCCAATGACTTTCTGTCATTACCCAGATCCTTATGATCTAATTGCCCTGCCTCTGTTTTCCACCACTGCCCTCAGGTCACTAGGACTTAGTTCCACTAGCCTTCCTGCTTTTCTTCACATACACAAGTCCCACCTTAGAGTCTTCATAACAGCTGCTCCCCTACTACAGCACTTTGCCCTGATCTCCACAAGGCTGACTCCTTTACCTTATTCAAGTATCAATTCACACATGTTCTTTCCCAAACAAATCTAAAGTGCCTGATCCCCAACCCAGCCATTTTCCATCTCTTCCCTGTATTTTATTTTTATTATGACAATTATTACTACCCCATGTCTCATGTTTTCATTTGATTATTGTCTATTCTGCTAAAATGGAAACTCTATGAGACCTTATTTGTCTATTCTTTACTATATTTTCAGTGCCTGAAACAGTGGATCACAGCGAACAGGTTATAAGATGTTTGCTGAATGAACAGAAGTTGCCAAAAAAAAATCCTTGTATACATACTCATGTATATTTTAGTGTAAATTTCTAGAAGTGAAAACTTGGACAAAAGCATGCATCTGAATTTTAACTTGCCAATATCTCTCCAAAATCACTGCACCAATTTACCTTCTCAACAACCCATGAGACTCTAATGTATTCACTTTTTAAATTTTGTAGTATGGTTACAAGCATATTCAACTAATAATAATTCACTATGTTTTATATTTGTTTCATGCAAATTTCTGCATCTGTTTTATTAAAAAGTTTTAAAACATTTCAATATCATAGTAATAGAGAATGTGCTTGGAAAAATTCAGCAAGTAAAAGTCAAGAGTGATTACTGGATACAAAAGGTATCCAATGTTATTCGTGCATAGGTGAATATATTTCTGCAATTTTTTGACCATGCCAAGGAAAGAGTTGGATGGCAGAGGCCCAAAAATACGTGCAATATTTGAAATTGCTTACTTTTAATCATAAACTAGCAAAATCTTAATGCAAACTTTCTAACAAAAGTTTTAAAGGAAATGTCTTCAAAAATGTTTAATTGTTTTAATGTATTTCTGAGTTTCATGACTTTGCAATAACTTTTCCTGAAATAAAGAAATGTAAGAGTATATTAATTACCAAGTTAAAAGTATTTAATTTCTAAAGACTAAGGCATTATAATTGTGTTCCAATGACTTCAACAATATTAACAGTTCAACAATATTACAACATAATTTTAAGAACCATAAATATCAGTGAGGCTAAAACTCAGAAGCTACATTAACTTCAAGTGAAGATCAAAACGAGAATCTCAATACTTTGGGGTCTAATTATTCTTCAACTAGACTAAGGGCAACTGTCTTCTTCCACAAGGGTGGAAGGGTGAAGCTTGCCTTTGTTTTTTTCTGTGTGTTTTAGGTTCTGTACTTGATTAATTCCATGGCCACAAATGATATATTTGTAAAAAAGAGGAAAAAAAAGTACAGTGGATATTTGAACTCAACAAGCTCTCTTTAATTTTTTGCAGTTCTTATAAAATCTTCAAAAAGAAAGCAATCATTAGACTGGCACCTCTGTGACTACTCAGTGAAAAGAAAAATAAAAGTTTTGCTAGAAGGAAACCCATGAGGGAAGAAAATTCAATCATTTGGTACCAACATTTAGGCTGCAGGATTTTGTCTTTAAAGTCAGTCAGATCTGAGCCACAGAACCCCTTGGTTCCACTCCAGAAATACAAAAAAGGAATTCAAGGATCAGTTATCAGCACCATTTCTCAGTTTGCTGGCAGTACCAGAATTCTAATAAAGTGGTTCGAAAGTTCCTTTAACAAGTTCCTCAGCTAATACATCTGAATGGCTCCCTACTACAGTTGCTAATAATTGCTGAACATATAAAACAACCCAAGTCCATTGACAAATATTTTTCCTTTAAATATTTATACCTGCACAAACAGGTCATGTATAATGATTTAGGAAAGTCATGCTTTTGTTGTTACAAACTGTAAACTCAATTTATTGAGGGTGTACTATGTACCATGTTCTATTGATACATTGAGGACTTCACATACTTCCTACTTCATCCACAGAAACTCTGCTAAGCAAGCATTATTTTCTCCCATTTTACAGTCAAGAAATGAATGCTAAGAGACAAATATAATTTGCTCAAGGTCAGATGGATAATATGTAGTTGATCTAGACTCCTGACCCACTACTACAGGTTAGCTGTTCTCCCCTCATGGACACAAACCTGAACAGAGAGAAGCTGGGAAGTCAGCAGAAAACGGAAGGGAAATTAGCCATACTCCCGTGACTTCCACATAGAGAGAGGTACTTCCACCATGATACTCTCTGCCATAAACCACCCATGCTCAGCCTTGATCAGTGCGAATAGAGGTGTGAGTCTCACAGAAAAGAGCAGATAGCAAAAATCAATGAAGATATGTGTATATTTTGGAAAAGTCATCAAGAGATTCTGATACCCTGGGGTCCTGACTCAAAGCTGAGAATCGTTGAAGAAATGTTATAAAACTAGAGAATTTTCTTCCACCTATTTTCTGCATCTGTCTCCTCAATAGACAGTTGGGTATTGGCTCATTTGCTGCAACTTTTCATCATTTGGGGCTTCCCTCATAGCTCAGTTGGTAAAGAATCTGCCTGCAGTGCAGGAGACCCCAGTTCAATTCCTGGGTCAGAAAGATACACTGGAGAAGGGATAGGCTACCCACTACAGTATTCTCAGGCTTCCCTTGTGGCTCAGCTGGTAAAGAATCTGCTACAATGTGGGAGACCTGGGTTTGATCCCTGGGTTGGGAAGATCCCCTGGTGAAGGGAAAGGCTACCCACTCTAGTATTCTGGCCTGGAGAACTCCATGCACACAGCCCATGGGGTCGCAAAGAGTCGGACACCACTGAGCAATTTTCACTTTCACTTCATCATCTGAGTCCAAACTCTATTCTAACTGGCCGAAATTTCCCAAACTGCATGGCTCATGCTTAGCATTAGTTTCAGACCCAATTCTGCTTTGTTCTTTTTACTTCTTTTTGGCCGTTTCACTCCATTATGAGCTTATTTTTAATGCCAACACCTTTTCATTGAAATTCATATATAGGCACATATACATACACACAAAGATATACATAATTCTACATATATTCAAAAGGATATACGTAAGTTTTAAGCAAAATAAGATAAAGATCTCCCTGTATGACTGACAATCTAAAAAACAGAACATGGCTACAAACATGTCGGAGAAGGCAATGGCACCCCAGTCCAGTACTCTTGCCTGGAAAATCCCATGGATGGAGGAGCCTGATAGGCTGCAGTCCATGGGGTCACTAAGAGTCGGATACGACTAAGCGACTTCACTTTCACTTTTTCACTTCCATTCATCGGAGAAGGAAATGGCAACCCACTCCAGCGTTCTTGCCTGGAGAATCCCAGGGACGGGGGAGCCTGGTGGGCTGCCGTCTATGGGGTCACACAGAGTCAGACATGACTGAGGCAACTTAGCGGCAGCAAAAACATGTACCTACTTATGTGCGCTCTCCCTATGGTGGAGTGTGCAGAAGTGCACAGAATATGCCTGGCAGTATCTTCTGAGTTCCATGCTAGTGAGCTCCATTCCTTGTTTTTACTTCCTTTAACCATTTCCTTCGGGCTTGGGTATTCATTATCTTTTAATATTTACTTATTTATTTGGCTGCACTGGGTCTTAGTTGCAGCAGCCAAACACTTTAGTTGCAGCACATGGTTTCTAGTTCCCCAACCTGGGACTGAACTTGGCCCCCTGCTTTAGGAGTGTGGAGTCTTAGCCACTGGACCACCAAGGAAGTGCCTGGGTATTCATTACTGACTGATGAATTCTATCAGTAGATATTTTGATGAGGAAGACTGACCGGTAATTTTCTTTTCCATATTGAAATTTGGCTGGATTTGGTACCAAGGCCAAAGTGGCCTCACAGAATAAGTTTTCCATTCTCTGAAATAATTTGTGCAAGTTTACTTCTTGAAAATTTGGTAGGACTCACCTGTAAAACAATCTGGGTCTGGAGTTTTCTTCATGTGAAAATACTAACTGCTGGTTGAATTTTTTAATAGTTTTAGAACTACTGGGGCTTTCCATTCTTTTTGAAACAGTTTGTCTATGGAAGGAGTTAATTCTGGAAAACTTAAAGCCTATATTTCTTTTACTATTACCTAACCACTCTCATTCTAACTGGGACTCGCAATTAGATATATATTAGATTTCCTCATACATCTATTTCTTTTTCATATTTTCCAATTCCTTTTCTCCCTCTGTTGGGGTGATAATGGCTGTACCATATCTAGTGCTACACACATTTACTGAGGTTTAAAATTTTAAGCAATTATATTTTCCATTTCCAGAAATTCCCTTTTATTTTCAAGCCTACCTGTTCATTTCTGATAGTCTTTTGTTGCTTACTCATCTTTGCAACTGCTTACATTGTTTCTTTAAACATTTGTAAATGGCTGTCCTATATTCTATAAGTGACAATTCTGACAGCCTTAAGACTCTCTCTCTCTTCAGTTCCTAAGACGTATCTGACTCTTTTGTGACCCCATAGACTGTACCCTGGCAGGCTCCTCTGTCCATGGGATTCTCCAGGCAATAATACTGGAGTGGGTTGCCATTTACTTCTCCAGGGGATCCTCCCGACCCAGGAATTGAACCCAGGTCTCCTGCATTGCAGGCAGATTCTTTACTGACTGAGCTATGACTATGGAGATCTAAATCTGTTCATTGTTTCTGCTGCCTCTCATTCATAATGGCTTACCTTCCAATGTGCAAAATGATCTTTAATTGTGAAATGATTGCTTTACCTGCAATCTGAATCACTAAAGATTTCCTCCAGAGACAATTGCTTCTTCTGCTCATGCTATATGTCCCAGGCTCAGATTCCTCACCTGGCCACTAGGCCAAGGCCCAATATCTTGGTAGCACTGTGATTTATACTTTTATCTGCCTTGTGCTTTCACTGCCCCTGATCTATTGCTTGCTGTATTTGTGGAGAGAGGATCCTTTGAAACTTCTACTACCTCTTCTGAGACCAGACATGCCTCTAAGAGTGTATCCCAGAGAGTCAAACTACCAGAAGCAGAAGTCTGACTGTGATGGTTTGCATGGTGTTGACTCAGTTAAGCTGGAACTCTGTTACCCTCAAATCCTCTCCTTCTGTGGCTGTGGGTTGAAAGAAACTTGTATAAGGTTTACAAGGCAGAGCGAAGCAATGGCCATTACTCTCTGAAAGGTGTTGCAGTCAGACATGGTGACAGAAGTACGCCAAGGTGCCCTGCAGGATGGAGCATGTCCTTGCTCCCCACTGTTCCATTTCCAGTTCTTCTCACTGCTTACACTGTTGGCCTACAGCAGCCTCACACCTATGACCAGACACATAAATAATATCAAACAGCTTCCCACAGACAGGCCCATGAGGGACACCATCTCTGGATGTGCTTGGCTCCTTTGGTGCCTGACTAGGTAAACCTTTCTCCAATCATGATTCCCCTCCCAGACCATCACCTTCTGAGCACCTTCTCAACTGCAAAAGATCTAATTCTGATAAAAATCATTTATCCCATAGTATTCATAATGTACCTTCTCTCAAGACTGCATGCTGCCTAATATCCCCTCAAGGCTTTTAATTTAGCTTTAATCACTCTGTATAGTCAAAGCTGTGGTTTTTCAGTAGTCATGTACAGATATGAAAGTTGAACCACAAAGAAGGCTGAGTGCCAAAGAACTGATGTCTTTGAATTGTGGTGCTGGAGAAGGCTCTTGAGAGTCCCTTGGACAGCAAGGAGATCAAACCAATCCATCCTAAGAGAAATAAACCCTGAATATTCATTGGAAGGAGCAATACTGAAGCCAAAGCTTCAATAATTTGGCCATCTAATGTGAAGAGCCGACTCATTGGAAAAGACTCTGATGCTGGGAAAGACTGAGAGCAGGGGGAGAAAGGAGCCTCAGAGGATGACATGGTTGGATGGCATCACCAATTCAATGGACATGAACTTGGGCGGACTCTGGGAGATAGTGAGGGACAGGGAGGTCTGGAGAGCTGCAGTTCATGGGGTTGCAAAGAGTCAGACACAACTTAGCGACTGAACAACAACAAATCAATTATTTGAGTGGGGGGAAAAAGTCCAGCATATCTACTTGAAGCTTTTGTTAAACCCACAAATCGTTACGGTGCCTCTACTATATGCCAGGCACTGTTTCAGTCTCTGAGGACATTAGAAAAAACTGCTTTCAGGGAAAGACAAATACATAAGAATCACTACGCTCTGAAATAAATTACAGAACTCAACCCAGACTCAGATGAGCGGCAGCCAGTTCAGCTGGTTTTGTCAGAGAAGACTTTCAAATGAAGTAACCCTTGAATCGAGTCTTCAAACAAGTTTCTCAAGCTTGTGAAAAATAAGGCCTCTTCTTTAAGAGAGTTTGATCTGTTTGTGAGCCGTGTATTGACAAATCTTCACCACTTTTCCCTATCCTAACTCAAAATATCTGCGCAGTAGCAGTCTGTACTATATTTAGTTTGTGAGTAGTGACTAAGTTTTTTTCAAAGCAATATCATTTGTCATATAAAATTCAAGTTGTTAACTTAAAATTAACTGATTTTATAGATCTTTATATGAAATTTGTAAATATGTTTTGCTTTTATAAGACTAATAAGCTTATACCTAATTTATGCATATACATATTTAAGTAACATCATTTAATTAATTCAAGTTGACACTAGATGCTATAAGAGCTGTTTTCTTTAGGAGAAACCTCTCCGTTGCTCAGGCTTAAGAACCATGAGGAATCGTCTTTAAGTACTCCCTCCCTTTTACCATCCTAACCCTCCTCCCCCAAGAGACAAACAATGACGGAGTCACAGTGACTTAATCATGAACCTTTCTTCTTCCCCACTCCATCTTCACTACGTCTACCTTTTCTGAGTCCCCGCAAAGGTTTATTATCACAGGGTCTATAGCATCAGATCACGCTCCTTCACATGGGGTCTCTGCACTGTGTTCTGATTTTCACTTGGTACAAGTGTGTCATTATATATCACCCTGCCACTGTTTTATATACATATATATATATATATGTATGCATACATACATATATATATGACAGCTTATCATAAATGCATGATCCCAACACAACCATCATAAACACATATGCCTTTGTGGGCAATGAAATATAATGGCAAGTTATAAAATGATCAACCTGATGACCCAGAATATGTTTACATTACATTTTTTAAAAATTATCAACAACAACAAAAAACAATGTTTAAATTGTTCTCATGAACAATCCACTCCACCTTGTTGAGTAAGGCCCACACAATGCATGGCACAGTAGCTCTCAACCTAGGCTATATCCTTGAATAAGGGATCTTCAGTTAAAAGTTTAGAAGTGTTAGTAGCCAATAATATTGCCTACTAAGGTAATTATTAGATTACCTTAACCTCTTATTAGATTACCTCTTAACCCCAAAGTAAGAAAATTAACTCAAGAAATTATATAGGGCAAAAAAGAGTGAGACGTTGTATTAATTATACTAAGTTTCGACAGTAATTATAAGGAGTTCCAATAACTCAGACAAAGCTTTCAAAAGGTCTGCTTTTCCCCATTCTCCTCCAGAGCTCAAATGGCCAGCGTACAGGAGCTCATGCCTATCCACCTCTCCCAGCTTATCCCCCTCCCTCCTCGGTCACATACTCCAGCTTCAGTTACCCTAGCAGCACAAGTTCTTCCGTTCATCATCACAACTAATCTGCCTTTCTTTTGCTTAGAAAATTCTTATTCCCACTCTTCCTTCTTGGTTCTTTCTCATCATACAATAACCTATCATTTAAAGAGAAGGAAACTCAAGGACTGTTTTGTTTTATTCATTACTAAAAAACCACCCCATAACAACAGGGCTATTATGCTGAGCAAATAAAATGTGGTCTCAAATATTTCAAGCCATAAAACTTGAAATCTTGCCATTTGCAACAACATGGATGGACCTTGAGGGCACTATGCTAGGTGAAAAAAAGGCACAGACAAATACTGTTTGACCTCACTTATATGTGGAATCTAAAAAATAAGCAATAAAAAACCAAATTCATAAATACCGAGGTGGAGGATCAGGGAAGGGGTGAAGGGGGTCAAAATGTACAAACTTACAAGAATAAGTTTATTTATTTTATAAACTTATTTATTTATTATAAATAATTTATAAATTATTTAAATTTATAAAATTATAAAAAATTTTCTAAATTTATTTATTTTATAAATTCTGGGGATGTAATGTGACTACAGCCTGGTGACTATAGTTGATAACACTGTATTATATAATTGAAAGTCAGTAAGGGAGTAGATCTTAAAAATTCTCAACACAGGAAAGAAAATGCAACTATGTGTGGTGATTTTAACTAGACATTACAGTGAGCATTTTGTAATATATACATATATTAAATTATAATGCTGTACATCTGAAATTAATGTACTATGTCAGTTATATTTCAATAAAAAATAAATTAAATAAGGTCCTAAGTACAGGCATACTTTGTTTTATTATGCATTGCTTTGTGCACTTTGTAGAGTGTTTTTTTACAAGTTGAAGGTTTGTGGCAACTCTTGAGTTGTCAGATGATGACTAGCATCTTTTAGCAATAAAGCATTTTTTAATTAAGGTATATATTGTCAATGAAAAGACAACCTACAGACTGGGAGAAAATATTTACAAATGATGCAACTGACAGGGGCTTAATTTCCAAATAAACAGATAATACAACTCAATAATAAAAAAACAAATAAATCAAAAACTGGGCAGATTATCTACATAGGTATTTCTCCAAAGAAGACATACAGATTGCCAATGGGCACATGAAAAGATCCTCAGCATCTTTAGAAAAATGCAAATCAAACTATCATGAGGTACCACCTCACATCAGTCAGAATCATCATCATCATCATACTCAGTTGCGTTCGACTCTTTGCAACCCCATGGACTGTAGCCTGCCAGTCAGAATGGCCATCATCAAAAAGTCTACAAATAGTGAACATTGAAGAGTTTGTGGAGAAAAGGGAACCCTCCTCTACTGTTGGTGGGAATGTAACAGTAGGGAGGGTCCTTAAAAAGCTAAACACAATTGCTGTATGATCCTAAAATCCCACTCCTAGGAATATACCCAGACAAAACTATAATTCGAAAAGACACACGCACCCCTAAGTTCACAGTAGCACTATTTACAATAGCCAGGACATGGAAACAATCTAAATATCCATCAACAGATGAATGGATAAAGAAAGAAAGATAGCGCTAAGTAGTGTCCAACTCTTGCAATCCCGAGGACTAACTGTAGCCTGCCAGGCTCCTCCGTCCTGGGACTCTCCAGGCAAGAATACTGGAGTGGGTTGCCATTTCCTTTTCCAGTGGATAAAGAAGGTGAGGTAAATACACACAAGAGAATATTACTCAGCCATAAAAATGAATGGAACCATGCCATTTGCAACATGGATGGACCTAGAGATTATCACACTAAACGAAGTATGTCAGAACAGAAAGACAAATACATATGATATCACTTTTATGTAAAATCTAAAATATGACACAAACTTATCTATGAAACAGAAACAAACCCACAAATATAGAGAATAGACCTGTGGTTGCCAAGGAGGAGGGGGTCAGGGAGGGATGGATTGGGATTTGGGGATCAGCACACGAAGCTATCATATACAAAATAAACAACAGGGTCCTATTGTATAACACAGGGAATTATAATCAATATCCTGTGATAAGCCATAATGGAAAAGAAAGTGAAAAGAAATTAACATAACATTGTAAAACAACTATATTTCAATAAAATAAAAAATTTAAAGGTGTATACTGTCTTTTTAGACATAATTCTATGGCACACTTGATGGACTACAGATAAACATAACTTTTATATACACTGGGAAGCCAAAAAATTAGTGTGACTTTCTTTATTGCAATATTGACTTTACTTGAGTGGCATGGAACTGAATCAGCTATATCTCTGGCTATGCCATGAGGTCTCATCTCACCAGGTTCAACAGTGGTTGAGATCTGGGGATCCAGTCTGTAGGACTAGTCAAAAGAGTGTGTTAAGATATTCAAGCCTAACATTTCTGACCCTGGCACCTCCAGATCCTGCCAGGACACTAACAAACTCCAAAAGATACCGACAAATTCCAACAGGTAGTAGATGTCACATGGTCAACATAGGCTCCTGAAAGTCTTCCACTGGAATGTTCATAGGTTCAGGCAGTTTATGAACTGGTAAGAGTTCCTCTGACTTACTGTACTGTACTTTCTGGAAACCCTTATTAGGACTAGTGGCTAATTGCAGGGGTCTATTAAACCCAATTAGAAGACTAGGACTAATATCTAATCAACATATCTAAAGCAATGTTTCACAAAATGTGATCCCCAACGGCATCAGCATCATCTGAGAACTTGTTAGAAAAGCAAATTATGGGGTCCTACCCTCCACACAATGAATCAGAAATTACGGGGATGAGGCTCAACAATCTGTATTTAACAAGACTTTCAGGTAATTCTGATGTACAATTAGGTTTAAGAACCACTGATCAAAGGCAGGACTTTCCCAGTAGCTCAGCTGGTAAAGAATCCACCTGCAATGCTGAAGACCCCAGTTCGATTCCTGGGTTGGGAAGATCCTCTGGAGAAGGGAGAGGCTCCTCACGCCAGTATTCTTGGGCTTCCCTGGTGGTTCAGACAGTAAAGAAGCTGCCCGCAATGCAGGAGACCTGAGTTCGATCCCTGGGTGGGGAAGATCCCCTGGAGGAGGGCTTGGCAACCCACTCCAGTATTCTTGCCTGAAAAATCCCCATGGAGAGGGGAGCCTGGCGGGCCCCACTCCATAGGGTCACAAAGAATCAGACACAGCTGAGCGACTAAGCACAGCACAGATCAAAGGCATCCTGAAAAGACTTGGTCAGCATTACCAAGAAGCAGCATAGTAGTAAACAATCTGGTAGACCACACATCAAAAAATTCCAAGAATATGGCACACTGATGGAAAAAGTAATCAATAGACACTTCTATGTTTGTTTTCTAAGAACTGGGTGCCAGAAACACATGGAACCACTTAGTTCTCTGGTCTAAGTAGTTGGCCACAATTTGGGTCCAGATCTGGACAGAAAGCAGGGGTATTAAAAAGGTCTAAGAAGCAACCACCCAAAAAAGTTCCAGAACACATCAGATTTTAATATTTTATGGTAGAACTGGTCATTCTCATGCTCCACTGCATATCATGGTACATTGAAAACATAACCATCTGCTCTAAATACATTCCTACCCTGTCTGTAAAAAAAAAAAATGTTATCCCCTAAATAAGGTACACATTTAAAAAGACGTCATTGATGTTTATGAATCTGTGTTTTTTGTAAATGCAAGGGCCATTAACTGCATTCACAGCTGTGGCCTTCTCTCTGCTAGAGTATATTAAGCTGCCAGTAATTCATTCTCTGTGAGAGCCAAGGGGAAAAGCCTCCTTTCGTCCCTCTTTATGTAGTGGCTCCCATACGTTCTCATACTCCAGCAGCACAGGAAATCTGTTCCCTTGGAATTTTGTCAATAAATAACAAACAAAAAGCGAGAAATCACACTCTCCAAGATAACCAACAATATTAATCAAAAAAGAATGGGTGATGTACATGACAGAGAAATACAGAACTAACAATCAAATACACCTAGGGCCCCAGTTTTAGAACTCTAGACTTAGCTAACAAGAAGAATCCCTTTCTAGGCTAATTCCCAAAATTATGAAGAATTGGATTCTACAGCTTCAGGCAGCTGTGTACTTAACTGACGGGGAAAATGGAAAAGGCAGTGAAATTCACCTTTGGTGCCCCATTACCCTCCCCACTTCTTTCTGTAACCCTCTTCCACCCCCAGGTAAACCTTCTTTGCCACCCACATTCAATCAGTCAAATAACTCCACTTTTGCAATGTTTCACCCATCACCTTGACCCAAATGTCTAAAGCTGTATAAAAACAGCATTGTCAGACTTCATAAATGTGCAATGATGACTCAAACTGAAAAGAGACAGTCTGTCACAAGGGAAACAGAGCCTGTCAAAGAAACTCATATTAAAATCGAGTAGGTCTCAAATGATAGGTTAGAGTGTTTTATTTTTAGAGCTGAGTTTCATATTTTGTACTGTTTCTCAAAAACTAAATTTTAATAAAAGTGACTTCATTATAAAAACCAGAACTAGTATTTTACTATTACGAATCATTTAGATTTTATATTTGTCACTAATTAAGACAGCTTCTATTTTTAAAGAATTTTAGTTTCTAGACTATTCTGCTTACTCTTAAAACTACATAGCAAATAACTTTTTGCCCCATAAAGCACTCCATCCTTTTGTCATATCTGATATACACTAATTTATATGGTTTTTATGTTCAAATACCAGTCACTTAACAGTTAGTAAAACCGGGTACGCTGCCTTCATGCTCCCTTCAGCGAAATCATTCTCAACAGTTTAAACATATATCTTTGAATCATCTAGGAGACAAGTTTCCAAGTTTTCTTTGAATGTTCCTCTTCCTTCATCTCTTCTCTTTTTTCTCTTTCTGTTTCTCCATTACAACAAAAGGTCTAAGGATGAATAATCTAAGGATGAAGGGTGTGATTCAGAGAATCTCTATCAGGATGTGGACTTGAAGAAAAGTGTGAGACTTGAGATTCTCATTCGTCTTGCCAGGTGTGGACGTCCCCTTGGTGCTCTCTTCATCATCTTGCTGGTGGGGTCACAGTGCTGTGTGGAAACCTCCAGGCTGCCCCAGGAGGAGAATGATCAGCTTCTGAGAACAGGCAGGAACAGCATGCCCCCACAGTCCTGCCAGGAAAAGCAGATGGCAACCCAGGCTGCCTGAGCTCTCTCCTACCCCTCTAAACTGTATCCTCAGACAATGTTAAGAGGGAAGCAGTAAAGCCCCTTGGGTAGAACTCAGTTGATATGCCCTGGCCTTTTTCCACTAAGACCTAATAAAAGGAAGGCCTCCCACAGTAAGGTGTTCCAGCCGAGAGAAGGGGTACGCTGGTGAGGCAGGAGGGTTGCCAGCCTCCAGCTCCAGCTTCCAGCCTCCAGCTCCAGTTTCCAGCCTCCCTAAGTAACTGGTAGTTTTCCATCAGGCAACATGAGGCCCTCCCCAAAGCGACCCAGTGGTGTTCAGCTAATTATGCTGGAAAAGCTAACAGATTACAACTCATCAATGTAAAAGGAGATCAGCATAGCTTTCTGGGAAGCAAAGACTCCTTCACAGAGAAAAGAAAGCTATGAAGATAATAAGAAAGAAAAGAGACCTAGGAAGAAAAGTTCAGGACATTTGGAAGGAAACTATAAAACTTAGAACTTCAAATGAATAGAGACCAACCTGTACACAAGATATAACTATGACTAAAAAGAGAAGGCTACAAATATGAATGAATAACTGTGTTTAAGTCTTTGAAAACTATTTTACAATTTGCTAAAAATGGAAGAAGGCATAGGGTAAAGAATGAAGGGCTTAGAGGTTTATACAAGGAAAAGAAGCTTATGACAGTACAGACTGATAGAAATCAAAATGAGTTATTGAGTAGCTATAGATTTTATTTATTTAGAGAAGTATAAAAAGTGAATTCAAACAATCTTCATCATATATTACCTACTATTTGTCTAGTATTTTATGGTTATACATAAAATGTCCTGACTACTTTGTAGGGTTGTTACAAGTATCAAATAAGATAATACCCCTGGACCAGACTGGGAAAGAACTCTGGTTCTTTCCATTCAGTCAGATTTGTTGAGTGACTATTACCCACTCTCAAGTATGTTACAAATGGCATCTAGTTTAACCCCTACAATATTCCTGTGAGATCAGTGGAAACATAATGTTGTTTATTTTACCCAAAGGCCCATAAAAGCCAACGGTGTAGTTCTAGGTCACAGAGGTAGGCACTAAGACGGTGTGAAGCATAAGCTGCCTGTAAAAGCATTTTCAAAAGCTGTTAGTGCTGGTTCCCACCTCAGAAAATTCATTCACAATATTCTTTACTACAATAAGGGTGGGGAAGAAAAGAAACAGAAGGACTTTTTAATCCAGTTCATTTACTTGGAAGAACAAGTATATCTTGTGACATCTTCCCAACGTTTGAGAATCTGAGACATTTGTTATGTTTGAGAACAGCTGCCCAAATGTTTTCATATAACCACTCTCAACCCACAGTGCTGATAAACTAAGGCAGACTGTGTTGCATTGATTACACTGAAACAAAAAGCTGCCTCTTCACCATGACAGATAACCGAAATGTTTTTTGAATAAATATCTTTGATTTGTTAAGTCACACAGTCAGCTGTCATTTTTATGCATCAAAACAGATAGTCTTTCTTGAGTATAAAAAAAAATCACAGATATTTTGTAATAAAACGTTAAGCAAACCTGTATCTCTGAAAGGTCAAGCTTCAACTACTGACTCTAAATATCTGTTATCACCAATAAAGGTAACGTCAATGATGTAACTGAAATTTTTTTTTTTGACTTGCAGATACTCTGTAATTGAATTGCTGTTTTGGAAGAGCACCAGCAAAATTAAGTTCTAAATTTGATTTTTTTTTTTTGCCCTGGCTTGCATTTGAACTCTTGCTCTTTATTTTTTTATTACTTTACAATATTGTATTGGTTTTGCCATGAAATTTCTTAATAAGAGTCAACTCTACATTATTCAGCTTTTGATTATTCAGGTTGTAAGAAACTTCTACCAAAGATAATGGGAGAGGCCAAAGAAAACCAATGTTAAATACCCATTTAGGCAGACAGTCACAACAGTTCTGAACAAAAAGACATGGAGAGAATAGAAAGCAGTAATGAAGAAAAAGGAACAGCGCTGGTGTGGGCCAGACAGATTTGCTCTATCTGCTTTAGTTTGCATGGTAGATCATTTTACATGTAATTTAGTACAATGGAAATGGATTCATAATGAAATGAAGTGACGTATCCAAAATCGTAAATACGAGTAGAAGCCAAGGCTTGAATCCAGCTATCTCAAGATTCCAGAGCTCAAATGACCAGAGCACAGGAGCTTGTGCCTACCCACCTCTCCCCACCGATTCCCCTCCCTCCCAGCTCATAGACTCCAGCTTCAGTTACCCCAGAGGACAAGTTTGTCCCTTCATCATGACAACAAATTTACCTTTTCTTTTGCTCAGAAAATTCTTGCTCCCATTCTACCTCGCTGGCTCTACCTCATTCTTCAATTTTCAACGTAAGTATCACTTCCTCAGAGAGTGGTACCCAAACCCAAAATATGATCCCCTGATACATGTCTCCAAGGCACCCAAGTCTTTTCCACTTCACCCATCATGTTCTGTGATTACACATTGAATTGTTTCCTCCTTTGATACCTCCTTCCCCACTGAACTACAAGCAGTACAGAGATTACATTTGTCTGCTCTTTACTTTCTATCTAGTGCCCAACACACAGCAATATACCACAAATGTTTTTAAACAAATGAGAAAGTGAGATATAGGAACTGTGTAAAATTAGCCATTATCTAAAATGAAAGAGAAAGTCACTCAGTGATGTCCTACTCTTTGTGACCCCATGGACTATACAGTCCATGGAATTCTCCAGGCCAGAATACTAGAGTGGGTAGCCTTTCCCTTCTCCAGGGGATATTCCCAACCCAGGGATCCAATCCAGGTCTCCCGCACTGCAGGCAGATTCTTTACCAGCTGAGCCACAAGGGAAGCCTGTATCTAAGATGTCCCTAATTCTCGTCTATCTAATAAGGTTAAGTTGTTGTTGTTCAGTCGCTAAGTCATGTCTGACTCTTTGTGACCCTATGGATGACAGCTTGCCAGGCTTCCCTGTCCATCACTATCTCCCAGCAATTGCTCAGACTCATGTCCACTGAAGTAGATGATGACATCCAACCATCTCATCCTCTATCTCACCCTTCTCCTCTTGCCCTCAGTCTTTCCCAGCATCAGGGTCTTTTCCAGTGAGTCAGTTCTTTGTGTCAGGTGGCCAAAATATTGGAGCTTCAGCATCAGTTCTTCCAATAAATATTCATGGTTGATTTCCTTTAGAATTGACTGGTTTGATTCCCTTGCTATCCAAGGAACTGTCAAGGTTAAGTTAGCCAAGAGCATTTAGAATTTATGGTGGTAGAGGATTTCTTAGGCTATTACTAGGGTCCCAAAATGGGATATTAACCATGAGAAGAGACTACTATCTGCTTTATCAAAAACTCACTGACCAACACATACATGAGAAAGCCATGAAAAACCCCCTGACCCTGCAGCCCCTCACCACACTGGGAAATCATCATTGTCTTAAGGACTGACTGTCACTCCCTTGATCAAGAAGCCACGTTTTTTCTTATTAACCTCACAGTCATCATAGCACAGCTGATCTGGGTTCCCAAAAGACAGTCTGATTAAACCACGTGCACAGTCTCATTACCAACTCTTCAACATTAATTACTGAAAACTAATCCAGGCTTAATCCTTTAAGGCTTTATACTTAAAGACACAAGCCTGGCCTTCCAATGATGTTCCTGGTTTTTATTGTAGGCTTCACTCAGAATAAAATTTGCTTAGGTAACTTCCTATGATTAAAAAGCTAACGCATTCTAGTTAAGCAAAGATGAAACACAAAAGCAAATTACCTCAGTTTTCTATTCAGTTCTGTTACTATCCAACTACCTGTACTTGGGAGGCCAAATGGTTTTAAGCCCTGTCATTTAACCTGTTTAATTCTCCTATCTGTAAAATTTTAATTATCATTCTGACAGATGCATAGCTGGTCTGAGTGCTTTTGAGATTCTCATAGATATGTGAGTGATTGACCTTTGCTGTCACTCTGCAGCTCTAAGATCAGAAAAGATCCTAGACTAGACTGTGCTAACCTGGGGAAAGTGAATGCGTTGAAAGACAGTGTGGTGCTCACTCCTGCAGCCCATAGACTAAAACTGGGACTATACAGAGAAGAAGATTCTTATCAAAGAAACGAACATATGAAGTCTTAACCTGATGGTTACCTGGACCATAATTATTTGGACTTTGGGGGAATAATCAATTTTTAAGTTTTAAATTTCTTAAGCAAACTTCTTTTCACCTTTCTTATAACATCCATCCCTGGACATTTCGTATTCCAAATGCTTGTGATGCTAAAATGTGAAGTTCATTTTATGGGATGTTCCCTCACCCCACTCCTGTACTCTTGCCTGGAAAATCCCATGGAAGGAGGAGCCTAGTGGGCTGAAGTCCATGGGGTCGCTAAGAGTCGGACATGACTGAGTGACTTCACTTTCACTTTTCACTTTCATGCATTGGAGAAGGACATGGCAACCCACTCTAGTGTTCTTGCCTGGAGAATCCCAGGGATAGGGGAGCCTGTGGGCTGCCATCTCTGGGGTCGCACAGAGTCGAACACGACTGAAGCGACTTAGCAGCAACAGCAGCAGCATGCGCTGTAATCCACCTTTGGTAGTTATTTAAGAACATTAAACCCTCATTTAAATCTCTCTCTCACACACACATATATATCCTTGTGTGTCATTCTTGGCCCCTGGGCAAGGATGACACACGAAATTGTGAAGTATTCCGTATTTTGAAAACTAGAAAAATAAGATATTCGTGTACACTATATTATGCCTCTATATTATGTCTCTATGGCCATATAATACCAGGATGGATGAACTGATCATAAAGATGCAGCTGGGCTTGCTGGTGGGGTAGATGTCACTTGCCATTGCTAAGTGACACTTCCCACAAGTCCCAGGGTAACCCTCATTCAGACTCAATCATATACAATGATGCTCCAGCCCTCTTTGGAAGGTCCAGAGGCTTATACATTGTGTCTGTCACTGAAGAATATTGTTGACATCTCTACTGTGTATCCTGAGAGCACTTCGTTTCATCTGAGTCCTTTAGATAAAAATACCTTGACTCGTTTCCTAGAGAGTATCTGCGTCTGGACTCTTCATTAGTCAGAACCTGTTGATACTTGTTGACTGTCGATACCTGTTGACTGTTGATATTTGTCAACATAGTGGTAACATAGGTTCCAATGGGCTTTGGGAAAATGAAAAAGTATTTCATAAACATGGGTGATTATGACCAGCTGCCTACAAAGCTGAATGTTTTGAGCTCCAATATCTTTTCTATAAAAAATAGGTATGATATGGTATTTGCAAGAGGCTCCAATTCAGACTCTACTACCACTTACAGATTTTGTGTCTTAGAAAAGTCACAGGACTGGAATGCAAAGTAGGAAGTCAAGAGATATTTGGAGTAATAGGCAAGTATGGTCTTAGAGTATGAAATGAGCAGGGCAAAGGCTAACAGAGTTTTGCCAAAAGGACACACTGGTCAAAGAAAACACCCTCTTCCAACAACACAAGAGAAGACTCTACACATGGACATCACTAGCTGGTCAATACTGAAATCAGACTGATTATATTCTTTGCAGCTAAAGATGGAGAAGCTCTATACAGTCAGCAAAAACAAGAATGGGAGCTGACTATGGCTCAGATCATGATCTCCTTATTGCAAAATTCAGACTTAAATTCAAGAAAGTAGAGAAAACCACTAGACCATTCAGGTATGACCTAAATCAAATCCCTTACGATTATACAGTGGAAGTGACAAATAGATTCAAGGGATTAGATGCGATAGACAAGAGTGCCTGAAGAACTATGGATGGAGGTTCATAACATTGTATAGGAGACAGTGACCAAAACCATCCCCAAGAAAAAGAAATGCAATGAGGCAAAATGCAAGTGGGCTTTACAAAAAACTGAGAAAATAAGTGAAAGGCAAAGGAGAAAAGGAAAGATAAACCCAAATGAATGCTGAATTCCAAAAAATAGCAAGGAGAGATAAGAAAGCTTTCCTAAGTGAACAATGCCAATAAACAGAGGAAAACAATAGAATGGAAAAGACTAGATATCTCTTCAAGAAAATTAGAGATACCAAGGGAACATTTCATGCAAAGATGAGCACAATAAAGGACTGAAATAATATGGACCTAACAGAAACATAAGATATTAAGAACTGGTGGCCAGAATACACAGAAGAACTGTACAAAAAAGGTCTTAATGACCCAGATAACCACGATGGTGTGATCATTCACCTAGAGCCAGCCATCCTGGAGTGTGAAGTCAACTGGGCCTTAGGAAGCAATACTATGAACAAAGCTAGTGGGGCTGATGGAATTCCAGTTGAGTTATTTCAAATCCTAAAAGATGATGCTGTGAAAGTGCTGCATTCAATATGCCAGCAAATTTGGAAAACTCAGCAGTGGCCACAGGCCTGGAAAAGGTCAGTTTTCATTCAATTCCAAAGAAGGGCAATAGCAAAGAATGTTCAAACTACCATACAACTGTGCTCTTTTCACATGCTACCAAGGTAATGCTCAAAATATTTCAAACTAGGCTTCAACAGTATGTGAACCAAGAACTTCCAGATACATGCTGGGTTTAGAAAGACAGAAGAACCAGAGATCAAATTGCCAACATCTCTCGGATCATAGAAAAAGCCAGGAAACTTCAGACAAATGTCTACTTCTGCTTCACTGACTACACTAAAGCCTTTGACTGTCTGAAAGTGAAGTGAAAGTGTAAGTCACTCAGTTGTATCCAACTCTTTGTGACCCCATGGACTATATAATCCATGGAATTCTCCAGGCCAGAATACTGGAGTGGGTAGCCTTTCCCTTCTCCAAAGGATTTTCCCAACCCAGGGATCGAACCCACGTCTTCCACATTGCAGGCGGATTCTTTACCAGCTGAGCTACAAGGGAAGCCCAAGAATACTGGAATGTGTAGTCTATCTCTTCTCCAGGGGATCTTCCTGACCCACGAATCGAACCGGGGTCTCACTCATTGCAGTTGGATTCTTTACCAACTGAGCTATGAGGGAAGCTGTGTGGATCACAGCAAATTGTGGAAAATTCTTAGATAGATGGGAATACCAGATCACCTTACCTACCTTCTGAGAAACCTGTATGCAGGTCAAGAAGCAAGAGTTAGAACCAGACATGGAAAAACGGACTGGTTCTAAATTGAGAAAGGAGTACGTCAAGGCTGTATATTGTCACCCTGCTTATTTAACTTATACGCAGAGTACATCATGCAAAATGCCAGGCTGGGTGACTCACAAGCTGGAATCAAGATAGCTGGGAGAAATATCAATAACTTCACATATGCAGATGACACCACTCTAAAGGCAGAAAGCAAAGAGGAACTAAAGAGTTTCCTGATGAAGGTGAAAGAGGAGAGTGAAAAAGCTGGCTAAAACTCAACATTCAAAAAACTAAGTCATGGCCTCTGATCCCATCACTTCAGGGCAAATAGATGGGGAAAAAATGGAAACAGTGACAGACTTTCTTTCCTTGGGCTCCAAAATCGCTGTGGATGATGACTACAGTCATGAAATTAAAAGACACTTGTTCCTTGGAAGAAAAGCTATGACAAACCTAGACAGTGTATTAAAAAGCAGAGATATCATTTTGCCGACAAAGGTCCACATAGTCAAAGCTATGATTTTTCCAGTAGTCCTGTACAGATGTGACAGTTGGACCAAAAGAAGGCTGATCACTGAAGAATTGATGTTTTCAAACTGTGGTGCTAGAGAAGACTCTTGAGAGTCCCTTGGAGAGCAGTGAGATCAAACCAGTCAATTCTAAAGGAAACCAACCCTGAAGCTGAAGCTCCAATACTGTGGCCACCTGATATGAAGAGCTGAACCACTGGAAAAGACCCTGATGCTGGGAAAGATTGAGGGCAGGATGAGAAGTGGGCAGCAGAGGATGAGATGTTTGGATGGCTCACCATCTCAAAGGACATGAATTTGAGCAAACTTCAGGAGATGTGACTGACAGGGAAGCTTGGTACGCTGCAGTTCATGGGGTCACAAAAAGTCAGACACGACTGAGCAACTGAACAACAATAACACATTCTCCCAGAACCTATCTTCACCTGAAAAGTGGAAATTCAATAACAGCAGTACCTATTTCAAAAGACTGCTGTGAGGGCAGATGTTAATATGGGGAGTATTCCTACTGCTGTTGTCAGCACAGTGAAGGTGCTAATATTTGAATCTGAAATCAGAAATCCAAAAGTTCGAAAGAAATAATTGAGTTTAACAGCTCTGTACTTAACAGAATATTTTTTTGATGAAAATAACAGAAAACTGAACTCGAACTGGTTAAATGCTCATGGGGATTCACTGGTACATGTAACTGAAAGGTCCATAGGAAACGCCAGCATCAGGCATTGTTTACGTAAGGTCCAGCTCGACTTCTCTGCAGTTCTCCTGGTTCTGCTCACCTCTACGGGAGGCCTCTCCCGCAGGCTGGCTCCCCCCACTGCTGTACTAAGCCTACTAGCAGCTACCAAGGCAACATACTTTCTCCTTCACATCCAGGGAAGAGAGAAAGTGACTTCTCACAATGAACGAGAGTCCTCAGCTTTGGAGGCCCTTGAACTAGCCGTTGTGACCAGGTCAATGCCATGTCCTGTTGTGCAGGAGCGGACAGGCTGAGTGGAGAGGTGTCACATAGTGGGGAAAGATGTCATGAATGTCACAAAGACAACCAGGATGTCCACTACATTAACACAATATATGCTTAGTGGATGACAATGTATTCCAAGAGTTTTGTTTTTAAGGAAAAAAAAAAAGTACCTATGAAGAAATATTGGATTCTGAGGTTTCTAGGATCCTAATACAGAGAAGGCAATGGCACCCCACTCCAGTACTCTTGCCTGGAAAATCCATGGATGGAGGAGCCTGGTAGGCTGCAGTCCATGGGGTCGCACAGAGTTGGACACGACTGAAGCAACTTAGCAGCAGGATCCTAATAAGCCCAGGGCTTCCCTTGTGGCTCAGATGGTAAAGAATCTGCCCACAATGTGGGAGACCCAGGTTCAATTCCTGAGTCGGGAAGATCCCCTGGAGAAGGGAATGGGTACCTATTCCAGTATTCTTGCCTGGAGAAGTCCATACACAGAGGAGCCTGGCAGGCTACACAGTTCATAGGGTCACAAATGGCAGGGAGTACCAATAGATAAGGACTTCCCTGGGGGTCTAATGGTTAAGACTTGGCCTTCCAATGCAGGGGGTATAGGTTCCACCCCTGGTCAGGGAGCTAAGACCTCACATGTCTCATGGCCAAAACATAAAACAGAAGCAATACCGTAGCAAATTCAACAAAGACTTTTGGGGCTTCCATGGTGGCTGAGACAGTAAAGAATCCTCCTGTCAATGCAGATGACATGGATTCAATCCCTGACTCAGGGATCTCCCCGGAGATCCCTAGGTTTCCCCTGGTGGGCTACAGTCTCTACAGTCACAAAGAGTAGGACATGACTGAGTGACTAACACTTTCACTTTTCAGGAGCAGGCAAGGAGCTGGCCGGGACTCTGATCTGCCCAACAGAAATACCAGACTGTAACCCTCCAATTCCTACAAATCTGAAATCAAATGGAGAAACAAGGATAAAACTTTCCCAGAACTGGGAAGTGGTTTTTAACAATGAAAGCTCCTCTCCTCGCTTTTCCACAGGAAATCCATGGACACTCAGTCAACACCACTGGAAAGGCAGAAGCACTGACAAAAACGTGGTCTCTACTTAGAAAGAAAGTATGGAGAAGGCAATGGCACCCCACTCCAGTACTCTTGCCTGGAAAATCCCACGGATGGAGGAGCGTGGTAGGCTGCAGTCCACGCGGTCTTGAAGAGTCAGACACGACTGAGCAACTTCACTTTCACTTTTCACTGTCATGCATTGGAGAAGGAAATGGCAACCCACTCCAGTGTTCTTGCCTGGAGAATCCCAGGGACGGGGGAGCCTGGTGGGCTGCCATCTCTGGGGTCGCACAGAGTCGGACACAACTGAAGCGACTTAGCAGCGGATGCAAACTATTACATTTAGAATGGATAAACAAGGTCCTATTGTAACAGCACAGGGAACTATATTCAATCTCCTGGGACAAACCATAATGGAAAAGAACACAAAAAAGAATGTAGATATGTGTACAGTTGAGTCACTTTGTTGTAATACAGAAATTAGCACAAAATTGTAAATCAACTATACTTCAATAAAAAAACAGAAAATTAAAAAAAAAAGAAAGAATGAAAGTAAAAGTCCCAGAACCAACCTCTTAAGGTGATATCCTTTTGCCTAAATAATTTATTTGCCTGGGCCTGAAGGGCTCATTTGATTGTAAGATACTGAGAGCCACTCAAGATATGTAAGTCAAAAAAAGGAATTTATTGGATGAAAACCAAGTATTTCCCAGCAAGCAATTAAAGTGGGCCTCAAAAGGGACTGGATTCACTTGACCAGGAAGTGAATGTTGACTAGCTTTAGTCTCCTCTCTGTCACAATCAGCTTTCCTGGGTCAGCTTGTTCATGGGTCAGCCTTGGTTTTATGTAGTCCTTATTCAAGAGCTGCTTCTACATTTAGGGTCAGGTATCTGATGCTGGGAGGGATTGGGAGCAGGAGGAAAAGGGGATGACAGAGGATGAGATGGCTGGATGGCATCACCAACTCGATGGACGTGACTCTGAGTGAACTCCAGGAGATGGTGATGGACAGGGAGGCCTGGTGTGCTGCGATTCATGGGGTCGCAAAGAGTCAGACACAACTGAGCGACTAAACTGAACTGATCTGTCTTTGGCGTAAGAGTGATGGTTGGGGAGGGCATGATCACCAGGTGAGTTCTGCTGCACACTTGGGAGGAGCTATGTCAGCAGACTCTGAGAAGGGGATGAGCAGAAGAGTTAGAGTAACCAACACATGTTAGAAGTGTCAGTCCTTTCTTTTCTATTACAGTACAGTCAGCATCACGTGATTTCATAAAACCATCAGAGAAATCAAAACCAGTAAAGGAACATGGACTAAGTCTAGATAATTAACCTCTCAGCAGAGATTTCTGCTGGGCAGATCAGAGTCTCTGCCAGTCTACATTCTTATGTATCCTGTATGCAGCACAATTTCTTAGTTCTGCATTTTTCTTACCTGCCACGTACAGACACTCATGCTTGTCCTTGTATTTCACAGGACTGGAGAAAGGATAAAGTAATAATTGATGTGAAAGTACTTTAAATCATTAAAATGATGTTATTTACACTCTGCACACTATCATGCATCTCTTCTGAATTCTAACTGAAACCCCACTGTTTCCAAGAGCTCAAGGATTATTCATCAAAATAACCGTTTGGGGTTAGTTCTCCTGGGTGGATCTTATATCTACCACATAGCTGTGCAGAAGAGCGTTCTACAAGTTATATAGCACATATATAGCTATGTGCACAGCAGGCATGAAAGAGAAGCACTACAAAGGTTATGAGAGTTGGACCACAGAGAAGGCTGAGCGCTGAAGAACTAACTGATGCTCTTGAACCCTGATGCTGGGAAAGATTGAAGGCAGGAGGAGAAGCGGATGAAAGAGGACAAGATGGACTGGACGGCATCACTGACTCGATGGACGTGAATTTGAGCAAACTTTGGGAGATGGTGAAGGACAGGGAAGCCTCCCTGAAGGACAGGGAGCCAACAGAAGCTCAGACGGTAAAGAATCTGCCTGAAATGCAAGAGACCCAGGTTCGATCCCTGGGTTGAGAGAAGGAGATGGCAATCTCCTTCAGTATTCTTGCCTGGAGAATTCCACAGACAGAGGAGCCTGGCGGGTCCATAGGGCTGCAGAGTCGGACACAGTTGAGTGACTAACACACTTATCAGTAACTGGTTATCCGGTCTCAGGTATCTCAGTCGGCTTCTCCTGGCCTGCTTCCTAATTTGTAAAATGAGGAAATTTTTAGGTACTAAAATGTAGGTAGTAGGTATTCTCTAATGCATCAGTTCCATCACTCTGTGTTCCAGACAGGGCTCGAGTCTTAAAGAGCTACTGTACCTAGAAAAAGTTACTTCTCAAAGGGGAGGTGAAAGAAAGCACAGTATTTCTCACATGTTTATTTTCTGAGTACATTTAAAGTCTAAATCTTATTTAATGTCTGAGGCAACATGTTTTCATGTCTGAGGAGATCATGTCCATCTTCTTCATCCCCATCACGAGGGAAGCAAAAGTGGAAACACCAAAACAAATTTTTAAAATTTTAAATTGAAAAACAGCTCTACTACCAAAACGACTGAAAAAACGAAGTCCATGAAAAAAACACAAGCAAACGCCAAACAGCAAAATTCCAGTCTGTCAAATACAGTTATGTGTGATTAACACTTCACAGTTGAATTATTTAAACTCAGCAACTAGCAGGCCCAAGCAAACAAACATCATCCAGTACAGAAATCATCATCCCAATTAAGCCACAATCCAAAACAAATTTCTGAACAAAGGGAAAAACTTGTTGCTTCAAAAGAACAAACAGGAACAGATCAGAAATTTCTTTAGCCTTTGTAGGAATAAGTTAGGCTAACAAATGTCCCTTTCATCTTAAACAGGGCTTCACTGGTGGTTCAACAGTAAAGAATCTGCTTGCAATGCAGGAGCTACAGGAGACACAGGTTCAATCCCTGGGTCAGGAAGATCCCCTGGAGGAGGGCATGGCAACCCACTCCAGTATTTTTGCCTAGAGAATCCCATGGAGAGGATCCTGGTGGGCTACAGTCCATGGGGTCACAAAGAGTCAGACACGACTGAAGCGACTTAGCACGCATGAAATTTTAAGCAACTTCTGCCAAGGGATTCAAATTTCCTAGAATAATCTAAAGCAGCCCTTCCCAATCCATTCCCAAGCCCTAATAACCTAAGGCATCCATTGTATTCAAAGAACTGACTTATCTCCTTTGCATCTAGACAGGAACTTCCTATGTACCATCCATGACGGAACTGAGAAAATAGTCAAATCATATCTTAAAACTCCAATTCAGAAAGGCTGACTTAACAAACTTAATACTCAGCACTCTCTGCTCTTCATCTCTTTACAGTCATTTGCAGTTCTTACAAGCCACAGAAATATGCAATGCTAACATAAATTGAGTAGACATCTGCTTCTATCAATTTATTAAAGACTTATTGATCTCCTTTAAACTAAATATTACATATAGCTTTATTTGCCATGCAGTTTTTGCTGGGTTTTTGTTTGTTCACAACTTATTCAAAACTTCCATAGTGGCTGAGATAATGACAGCACCAGTCAAAAAAAAATAATAAGTTGTATATTTTAAGTATTTAGAAACTGCTTTCAAGTACTGTGAGATATACCAAATTAGTAATTCAAATAGTATCACTGAGAATTGAGTTTTTTAATTGAAATATAGTTGATTTACAGTATTATATTAGTTTCAGGTGTTCAGCATAGTGATTCAGTACGGTTACAGATAACACTCCATTAAAAGTTATTATAAGATAATGGCTATAATTCCCTGTGCTATACCATATATCCTTGTTGTTTATCTATTGATACATAGTAGTTTTGATAGCTAAAATAAAAAACACAATAGAAAGAATGGAGAGCAGACTGATACAGAACACTTAAGTGATCTAGAAGATAGAATAATGAAACCCCTCAATCACAACAGCAAATTTTTTTAAAATGAGCAATCTAAGACCTCTGGAATAACACTAGGCATTTCAGTATTCACATTATAGAGGTTCTAGAAGGAGGAGGAAGAAACGGATTGAAATTGAAATTGTATTTTAAAAAATTATGACTGAAAATCCCCTTCATGGATTACACCTTGTTGTGGTGAAGGGGCTTGCTAACTCAATGAAGCCCAAACAGACCCACACCCAGACATATCATAATTAAAATGGCATAGGTTGATAAAGAGAGATTTCTAAAGGCAGCAGAAGTAAAACAAAGAGTCTTATATAAGGGAATCCCCATAAGGCTATCAAATGATTTCTTGGGAGAACTGAGATTTTTAAGTATATTTGAAAAAAGGAGGTAAAAATTCACAAGTTTAAGTAAACACTCTATAGTTCTGAGTTGGAATTAGAAGTACCCACATGAACCCATGATGTAGTTAAGAGAAAAAAAAAAAATTATCTCTATCTTTGTCCACTAAAAAAGGCCTGTAAACAAAGACCAACTCAGTATCAATGGGCATGTTTAGTACCTACATTACAATCTCTAAATACCATTTCCCATTAAAATGAATCAGAGTTCCTTGGTGAACTAGCTAATTCTATAAGCTGGGCAGGAAATTTTCATGATGAGCCAGAAACATCTTGTTATACAAAAGAGGAGGAAGCTGTTATCAAAGACTACTAGAATCAATGTCAAAAGGACTCAGGAGTAAACCAGAAAAGGTTTCACAGATCACAAATGGGCCGATTTGAAGATGAACTAGGACAACTACACAAAGACTGAAACACATCAAATATGCAAACATTCATGAGTTCTTAACAACACTTTAAAAAGGCAAGAATAAACAAACGGTCACTTTTGGAAAGTGAATGAAAACCAACTTTTGTTGCTGTTGTTCTTTTTAATTTATTACGGTGAAATACACATAACATGAAATGTACCACTTAAACATTTTAAAATGTACAGTTCAGTGGCATTAAGTACATCACACTGTTGAACAACCATCAGCACCATCCATCTCCAGAACTTCCTCACCTTCCCAAATTGAAACTCTAACTCCCCATTCCTTCTTCCCTCAGTCTCTGTCAATCCCATTATTTTGAACTGGAAAATAAAGGTTAAAAATGAAGCATTTATCCTGCTTTCCCCATAAGATCTGCATCTCAGGGTTAAAAAGAAAAAAAAAGAGGTTACTTTTTTTTAGAAGTACTCCAGATAATAAATAAAGAAGAAATGTTAAAAGTAAGTGTCACCAGGACTCCCCTGGTGGTCCAATATTTGGGAGTTCACTTGCCAGTGCAGGGGATACAGGTCTAATCCCTGGTCAGGGAAGACCTTACATGTTGCAGAGCAACGAAAGCCACACATTGCAGCTACTGAGCCTATGCTCCGCAACGAGAGAAGCCTCCACAACAAGAAGCCCACACACCGCAGCAGAGAATGACCCTGCTCCCTGCAAGCAGAGGAAGCCCAGTGCAGCAATGAAGACACAGCGCGGCGGAAAATAATAAAACATTGATTCAAAAACAAAGTTCTTAAAAAAAAGTATCATTTTGTAAGCTCCAATCAATTAATAAATTAAGACAATGGCTACCTAATGGCTGATGACATCACAAAAGAAAACATTTTACTTCTGACACTTTCAAGTACAAACTGTGGGGCTTTCCTCATGGTCTAGTGGCTAAGACTCCATGCTCCCAATGCAGGAGGCCTGAGTTCAATCCCTGGTCAAAGAACTAGATCCCACATGCTGTAACTAAGCGTTCACACGCCATTGCCACAACTAAAAGATTCCCCATGCAGCAACTAAGACCCACTGTAGGCAAATAAACAAATGAAAACAAATAAATACATTTTTAAAATAAAGTACAAAGTGCCTGTCCTAGAGAATCTAAATGATACTCTTGCCCACATGTGCCCACTGTTTATTAACTATAATCATTGAAGTCCTAAAAGATTTTATTTTTTAAAGAGTTCTATGGGTAGATAAGTTTGGCAATCATTGATTTATATAAATTTAATCTGATTCTCTTGGTGTAAAGTACAGACTGAAACTGCCACGGATAAGTATCACACAAACATGTACCACAAGAACAGCAAAATGACCTGACCAGATCAAGACTAGGGCTAATAATTCCTAAATCTATAAGAAATGAAGGAACACCAGAACATGCTTAATGACACCATGGAGGTACAATCGGCAAAATACAAACCACGAGGAAAGCTAGGGAAAATGACCTGATTTTTTCAATAAAAAGCAAACAGATAACCAAAGAAAATTTTAAAAGATAGAAAACCTAAGTATCAGAAGAGACTCAATATCAAACAATTATAACGTATAAATCTTATTTTGACCTTCATTTAGCAAATGATCCACATAAATATAAAACTTGTAAGAAAACTGAAGTAATATAACCCTAAGTGGTTATATTAAAGAATTAATTACTTTTAGGTAATGATTAAATACTAATATTATATTTTAAAAGTCCTTAGAGAAGTATCTTTAGAGATTCAAGATTCAGATGTCTTAGATTTTTTTCAAAATAATCAGGGGTAAGGGCATAAAAGAAACAAAAAAGGGTCATAAATTGATCATTGTTAAAACTGGGCAATAGAAAAAAGAATTTACTGTAATGTTTTATCCACTTTTTGCATATGTTTGGAAGTTTTTGTAACTTTTTTTTTTTAAGGAAGAAAACTAAAACCCCAAATGCAATTCTTGGGTCTGGTGCATAATTCAGATTAGCGTTAGTCAAGTAACATCTTTTATTACAATTAAGGAACTATTGATCTTCAATAACTCAACTAAAAACAACTGAAATTCATGCTTTTCTTCTGCTATCCATGAAAATGATTTTCAGGACCAATTAAATTTCAAACAACTGTGACTTTTCAGGGTGATATAAAGCTCAGTAAATCTTACTGCCATATTTGTCACGCTTGGCATAGTACTCCTATTAAAGATTTTCTTATAGTGCAATGTTGGTTAAACAATTTAAATAATTTCAATTTTAAAATTTCTAAAGATATTGGACAAACCTTCACTCAAGCTTTCTTCTTTCAAAGGTTGAAAGTGAAAAAAGTGTTAGTTGCTCAGTTGTGTCCAACTCTTTGTGACCCCATGGACTGTAGCCCACCAGGCTTCTCTGTCTATGGGATTCTCTAGGCAAGAATACTGGAGTGGGTTGCCATGCCCTCCTCCAGGGGATTTTCCAGACTCAGATATCCATCCTGTATCTCTATGTCTCCTACACTGGCAGGCAAGTTCTTTACCAATAACACCACTTGGTAAGCCCTTAATAAGACGTAACATGAATGTGTTAGTTGCTCAGTTATGTCCAACTCTGTGATGCCATGGAGTGTAGCCTGCCAGGCTCCTCTGTCCATGGAATTCTCTAGGCAAGAATACTGGACCGGGTTGCCATTTCCTTCTTCATGGGATCTCAACCTGGGAATCAAGCCCCAGTCTCCTGCATTGCAGGGGGATGCTTTAACGACCAAATGAAAATGTTTCTGCCTTCTTTAAAACTGTTGTTGAAGACAACACCCTTTACATTTCCTGGAGCTCTTTATGCTGCTGCTGCTAAGTCGCTTTAGTTGTGTCTGACTCTCTGCGACCCCATAGATGGCAGCCCACCAGGCTCCTCTGTCCCTGGGATTCTCCAGGCAAGACTACTGGAGTGGGTTGCCATTTCCTTCTCCAATGCATGCATGCATGCTAAGTCGCTTCAGTTGTGTCCGACTCTGTAAGACCCTATGGACAGCAGCCCACCAGGCTCCTCCATCCACAGGACCCTCCAGGCAAGAATACTGGAGTGGGTTGCCATTTCCTTCTCCAAGGGAGCTCTTCACACATGTTACAAATCAAAAGTTTTTTTATAACTCATTTTCAGAAAAAGTTTTTCTTTTAAGGTGGTATAAATCTTTTTAATCATTCAATAAATAGTATAATGAATTTCCTGCCTTTTTTTGTTGTTGTTGTTGTTCTAGCCTTCCAGGAAACTCAAAGATAAATTTAGTTACTACTCTGTTTTTTAAGTGTCCCCTGCTTCCATTTTACATGATTTATAAATGTTTATATGAGTCATTATAAAAATGTACCCCTCAGAATTAGTAAAAACATGTCATTGATGCACACATCTCCAAAACAGGCCTGCATCTTATAGTTTTCCCAGAAGCACGTTCTTTTTATTCAAAATTACACCAATAATGATATCTTATGTGAAATGTGAAAATGTCTTCAACAACTCTAAATGTAATAGGAAAATACTACTGTAGAAGAACATTAAAACTGGAAAAACTAGGGATGGAGTTAAGCCTTATTAAATACTTCAGCTCATCTATCATATTTCAAAGAGCTATTTCTCACCTCTTACCTTTAAAAAATTAATATGTGTTGAAGGAATTGGCCTTTGCTATATATAATTATTTGAAAACATTTTATATCCAGCTTATACTCTTTGTTCCAACAGAAAATGTTATGCAAGCTTCACATTTCAACATTAACATAAAATTTCCCAGAATCATGAGTATAAACATTTTCTTTCAGATCCTAATTATTCAACAAAGCGTACTGGATCAATGACTTCAAATAACCACTACTGTCACTGTCATTTGACTACCATACCGTTAATCAACCACATCTCCTGGGGAGGAGGAGAATAAACAGTCCCACAATATGTATATTATAAAAATCATTTCTAGAGCAGACCTCTGGAGCAAAGTTTGGGATCAGCACTAATGCCCATCTACCTTACAAGCTAACTGAATCTCATCAGGATTTTTCTTCATAAAAATGTATTTTAGAAATTATTATTTGAGCTGAATGTTAATAATATGAGCAGAACTTTTGTGTTGTATTTGAAATGCATAATAATATTTTCAAATTCTCCTGTTATGCTAACCTATGAATATTGTGTTTCTCTTGAGGATGTACTAATTTTATAGCAGATTTCAAGGGCCATACGTTCCTGGAAGATATTACCAGGCACTTCTCCCTGATGGATTTATTTCATCTTTTTCCATATTCTTAGAGCCCTTGTCATTTCCCTCATTTTTTAGCATTTATTCAAACCTTTCCATGTGGCTTTACTTGGTTATTGTGAGGGAAAAGACAATATAATCTGATGGTTAAGGACAAGGGCTTTAGAAACCCAGATGGGTTCTGCTTTCTACCTGCGTGACTTGGTACATGGCTTCTAATAAACCTGGGCATTAGTATCTTCATTTATGAAATTAGGATGATACCCACCTTGCAGGCATGTTACAAAGATTCTACAGTAATATGTATGAAGAGCTTGATACACTGTCAGGATGACAATTATTTCAGCATTTTGGTTACACTCTTGCTGAGAACCAAATATGCAACTTTCTGGCCCAAACTGTGCTGTAAAAAAGAAGGATAAGGCATCAGCAGAAAATTCCCAGGACTGGAAGTTATGGACCGTCTTCTACCCTGGTGACTGAGCATCTAGTCAGGGCTACAAAGCACCATGCAAGTAGTTGGGGACATAGAGGAGCATAAGGAATGGTCACTGCCTTTAAGGAGCTTACAGCCTTTTAGACATAAAATGCCACAAATTAAAAAGAAAGCAGGATAGAAATAAAATGGGGAGAAGAGACAAATCTCCCTTGCAGGAAAATTCCCAATAATTGATGTAGCTACTCGGCCCTCAAGGAGGCTGATAACTCCTTACCACTTAAGGATACACATCCTCCCAAAGAGGACAATATGGAAAGGGGGAACAAAAGAGTAGCTTGACCACAGAGAAACCTGACAAACACTGCCTCAGCCAGATGACCAAGGTCAACATCAACAGTGATAAGTCACGCTGATACTATGTAACCTTGATATGATGTGATATATTACGTTACCCCTGTGGTCCTCCTTTCTGAAACACATTACCCCAGTCTAATGGTGAGAAACACATCAGACAAATCCCAACTGAGGAACACTGTACAAAATACCTGACCAGTACTTTTCAAAGATGTCGAGGTCATTGAGGTCATCAAAATAAAGAACACTGAGAAAGTGTCACAGCGCAGAGCAGTCTAAGAAGACAAGCTGACTAAATGCAAGGTGGTATCCTGGATAGGATCCTGGAAGAGAAGAAGGACATTAGATAAAAACTAAGGAAATCTGTGTAAAACAGCGATTTCAATTAATGTTGATGCATTAGCATTGGTTCACGGATTGTGACAGCTGTACCATACTGATGTTAGATGTTAATAACAGGAGAAACTGAGGGTGTGGCATATAGGAACTCTACTATCTTATCAATTTTTCTATAAACCTAAAGCTGTTCAAAAGCCTAAATGTATAGGGTGTTGGTCAGGACTGACTGATATCCCTTTTAAAAATGAAAACAAAATACCAACAAGAAGAACATAAAAACTTCAGGGTAAGAGCAGATTCATACTTAGGTAAAAACAAAACAGAGCAGACCTATAACCTAGAGGTTATCTATGTAGACAATGAGCCAAATCCACTCGGAGATCCATCTGATGCTCATCTTCAGCAGCATCCTAAAGCCTGAAGATGCCACCTAGGACGTCAGTTTCTGAGGCAGCCCACTCCCTTCTCAATGCCAACCCATTCTGTGATCAGACAGCATATGCAGGAAAAACTGCTTTTGAAAATGAGTTTTCAACCTTTCTGTTAAGGGTTGTTTTCAAACAACCATAAGGCCAGAAGATGCTTTCATGTTTTATTAGGGAAACACAGCAGGCACATTTAAGGTGGAATTGTAATGAGATCCAACCAGTCTATCCTAAAGGAAATCAGTCCTGAATATTCATTGGAAGGACTGATGCTGAAGCTAAAACTCCAATACTTTGGCCACCTGATGCAAAGAGCTGACTCATTGGAAAAGACCCTGATACTGGGAAGGACTGAAGGGAGGAGGAGAAGGGGACAACGGAGGATGAGATGGTCGGATGGCATCACTGACTCAATGAACATGAGTTTGAGTAAACTGTGGGAGTTGGTGACGGACAGGGAGGCCTGGCGTGCTGAGGTCGCAAAGAGTCAAACATGACTGAGCAATTGAACTCAACTGTAATGAAAAGATAATGAAAGAAGAATGAAAAATTAGAACTAGTAACTTAACCTCTAACATTGACCTAAGTATTATGCGCTCTGAGCAATACATTAGAATCACCTGGAGAACTTTAAAAACTCCTCAGGCCCTGGCCCTGGCTCAAATCAATTAGACTCTCTGGGGTGGGGCCCAGGCTTTAGTACTTTTTAAAGCTCCCCAGGTGATTGCATTGTGCAGCCCAGTTAGGAATCCTCTGCTCTACAGGGAGTTAGTCTAAACTTTGAAAATCAAATACTCTTAAAAAGCTGGATTAAACCAGCCATCCTGGGAGTACAAAACCCTGAGATATTACTCAGTTGAATATAAAACTATAATTTTAACAATTTGTCTTTTTAAGTCAAAAGTACACAGATTTGACTTTCCCTCTTCAGATACTTCCACAGCAGAAACAATTACCTCTTAAGTTCAGATCTTTTTCTTCCCCCTCAGTATACTTAAGGTAAGCATGAGGTACAAAGTAACTGAGAATAAGAAATCTCATCTCCATTCCCCCACCCTCTGTGGTTGGCCTTTCAAAATAGAAAAATAAAGACTTCTCTTAAATGTTTCAAAACAAAATAATTAAGATGTATCTCTGGGTAAATAACCCATGAAACCCAATGAGGTATTTCCTTTATTTTTTAGTAGTCACAGACTCAGGATCAGTCATGAAAATAGTTGCATAGTTCTGACTCTGCCAAATGGTTCAGTGACATTACATCAGAGGAGGGCTGTGCCCTGTAGGAGTTCTGAATAGCATGCACCTTTCAGCCACATGCGTACTGCCTGCTGAGCTGTGGAGTGGTAGCCTTTTTCCAAGATGTGAACTCTTCCTAAATAGATAAAACAGCATCATGACAATTTGCCCAGCCTAATTAGAGGAGGTTATGCAAACCTGACTGAGGATGCTCAACAAACAAGATAAAGACAGCTTTAACTGTCCTGAAGGCTTAAAATTCCTCCCAAAGTATCAGTGGCAGTGGCTAGAAGCTGAGTTTCTAAGAAAAGGGTAGCTCTTTCTACCATGAGAGGGATTAAATCTTTAAGGCAGCCTCTTTTTCTCCAAAAGGCATTTCGATAGTAAAGGGGAATGAAATTAACCCTCCCTCACCCCTCACCTGGTTCAATACTGGCTCATTTCAGATGGAAAGGACCACTGTAAAACCACTACAGCACTTGGCTTCCAGGTGGTGATGGTATGTTTGTTTCCCAGGAATAGGAATACTATTCAGCAATAAAAAGGAAGGAAATAGGCATACATGCTATACATGAAGGAAACTCAAAAACATTCTGCTTAGTAAAAGCAGCCATGTATAGTATCATTCCATTTATATGAAACACCAATAAAAGGCAGATCTTTAGAGACAGGAAGTAGGTTGGTGTTGCCTAGGGCTGAGGGTGGGAGAGAGGATTGGTGGCCAACAGTCTGAAGAGGCCCTTTTGGGGGTGCTGGGAGTGGTCGAAAACAGGATTGCGGTGATGGTCGTGTAACTCTGTATGTAAACTTATTAAAAATGGTGGGAATTACTGAAAAGGGATGGATTTTATGATACAAAAATTACTGATTGTTCTTTAAACCTAAATAAAGTCCTATTCTTTGGATTAAAAAAAAAAAAAAACTTAAAAAAAAAACGAAACCGTGCCACCTCTCCTGGATGTGGGAGTGGGTTCCCCAGGGGTCATGCCAGTCATTTGTCTCTCACTTATCCTCCCCGTGAATTCTACTTTCTCCCGTTTCTTCACGGAAAAAGTCAGCAGGGTGAGAGAAATACAGGGTGTTAAGCAAGTTCACAAATCTTAAATTTATGCAACCACAGCAGAGACCAGGTCCGCGAATTTGAAAGGCAGTCAAACACAAACTCTTCCTATTCTGGAAAAGAAGAAAAAGCAAATGTGATGCAGAGTCCGGACTCCACGGGACAGTAGATGGAGCCGCCGAAGAAAAACCGACTCCGGCAGAAGCCACGTCGGGAAACCAACTCGGGAGGCTGGATCCCTAAATCCGAAAGATAACCAGTCCGTGGACCGGGTTTCTCACGAATACGGGGCACGCGTGATCACACCCAGGTTGGCCTGACTTTAGAAGTACCGTAGGAACAAAGTAGGAACTTTGCTGCCACCGGGAGCACGAAGTTGGGAAGTTTGTTTCCGAGGCCGCGTGTGTACCTGGCTTTCCTGGGGCCCAAGGCCTCCGCGATCGCGGCGCCGCCGCTCCGGCCGCGGGGACGGTGCGTGGGGACCACTCTTCCCCAGGCCCGAGAGGGAGGCCGGCTCCCTCGAGCCCTGGTGGGGTCGCCACACGTCGCGCAACCTCCCTGCCGGAGCGCGGTCCCGCCGCCGTCCCACACGCGTTCCGAAGGGCCTGAGGTCCCCGGGCCTCCCCGCTGCTCCCACGAGGTCCCCGGGCCTCCCAGCCCACCCCCCGGGATGGACGCGGCGTCCAGGTGGCCGAGCCCCGCGCCGCGGGGGTGGCGCCTTGGTGCTGCCTCACCCTGGGGCGGGGCAGGGAAGAGGCGGGGGTGCGGGCGGAGCTGGATGGCCGCCACCCGGCCCCCGGGGACCCGCTCGCACCCGCTCCCCGCGCGCCCCCCGCACAGTGCTCATGCGCGCCGCGCAGCCTTTATAGCCGCGCGGGAGCCGCGCTTTCCCCACTCGGGCGCAGCCGCGCGGATCCGACTCAGGTGCAGAGCCCTCGGCGTCCGGCGTGGGCTTGAGGGTCCCTGCCGCCAGCCAGTTCTCTCTCCCCTCTCTCGCTCGCAGCCTGTCTGTCTTCATAGCGCACGCTCCTCCTGGTCCGGGGTTGCACTTCGATTCTGGGTTTGGCTCGGTTTGCAGCCCGAGCGTCGCCTCCAGCTAGAGAAGGGGGCACGAGCTCCCGGGCAGCGGCCTCTCCGGGCTCCCCCTTCCCTTGGCCGCCCCTGGGTTTCCGAGGAGTGCGGTGGGAGGTGGGGAGGGGGGGCGGATCCCGCAGACGCGGGCGGGCTCGGCGGGGGTGGGGACGCAGGGGTCTCGGTTGCATTCTCCGTCTCTCCCAGGTCCGAGTAGCCCCTCTTCCACCAACCATGTGGGCATCCTGGATCCCAGTTCTCTGCCTCGGTGGGTACGCGCCCCTCTCCGCCCCCTTCCCCTCGCACCGAGCGAGGTGGAAGCTGGAGTCAGCCCTCCCGCTGTCCTCTCTCCGCAGGTGTCTGTCTGCTGCTGCCGCCGGAGCCGGTAGGCAGCGAGGGAGCCGGTGAGTTGCGGGTCCCGGCTCGCGGAGCAAGGCTTCGTCCGGGTGGTGGGATGGCCTGCGGGCGGGCTCGTGGAATCACGCTCAGATGGAGCCGCTGGGCCAAGGCCGGGTACCGGAGCGTCAGGGCGCGAGGGCTGGCACTGCTGCCTGGCTCACCCCATTCATACCCACAGCCTGTCTACTCCAGCTTCCCCGTTTGTTGCTTGCGAAGGAGCTCCTGGGGTCCGATGGGGACAGTCTTCGCAAGGTGCGGAGAAGG
The DNA here is from genome assembly GCF_016772045.2 of Ovis aries. Lineage (NCBI taxonomy): Eukaryota > Metazoa > Chordata > Mammalia > Artiodactyla > Bovidae > Ovis > Ovis aries. Next base: position 39,312,442 of record NC_056071.1, read on the forward strand.
AAGCCTCCCACATTCCCCTCCCCCAGCAAGCCGAGCCGACTGTCAAGGCTAGGGGTATTCGTTGAGCCCCACCGAGGGAAACACTAGTCCCGGGTGTTTCGCAGCGTTTGGAATCAGGGAGAAGCCTTGAGGCTGTCAGAGGGGACAGAGAGAGAGAGACAGAGAGGTTTGGGGCTTAAGAGACACTTAGGTCGTTGTCCCATCTCTTTTGACCCTCTTCCTGTGTTTCCAGGAATGACTCCCTATAAAAGCATCTATGGGCTCATTTCACGTTCGAGAGAATCTGAAAAGTTTGTTTCCCATCTAGAAGTCCGAGTAAGGGTGTGTGGTTCAGTGTATTTTATAAAATGTAAAAAGCAGACTCTCTTTTCAAAATCTATCCTTTATTTTCCTTGAAAGGAGAAATGAAGGTAAGTATTGCAGAGGACTGTATTCAGCGCCCCCTGACACACACACACACTAAAGTCAGAGCTGGCAGCTGAAGGCTGAGCCTCTCTGGTGCGTCGGAAACTGGGAGGTAGGATTGAGGCTGTTTGGTAACAGGCATGAAGCACACAGTATGAGGCTGCTGGTTTGGGTAAGGATTTTAACTGGCCCAGCAATCTAGAGTGTTTCAGAGCATTCATAGTCAGCATTGTACTTTTCATGGAGTCCTGCCTTCCCTTCCATGGAGGTATACAGTCCAGGGTACAGCTAGGCACACAGAGCTCTTAGAAGAGGCTCCTTATTAGAGGTAGGATACTCAGTTGGGCAGTATGACCAGATAGCATTACTATCTTGGGGGGAAAAAAAATAAGCATTTTTTCTGAAATTATTAACATCTGTTTCAAAAAGTTTTGGATAACCACAATTTCCAGTGTTTGGAAAATAGTATTTAATAACAATATTTAATAATTCATCAGCAAACTGATGAATTAATATGTTTATTAAGGTATCTTGTTACATGTTGCCAAGGGCTTGTCTCTAACATCTTTTGTAGTAGTAACTGCAATTATTCATCAAGTTGATCATGTAAAACCTCAGTATTAGCGCAGGCAGATTCTGTACTGTCTGAGCTGCTGGGGAAGCCCTCAGTATTAACAGTACCTTCTAAAACTGCATTCACTGCATGATATCTCTCCCTGCACAGATCTGGGGCAGAAATAAGCTGGTTCAATTCAGATAAAAATGCTCTGTTCTGAAGGGGTCTAACTTCTCTGTTTACTGCCCTGCAGGAGAGGTAGAATTTTCCTTGAGCTGTGTGACCTTGGGCAAATTAACCTCATGGCTTTATTTATTTCAGCAAAAATGAATGGTTGAGCTAAATGGTATTCTTTAAAGTGAAGCATCTTTTGACTGATTTGCTTAAATTAAAATACAATTTTAATGCATGGCACTTGACAAAAACTGATATAAATGGCACTCTGAAGTAAAGGATGACTTCAATTTGTGTGTGTCATGAAAATGTTCCTCAGAGGTTCAACCCAGATTTAATATCTTCACCTCAGGCAATTATGTACACAATTATAATCAGAGTTGAGATTCTTGTATTTCTAGAATGAATTAATAAATGGCCGATGACTAACATTATTTTCTAGTTCTCATATATTTCCAAACTAATAAGAACTGAGAAAATTCTCCCATTTGACTTTATAGTGACTGAGGACTAGATTAACTGGAAAACTTATTTTTGGCTTGCTAAAATCTGGAATGGAGGAAACCATACCTAAGTCAATATTCTTAACAAAAAGTGTGGAAATTAGGAAAGTAAAATATTAATCTCACATCCTAGTTCCCCCACCACTACTCAAAAAGTCCTCAGAATGGTTATTACATTTTCTCCTTTCTCTTCAGTTCCCATCGCTATCACATGCTTTACCAGAGGCCTGGACATCAGGAAAGAAAAAGCAGATGTCCTCTGCCCAGGCGGCTGCCCTCTGGAGGAGTTCTCCGTGTTTGGGCACATAGTGTACGCGTCTGTATCAAGCATATGTGGTGCCGCTGTCCACAGGTAAGCCCGGATACACCAAGGGGAGAGGAAAACAAATGTAATTATTTCCTTTCCCTCATTAGCCATCTGGACACCCCCTCTCACCTATTCTTTATTTTGGTGCCAATCTTAGCCATAGAAGATGGGTACACTTTTAAGATTTTCCTGGATCTCCTTGAATCACCAGCTACATAAGGGAAGCTTTCTGAATAAAGGCAAATTGCATTATTTTTTGATAGCTTGATTCCTGTGATTCTAAAACACTCCTAAGGCTTCCCTGGTGGCTCAGATGGCAAAGAATCTGCCTCCAATGCAGGAAATCTGGGTTCAGTCCTTGGGTTGGGAAGATCCCCATGGAGGAGGAAATGGCAACCTACTCCAGTATTCTTGCCTGGAGAATCCCACTGACAGAGGAGCCCGGTGGGCTACAGTTCATGGGGTCGCAGTGTCGGACACGACTGAGCGGCTAAGCACAGGAAAGATTCCTAACCATGTACTCTATTACTCAGTTTTTGCCATACAGCAGTCATTATTTTAACTTTCAAGACAATGGTACAGCTATACAAGGTAGGTACACTTTTACCCCATTTTACAGATGAGGAAATTGGATTCAGAGAGTTGTCAAGTATCTAGCCCAAGGTTACTATTGTTAGCAAGTGCCAGAGCTGGGACTGAAAGCCCAGGTCTGCCTCCAGAGCCCATATTCATCACCACTCTGCTATCCTGCAAGAGAATGGCCAGGATGACACTTCTTTTCAATTAAGTCCAAGGACAGGTAGTTAAGTATTTTGGAAAACTAAGAAAATCATTCGACGCTCTTAACTCTGATCCTCTGAGCTATATATAGGGAAGAGGATACTGCAAGTGTGTGTTTACTAACACTAAAGAAGTTTAACAGCACCAAACTATTTCCTTGGGCAGATTTTGTACCTCTGCACTTTTTAAAAAAGGTTGAGTTTTTGAAAAGGTTGATGGCTACCCTGCTGAACTGTCTTCTTGATTAGTCAGAGCAATAGATGCAACATAGCAGTATAAAGTCAGTCCAATGCCCCTGCAAAAGTGTGGATAGAATCTCAGCTGCTATTCTTGTGTTGCAGGGGGGTAATTGGCAACTCAGGGGGACCTGTGAGAATCTATAGCCTGCCAGGTCGAGAAAACTATTCCTCAGTAGTTGCCAATGGCATCCAGTCTCAGACGCTTTCCAGATGGTCCACTTCTTTCACAGTGACAAGTAGGTACAATTAAATTGTTCTTACTTTTGCGTGAATATTTTCTCCCTAAACTCCAAGAATGTTTTCTGCTTTTCTCAGTTCAAACTCTTTGACTCTGATGGAAAAACTTGTGATCAAGCATGGAGAGGTCAACTATGAGTTAAGGTCAGGGGATATGAAGGGTCAGGGACACACTCAAACCAAACTTGGGCTAATGGAGGGAAAAATCATCTGACTGCCAGAAGATGGCAATAGAAACTTGAATCGCCTGCAGTCAGGATGCCCTGACATTTAACAAATAACCCTAAAAAAAGAATGAGCGTGAATTCATTTTATGAATACCTCTTAAAAATATGATACAGTAGATTCATTTTGGTTCTTTGAAACTAGATGCAGCAACTACTCCTGCAATTGCATCACTCTATTACATTTATCATCCTGTAGAACTCTGCATTATTCATTATTCTTTGATGGTAAAGAAGGAAGAAGGAAAACATAGTCTTCTTTTTATTTTAACAGAAGGCAAAAGTGGTACCCAGGAAGCCACAGGGCAAGCAGTGTCCACAGCACATCCAGCAACAGGTATGAAATACAGAACCTGTCTCCTAGTTGCCTGGCACAGCATTGGGAAGTTATAAACAAGTGTGATTGATAGAAGCTCTCCTTCTTTTTAAAATACTGATATATTAAATAAACACAAAGCAAGTGTCTTTACTGGTATATTGAGTAGGGAAATTTTCAGTATTATATTTTAAATTCCTTATCCTTTATTTTCACTGGTAAACTCTGGTACCAAATGTTCTCTTGAAGTCCTACTGTTTCTCCCTGATTTAATAAACTATACCTGGAAACTGGTCTAAGTATCTTGAACTTCTTGTTCCATTTGTCATATAAAAAATAAATGAGTGCACGTCTATCTTAAAAATAGCCAAGGATCGTCCTTTCAAAGACTGTGGCAATTTAAAGTCAAAGAAACTAGGAACATTAGAATCTAACTCTGAGTTTCCAATCCTGCCTCAATTGTGGGTTTGGGATATCAAAGTCATGGATTGGGGGCACATTAAATATGGTAGGTCTATAGGTCTACTACAGTCCTGACTTCTTTTTGGAGACATTACTTCCCTATTCCAGAAAATCATCAGGAAATTGAGTTTTTTAAAAAAGTTTTTTCAAGAATGCCACTCCTTATCATGAGCTTTTTCCATGTGGGTTTCCTTCTGTGGAACTGTCTTCCTGTTGATAATGCCAAATGCTTCTTTTGTTTTAGGTAAACGACTAAAGAAAACACCGGAGAAGAAAACTGGCAATAAGGGTAAGAGTCTGGATATCCATTTGGGAATATAACATTTTTTCTCTCTCCTTTCTTCTTCTTGAAACTGCTAATGGAAAGATTTGTTTGGGTGTTCACAGACTGTAAAGCAGACATTGCATTTCTGATCGATGGGAGTTTTAATATTGGGCAACGCCGATTTAATCTACAGAAGAATTTTGTTGGGAAAGTGGCTCTAATGTTGGGAATTGGAACCGAAGGACCACACGTGGGCCTTGTTCAAGCCAGGTACCACCCTTGAGAAAATGGAAGGAGAGACTTCAATGATGTCTTGAATGACAACAAATGATCCCTTTAGCGGGTACATTCATTTCAGTTTGGTATAAACATACCGAGTTGCAGACAGTCTGGATTCTCAAACTGTAAAGTCAGAATCTAAGACTGCCTGAGCAGACTGGTAAGTGCTTCCTCTTTTGGAATAAAAGGATTTAGAGAATTACGTGCTACCATTTGGGACCAGAAGGCAGGCTAGTCTTACTGCTTATACAGATTACCTCTGCACATCTACTTTGCTCAATTCCTAGTTTCTCTTCACTGAAGGAGGAAGTTGTGATTATTTCTCTTCCCTATCCTGTTGCTACTCTTTTTAAGCTCTTTCCATATTCCCTTGATTGGCAATCCGAAGCTTAATCTTTTATTTTTTAATAATATATACTGATGTCTTTTAGGATTATAATATGCTTATTAGAGAAAGCTTGAACAACATATAAAACACACAAAAAACAAATTTCCTAAATATACCCCTCAGAGATAATCAATATAAATTGTTGCATTTCCTTTCAGTATTTTAAGAAAATATTTGATTATACTTACGTGCATTTCTATTTCAAAAGCTCAGATTATAAACCTGCTTTTTTACCCTTCAGTATTTTGAACATTTCACATCACAAATACTCTTCGAAAAATGAATATGTTCCTTAGCATGATTTATTTAACCATTCTGTTGTTTTTTCACACTTGTCCTGTGCTGACATCCTGTGTCATCTTTGTGGCATCTCTGAGGAGTTCATTAGGCTACATTCCCAGAAGTGAGATTGGGTCGAAGGGTTGTGACATTTTTAAGGCTTCTGATAGAAACAGTTAAATTGTTTTCTAAAAAATTGATTCGGTTTAAACTACTCTCAGCAGTGTGTAAGGGTGTCATTAGTATTACAAATATTTATATTTCATTTGTTCTTATTTTTTACAATTGGTTCTTAATGTAGATAGAATTTTTTTAACTTGTGGTGTTTTTCTGGCCATACTATGTAGCATGTGGGATCTTAGGTCCTCAACCAGTGACTGAACCTACAGCCCTTGAAGCGGAAGCTGAGAGTCTTAATTGCTGGATCGCCAGGGGAGTCCCCTAGATAGAATTCTTTCAGTGTGAGAATCTTTACCTTTGTTGTTTTTTATACATAATTTAACCACTGTCCCCCCCACCCCACCCCCAAAATTGAGCCTATTCCATTCATGATATCAATTTATAACTTTAGACAAGTGTTTCTTTGATATGTATGCTAATTCTACCATCTTTTCTACAATGCTTGGATTATAGTAGCTTTAGTGTACATTTTAACATCTCATAGGGCAAATTCCCCTCAATGTTTTGCTCCTAATATTTTTTCTTTGCTGTTTTTACCCAATTGGTTTTTCAAGATGAGTCTACACTACTTTGTAGACTCATACAAAGACTAACTTCTCTAAACTTTCTGCTTTATAATTTTTCTATTTTACGAAGAACATGAAATAGATAAACCATGTCAAGTTTATGTTTAAGTAGAATAAAAGAATGTCTCATTAAGGATGCACAAATAAGACTAAACCACATAAATAATTTGTATAGTTGCAAAGTGACCATAAAAATGAAAAAGTTATTGATTCATGACCTCTGAATTTGTGACCTAACATTATATACCAGGTATGCAGAAATCATGCCACCAGAAATGCAGGAATACAATGAGTGCAATACTTGTCCTTCAAAAATCTTGATTTAATGGCAATTGATAATGCTAAGATCTTAAAATATTGCACTGATTAAATTTTGACTTCTTTAAAAACTAAACACAATAAATTATGCTGTTTTTACTCAACATGGGTTCTAATAAATAGTGTTTATAAAAGCTGAAATTTATACTATGTAAATAGTAAAATTTACTATTAAATCTACTAAAAATCTCAAATCTATAAAAATATGTAATTCTAAGACTGGCAAATGTCAATATCATCTAAGAAAAATTCAGTATTATAATACTTTATAATTTGTTTGTAAGTTCCCTCATTTTAAAAATGTTGGCCTTAAGTATCACTGAAATTGCCTTGTCTGATCAGAAAACCAGGTTAATAGACCGAGACTGTTCAGAGCTTCCAAGGTCCCTTCCTGAAGCAGCCTTAGCCTCACACCCACCTATGATTCAATTATCTGGTGCCCAACTCTGCAGATTTTCCTTGAGCTCAGTGCCCTGAGCCACTTGGTCCAGGTGCTTCATATAGTTGAGGAGTCAGGCAAACCTGAATTTTAAATATGGTGTTTTTTTTAGGAGGGGTGGGGGTAAGTTACCTAAATGTTTTGGGCCTCCATTTTTTCATTTATTAATTGGGACAGTTCCTACCTTGTAGAGTTATGATGAAGTGAGATTAGACTTGTAGCAGGTATTTAGCATATTACTCAGAATACAATAAACCCTCAAGGTAGCAATTGTTTTTGTTGCATTTCTGAAAGAACCCTAAAACTTCAACTAAAGATGCCATGCCTTAGTTGCCTGTATGCTGTGGACTTAAGAAACTTAGGCATTGTCCAATGTAAGGACTTTAAAAAAGGTACATAATGTTCCTTGTTTATCTTTCCAGTTCTCTCTGGATAACTTTTTTTTTTCTTTTTTTTAACCTAGTGAACATCCTAAAATAGAATTTTACTTGAACAACTTTACATCAGCCAAAGATGTTTTGTTTGCTATAAAGGAAGTAGGTTTCAGAGGGGGTAATTCCAATACAGGTAAGTAGACTTTGGTATCTGGGGAGTGACACAGAGAAGGTTATGAATGCTCAGACACATAAGACAGTGTTATGCTATTTTATATAAGCAGATGTGAACCTCTTCCCCGTGGAACTGATCTTGGTTAGGTCTGCACTTGATCATCTATTTAATTTTTAATGGAAAAGGTACCAAAGGGTTTACTGATATTGCTCATTAGAAAAACAAAAACATGACATTGTGACTTCTAATCCTCATATTATAAGCAGATGTCACATTAGAGAAGTACCTGTTTAGAATGTTTAAAAGAAATGAAGATCAACAGACTCATCTAATGAATGCAGATGTGACAGGAAGAACGAGAAAAGAACTCTGGACCTTCTGAGGGGAGACTTCCTGTTCTGAGTCTGTAGTGGTACTAATCAGTCACTAAGGGGCTAGACCGAGAGAACAGGTACAGAAGTGGGAGTCAGTTCTGTGTTTCTGACTGGTGATTGATGTAAAGAAAGGAAATGTGAGGCTTTTGGGAGATGATGGGGGATGTAGTGTGGGTTGTGAAGACAAAAAAATAGGGCTGACGGATAATTAAACTTTCCCATCCGATGCATCTGTTAAAGAAGTGAACTCCATGTAAGTTAAATTCTTAAACTTCAAAGTATGAAGTTGGTACAGGGACATAGAAATGTCATTTGAGCAGTGGTGCTGTTCCAGTTTGCTTCTTTTTCAAACCTAGGAAAAGCCTTGAAGCATACCGCCCAGAAATTCTTCACTGCGGACACTGGAGTGAGAAAAGGGATTCCCAAAGTGGTGGTGGTATTTATTGATGGCTGGCCTTCTGATGACATCGAGGAAGCAGGCATTGTGGCCAGGGAGTTTGGCGTCAATGTATTTATAGTTTCTGTGGCTAAGCCTATCCCTGAGGAACTGGGAATGGTTCAGGATGTTGCATTTGTTGACAAGGTAGAGTTGAGAGATGTCTTTTATTATAGTAGTGAGTCAGTTTTGGACCTCAAGGGGTAGTGCTGACTGGCCCATTATCTGTATTAACTTTGAACATTCAAGATTTAACATTTTCATAATTTTAAAGAAACAACTAATTCCTTTGTATATCTTTTATGTGTCTCTCCCATTAGGCTGTCTGTCGGAATAACGGCTTCTTCTCTTACCACATGCCCAATTGGTTTGGCACCACAAAATACGTAAAGCCTCTGGTACAGAAGCTCTGCACTCACGAGCAAATGATGTGCAGCAAGACCTGTTATAACTCAGTGAACATTGCTTTTCTGATTGATGGCTCCAGTAGTGTTGGAGAAAGTAATTTCCGCCTCATGCTTGAATTTGTTTCCAACATAGCTAAGACTTTTGAAATCTCAGACATTGGTGCCAAGATAGCTGCGGTACAGTTCACCTATGATCAGCGCAGAGAGTTCAGTTTCACTGACTATAGCACCAAAGAGAATGTCCTAGCTGTTATCAGGAACATCCGCTACATGAGTGGTGGGACAGCTACTGGGGATGCCATTTCCTTTACTGTTAGAAATGTGTTTGGTCCCATGAGAGACAGCCCCAACAAGAACTTCCTGGTAATAGTCACAGATGGGCAGTCCTATGACGATGTTCGAGGGCCTGCTGCTGCTGCACACGATGCAGGTAAGGTCCATGTCCTTTGTATGGAAAGGAAACTGGGAGGGCTTCAGTCCAATTTAGGGGTAAATATAAGCTTAAATATTTGTTGTATTGAACATCTACAGGATGGCAGTCACTGGTCTATGAGTTTTACCCACTATTAACTGATTTGTCAGAGCAGCCCTACTAAATCTCACTCTATAGATAAGGAAACATATGCAAATCTCACCTAGTTAGTGGTGAGGCCAGTCTTAAAACCCAGGCAGAGTATTAAACCCCCAAAGGATTGGGTGGTTAAGGCTCTGTGCTCCCACAAGGAGCACAGTTCTGATCCCTGCTTGGGGAATTAAGATCCCACATGTTGTGTGTGACCCCAAAAAATTAAAGAAAAAAAATAAAAGATTTTGTAATCCTCTAAAAAAACCAAACCAAAACAAAAAACCCAGGCAATTACAGTTTATCATAGCTTACTATGAATCTATTTGATAATTTATCCTAACTTTTAGTTTTCAATCTGGCATGGATTTTCTAAGATAAACAATAAAGACTAATCCTATTCTATTTAATTTCTTTTTTAGAGTCTTCCCTCCCACCCCTGACTTTGAGATAATGAAATTCTATTATAAAAGGATATAAAAAGTTTTTCTTAACCTAACCTTAACATTACTGTTGGCAAAGACCACTAGATCATGAAACTAGTGTTTCTGAGATCAAACAGGCCAAGAAAAAGCTGAGATTCCCTTTCCCAGGATAAAAACTGAGCGAGCGGGAGTCCAAAAATATTTAAAATACAAAAACACTAACTTTGGAGGAAGGAATGAAGAGTTTCACACTTTTCTATACTTCTCTTTTTCTCTACTTAATTCCTAATGACATTTCCTACTTCCCTGTGGCTCAACTGGTAAAGAATCCACCTGCAATGCCAGAGACCTGGTTTTGATCTCTGGGTTGGGAAGATCCCCTGGAGAAGGGAGACTACCCACGCCAGTATTCTGCCCCAGAGAATTCCATGGACTGTATAGTCCATGGGGCCACAGAGTCGGACACAACTGACCAACTTCCACTTCACTTTATACATTTATTAGCACCTCTGCTAATGTACTTGTGTTCTTATATAGGTATCAATAGAAGCTTATTAAGTAGGATGTGAGAATGGATACATGAAATTTTTTATATACATTGGCTTATTTCTATACATCTGGCTTAATGTATTCCTTTGTTGAAGATCTGTTTGCTATCATACTCCTTAAAAGTATAGCTTACTCAATTTATGCTAACAGGATTGGATTTAGGCTAAAGTGAACTAAATAAATTCAAATATATCCTCCCTATGTGATTAACTGAACTTAAGGAAGTTGGGCCACACTATTTTCATGAAACTATTGTTTAGTGATAGTGAAGTGAGAGTTAACAAAAGTCAGAATAAGATGGGCTTTCAGGGCTAGGTCACAGTTGTTTTGGTTTAACTGCAATTATATTCTGGGCCTGACCTAAACAACCTGAACTTGAATATAGAATGAAGAGAAGAAAATGGAACGGGAAAAAATGACTTTTTTGCCAGGGCGAGGGGTAGGATTAGCTGCTGCTGCTAAATCAGAATTATCTCAAGTAGCTATTACATCATCTAAACCTGCTTTATTTATATCCTAAGTATTCACAACTTTATATAACTAGGAGGAGGCTGAAGCTTTGGATAGGAGGGGAGTAGCTATTTTAGAAACGCAAAAAAAGTTTATGGGGATTTCACTCAGTAGATATAGATGGTAGTCTCCATTCCATAGGTATTTATTTCTGGATGTTTTCATGTTAATACTTTGGCCATATTACATGGCATGCAGGTTCCCAAACCAGGAACTGAACCTTCACCTCTTGTAGTGGAAGCGTGGTCTTTAACCACTGGATTGCCCAGGGAGTCCCTGGCTGTTTTTATCAGAAAACTTTTGCTTTGAGATTAAAGACTTTTTTAACTATTGGCTAGTTTGCTAATGTAACACATACAGAATGAAATGGGAGAAAGTTATCAACAGAGGACTAGTCATCATTCCCCAGATTAGAGCTTTAAAAGACTTACCTCGTTTGTATGCCTCATGTTCTGTGTCATTCTTCCTTGCTGTATTATACTGGCCATGACTCCAGTATGACCAACTGAAGTGAGGACACCAGGTAGTTCTTTCTCATGCCAAACTCAAGAGGGGAAGTTTTCACCATTTCACTAAACGTTTGTTCTCATTTTTAGATTATCAGGTAAAGAAAGCTTCCTTCTCTTTCTTACCCAATAATTTGGTACAGGGGATTTACTTTAGGCATTTTAAGGCAGTTTCGTGTGCCACTGTGTACTTATGTGTGAAAAATATATACATGTAATTTTATGCTTCCCTTGGTTAGGAAGATCCCCTGGAGAAGGGAATGGCAACCCACTCCAGGATTCTTGCTTGGAGAATCCCCATGGACAGAGGAGCCTGGTGGCCTAGTCCATGGGGTTGCAAAGAGTCGGACATGACTGAGCAACTCATGTTGTAATTGTATGCAACTGTAACTTGGTTTTAATTCACTTAAAAATACTTCCATTGTAGGTATCACCATCTTCTCTGTTGGTGTGGCTTGGGCACCTCTGGATGACCTGAAAGATATGGCCTCTAAACCAAAGGAGTCGCATGCTTTCTTCACAAGAGAATTCACAGGATTAGAACCAATTGTTTCTGATGTTATCAGAGGCATCTGTAGAGATTTCTTAGAATCCCAGCAATAATCGTGACATTTTGACAACTGAAAGAAAAAGTGCAAGGGGATATAATGTATAAGTTGTATTCTAATAATACTGAAATACTACACAGCATACTAAAATCAGAGAAAACTATTATAGTAAAGATGGCAAAAATGTAAGCAAATAAGCATTCATTTAAAGATACCTTCTAATTACAATTTAAGCTTGATTGTTCAGAACTCTTCATAATCACAATCCTTAGAATCTCAGGAAAGAGGAGACAGTGTAGATTATTAAGAGTTCTATTTTAACATGCATATTAAATGTATAAATATGCAAATTCTATACAGCTCAATAAAAGAACTTGATATTTAGACCCAAAGCAACATTCCTTCTCTAATTATTACATATATAAAGAAAATGAAAGACAAATAGAAAAAAGCTCCTTAACTTAGATATTAAAATATATTTTGACCCAAGTAGATGTCTTAAAGTCAATCAACAATATAGATTTTACTTAATACCCTAAAGTTACAGATGAAATGGAAGCGATTTAGGTTATCAAGCCTCTTTTGCAGTGTATTTTCACAACTTATAGCAAATATCACACTGAACAAGATAGCCAGCATTTGCCTGGTATTTTTCTATTTATATCCTTAATTTTGTTGTGTATTGATGTATTTGGCTTGTACTCTAAGTCACCAATGTGTTGAAAAAAAATTAGGTTGGTAACATTTTACTTACCACTTAGAAGCATTTAGCTTTAAAGAAAAGCACATCTTCCAAACAGCTGAACTGCAGGAAAGACTATTTAAGCAATAAAACTGCTAGTGACTTAACGTGCCTGACTTACTATTCTATGTGTCTCTCCCTAGGGCATGGTAAAATTTAACTACTCCATGCGGAAAGACCAACTGAGTTTTTTCTTAAAATCACGTAATAAGACTATTTTTTCAATTACTTATTGAATAAACCTTCTGTTCTAGGCATTATTCATAGCCAGTACCAGGTTAAACAGTAGGAAATACTTTTGAGTACTTGGTTCAACAAAGTTCTTTTGTAATGAAAAGTATTTTTACTGTTGTGAAGTTGGTTCCTAAGAACAGCAATCCAAACTCCCTTAATGTAACTCTCATTACCCCACCAAGAACTCTCCCCAGATAGACGTGCTGTCGTTTCCTATCCCATCTTCTATAAGACCGTGTTTTCTATTTCCTCTAACACATACACTGATCTGAAATGGTTTACAACCACCCAAACCATTTAACCTGGAAAAGATGTTAACTGGTTGGAATATTACTCCAATAAATCTTTCGAATTTAACAATTTTATAGTTTGTGTAAAAGAAATGAAAGGGCTATGTATCAAAGGCAGAAGTGAAATTGTCTTTGATACTACATAAAAATTTGACAAAAGGGAGAATGCGAAGTCAATGACTCCCCTGACCACCACCGCCTGCCCCTTATAAAGCCACAAATATGACTAATTCATGTAAGAACTTTCATTTAGCAACGGAAAAACAGGTTTAACATTTTTTCCCACAAGAGACAACTTTAGGCTGAGAAGACCACTCCTTAAAAAATTTAAACAAATGCCCAGCCTCTAGTCATTAGCTCTTTTAAAAATTTTACAAGGAACAAAAGTTTTGAGGTAACCAGGGGAGCTTATATTTTGACTTGAAGAGCAAGAGGAGAGCATAAATGAACACTTTAAATTACTATCAACTTTTTAGAAGTAAACATAGTCAAGATAAAGCATTAACAACTAAAAAGAGGATTTTTAAAACAATATAATTAAACTTTGCAGGTATGCCTAATATCAATTATGCTAGCCCATTTATAACCTTTAATGTATTAAATGAGACTTTGGTATTCAGTGGATAACTTGGAGAATAAGAAAAAAGTACATAATATGAAAAGACTATTAAATACTGAAAAAGTTAACATGTGAAAGTCTGTATATAAAAATATTCTTAAACTTTACATATAAATCACCATTTAATAGTCAAATGAACCTACATAATTTCCCATAAATCACAAATGAAAGCACACAAAATGAAAATGATATTCTTTTTGCATCCTTTTAGTCTCTTCGAAATGTTTAATATTGTAGAGAAAATACAACCAAAGTAGAATAAGAAGAAAAACATATACTGATACTGTTTTTATGCATTTCAGTTTTAACACATTCCAAAAATGGTGTTTATGCATTGCCATAATGATAATCATATTTCAGTTAAAACAGTAATCATTGCCTTGGAACAGCTGCCAGAAAACAATACTAAGCTTTGGAAAGCTCGCTCTTATTTATTTTAAAAACAAAGGGGTGGCGGGGAGAGGAAGACAAAGTGCATCTCTAAGTTGAGTCTTCAACTGAGAAAACCAAAACCCCAGTATTTTAAGGAAAACTTCTGAAAAGTTTTAGTGTTTCACCAGCCATGACAAAAATTGCCACCTGAATTTTTATGGTAGGTGGCAAAATATCTCAAAGTATGTATAATGTATTTATTTTTTTGCAGTAGGCATATTAGAATAGAATTTGCCAAATCTTTCTAATGTTTTCAAAGTTTTCTCATGTTACCTTCTAAGTCCATTTGCAATTCCCTTCAAAGAAAAAGGATATTACTTGTTGAAGGAAAAGTCTGAAGATACTAATACTTAACATCACTTATGAGGATAAATTTTAATTAATGAGTAATACAGTTTATTCTCTGCTAAACTCTTCTGTGGGAAATAGGTTTGGCTAGATAGGAAAAATAACAATATTAACTGAAATTCAGACTTAATAAAGTAGTAGGATAGCTTAAGGATATGATATAAAACTGCATCTCAGCAACTTGTTTTTTTTGGGGGGGGGTGTTTATTTTGAATTATCTGAACTTCAATAGAAGATTTTTTTTTAATCCCCAAATGGGGTGAAATACTTTTAAAAAACATTCTTAGTAGTATTAACTGTTCTAATTTTGTTGAAGATTATCAGTAAACAGTATAAAATTTAAAAGAAGAGCATAAAAATGAAGGACTCACTGAGAAATCATCTCCATTACCTAGTTTAACAATGGAGAGTAAAGTATTGCACTTTATTATTCAACACAAAATAATGTAGCCAACAGTAACATACAGGTACACAATTTAATATTTATTATATGCATTTTATATACATTATTTTTCAACAGCGGTACGTTCGCTATGTGGTACAATCTTAAAAATTTGCTGATTCATAGTTTGTAAAACAAAAACCTTACAAAACTCATCAAAACTCGCAAACTGATCAGAAAAGTTTTTTGGAAGACTAGAAAAAATACTTTATTGTCTTAATCATGCATTACACAAACAAAATCTTTAGTTACACCATAAAATTAAGCACATCTGAAAAAACAAAACAGGGATAACTAGTCCAAACACAGCAGATTTCTGTATCCTGATTCAACTATTTTTGTATCTTATTTGTATTTCAAATTTTACTCCAAATATTTTAAAACAAGATAGTTTTGTCTGGAATCATCGTAAACCAAGATATGTATCTGGGGGAGTCACCTTGGTTTGTAACTTAAACTATAAAATATTCCATTTTTAGTCTATTTTAGACTATCAAAGAGTTCCAAAATAGATATACAGGTTCCTTTAGCACATTAATAAAAGGATATAAAGACCAACAAAAAGTGAAATAAATAATAGGCTATTAGCAAGATGGATAATCCTTGATAAATAAACTTGTAAATACAGTAAGATGTACAAAATATCACATAGTGATAGGATGCCAAGATTAGTTTTTTTTTATTTTTTTATTTTTTAAGAGTTCATTTGGAGTACTAAACCCCACCGTTTCATTTTAATACACTTAATAGTCCTTGGTTTAAGAAGACAGTTACGTGATGATGATGGTGATTTAGCATCTTTATGGAAAGACTTAGCTGAGCTGTATTATGCAAAAGAAGGAAAGAGTGTGGTTACACGGCAGCGGGTCAGTGAGATCTCTGTGTTTCAGGGTTGTATAATGCAGAAAAACTTCAATACAATCTTGAGCACTGTTGTGACAGGCTAAATATATAAAAAGACTTATAAAAACTAGAATTTTATCCAAACATTTTGTGCAACTAATGCTAAAATATCTTAAGTTAAATTTCCTTTTTTTTTTTTTAAAGCAAAATAAGTTTAAAAGGGAATCTGTGGCATTCAACCAATAAACAGAAGATCACTAAGAGATGAAAAAAGCTACTCTTGGAGCTCACTTCCCCCCAACAAGAGCACCACATTCCTAACCCTAAGGCAGCACACAGAGTCCAAAACAAAAGTCTTTTTGTCAGATCAGACTCCACATTGGCTTAAAGATACCTAAAAGACAGACATACGCTCAGTTCATATCCAGTACAGGCCACAAATAATGGAGTCCTTTTTTTGTCCCACGAAATACAGTAATTACAATTAAATTAATGAGCCTGACGTTAAGATGTGATTTCCACCAATTTATGCCTGCCCAAATAGCCTTCACCAGGCAGATCATATGTAGTGTCATATCATTAATTTTTTTGATGGCAGTGATGCAGACCCTTTGTGTCCAAGCAAATCTGCTGTTATGATGAGAGTTTTTGTTGATTCACACAAATACTTTGGCAAGGGCATCAGCCCCTGCACTAGCAATGTATGCTTTTGATGGATGGAAAGCAACATCATAAATTGATTCATCTAGTTTCTTCCTATGTGCTGTTATTTCCTGCACACATGTCTTGCTGTCCAAATTCCACAATCTAATAGAACAGTCATGGCCTGTAAAAGAATAAATAAAAAATGTTACTGAGTAATAATTCTATTATAAAATCTGTGGGCAGGACAGGAAGTTCAGACTTACTTCCAGACATCAAATAGATTCCATTAGGATCTACTGCTAGGCTTGTAACAGCATCCAAATGAGCTACCATAGAATGGATCATTTTACCTAAATAAAACATAACAGAGAAGATTAAGTTTTCAAATAGTTACTAACTTGGGCAATCAGAAACCATAATACAGTATCAATATAAAACAATCTCAGCAACAATAAACAACATATAATTTACCATTTTAAACATTTGGGAGGGTACAATTCAGTGGCTTTTAGAACTTTCATCATGATGTACAATCATCACTATTACCTAGTTCAGAACACTTTCATCTCTGCAAAAGGAAACCCTGTACCCATTAAACAGTCACTCCCTATTCCTCCTTCCAAGTCCCCGTAAACACTAATCTCTTTTCTCTATGGACTGGCCTATTCTGAATGCTTCATACAAATGAAATCCTACAATAATATGTGGCTTTTTGGGTCTGCCTTCTGTCATTTAGTTCCTCCACTACAATAATATTCTAAAGAGAATTTTAATTCTAATGCAGAACTTTCCCAATTACTTCAAAAGACATCTGTGTAACATGAAACTGATGGTATTTGATAGTGGAAAACAATGATTGTAGAGCTGCATTAAAAGCTTAAGGTCATATTAAAGGGGAATTAAGAGTGAAAACAGAATCTTTCTCATTAAGATGCTTTATTTAAGAGATTGTTTTATATACAGAGTTAATGTTAAATCACCAGAGAATACATTACTATCTAAAGATTCTGATAGCATCATTTATCTTTTGAAATGTCAATCATCTTATATATAAGAAGCAAGAAAGGGGAGAAGGGTGGGAGTACATCAGAGAAATTACTCTGGATTTCCCCAGATAGCAACAAAAGCACTATTCTATAAAACGTAATTTAACTTCACTGAATTCTTGGCAAGCAAACAGATTCAATACTGAGTTGAAATTTAAAAACAAGTTGTGAATATAAACTGTGTTGCATACTTTGGGGCAAGGGCATCAGCCTCTGCACTGGCAACATATACTTCTGATGGTTGAAAGGCGATTTAAGTCGATTCACTCAACAAACAATAAAATGGCAAATATTGATATCTTAAAAAATTTCCTCCCCTTTGGAGAATGGATACATGTATACATATGACTGACTCCCTTTGCTGAAACTAACCCAACACTGTTAACTGGCTATTCTCCAACATAAAATAAAAAGTTACAAAAATTTCCTCTCCTTTCACTCAGCAATGAGTGAGTATTACTCAAATGCCTGGGCTTCTCCTAATGAGAGATGGAGGTCTTTCTCCAGAATTCTGTTTACAGTCGTTTGATATGCTGCTTGTCCCCTGAAACGTTCCACACTGAAACATGAAACAGACCTACTTTTGTTATCTGCCATGGGGCTTCGGTCCCTGAACACAAACCCACAACATAATCAAATGTGCAAAAAGTTACTCTGAAGAACACAAAAAGTCTGTGACTTTCTGGCGATACTAAATGCTTATCAATTAAAGACAAAATTAGTCTCATCATTTAGGCCACATTCGTCTGTTTTTCATCAATATTAACAGAGTAACCATAACAATTTCTCTCTACTATCCTGAGAAACAGAAAAATCATTCAACATACTATTGTGCTAAGTTGCTTCGGCTGTGTCCAACTCTTTGCGACCCTATGGACAGCAGCCCACCAGGCTCCTCTGTCCATGGGATTCTCCAGGCAAGAATACTGGAGTGGGTTGCCATTTCCTACTCCAGGGGATCTTCCTGACCCAGGGAGCGAACCCGTGTCACTTTCATCTCCTGCATAGTCAGGTGGGTTCTTTACCCTTAGCGCCACCTGGGAAACATCACAACATACTATTAGTCCAACATAATTCATCTACTGGTTCTAGACTCTATTCTTCTCAATATTAAAAAAAAAAAAATTCAGAGTATGAAGAGCTGGCCTCCAGCCCAATAATCTCAAAACATTAGGGGGATAACTATGAAGTATCATTAGCTTCCCTTAAAACATTAATTCTGTGGTGGTGACTCTTAACTCACAGATCTAGTTCTGACTTCTCTTGTGAGAATGACTGTACATCTCCTATGTTTATCATGTCTTAAACCGAAGAATTCTTTCACCCCTAACTATGACATGTTAAGTCAATTTAGAGTTAACCCTCCTCTGCATAGCCTGAAGTCACTTCAAAATGTGAGTGACCCTTTAGACTGGACCAATTATAAGGAGGTGCAATTCTGAATCAAGCTGGATGTTGGGTTTCCACTAGTGACCACAGAAGTCAGTTTCTGCCCCTTTCTTCACCAGCATATATACGCAGCTTCTCACATTTAACCGAATTCACCTTTGCTCCACGGCTCTGCTACCATCTCTCTTCCCCCACCAAGATTCTTTCTTCCTATAACTTAGGAAAAAAAGGACACATGCAGGCACTGATTTTCTCTTCCCCAGCACCTTAAGCTCTTTGACCTGTACAATCTGTGAAATTAAAAAACAGACTAATACCAATATCTCAATTACAGAAAGCAATGTACCACTTGTCTGTAAGATTCAAGAGGACAGGACACTTTGTTTTATTCACCAAAGATCAAGAAATGTGCTGAGGATATGGCAGATACTCGTAAGTTTTGCTGAATGAATGAGGTCATAACCAATTCAGAACCCTCTTCCTCCAACTCCCCCGCATTCCTTGCAGGTTCACCCATTAGCTAAGTCTTGGTCACAGCATATGCAATTCAAATTTGTGTCTCTACCAAAATTTCAAAAATCACCAGCCCTGAAGATCTCTCTGAAACAAACAGTATAAATTGAAACTTCTAAATCCTCTATAGTCAAGGATCTACCGTACAGTGACTTGAGTATCTTTCTAAACCAATATTGCAAATCCCTGGTCAAATATTCAAGTGGTTTTCATAGTGCATAGTATAAACAAAAATCCATTATTCTTAGCTTGGCTCTGAAAAATCTGGCTCAGTAGTTTCTGCTTTCCTTCTCCAAACTTACTTACCTCTTTGGCTTTACCTCTAAGAAACTTCTGTTTCAGCCCAAATTCCCACTTCTGTGCTTCTACTCAAAATATACCCTAATCTGGAATTTCCTACTAACTTCTTCACTTAAACAAAAACCTTATCATTCTTGCAAGGAAAAACTCAAACCTTAGCTCTACGAAGCCTCCTTTATCTTACTGCATTATGCATGAGCATGTGTATGTACGAGTGCGTGTGCATTCACTCACACTATTTTCCCCAGGCGACACTAAGACCTCAGAATGCAGAAATAACTTATACATGATAGTAGCCAGTGCAGCGCAAAATACTAAATGTACTTTTATTGTTAAAATCTAAATACTCACTGAGTCCATTCACACAACCAATTTCTATAATGTTTCAGATAAGAAATCCAATAAATTACTATTCATTTGATAGAACAGCATCCTATTAAAAATTTAGCTAACCATCAACACCAATTATAGGGATATTTGAGTGCATCATATTTAAATGAATTGCCAGTTTTCAAGACGAATTTTGTTAAAAAGAATACATATGAACTCAATTTACAGTTACACTCAAGGGTTGTATATATGTATATCTCTGTATATAACACAGAGAAAATGAGAGTGAAAATTTCAATTGTTTAGAGCCTAGTGCTTTAATTATCTTCGCATTACAGATAAGGTATTAGCTAGTTAACATAGAGAATTAATTGGTAGAATTTGTAAACAATCTCAAAGTCTACAGGCACCTTATTTCTGATTTCTGCCAAAAAGCTCTAAAGAATCACTTTTTCCTTTTATTATTACTAAAATTCCTGAACCTTTCTTTACAAATGTAAACTTTCAATAATTAATACAAAGAATCTTTTTAGAAAGGTAGTAAAAGAAATTATCTCTCTGCTCTTGCAGCAAAGGAAGATCTTTAAGCTTCATAAAAATGTTTAAAGAATTGATTTGATATGGTGTTAAATTGAGACATTCACATGAATATGAATCTTCTTTCCCATGCAACATATAGACCTATGAGTCTCCCTTCTCTTCTCAACTTGTTCTACCGTGTTCAGGAATCTGTCCAAGAAAAGTGTTATTTGAAGAAAGATATTTATCTAAAAGTCAGACTAAAAATTACAACCATGTCCTATGTAAGCTACAAAGAAAAATCTGTAGTTCTGATTTGTTGTCTTGCTTGATAATTTGTTGTCCTGCAATAATATTTCAATTAACACTTTAGTTTCTTATTTGGAAGTCTTTCAATACTTCTCTAATTGTTTTAGCTTATCAAAGAAGCCTCTCTTTGCTATCAGACTTTTCCCGAAAGAGAGCAAACAATACTTTACAAAGTATTTTGGGTAACGACAAATGATACAGATATCCTTAAACAAACAATTCTATGGCCAAATTAACATTTATGATTTCTATATAATTGGTACGTTTCCCTACAACCAAAAAGCACAGGAAAGATGACAATAAACAACTGCCACTGTATCATTTCATCCACTGATAATTTTAAGAACATATTTAAAATGCCCAAACTAGAAAGTGATCTTCTATGTTATACTAATTCACAACATAATATAAAGATAAAATTTTCAAACAGAAGGGTTTATAACTGTCATCACATGAAGAAATTATAATAGGTAAACAAGATATTTTGGGCTTCCTTGGTGGCCCAGATAGTAAAGAATCTGCCTGCAATGTAGGAGACCGGGGTTTGATCCCTGGGTCAGGAAGATCCTCTGGAGAAGGAAATGACAACCCACTCCAGTATTCTTGCCTAGAGAATTCCATGAACAGAGGAACCTGGCAGGTACAGTCCATGGGGTTGCAAAGAGTCAGACATGACTGAGCAACTAGCACTAACAAGGGTGAAAATTAACAAACATTATAAGTGTGCTACATTAACTAAAGCAAAAATCTGAGTTAAGACAGATTAACTTGGCAATTTTCAAGCTAGGAAGTCAATACAGAAAATAAGATAACCTACTTACCCGTTTTATTGTCAAAAAATTTGATGTGTCTATCTTCATGAGCAGTTATTGTAACAGGAAGTGTGGGATGACTTACTACTCTGTTAATGTGATTACTGGATTGTAAACCTAAAAAACAAAGGAGGAAAACACACCAAATTCAAACCTTCAATGTAAAGTGGAATCTTAAGAAAGAAATACAAACAAAACAAAACAAAACCAGATTCACAGACACAGGAAACACACAGGTAGTTATAGGTAGTTGCCAGACAGGAGGGGAGCAAGCGGCAGGGCAAGAGGTGAAGAAGACTAAGAGGTACAAACCTCCAGTCACACAATAAATAAGCCAAGGAAATATACAGCATAAGGAATATGGTCAATAATATTTCAATGAGAAACATTACATAATATACCTAGTTTAATATTGTCCATTAACTATATTTCAAATAAAAAAGAAAAACTTCAATTAAAAGTTAAATGATGGCCTTTGCAGTCTTACCAAAATGTAACAATCACTAAAAACTAAAGCTTTTATATATAAACAAAAAATATGAGAAATAAAACTAAGATTCTAAAGACACAATTTCTCAAAAAATATATAAGCTAGTATGTCTTATAATGTGGATGGATAGCACTATGCTCAAGTTTAGAAAAAAAAAACTGGAAGTATTTTAATGCAGACTGTCAATATAGGGTGGTTTAGAATTTTTAAATTATCCCAAATCCACAAATCATTGCTTTTAATAAACAGTCCATTAAAGAATTAAGAGTCAAATAATGAAGGAAAAAAGTTC
Organism: Ovis aries; assembly: GCF_016772045.2. Lineage (NCBI taxonomy): Eukaryota > Metazoa > Chordata > Mammalia > Artiodactyla > Bovidae > Ovis > Ovis aries. Next base: position 39,334,820 of record NC_056071.1, read on the forward strand.
ATAAGTGATAATTAGGTGTTTGCAAGAACAAACCCTATCCCTCCCACAATGACCAAAAATACCGAAGAACTGGAATTGATGTTCTTAGGAATGAGACCTTTTCTTTACTACCAAGTTCTTAATTTTTGTTCACATTAGTGATGAGGGAGAAAAGAGAGAACAAAACTAATGGGAAAATAATGTCAGCATTTATTAGACTAAGTAAATTGATCATTCTATACGTATACAAGAACTCTTCACTGAACTTAAACACACTGAAAAAAATAATCTATGTAAGAGGAAGAAACTAGGGTTGAAAAAAGACACTGCATATCATTTGTTTTTAGATTTGATCACAGAACCATTTAGATTTTTTTTTATAATCATAGAGTAACTTTAAAAAGATCAATCATGAAAAATCAGAAGTAAAACTAAAAAAATGAACTTAACTGTATAGTTAATCGGTATTATAAGCACAAGTGACTTTTAAAAGCACAGTAACTAGATTGTCTGTATCTAGTAAAATATACCCTCTATTAGTAACGAAATTCTTTTTGGTGGTACTGCAATTATTATTCTGAGATGACTTTATCTGTACTGTTAGATAAATGAGAAATCATGATCATTTTGCAGAGAATCAAGAGTTTTGATATTGTTAAAATAAGATAAAAATATAAAACCAAGGAGATAAATCTGAATCATTATTGGAAGCATCTGAATAAAATTTATCAGTCTTTTCCTTTACTAAAAATGTACTCTTCATCTCTGTCTACTGAAAAAGTCTAAACCAATGGCCAACTCAAGAGCCATGAAAGCCAGGAGGACTGACTCCAACAATAGCAGAGCACCTATCTTGCAGTCTCTAAATGTCATTTTCCACTAAAAGAAACCATGGCTCCTTAGAGAAATGGCCCATTTCAGATCTGGGGTGCAAAATGAACAAGATGAACCTAAAACATCTTGTCATACCAGAAAGAAAAGCATCAACAACTAATAGGGTTATGTCCAAAGGGGAGACTTAGGAGCCAACCTGAATAAGCTCCCACGGGCCAAAGATGAAATAATCTGAGTAGCAATAAAGATAATATGTAACAGACTGAAATACATAAAATGCATTTATTCCAAGAAAGATTATAATGATACAAAAAACAACACCCCAAAAACTCACTTCACTGGTCACCTTGGGAGGATACTAGGGAATCACTTAATCATTTTACAAACTAGTAAATAAAGGGGAGGAGTGGGAAGTAATCATTTATCTTGCCTTTCCTTTATAATTGCTAACTCCAGGTAACCAAATTACTGATGAGGGTTGTTCCTCCTTATAGAAGCAATCTAGCTAATATGTGTAACAGAAATGATAAAATTAGATGGATGAAACTGGAGCCGATTATACAGAGTGAAGTAAGCCAGAAAGAAAAACAACAATACAGTATACTAACACATATATATGGAATTTAGAAAGATGGTAATGATAACCCTGTATGCGAGACAGCAAAAGAGACAGATGTATAGAACAGACTTTTGGATTCTGTGGGAGAGGGAGAGGGTGGGATGATTTGGTAGAATGGCATTGAAACATGTATACTATCATGTAAGAAATGAATTGCCAGTCTAGGTTCGATACAGGATACAGGATGCTTGGGGCTGGTGCACTGGGATGACCCAGAGAGATGATATGGGGAGGGTGGTGGGAGGGGGGTTCAGGATTGGGAACTCATGTACACCTGTGGCGGATTCATGTGAATGTATGGCAAAACCAATACAGTATTGTAAAGTAAAAATAAAATAAAGAACAAAAAAGAAAACTATTTTTGAACAGTTAATAAATTAATGGATCCATGCAATGATTAGAAACTAAGAAAAAGACAGACCAAAGAATATTTACTTCTGATAAAAATTCACAAATTATTATGAAATAGTCTTGCCAAAAACATTAAAAAAACTTTAAAAAGACAACAAATAGAATTTTGACCCTGAATTTGAATAAGCCTCTAGATCTACAAACAATTTACAGGAAATGAACAGGAGGAGCGCATTAAATGATACCACAAGGATGCAACTGGTAAAATTCAAACTATGGGAAACTCAACCCAATTTCTTCAGTTAAAAAAAATGCAAGGGAAATATAAGAGATAGAGGGGGAATCTACATGAAAACAGACGTGAGAGACCGACCAACCAATCACAATGCTTTATTTGGATCCCTCTTTGAATAAACTGTAAAATACATATATCACATTCTATACTTACAACCTTGGCCATTTACACACAACTACTGGAGCTGGAAGACAGGTTCATTATATATTTCTCCACTTCCACATGTGTTTTCATTAAAAACCGAAAATTATTTCACTTGTTTTCTTTTACTTTTACATTTGCTCTACTCACTTACCTGTCCCCAAATACTTATCTAAGTTTTTAAACATAATTTGAGGAAATAGCAGAAATAAAGTAAGTATACATTGAAAGTTATTCTTTTTTTCATTCTAAATTAAAATAGTCAAAATATAAAAAGTAAAAGGTTATCCTCTATTGTAAAACAATCCTTTTTAAGGTTTCAACCTTACCAGAAAACTTACCAGAATCCATCTGTGATGAAAGCATCACCAATGACTGTGATGTTTCTAAATCATAAATTACTGTACTACCAGTGTTGAAAGAGGTCACCATATGAGCTGGATCACAGCCTATAAAGTCAACTGATGTAGGTATTCCATGCTCTGAAAGGAGCCCAAAGAGATAAAGGGTAAACATAATAATTTAGAAATCTCTGCTTTTCTAATAAGAAAAAGGAATTTGAATATTCTTGAAATAAGGTTAACAATGAAAAAGCAACTGTGTTAGGATGGTGAGATATAATAGGTAACTTATTCTCATTTATTAGAAGTTTTTATAACACTGTAAGAAAAACACATCTAGGGAACACGTAAGGAAAGACAGACAGACAAAAGCTATTGCTCTATGCATTTTCTTCTAAGAGACAAAAATCCTAGGTGAGTTTACTGGCCCACCTGCAAATTTTTTTTAATTTTTTTTATGTGGATCATTTAATAACTCTTTTATTGAATTTGTTACAATATTGCTTCTGTTGTTTTTTAATTTTTTTTTTTTTTTTTGGCCACAAGCCATGTGGGATCTTAGGTCCCTGACTAGGGATCAAACTTGCACCCCTGACATTGGAAGGCTAAGATTTAACCACCAGACTGGCAGGGAAGTCCTGCCATTATATTTCTGACTGTAAAATGATAAAATAGCATTCGTACACCACTACCTTGGGAGACTGTTCACCTGTCTGACACTGGTTAGCTTCAAGTAGCAAATGCAAATAATATTTTTGGATCTGTGAAAATGAAGCTTTGGACTCTGGAATTCACTGATGCAGTAATACTCTTAAGTAGATCAAGCATCAATTTCTCTCTTTAACATGTTAATAAATTCAACTGTCCAGATCAATGCACAATTATGTGAATTCTGGAGTAAGCAAGAAACAAATTACCTAAATGAATTTTCATCTCAAAAGTTTAGGTAAATTAAAAAATTAGTAGAATCACTGAAGTATCCTAGAGATTCAACAAGATTAAGCATAAATGTTCAAATATTCATCTAAAATGTTTTAAAACAAAAAGTTATTTATAGTAAAAGTATGATTTTTTAAAATAACTTGGGAAATGATGCCAATATACAAATAATATAAACAGATGCACATATTGTCACAAGGTATATTAAATCCTTCTTTGACAGGAAAAGATTTGAAATCAAGCCTGTAACTCAGTTTGCACCTCCCATTTAATGGTGCTATTTCAATGATTATAGCTAAACTTCTCAACCAGTGTGCTCATATGTAGTTTACAGGTTTACCTGAGACCATGAGCCTTTCTGTCTTTGTGAGTATCTACCTGGAGTTGCTGGAGGGCCTTCTGCTGTTCCTATGAGTAGCCTCATTTGCCTACTTTATTATTAGATACAAATAGTTCTATTTTTTAAATAGGACATGTCCTGAAAAAGGTCAAAAAACTACTGAGCTACAGGATATACTTGCAAAGCATCCCCAGTGGTCCAGTGTTAAGAATCCACCTGCTAATACAGGGGACATGGGTTCAATCTCTATCTGGGAAAATTCCACAATTCTTGGGGTTAAACCCAAGCACCACAACTGTTGAAGCCTATGTGCCCTAGAGCCTGTGCTCTGAAACAAGAGAAGCCACTACAATGAGAAGCCCTAGCATCACAACTACAGTAGCCCCTGCTTGCTGCAACTTAAGAGAAAGCCCACACGCAGCAAGGAAGACTCGGTGCATCCAAAAATAAATTTATTTTTTTTAAAAGGCATTGAGCTACAGGATATACCTGCAAAGCATCTTTCTTGTTTATAAAAATATGACTAGGAATAAAAAGATTATCACAGATTTGTAAAATTCTTTCAGTATCTCTTTTGAGCAGTCAGGAAGTAGTGAAACTACTTTGTTCTTTTTATCTTCTAAATTAAAAAAAGAAAGAAAAAGATACTTTTCAAAGAGGCAAAATTTACTTACCTTTGTCTCCATTGTAAGTGCAAATACATGGCAATTTTTCTTGTGGACTCCATAATCTAACAGTGCCATCTGCTGAACAAGACAGTAATTGATTTTTTATGCCACTATAAGCAAGACCCCAGACAGCATCTGTATGAGCAATTAAAGTGCCAGCTAGAACATTTGGCTCTGTAATGAAAGAAACAAAACAAAAATTAGCTAAAAGAAGTTTAAAAGAAATGCTTTTGTATATAAAGATAACTACATAATTAAGTACAAAGACTACACATAAAGGTCATCAGATAAACCAATGTGTATACAGTGGCTGTCTCTAAGCTGTGGAGTTTGGGGATATTTATATGCTACCTTCTAATACTTTCCTGTATTTCTGCAATTTTCTAAAAAAGGAACATCCACTTTTAAATAAACAGCTTTACTGAGTGAGATATAACTCCCATGCCATAAAACTCACCAGTTTAAAGTGTCAATCCAATGATTTTTAATATATTCACCAAGTTGCACAGTCATCACCATATCAATTTTAGGGCATCTTCATCACTTGTTAGCTATTTCCCCTCAATTTTCCTTTCTGCCTCTCTGCAGCCCTAGGCAACCACTGCATATTTTGTTTCTATAAATTTGCATATTCCAGACATCTTATACAAACGGCCCTTTCTGCCTGCCTTCTTTCACTTGGCGTGTTTTCAAGGTTTACCTGTGCTGCAGCATGTATCAGCGCTCCATTTCCTTTACTACCAAACAATATTCCAGTGTGTGGATATACTACATTTTATTCATCCAGTCATCATTTGAAGGACAATGGGGGCTAATAACATTAAACATCATCTGTCCTACAATTCTGTTTCTCTACTGAATTCCCATTTTCCACAGATATTTCTCACAGTTCATAACTTCCCTTTCACATAATTACCTCTCATAATAAATTCACTGTGGAAATACAGCATTGAAAGAGGGACTGTTCCTCTACTTTTCTGTCACCCAACCTATAAATCGACTAGTGTCTAAATCCATGTTCTCCATGTTTCCAGATACAAGTAAGGAATTGCCCTCCACTCCTGAAATGGAGAATTCCACCAGGTATTCTGGATTCCATTTCCCACACTAACTTGCTTTCATGTTTAGTTTTTCTACTATACAGATTATCCTCCTCCTTGGGATCATTACCACAGCAAACAAATATGCTTCAAAATCTCTAAATCTAACAAACAAAACTTACATCAACTTCCAACCAAATAGAAGAAAAGCAGATTCAGTAAATATGCTTTCTTACCTTCCATTTACTTTCTAAATCATTCTGATACTATCACCACAACAAAACAACCCTTGCTAAAATCATCAATGATGGGTTCTATCAAATCTAATAGTTTCCCTTCCTTCTTCCTTTCATCACTTTGCTTTTCATCCATAGAATATACCTTGGAAGGTCATCCACAAGTCCCTTTACCTTGTGGTCTCAGACCCAACAACCAACCTCTGTCCGGCCAAAACCTGGGTGATCAATTACCTTTCTATACTTAATATTATTAGACCTCTCAGCAACATTTGAAAGTGCAGACAGCTTCTTTCTTCTCAAAACGGCTTCTTCTTTTGGTATGCGTCATGATTTCACTTTCCTGAATGTCCTCCTACCCCACAGGCACGCCTTCTTACTTTTTTTTTTTGGTTAAATCTCTTGCTTTAGTTACTCCACCCCTACATGTCAGAGTCCCTCAGGAGTCTGCCTTCTCACAACTGATGGTATCTACTTGATACTGCCTTCCTCTTAACATGCTTAAAGACCAAACTCAACATCCTTTCTCTTCTCACATTCCCATTTCAATAAGCTACCATCATATATTTAGTTTTTTATGTCAAAAATGCACAAGTGGTGATGGAAAAAAGTTCTGAGTTAGTGGTAATGGCTGCATAACCCTGTGAATATGGTAAAAACTACTTAACAGTACACTTCAAACGGGTGAATCTTATCATACGGGAATTATACCTCAATAAAGCTGTAAAAGATGACTAATCCATCACTTTATCCACTCAATCCAATTTATCCAGAGATTCTGTTTATTCTACTCTGTCTCCCGAGTATGTCTTAAACCCACTTCTCTCTAACTGCTCTATTTCCACTCTACTCTTGGCAACATCATCATCTCACCTATCTACCAGATCACCATGTTATAACTTTACAACATTACCTTGGTATTGCTTTCTCTACTCTTTTCTCATTTCCAATCTATTCTCCTTGCAAAAGCCAGAGTTATCTTTTAAGTCCTACTCTCCAGGTCATTTACTGGCTTAGAATTGTTCACTGACAGTTAACTTTTATATAGATTTTGGCTTGAATGTGATTATTTCAGACTATATCTAAAGACGACTTTGGCTGTTACTCTCTTACATTACTGTATCTTCATATCATTTATCACAATTTGTACCTATCCATTCTCTTGCTTATGTGTTTAAAATCTGTTTTTTTTTTTCTTTTGTATTAGACTAATTCTCATTTCTTGATGTATGCTTTAATATCTGGCAAATTTAGGTGCTCAGTGTGTTAAATAAAAGACCGAAGAGTTCTTAAATTCTTTTAAAATGAACCATTAAGTAGACCATTTTTTATTTAACCATTCTCATACTAATAAATTCATTTTAATTTTTTTATAGTTACAAACAATGTCCTTATAATTATATTTAAATATATGCACAGGTTATTTCTGTTGGCCAGATTCTAAAAATGGCATTCATGAATCAAAGTTTCAGTTTTTTTAAATTAAGAAATTTTTTGTCCCTCAAGTTCACTGATTTATACCCTCATGTCCTTATTTGTTTCTACATGCATGCTCAGTCACGAAGTCATGTCTAACTCTTTGCAACCCCATGGACTATAGCATGCCAGGCTCCTCTGTCCGTGGAATTTTCCAGGCAAGAATACTGGAGTGGGTTGCCATTTCCTCTTCCAAGGGATCTTCCTGACCCAAGGACTGAACCTGAGTCTCCTGCAATGGCAGGTGGATGCCTTACCACTGCATCATCTGAGAATTCCCATTTGCTTCTGTAGTCTTGCACTAATTATTTTTGAACTACGTAAAGTAGCTAAGTTGAAAAAAATTATTCCTCATGTTAAATTTCTCTTTTCTAGTATAGAAATTAATGCTTTAATTAATATAGTTTTAAAAAACTTTTTGAACACAATATAGGAAATACCAACTTGCAGGCTAAAATATTTATGGCATGATTATTTCTTAATTTTTCTCTTTAATAGGGCAAATTACTAGTAAATGGAAAGACTAAATGACAAGTTTAATACATATTTAAATAATATTTGAGGTGATTATTTCTGTCAGCGCCATTCACTTAAAAAGACACATCTTGAGCCTTTTACTCACCATATGTATCATATGGATCCACATTAGGACTAGGCATGTTCCACCACTGGATAGTTGCATCAGTACCACCACTAAAACACTGCTCTCCATTGGAACTAATAGCTAGTGACAGAACAGGACCACTATCACAGGAAAAGAGGGAAAAATTAGTGAGAAAGCCTACAAACTTACATTTGTACCCCTCCCACCTCTCTCTAAATTTATGTGGTATCTAAAACTGTTTAAGTTAACATGTACATTGGAACGGTACTAATTATATTCTCATTAGTATAATTATTAATCAAATGTAGTATTATTCAGCTAATGTCTTTCTTAATGTAAAACAAACATCATGAAAAAATTACAAGGCTACAGGAGTGATAAATAATAGTTAACAATAATTACGGCTGTTAATTAAGTACTAATTCAATAAAACTTACATGTGGGCCCTAAATGTGTAGATAGGCTCTACATCTAAAGAGGCACTCCTAAAAGAGGGGAGAAAAAAGGGGAGGGGAGAAGATAAATTATGGTAAAACACTGGTTGATATACAAGAGTCATTAGGAAAGATCAAATAAGTGCATAAAAGATACAGACCATAAAGGAGAATAATTACTTATAATTAGCAAATTTGGAAGAAAAAAACAGGCTAACATTAAAATACTTGCTTTTTGGCAGGAACTGTTTTTTGCAAGTTCCAAAGTTTCAGAGTATGGTCCTCAGAGGCAGTAACCAGCACAGGTTCTACAGGATGAAAAGCTAATGCCCGAACTCCATCAAAATGGCTACGTAGTGTATACTTGGGATTCCATGTCTTTCGAAAGGCATCTTTATTGGCAGGCAACTAGAAAGAAAGAGCACTATATTTAGTGGTAAAAGTAATGAACTGATAGGCATGTGGAGTTTTTGTTTGTTTTGCTGTGTTTAAAAGGTACATTCAAAAGTGCTTTGCTAAAATGTCCAGTGGAAATTTAGCACGCCTTAAAAACTTTATATCTTTATCATTTAATAAGAACTAAGAAGAATCATTTCATTAGCTTTCAAATACTTAGGTCGAATGAGTCCTTTAATCTGTTTTACCTAATGATCAAGGTAAACCCAAAGTCCTACTAAACATTAAAATGAGGGAAAAAACAAAACACACAAAGAAACTACCATGTTGCAACATTTTACATGAAAACAAAAATTAAATAAATTACTACCAAAAATCCAAGGGTACAATATTAACAATACAGTTGTCATTTAGAAAATCAGCATGTGACATTTTTCAAGGCAGCAAGTTAAAGTACTTTTCAAAAGTCTGAACTAAAGACACTTTTTGTTGATATTGGTAAGAAGTTAATCTTTTTACCTTCATTTCTCCATCTGTAAAGATAGGCTGTGAAACCACTTCTAAAGCAGTCAAAAGGTTATTATAGAATTTATTTGCTTACATACTTTAAAAGTATTAATGAGAATAATCCAGCCCACCAAGGCCGATGTCTCTAAAAAGCATTCTAATATAAGTATAAAACATAGAAAAAAATATGTTTATAAAAGGAAAAATTAATTTGCTGAAAATCTGCAAATTCACTAATACAAAATCTAAGTAAGTATAGTTAACTCTCAATTGAGTGCTTATTGTCTATAAAAAATTTAATCCAAGACTAGTTTCACCTCTAACACTGTCTTTTCCATTCCCTCTTCATCCTCTCCCCATCCCTCAAATGAAAGACTAAGTATTTAGGAAATGACAAACTAACTTTAACATTATCCTTTAAAAAAAAGTTCAAAACTAAAATGTGTTTAAAGAATTATCCTGAAAGCAGGTAAGTGATTCAGGTTACCTATTTTTCTCTTGTTAACAGCAAAGTATGGCTTAATTTGAGTAGGTAATTGAGAGTTGACTACTAAGGGTAGGTATTTATCAATCAGTATTTTTAGGTAATCAATCACCCCAAACTCCTAATACACCACAATACCCAAGAAAAATTTAAATACCACAAAGAAAGTAGTTGTAAGAAAAAAACTATATATCACTTCAAATAAACACAATGTCACACTTTATCTTTTCCATGCACCTTGACATTAATTCTGTTTTATAAGTGTTTCCAAAAAATAAGGAGCCTTCTATTAAATCATTAAAAAATTAAAAATAAAACTGCACTTACATCATAACTATAGTCTGCATCATTTGTTACCGTCAAGTCTGCAAGGTCTCCAAGGCCCAGTACACTTAACAAAACATCATCAGAACCCATAATAAATGACTTGCCTCCTCCAGATGGAAACGTTATTGGTTCAGCTATAAAGAACAAAACCGCTTCTTAAATGCTGAAAAATCATACAGTACAAGACAATATTGTGGGGAAATGTAAGCACTTAACAGTTATAATATTCAGTAATATAATTACTTTTTTATTTTCCCACTTCCCTCCTTATTTCTTCTACTCAAAAAATCCTATTACTGTGCAGTAATAAACAAGTGTTTTATTTATTTCAGAACTGAGTGTAATTTCCCACAAATAAAATATGCACTTGATGTATTATTTAAAGGTGGGAGCTTTATCTATTTATATCCCTTTGGTACAACTATAATTATAGTATTTTTTAAACATAATAGGTTATTGCTAAGTCCTTTCACTTTCCATCATATTTGTTTGAAAATGCTAGATATTCTCATCCCTGATAGAAAGTTAATACAAGTATTCGCATGTTATGAGCTTCCAGTCTCTTATACAGTGTATTAGCTTATTGAAGTAAAGCCTTAAATTGCTCAGATTTCTAAATGGTCTAGGAAAAGGGCAGTTCTACCTTTAGCGTCAGTTTCTTTTCCCTAAATGGTTAATCCATGTGATCTTCAGAATGCCTTCCGGTTTTCAAACTCTGTCTATGCTTTTTTTATTTTGACTTGTTTTACTGAATATACTCCTAAAATAAATAATCTATACTGACTATAGCACTTTAAACTTCTGATACTTTGACCCATTAAAATCAAATACTACTATGTATTGTTATTATAATTATAAGCAACAATTCTCCATATCATTTCAAACATGCTTTGAAAGCAAAATTTTAATCCTAAAATACAAGGGGGAAAGTACATCAATCACTGTTAATACAAAACAACATATCGAAACACATTTAAAATCCATGAGCAATTTTAAAAGGGAAACATAAAAATTCAAGCTAATTGTCAATTCTGAAAAATTTTCATGAAAAATGATATAAATTTAAAACACTATAGGAAACAGATGCAATGAAATATCAGTCATCACTAACACTACTGAAAACATTCTGAGAAGATACAAGTCTACTTCTTTTAGATATATACCATATAAAAGTAAAATTCATCCTTATTTACAGTATCTTATTTTATTATTAAAGTAATTTGTAATATCAAAGTAAACTACATAATTTGATTCAAACAGGGTCCTGAATGACATTCATAAAGTGAAGCTATGTGTCAGCAACTGACACAGAGTAAATCTGATAGAAAATATATGTAGGGATAGTAGTATTTAATTTTATAAGTTAAACCTACTGAATCTAAATAATCTGTAGCATGGATCCTTCCTACTAGTATCTAGTATGCAGTTATTGGTAATATGAGAAGATGCTGAGAATTATAAAACCAATAGTTTAAAATTATGTTTAAGAACAGTTATATAAAATTCATTAAGGTAATACTTTCTCAAAGCAATTTTAGCCAGTACATGTTTTTCTTTTATGCACATAATTTGTTTGCAAAACAAGTTAGAATAAAATGCTAAAATTCCTCCCACTCACACTCAATAAAAGAACTTTTGATAAAAGCCCAATAAAATAGCTTTAACAAAATAATGCATTATACATTCTTTATGCAGAGATTTCTGATCAGTTATTGACCAATTTAAGAGCATGTGAAGGGAAATGTCTAACCAATATTAGCTAGTTTTACTAGAGTTTTATATCAATTATATTAAGCAAAAGTATTATGCCAATTTCTAATGAATCACACAACTACATTTCTCTATCTATATATACACATATATATTCATTTATATATAGCAAACTATCCTGCTCACTCGGCATACTGCATATACATCTCAGTGAATAAAATCTTTTAAGCTATATTTCTACTTTCCACAATCACCCATTACTGTGGCATACAGTAAGCACAGTAAATACTCTGCCCTTGTTTATTTGCAGAAGTAATTTTTATTCTATAAATTCATGTTATTAATGTTAACATAATTATCTTCAGCACATGATTACATAGCATTGAAATATTAGCAATTCAAAGAGAAATAAAATTACTAAAATAAGTAATTTTTAATGATGGAAACTATGATATCTTTTATTAGAAAGCCTAAAAGATTTCATCAAGCAATTTAAGTCTATTATATTAGCATTTCCCTTTATGGAAATCTTAGGCTCTACATAATGAGGTCTTATAAGCAAGGTCCTTTTTGGACTTAATAATTCTTTTCATGGACAATAATGACAAAGGAAACTTGTAGCTAACATATCAAGCTCTTCCTATCTCCTTCAATTTTTATAAAATCTAAAGAACACAGCTCAGTTAACTGATTCCATTCATGCCAGTGGCAACATGGTATACATACACCTAAGTCTTTACCAAAAATAGTCTTGAAAGTTTCTAATGTGTAAGTTTCTCTCCCTGAAAACAAGCTTTCTTCCTTTACAAAATGAAGTATGACACTGTCTTTAATAAGAATGCATAATTGGAGATGGCCTCTGAAAATAAGAGATTATGAATGCTAATATTCCCCTCTTAGTTCTAAGTCAAAACTGAACTTAATTTTTTGTAGTAACAAATTCTAATAGCATCTACCCTTTAAATAGTGTAATAAGGCTCATGCTTATCTTTCCACCTCTTTATCCTTCCACTATTAACAGAGTCAGATCACTTATATTTTTTCTTTAAAAAGCACAACTAGACATATACATACAAGTTCTACATTGGTTTTTGAGTAGTACAGATCTTAACTGTTTTTTTCCCCCGTAGGTCATTGGTTTGAAACATTTAAAAGGGTCCCTAATTTCCGCTAATATGGTATTGCCTTAAGGTGTAAAATCTACAGTTTAAATGTATAGTGTTACTACAAAAATTTTAGCAAAATATCCTATGCGGTATTTGGTAAAATACATCAAAAGCTAAAGAAGCTGAACCACTACTAAATGCATGAGATGAAGAATAATGGAGTTGGTATGTGTATTTTAGAAAATACTCTCTAAGGTAAAACAGGAAAATAGTGTAACAGTGGTAAAGAGATCTAGGGAAAATCAACAAACTATTTTACTTGTCCTAGTATTTTTCATGCTTTAATATGTTTCGTTTTGGTTTTATTATTTTATCGATTTTTCTTCACCCTTCCTCAAATATTCTTAGATTAGGATAAGTGGTAAATACATGCAGAGACAACTTTAAAGGAAAATGCAGTATTATTTAGCTTTAAGCCATATGTGCTAGTAGAGAACTCAGAAGAGAATAAGATATATTCAAAATTTTTCGACTGGGGCATGAAATTACCTTAAATATCAATAAAATTCAATATATATGTCAAATTATTAGATAATGGATTATCCTTTATGTATGTATTATATGTCACAATAAACCTTAAAATTCAGTCTCATAACTTAGAATTATAACTTTCTTAACCTAGATTTATAAAGTACTCAAGTTATCTATGTTATCTTTACCTAAAATCAGTTATGGGAAAAAAAGCCTAAACAGTAGTTTCAATTCCTGCCCATTTCTAATTTAGGCAAATTTTTAAAAATTCATTACTAAGTTGTACATGCTTGGTACCGGGTTAAAGAATAATGATGTTGCCTTATTCTATAAAGTGATTAAATTAGGCAATCATTTTATATATTTTTAGAAATAATATATACATAAAGTTTCAAGCACAATGTTTGGCACTTAGCTGTCTCCTAACAAGTGACAATTACTACGAGTTGCTAAATTTAACCAATATGACAAATAACTAAATAATTCTTTCCCATATGTACTATTTTAAGTCTTTTAAAAAATACTAATTTCCTAATACTAGATCTGTAAACTAAAGTCACAGTTCAGAAAGGTACTTTGAAATCATACATAATAGAAACAATTCCACCTAACATCAAAAGCAAAAAAATCATAAGGAAGCAAAAGTCAAAAATTTCAAAATTTCTAAGACAATTACACAAGAACTTGCCCAAAACCTTCTCTGAAGATCATATAAGCTGATCTTCAGCATTTTAAAACAGCAGCAAATTTGTATATTAAGGAAATGTGATTTAGAATTAATGTCATCTGCAATGTAAATAAACATGGTAGCTAAATTTTGTACCTTCCTCTGCTCTTGCACCTTCATGATCAGTCATTCTAGTAGAGGCTGACCTAGACTGATTTATGATTCCTGAAGGGATGAGGGGCAGCTCATCATCTCCCAGATCAGCTATCGTGTCGCAGAGTTTTGTCCTGTTGACCCCTGTAAATTAATGTCAGCAGTAGAGGTTCATTTAACAGCTACTGCTTGACTTGCTAGAACCCTTAAAAACCAATTTATTACCAAAACAGGCTATTTTTAAGAAGCTGCAGTTATTAAAGACCTCATATAGTCAAAGATGTCTTCAATTTTCCATATCAACCTCCCCACCAAAATATGGAAATAATTTTAACACAAGATATTTCCTATTTCTGAGGAGATACATATATATAAATAGGAGATACACACACAAAATTGAGCTGTATATTACTCAAAGTTCTGTAAGCTCAGACACAGAAGATATCATTAAAACAAAAAATTGTGGTATTTAAGTTAACATTTAACAATGTAAAGAATAAAACAGGTTTTCCAACTTAATCCACTATTTAAAAATGTTAACAAAGAAATAAGTAAAAATAATTTTTACGAGGGTGCAACAAACATTTAACTTTCCCTGTGTTTATGTGGATATTTTCCTGCTATAGTCACACAAATCTGTCACTAAGAAATCAACTCCAATTTTCCTCAAATGTTTTTTTTCTTTTCCCAAATTTGAAAAACCTGATCCACCCATGAGTTCTCAGTTTCTCATCACAGTATGAAAAGTCAATCACAGCATAAGCTTTAAGGAGAGAATTTCAACTGGTACATGGATAATTCAGGCCAAAATATGCAAAGCTCAGGACCATCTAATATCATGGGATCTCTTTAACTATGAACGTCAGAAATTACAAAAGAATCATTTTTCTTATGTATTTTGAAAGAAAATAGTTTTAAAAGAAAATGCTTTATAGTCAACATATAAGTGAAACAATTAAAATAGGCAAATCCAAGGCCACACAGTAAGACTATATTTACTAACATTAATACTGATGGACTAATTAAGACTATATAATCACTCAATTTTACTACAGCTATTAGAATATTAGCAATTCCAAAGGAACTATCATTCATCTATGTATCCCTAACAGAATGCCAGGTAGTACAATGGTAAGGCTTAATGCAAACAGGTGGAATCTTACACATTTATTACCTTTTTCTTTTCATTTATTAACTATTTCACAGCAACCCCTAACTTTTTTAGAAATGCTTAAGTAACTCTTTCTGGATACAATGTGTCAAGTAGTCTGAATTTTTTTTCTAAAGTATACAATGGAGAAACTCAGTTATTATCTGAGGATTTTCTCCCCGACAAAGTGACTAAATAAACTCTCTAATAAATGAAAAACTGCCAACTGGATGTCTAACCATCAGTGAAAGTCAACATGAAAGAAGATCAATGTTACCTCTTCTCACAAAATAGCTCTCCTTTATAACTTTCCCACTTATGAGTACCAACACCACTGATTAGATTTCTGTTCTTAAAATTCTGTACCTACATCCTAAGAATTCCTTTCAGATCAATCTCCTTCTTGCTGTTGACTTTATTCTACTCAATGCTTTCATTCTTACAAATTACTGCAGAGGGTTCCTAACTGGTGTTCCTATCTCCCAGCTCCATTTGCCTTCCACATTTGAATACTTTGGCTAGATTAGTTTTCCAAAATCATCACATTGATCTTATCACTCCTTCCTCTGAAATCACAAGCAGCACTTCAATACTCTTTGAATCAAAGCTAACTAAAATCCTGTACTTAACCCTGCATGTGCTTCCTGATGATCCTATCCAATCTCATCTTTCAGCGCTCCATAATACAGGTCTCCCTAATTTTCAAGTCAGAGCAGTTTCCCTACAATATATTCACCAGGGTTTCTTCTTCTGTATTTTTGTCATATCTGTCTTTACCTATTCCCCAGGAAGGTGAGAATACTTCCTGCACCCACTTCCATCTCCTCCGTGAGGCTTTTGTTGATCTTCCTCTGCTGACTCTAACTTTTACTTCATTAGATACTACTTATAAACAATTTCATCCTATGATAAATATAATAAAGACAAGAAAAGTTTTATCATTACAGATCCTATCAAGTCACATCTTCCTGAATACACGGACTAGGAAATATGGAAGAAAAGGAAAATAGGGAACAACATGAAATTTAATGTTCATGTTACAGGAAACACTGACCGAAACAGCCCACCCTGGCCAGGCACCAAAGTAACCACTTGTATGAGTTATTTTACAACAGGAGGCCCTGTAAGGAACATGGAGCTAAAAAGCCACCACCAACTGGAAGAACCTGGGAAAGGTCAAAAGGAGACGCCAGTCCTTATGTCTCACCAACCTTCCAGAATCTTCCTTGCTGAAATCCATTTTGGCTGAGGGATGCTCAGGTCATCAGGAATGACCTTGTGTCAGAATGACTGGCCAGAGACAACCCAGAAACTAATTCTACCACTAAAAAACCTGAGACTATCAGCCACGTGGCATTTAAGTATTAGACAAGAGTCCACTCTTGGGCCTGGGGAAGGGATCCCCCTTCCTGCAACATTCCAACAAAGGCTCCCAAAGCATATAATTATTATTACTTTTTTTGTTTTGTATACTATAACCAAACATTAGTTTCTGTGTGGCACAGTGGCAAGTTTAGGGAAAAGGTGGAATTGTCCCTGCTTTAATTCTAGTTTCTCAAAAACTGCTAAAAGATGAAAGCAGATTTCTTAACCAGAAGTTAACAGTCTTATCTAGCACCTGTCATGTAGAACATCTTTCAACTAACAACACATTTAATGCTCTTTTTTCTCTTTCTAAATCTAATATTCTAAATACAATTCTAACGAATGCAATTTCAAATAAAAGTTTTGAAGTCTGATTCGCAACGAGAAAACTGTAATGGTATTAGTGTAATAGATCATACATAATGTTATTAAAATGTTCAACGGCATAACTGAAGATGACTCACTAAGGATTAAACAAGAATTGATTCTCAATTACTACTCTATAATCTATAGAGGAAATACTCTTCCTAATTTTAACAGCAAGAAAAGATGTTCTTCTACCACTATGAATTATATAATAACCCATCTACCTCGTAACCACAGCCATCAAGTCTATACCAATGCACAATCCTCTGAATAGATTCTAGGAAAATGAAAAACAGTATGTTGTGTAAAAGCCAAACTATGGATGGACTGACAGCTGCTGCTGTTAGCGTTTTTAAATTCACACTCACAAATATACACACTCATGACATGAAATTTATCTTTCCATTACTCTATTATTATAAAAAAAACAGTATTTTTTTTAAACTGAATCTAACATTTTCCCTTCTCAAATATGCCTCCCTTTGTTAATCAGCCTTATATTCTGAAGTGAAGCAGGCAATCTGGCAAAGGTTTAAGTTTATTTTAGAATAAAAGGGTTTAGTTATATCATGTTTGCTAGATTTGTTATATGTTCTATCACCCTAATTGAACGAAAGTTTTTATAGGACAACTGGCATCTTAAAAAAAATGACATCACAGTATTAAGGAAAAACTAGATAGCTGCAAAGTGTTTCTGCAGCTTAAAAATGTGTACTGACTGAAAACAGCGTCAAACTGATACTTTCTGCCCCTTGTCAAAATGCTTCAATCATTTTCTCAGGGGAGGAAAAAAGAAAGAGAAACCGAGTTGAAGAATTGAATGGTCTGTTTTAACAGTGTGAAACTGAAGACAGAAACAGAAAACAACCGCATCTCTTAGTTGAAAGTAATACTCGTTTACTATGAAACAACTGTTTGTCTTTGATTTGACGCAGGACACTGAATGGTTTTATGGACTCCTTATACTCCCTCCAAAATAGAGGCAGCATAATCATCATAGTCACTTTATAGTATGTGTCAAGGTGTTTTTATAGGCCTATTAAAAGTTACTGATACAAAATAATTTCTCTTTAAATGTTCTAAAATGCCTAATATAAAGGTATTTGTACTTAAGTCATACTATACAAAAATTTCATTCCCTCTTGAAAGTTTGTTATCCTGAATCTGGAATAGCAAATGACAAATATTACTATGAAACTAAAAAAAAGAAGAAAAAAAAAAAGAGGAAAACTAGAAAATTATCCAGGGATACTTATAATTTGCATTACAAGAAATAAAGAAAAAGTTTTCCAATGTATGATAACCAAGTCAGGAGATGTATAGCTATTCAGTAACAAGAGTAACGTAAAGAAGGGGAATGACAAATCTTATTCTACACATGGAAGACAGGAAACGTTAGATAGATAAGAGCAATTAAGACAAATTCATTGACCAGGACTCAGATCTGTAAACATAAATGTTTCAGAATGTGAACCTTTGAAATGGAGATCTTTCCCTATCTTTGAAATGGGAAAAGCATACAAATCTTTTGAAGAAAGGATATGAAATAATCTAATCTTTCTTTATAAGCTACAATTTTATAAGTACAAAATAGTATAGGAGTAACAAAAAGCAAGAATAAGAGCACTTATCAAAGGAAAACATATTATAATCCATAATTTAAACCTTCCACATTGAAAAAACTGAAACAAATATCGAAGTCTTAAAAAGATTATTACCTCCTCCTTCATATTCTAAATAAAGGTTCCAAGCTTTAGATGTTTTACCCTTATTTCAGCTGCTACACACAGTGTGATTTGTTATTGATCTACATGTTTTTACTTATATGTGAAATACAGCAAAAAGAGAGACCACAGAAAGCTGGAGAAGTCCTATCAAAGATTTTAACAAGAGACTAACTCAGAACTACCCCCCCCCCACTTTCTTCCCCAATTACAGAAAGCTTAGAACATATTTAAAGATGACAGAAAACAAAGTTTTAGATTCAATAATAGTATTGTATCAGTTAATTCCCTGATTTCCACCACTGTACTGTGATCACATAAGAGAATGCATTTGTGGTAAAGTAACTGATGCTTTTGAACTGGTGTTGGAGAAGACTCTTGAGAGTCCCTTGGACTGCAAGGAGATCCAACCAGTCCATTCTAAAGGAGATCAGTCTTGGGTGTTCATTGGAAGGACTGATGCTAAAGCTGAAACTCCAATACTTTGGCCACCTCCTGCAAAAGTTGACTCATTGGAAGAGACTCTGATGCTGGGAGGGATTAGGGGAAGGAGAAGGGGACGCCGGAGGATGAGATGGCTGGATGGCATCACCGACGCGATGGACATGGGTTTGGGTGAACTCTGGGAGTTGGTGATGGACAGGGAGGCCTGGCGTGCTGCAGTTCATGGGGTCACAAAGAGTCGGACATGACTGAGCAACTGAACTGAACTGAACACACACTAAAGTATCTAAGGAACAACATGTCTACTACTTACTCAGTTTTCTGAAGTGTTCAAAACAATAAAAGTACATATTTAAAGAGACAGAGGATGAAGCAAATGTAGTAAAATTTTAACATTTAAAGAAGCTGTGTGAAAGTGCATGAAATTCTTATAACTTTTCCTTAAGTTTGAAGTTACGTCAAAAGAAAATGTTACAAGGAAAAGGAAGCTTAACTCTTCTGAAGCTTGAGACCAAAATAACTGTAACAAATCTCTTTAGTTTCATGGTCTTCATTTTTAGAAATACTAATTGAAAAAGCATATGTCACTTAGAAAGAAATTAATACTGAATTGTGTTTATAGTCCAAGGCAAGGTTGTTCACTGTTAAGTCATTCCTTTTGCCTAAGGTAGGAAAAAAGAAGGGTGAAATGGAGTGGACAAGCTGGAAGACAGATAAACACTACCTTCCTGGATTCTGATTTCAGAACCCTTTCCATTTAAGAGTCAAATCATGGTTGAGACTTTACAAAGTTAAAAAGTTGGCATTCTTGCCACTTTTCCCCACTTAAAAAAAAAAAAAAGGCATTTAGATTGGATTACATCTGCTGAATTCACGTGCTAAAGTTAAGCAAATAATTTTCTTCTAAGAAGCTGGAAAAATCTGTAGAAACTGAGTGCTACGATCCAAAAGGTATCACTAATTCACACTTTGGAATAAAGGAAAAAAGAAAAGGCTTCAGTTTATAAATTAGTTTAACAAAGCCACATCTGGGAAAACATCAGAAAACCCAATGAAAACAGATAATAAAAATGCTAAGTAAATTCCATGAATTCAATCTTTTCATGAAAAACTGTATCTTAGCACTAATATGGTATTCTACCTAGATTAAGACCTAAATTTACTACCCACCAATTTAAAGAAAAATTTATTTCCACGGCAGGGATTCAAAGCCAACATTTTTACAGTGAACTCTATGTTTAAGAGTAAAAAGTTTTTAACTAATTCACAAAGGAAGTGTAAAAAGGAACAATTATTTCTTAATTATTCATTCCTGAGACACTGTTGGAAACCTCAGCTTTTTATCTATATACATGGGTAACCTTAAAAGCACTGGTGTTCATAAAAACACTAAAAATGAGAAACAATCTAATGGATTAACTAATGGAGGCTAGGATAAATCCACAAAATGCAATACTATCTAACCAGTCAAACTGTATTCAGTCATCTAATCTAATGAAAATTAAGAAAAAATGAGTTAAAAACAATGATATTCTTGTTGCAAATTGTTAAAGGAGGTTTATGTATAAAAACATTTAGAAACAGCTGGAAGAATATATGCCAAATATAATTTCTGAGTTATCAAACTGCAAGTGATTTTTACTTTTTTCTTTGTGTCTCTATATAATACTTACGTTAAGCATATATTACTTTTATGGCTATTTAAACAAAGTTAGCTCATTTAAAAAGACAGACACAAAATAAAAATTAAATAACACGGTACACATTTTGCATTTTGGTAAGAAAACAGTACTGAGACATGAAAACCTCAGGGCATGAATCCGAAGTCGCCAGCTCCTGATTTAATCACAGTAGTTTCCTTTTACCCATTTCTCATATCGGGTTCTGAAATATTCTGTTGACAATAGGGTAGCTTTGTTTAAAGAAAGTTGAACAAGTGAAAATGTTAAACAAGTGATTGTTTAACAATGTTAATGTTAAAGTTAATGTTTAAAGTGTTAAACAAGTGAAAATGTTGTATGGCAGAATATTTATTGACATGAAAGGATATTTTCTGTGAATTGTTAGCTGAGTAGGCAAATAACAAAACTGTATACTATGATCCTACTAAATAAAATTAATTAAAATTGTACGGGAATTTTAGACTTTAGTTTCAGTTCATCAGTTTCTAACAGTTCTTAAACAGGTATTTTTTTCAATAAAAAACAATTTCAGAAAAATGTAAAACCTAAAACAAAAAAACCTTAAGCTGACTTGTATCCTCTTTCTAAACCTCAAAAAGGGACGGGCATACCTTGGAGATGTTGAGGGTTCAGTCACAATAAAACGAGTCACACAAATGTTTTTGGTTTCCTAGTGCATATAAAAGTTATGTGTTGGGACTTCCCTGGTGGTCTAGGGGCTGAAACTCTTCGCTCCCAAGGCAGAGGGCCTGGGTTTGATCCCTGATCAGGGAACTAGATCCTGCATGCTGGAACTAAAAATCCCCAAAATCCCACATGGCTGCAAGGAAGAATGAAGATTGCACATGTAAATACTGGTGCAGCCAAAAATAAATAAATACTTTAAAATTAAAAAAAAGTTATGTGTACACTATAATGTACTAAGTATGCAACAGCATTACGCCTTTAAAAAAAAGTACGTTTTAATTAAAAATACTCTTCTCATTAAAAAAAAAAGCAAGGTTGCCAGAAACCTTCAATTTGTGTAAAAAATAAAACAAAACAAAACCAAAAACCCTGGTGGTTAGGTAGTAAAGAATCCTCCTGCCAATGCAGTTGACACAGATTTGATCCCTAAGTCAGGAAGATCCCCTGGAGAAGGAAATGGCAACCCATTCCAGCATTCTTGCCTAGGAAATCCTGTGGACAGAGGAGCCTGGCGGCCTACAGTCCATGGGGTCACAAAAGAGTTGGACAAGACTTAGCAACTAAACAACAGCAACAGATAGAGATCTAAACATTCTATCAGGAAAAAAATGGGGTGTCTGTATTTGAAATTAAAAGCAACACTACCTAACATTTTCTAAAGAAATCTTCAGCATGTAAGTCAGTTTATGAATAACACATACAAAATAAGTAACCTAATATTTAAGTAAACTACTTCATTTATAAAAAAAAATCTAAACCCTAAAATTCTAATATCACCACATCTATATTACAATGCTCAATCATGCAAAAGTACTTTTATACTCAACATGCATTAATTATATAGGGAAGAGATGTTAAAGCTGAAACACAGTCCCTGCCCAGCATTAAACATCTTTAAATACACTAAGCAATTCAATGTACAGTAAGAAATTTCTTAGAGAACGGTTTGAATTCACATGCAACAACATAAATCAGCAAAAGGTTATAAAAGAAAAGTGCGTAACAGGTAAAATTTCCAAAACTCCTTATTTTCCTCTACAAGACATTAAACCACTCAAAAGCTGCTTTACTGGAGGAAACTTACACCCTTTTCCACTGCAACTGCCATTTCATACACTAGTATCTCTGTCACCAGAGAAGGAACTCGAAAGAACGTCTATATGGTTTTTGCCGTTGTCACCTACTGTTTTCTCCTAGACACAGTCAAAAAAGTTGGAATAGAGGAATCAATGGCCAGCCAGTTCAAAATGAAGTAATTTCAGTTCCTTCATTCAATACTTTTAGGTCTGAAGATGATTTTCATGTGGCTGTTCTTAAGCCTGATTCACAAAATGGAAATGAATTACTTCATTGAGAGGTGCTGCAGCTAAATATATACTTTCAAAATACATTGGTCAAGACATTAATTGTGAAAAATACAACAAGGCATCCAAAGCTACTTAGCTATTAATCAAACAAACCCTGCTGCCACCACTACCTTACTCCCCTGACCTTACTCTACCAGAGCAGCCAAGAAAATACTACCTAGGAGAGCTTTTTTTCTTTTGCTACTGTTATTGTTTGAGGTTGGCTTAAGAGCAGACAGTACAAACTACGGAAAGGGCTTTCCCATTCACTGTATTTCAGAATTCTAAGAAACTAAGAAATGTAACCTGGATAAGACCTAGTTACAGCAGTAATACTCTATCAAAAATAGAGAAATTTATACTTTCTTCCTTTTAAACAAATTTCTATTATTTTTCATCCGAAGGCCAATATTCCAAACTTTTCAAAGTTTATAGACAAAAACCTTAAAATCTTTCCTTCATCCTTATCCACATATTTAAAATAATATCCCACTTGATTTTCCCATAATACCTCCTAAATTATATTCAAATAAATTTCAAATATACAACAGACAAAGTTTAAAGTTAGTTGCCCCTTGTATGAAACATAAAGAAGTTAAAGACAAAAAATCAGAATTGAAGTTTTTTTTTTCTCAAAGATTGGAACACAAAAATTATAATAGAATCTGCACTTACTCTTCACCCCTTTCTTCCCCTTTCGTTCCTTCTTGTACTGTTCCTTCAGTTTACTTATTAGTCCCTGGTCTACATCCCAAACCTCAGTAGTTGGGGAGAGGTCATCTTTATCTACATGCAGCATATTATTAAAAGAAAAAAAATCAGCAGTTGGCAATGCAAGCTGTTCGCAATAAACTGTTATAGCTTTATATAATCATAATAAAAATGTACTGACAGTATATACTCAAAGTACTTTAAAGGTGCAGTCTCAGTTTTGGTATTCACAAGTTAAACTCTGAAAGCCCATCTCATAAGCTTCTAAACATTAGTACTACAAACAATAGTTAAATGGTGCTTCATTTCTATGAATTACAAATTTGAAGGTTATTATTCTTGTGGTAACTGATATTTTTACAACGGATTGACATTAGAAATCTACTGTTACAAAAATTAGATCACTGCATCTTTATAAAAATGTTAATAAAAAATTATTCAGCCAGCATCATAAAAGCAAATAAATGAATTACATGCGAACTACTCAAAAAAGTGCAAGCTGGAAAGGTCAGTGCTGTTTTATTGATGAAAACATTCATGCACCTTCTGTCACATTGATTCTGCATGCACAAGGTAACTGTACTAATGGAGAGGCATTCTAGTCCAATATAATACATACATGTAATTCCAAAATACGTCTCAAATAATCCATACAAGGCATTCAGAGAGTCCCACCTCTGCCCCCATCCCATCCAAATAGTTCAACATCTCATTACCTTCTTCCATTGGTCTACAACTAAGATTAGCAAAAAAACAAACAAAAAAAAAAACAAAAAAAACTCAAATTCCACTGAAGAACTTTTTAAGAGTTGATATTTTTAGGGTAAGATAAAAGCAGTGACAAGCATGGAGAAGTGAAAACATACATTGCTGTACATCTGTTACAGATGGTACTTCAGCTATTTTAGCTGAATAAACAAATCCATATTTGTTTTAAGTAAATACTTGTGCCTATAAAAAATTTACCCTATAGAATACTAGAGGAAAGCAGCATTAAAAAAAGGCAAAACAAAAATGTCTATTTGAATTATTTTACGTATTAAAGGCTTTTCCATCTTTTAAGTTTTAAACTGTTACTTTTTAAGTTTAAAGCTGTTATTTGAAAGTTTAACATTCTGTTGAAGATCAATGAAGAGTTAGTCTACATAACCTTGTTACTAAATGAAAACTATACCAAAACACGTAAGTTAAGTCAATCAAGAAGACTGATATAAAAGGGAGATTTTAGAGAAAATATACTTTCACAATTTTTGATAACTTATTATATTTCTGGCTTATAAGGCTAAATAAACTCCATAGGCCTCAATATATGGTGGACATAAAAAACATCCTTTTTCCTTATAGTTATCTGTAGCAAACATAAAAGATCCTCATATTTAAATGTTACACCGGGGAATTTCTTGGTCGTTCAGTGGTTAGGACTTGGTGCTTTCACTGCCTGTTAAGTTTGACTCCTGGTCAGAATTAAGATTCTGCAAGCCTCTTAGGGGGAAAAAAAAAGGGTACACAGAAATTCAATTTTCTGTACCTTGAGGTTTTCCTACTAAAACAGCCATCATTTTCTACCTTATGGTACTATGATCTTAGGTAGTCAGTGTGTAAAAAGCTAAACTCAAAACTTTAATATGCTAACTTGAATTAGCTGAAACTAGGTTATCAAAGCCTGAAATTTACACATGTGATTATCAAATCTGCAAACTGTAATACTGTCATAATACTGACTTACAGAGAAAATTCATTTTTCCTGTACCCTACTCATGAATTTCCTGAAAACAATGTTATATCAAGAATCGCTCTGTCAATTTATCTAATATGCTAAGAAAAAATCGATCTAAATAATTAATTGCTTTGTGCTCATTTTAATAAAGCTAGTAATTCTTATTTTTAAAAGGGACAAACGGACACATTTGGAGCAAATTTCGTCAACCTCATAGAAACAGCAACAAAAACCTTCAGTGGTATAAACTTTACACATGAAATTAAATAGGAGTTTTTTAAAAGACCTCTGTATAAAAAGTAAAGCTGTGAATGCTGTAATTGGAGTAGCAAAGGGTAGTGAAGTAAGAAAGCAAAGGGAGTAAAAAGGATAAGCTTAAGAAGAAAAGAAATATTACTTGCAAGATAAACTTGAATCTAGAAAACAAAGGTAAACTTAAGGCAGTGCAGAGAACAGGTTGGTGAATGCATATGTGCACAAACATCCTGAAACTTGCCTGGTAAGTAACAGCTGATTTGATATTGCTTATAAGAAATAGTTAAGAGCAAAAAGGAAGAGGCAGCATAATCTTCTACATATTAATGCTGTTTTAAAAAAATCTAGGGGGAAAAAATACCAAGAAATGAAGTTGAATAAGTTAGGGGTACTTTTTTTTTTGTAAGAAAACACAAATATACACAAAAAAACTGATCCTTGACAACTCAAAACCACAAAAGCCTAAAATTTTATTGTGATTCTAACTACCAAACTAAAGGAATTAAATCTACTTAGTGTACCATAAACTTGAAACTAATTTTATTCAAATATTTAGTACTTTATCCATTTAAACAGTCAGTATTTTGTAGTCCCATAAATTCTACAGACCACAGTTTTAAAGTGTAGTAGACAATAACTAAACATCTTAAAAATGTTTAGCAAAATCAGAAATGCTCACCAGTATTTCTGACTATGCCAAGAATTAAGAACTATTAAAATTAAACCCAGACTACCCTGACAGATGAAAAAGTTTTAAAAGCTTTCTAAAAAGGAGTGATTTCATAGAACAAAAGAATTCAAAATCAGAGATATTTGAGTACTATGCTAGTATACAAAATAAAAATAACACAGATTATCCCATGTGGGTGAATACAGGAATGTTTTATTATGACACACTAGCTAGAAAGAAAAAAAAAAAATCTGTCCTTTACCCAGAAACTTAAATCTGAAAATCACTTTCCCATTTGTAAGTAAACTCAAATTGTAAGTAAATAAATATAAAGGGATATTTGTATATTCAGCCTCTTTGCTTTGAGGAAAAAACCTGAGTATGATACCTATTGAGTAAAAATGAAAAATTCAAAATTGCTGCATAGATCCTTTATAAAAAACACTGCATAGATTCCGTGATAGTTTTCATTTCTTAGGGAAAGAAATTACTTGAATCATTTTGTTCTTAACAGAGTCCTTTCCATCTTAAGGACTTAAAATGCTTTAGAGATACTTTAGACTTGTCTGGAAGGAAGAGACTTTGTTGGTTATTTCCATTACACAAAAAGATTCAGGTCATTCTCAAATATTAATAAGCAGAAGTAAATAAAAGTTATCGACAGTCATCATTCACTAATTAGGTCCTCTCTTGAAACTGTTCTACAGTCAAAAGTTTTTGGACAGGAGGACTAATCAACTGCACACTTTTTATGACAGAAGTAATGCCATTTTATACAAATTAAATTCCTAAAATTTTTATATTCTTCTCATGGACAGTTAAACTTTCAGCAATTTTAGGTGAAGGGAATAGGAATGGAAATGTGCCAAGATTTAGCTACACAAATGTTTGAAAACTGCTTTCCATCTTTTTTTCTCCCTTTAATAATCTGGGCATCAGTAGTGCCCAGATAAATAAATAATCGAACATAGTGACAAAATATTATGCACTTATTAAAAATGATGTCACAGAAGAATAATAAGTGGGAGTGTGGGTTATAAACCAGCACACAGCAAAATCCTGTTAAACACAGACAGATATAAATGTTAATCATGGTTCTCTCTACATAACATTGTTATTGATGATTTTTAATTTTCTTCCATACATGTATCTGTGGGTTTTAAACCTCCAAAAAAACCAAATGAATTATAAGATAAATATTTATATAATTTAAATATATTTCCATAATTATTTTAAAATCTAGAAAAAAAAATAGTACTATTGGAAAAAATAAGGTACTTCCAACATTGATAGGTTGCACAGTAAAGAAAGAAGAAAATTAGATATTTTTACTGTCCTCTTGAGCAAGACTAATTCTTAAGAAGGGTAAACTTCTATAACTTTAAGTACAAAAATGTATATTCAAAGTCTAGAAGACAACTGTGGAAATTGTTTTTTTTAAATTTTCAGTTAATAGGCCTCCTCTCCCTCCACTTAGGAGAAGATCTGAAAAATCATGCTTGACAATCATCAACAATGAGAATGCTGATAACAAAATCCAGACCTTTCAAGTACTCAATTTGTATCAGGACAGTCAATAAACGTTATCTCTCAGGTTCTGTCTCTCCTGCTATTAGCAATACTCAGCTTAAATATATACATGAGGCATTTTTATAAACTGAAGTGTGTCTCCTTATCACCAAAGTAGTTTTTAAAAATCTAGTGATAATTTCTCTTGCTAGTAACTAAGCAATTTTGGTATTCATGTGAAATATGCATTAAAATACTTAGTACTCTTCTCCAATAAAGCTGAGTTCTCCGTACCAGGAACATGTTGGTATTAAATGTTGACTGAATGAACTTTTTTTTGGTGTGTCTATTATTAACATGTTTTTTAAAGTTATTTTTAATTGAGGATAATTGTTGAACTATGTTGTGGTTTCTGCCATACAATGTGAAATCAGCTGTTTAAGTACAGAATAAACATTTTTAATTGAAAGATCGATCACACTGGACCTAAGCTATTATCTTAAAATTCTTTGTACACTTTATATTTTACTTTCTAATGGCCTTTTAAAACCCTGTATAAATAGAATTGTTTTAACCCTTTTCGTTATAGCTGGATTATTATTAACAGCAGATCACTTCCAAAGGCTAGGCTCTTAACACGTTTGTACAGTGAATGTTATATGTAATAAAGTTCAACAGTTTCAATAAATCTTGTTAATTATAGAGCTATTATTCAGAATTAATAGCTTTACTGTGTGTATGCGAGCTCAGTCGTGTCTATTTGCAACCCAATGGATGTGGGTTTCAAGATGACTCTTTTCGGTATGCCTGTATGGTATTATCTGATCAGGTATACCATACAGGCATATTGAAGAGTCACCTTCTTGAAACCCAAATCTATTACCAAATTAAATCATGGAAATGTTTAAAACTGTGTACATGCTTAAAAAAAATCTGCTAAGAAGAAAGGAACTGGACTTCTAAATTAACTGAATGCTTCAATTTTAAATCAAGACAAATTTCAAAAATGAAAATTCAACTAAAGACATATATTAAACAGTTTAGCCACCAAATCTAAATAAACTGATGCAAAATACTCTGAAATTATTGAATACCACTCTTCTCCTTGCTCTCAGTTGAACTGCCAGCATACATTCAGATACATACATTCCACATACAATATTTAATAAAATACATATTTAAGGCCTAGATGTTTTCCCACCCCTGTATTTCTTTATCACCTTACCCCATTCTGTGCCATCCCCTGAACTTCGTGCTTCTCCAGCTCCTTCACCATCTTCAGCAGTTACTAAAAAATCAAATTCTTTCAGTGCTTCCTCAGTATCTGGATCATCAGTTAGGTCAGCAGCTAAGCCTTCATTACCTATCTGTAAAGGGAACACAAGCCAAGAATTACCTTTATGATAAATTGTAAAGGTATCCTTTATGTTTTCACACAATTATCTTTACTTTTGCACTCCCATTTTTAGGTTATTTAGAAACAAAAATCTTAAGATGTTCCAGAGAGTTCAACAATCTCAAATTATATCCTAGAGAAATGGTTGTCAATAGTGCTCTGAAGTGTGATGCAAGTAGTGTGGCAGTTAAGAATAATTAAAATCTTGATCTTCAAATATGATGATCCTCACAAAGAACGTCTCTAGCTACAAGAGATTTACAGGTAACTCCATTAAAGACCTGTGCAGTCACTTACATTCCAGTATGTTGTGTTGAATTGACCTCATTCACTGAAAACTGCACCTATAGTCCATAACTCATAAGGATATGGCATAGTTAATAAGGACAATAATGCAAGTCAATAGCTGTGGAATTTATAGTAATGCTTCTCAGAACAACAACAACCAAAAAAAAAAAAATCAAAACGTCTGTTCACCCATGTTTCACATGAGTATGTGGCAGAAAGGCTGAAAACTGCTTTTACAGACTGGAGGCATTTGAGGAAAACTGGAATTTTCCCCACATTACTGTAAAATCCCAAAGAACTACAAAATTCAAAACCACAGTTGAAATACCGTACACTACTATGATAATTCACACATCGATCATCTAATCTATTTTTGCTCTTATAAATAATCTGTATCAATACTAAAATACATCACTGTGTTTCCCACGTTATAAGCAAAACAAAACTCATTAATCCTTAACAAAGAGTGAAGAGTGTTGACACAAACATTTACATTTCTTAGTTTAATCCCTCACCCAAGGTGGGAATATCAACCCACATCAGTTACAACTTATCACTTGTTTACTGTACCTCAAGAGATATTCTACAGCAGTGATTCTTAATTGTGACAGGATAGTTTTTTTTGTTTTCAAAAAAGTTCCAAAACACTGGACTAGTCCCATAAAAACGGACCCTTTTTTGCCAATACAGTAGATAATAATTTCTACTATATGTAGAGTAATTCAATAAGAACTATATAAAAAACTTTCAAATGACGTAATAAAAAATCATCAATAACTTCCAATGTAACTTAAGACATCTTGAAATTTTCTATTCCATGCACGTGACTAAATACATTGTAGTTATTAAATACACTATTTAGTTATTAACACAATGTATTTAGTATTTAGTAAAGAGAATTCTTACTTTGTGTTTATTTATCCGATGTTTGTCTTTTCCTTCTGGGATGCCTTCAATCATGTCATTTTCCTCTTCTTCGTCGCTGTCATCAGCATTTTCTAAGAAATTGAATGTCTCAAGAACATCACCAGAAGTCCTGTAAGAGAGGAAAAAGATGAATCAAAATATCCCAGTGATAAGTATTTCTTTCCGTCTATTTTTAAACAGTATTTGAAGGTAGTAGACAGATTCAAATTAAAACTTACTTATAATGTATTATCTAAATATTCTACCCAAAAATGAAAAATCATTTATGTTCTACAATTAAAGATGTTAAGTTTCTATAACAATAATACTTTAAGCAATTACAGCATCAAAGTAAAAACCCTATAGTTACTAGGCACTCAAATGTAGTATTATTTCTCAAAATAAAAGTTATTGTAATTAAGCAACTTGAACTCAGCATTTATTTTAGCTCTACAACCTTTTACAATGTGGTCCAAATGTTTAAGGACTAAAATTGAAGTATAATTTATGAGGCTACTAAGATTTAAAGTAATGGTAAATCAGATATAGAACATTCCAATCCTTTTCACAGGTTTTTCTTACCTACAAAACAGGATTTTAATATACTAAAGAAATACTTTCAAGTGTTTCAGAACCACTCTTACAATTGATTAACAGTCATAATCTATTTAAGTCATTTAAAAACTATAATCTGAATTCCTCATCTATGTACAAAAAAACAGTTTTCAAATAGTTATTTAAATCTCTAAAAACAGAGATAGCCAGGACATGGAAACAACCTAGATGTCCATCAGCAGATGAATGGATAAGAAAGCTGTGGTACATATACACAATGGAGTATTACTCAGCCGTTAAAAAGAATTCATTTGAATCAGTTCTGATGAGATGGATGAAACTGGAGCCGATTATACAGAGTGAAGTAAGCCAGAAAGAAAAACACCAATACAGTATACTAACACATATATATGGAATTTAGGAAGATGGCAATGACGACCCTGTATGCAAGACAGGGAAAGAGACACAGATGTGTATAACGGACTTTTGGACACAGAGGGAGAGGGAGAGGGTGGGATGATTTGGGAGAATGACATTCTAACATGTATACTATCATGTGAATTGAATCGCCAGTCTATGTCTGACGCAGGATGCAGCATGCTTGGGGCTGGTGCATGGGGATGACCCAGAAAGATGTTATGGGGAGGGAGGTGGGAGGGGGGTTCATGTTTGGGAATGCATGTAAGAATTAAAGATTTTAAAATTTAAAAAAAATAAAAATAAAAATAAAAACAGAGGCTGCAACAGAACAGTGAAATCTTCAGCTGAACATGGTCTCTCACAATGAAAGTCTCAATTCTTCCACTGACTAGCTGCCTGAATTTGGCCATGTCATTTAGACACTGTGGCTCTAATTTCTTTACCTGTGGGAATTAAACTCAGTTCAGTTCAGTCACTCAATGTCTGACTCTTTGCGACCCATGAACTGCAGCACTCCAGGACTCCCTGTCCATCACCAACTCTCGGAGTTTACTCAAACTCATGTCCATCGAGTCAGTGATGGCATCCAGTTATCTCATCCTCTGTGGTCCCCTTCTGCTCCTGCCCCTAATCCCTCCCAGCATCAGAGTCTTTGCCAATGAGTCAACTCTTCGCATGAGGTGGCCAAAGTATTGGAGCTTCAGAATCAGTCCCTCCAATGAACACCCAGGACTGACCTCCTTTAGAATGGACTGGTTGGATCTCCTTGCAGTCCATGGGACTCTTCAAGAGTCTTCTCCAACACTACAGTTCAAAACATCAGTTCTTCGGCGCTCAGCTTTCTCCACAGTCCAACTTTAACATCAAAACATGACCACTGCCTTGACTAGTCAGACCTTTGTTGGCAAAGTAATGTCTCTGCTTTTGAATATACTGTCTAGGTTGGTCATAACTTTCCTTCCAAAGAGTAAGTGTTTTTTAATTTCATGGCTTCAGGTACCATCTGCAGTGATTTGGGAGACCCAAAAAATAAAGTCTGACACTGTATCCACTGTTTCCCCATCTATTTCCCATGAAGTGATGGGACCAGATGCCATGATCTTCGTTTTCTGAATGTTGAGCTTTAAGCCAACTTTTTCACTCTCTTCTTTCACTTTCATCAAGAGGCTTTTGAGTTCCTCTTCACTTTCTGCCATAAGGGTGGTGTCATCTACATATCTGAGGTTATTGATATTTCTCCTGGCAATCTTGATTCCAGCTTGTGCTTCTTCCAGACCAGTGTTTCTCATGATGTATTCCGCACAGAAGTTAAATAAACAGGGTGACAATAAACAGTCCTGACGTACTCCTTTTCCTATTTGGAACCAGTCTGTTGTTCCATGTCCAGTTCGAACTGTTGCTTCCTGACCTGCATGTAGGTTACTCAAGAGGCAGGTCAGGTGGTCTGTATTCCCATCTCTTTCAGAATTTCCCACAGTTTATTGTGATCCACACAGTCAAAGGCTTTGGCATAGTCAATAAAGCAGAAACAGATGTTTTTCTGGAACTCTCTTGCTTCTTCCATGATCCAGTGGATGTTGGCAACTTGATCTCTGGTTCCTCTGCCTTTTTGAAAACCAGCTTGAACATCTGGAAGTTCACAGTTCACGTATTGCTGAAGCCTGGCTTGGAGAATTTTGAGCATTACTTTCTAGCATGTGAGATGAGTGCAGTTGTGCGGTAGTTTGAGCATTCTTTGGCACTGCCTTTCTCTGGGATTGGAAGGAAAACTGCCAAAATGCCAGCTAATTTGGAAAACTCAGCAGTGGCCACAGGACTGACCAGTTTTCATTCCAATCTCAAAGAAAGGGAATTAAACTAGATGATCTCAAATATCCTGACCAATACGATGAGTACATGGTAACAAAAAGAATAATAGTCTAAAAGTTAGGTTTTCCCCCTATCCCTGACTGGTTCTATTAGTCTAAATTAAGGGTATCATACAATTCAGACTAGCTTTTAATAGCACTTTGATACAGGGTCTTAATAGGTCTACTATACTGTGCCTAATCCAGTACATGGTTCAAGGACCTGTATAAAAACTGAATGTAGAAAGATACTTTTTTTTCCAAGTGCAAATCAGTAAGAACAAACAAAAAACTACCATAATAACAAAACACATAATTTTCAGCTCAACATCAATAATATGTCTCAATATTGGGGGATTAAATGAAAGGCAAAGAAAATATTTGACAAAATCGGCACATCAATGACAGAAAAATTTAAGAATCATAAATTTAAGACACGACAGTGTTGTTCTGAACTTTGAAAAATTAAGTACTGTCATTTCTTGGATATGAATTCCTGTCTCTAAAATGAGAACGCATGTTTTAGGTTTTAAAATTATGTTTGATTACGGCAATACATGCACAAGACTTTAAAAAGTCAAAGAGAGCACAATCAAAATAAAATTAAAAACCCTTGCTCTTTGAAAGACACTGCTGAGACAATTTAAAGAAAAGTCTACAGATTGGGAAAATGTATTTGCAAATCACATATTTAATGAAGGACTATATACAGAACACGTAAATCTTAGTATCAAAAAAACAATGAGCATGGGGAGATTATTCAAAAAATTTCAGTAAAAAAAAAAAAAGACATGTGTATGATATACACAGATGTTCAATGTCAGTAGTCTTTAGGAAAATGGAAATTAAAGCAACCAGGAACTGTGAAGGGTCTGAGACTTTGCCCCACTTGCAAGCTAATATGCTGTTACTCTTGAGATGTTTCTTTTTAGCATTCACGATGATGACCCTGTATGGATTTTTAAAAATTAATTTTATAGTGTAACCAGGGAAAAACCCTTTCAATGTGGAAACAAAAATGCTTGGAAATACATTCTGTAAATATATTACGCAAATTTAAAAAAATTACTACTTTAATATTTCAACACCATTTTACCTGTTTTCTCTTTCTGACACTCCTATTCAGATGTTAGCCCTCTGGGACCCATCTTTATATTTTCCTATTTTTTCACTCCTGCTTTCTTTTTTACCCCCTTTGCTCTTTTCTGGGAGAGTCTTTTAACCTTATCATCCAAGTTCTACATAAAAATTATTTAAACCACACTTGAAAATTTCTATTAGCTCTTTTTTGACTTCTCATCAAACCTTACAAAATAGCATCTTATTGTTTTATGGATGTTATTATTTTTCTCAGTGCTTACAGAAGAGTAAACTTTTCAAAGTCTTCTCCGAGCTCCTTTTTTTGATTTGGTTCCTTCGGTCTCCAATTTTCACATCAAAGTCTTTCCTTAACCGTTAGCATTTAACAGTGAAGCATAGAAAAGCTAACTGGATATATTGTGTACATGGATGAGGCTTGTCAAGAAGCTAGCTTCCCGTCTGTGTAAAAGGGCAGAAACCCAAACATTTCATTGGCAGTTCCCAACTGTCAGTATCAGAAAGTCTTCTCTACCATTAATAGATCATACTTCTGCCTGGAAAGGATTTAAGATCAGCTGCCAACATACCAGAAGCCAAGCAGAAGAAAACAAGAGATGTCACTGCTCAGCTAGATATTTTCAGATCCTCCTCCTGTCTTCAACGTAGTAGCTCACCCTACAGGTGCCTGACTTTTTAAGAAATCGGAAATCACTGCAATTTGTCAGAAATCAGAATTCACCAGAAAACATACCACCATTCTTTGGGATAGGTGAGGGGTTTTCAAATGGCTACACAGGACAAAAGAGGGAGTTTGATGGGAATTTGCTGTATGTCTCAGGAAACTCAAACTCTGTATCAACCTAGAGGGGTGGGATGGAGTGGGAGACGCGAGGGAGGTTCAGGAGGGAGGGAGTATATGTATACCTATGGCTGATTCATGATGAGGTTTGACAGAAAACAACAAAATTCTGGAAAGCAATTGTCCTTCAATTAAAATACAAATTAATTAAAAAAAATATATATATATATATATATATATAAATCTAAAAAAGGAGGAGTTTGAAATTCTTTCATAAATTTGAAACTTGCCTCTTACCTAAACTTGAAACTAATTCTCTATTAATAACTCCCTCTAAATCTGACTCCAGATGTACCTGACACTGCTAATTCCTTACCTTTTGTAACTTTACTGGCATTTTGGGATGTGAATTGGCTTCTTTTCTTTCCAGATTCCAAAATTATTAAGTTCTCCCTATTTGATGGATAGTATATCCCTCTCATTCTTCCTATGTACTCAATTTATTGCTCTTATATGTTAATGTATTTTTAAAAAGTCTTTAATGAACATCTTAGAGGATCGATATGGAACGAAAGTAAAATGTCTCTTTAATCCACCATGCTTAAGTGGACATCTACATCTGGAATTTTATATTTTTTCTCTTTGCCAACTATCTGTTTACTGTCTTTTTTCATCCTAAAAAGATCATCAATAGAATTTTTAACATTATATATCCAGATGAAGGGAAAACAGAGTGAAGTCAAGAGTAAGGCTGGTAATTAAAAGGGTAAAAAGGTTCCAGTTTCATCCACCTCATTAGAACTGATTCAATGTATTCTTTTTAATGGCTGAGTAATACTCCACTGTGTATATGTACCACAGCTTTATCCATTCATCTGGCAGATACATGTTGATGTATGGCAAAACCACTACAATACTGTAAAGTAAAAAAAATTTTTTTTAAATAATAAACTTAACAAACTCAAAAAAATAAAAGGGTAAAAAGGAGTCAGTGGATTTTCTAGAAATGAAGGAACCCTACAAGTATGGCAAGATTCATTCAGAATAAAAAGAAAGAGGGCAACTACTAGAGGTTGAAAGGTAAATCAGAGCATCCTATTTCTAACAATATGGCCTATAATTTATTTTTCTACTGTTGAACATGAAGACTGGTTCAAATTTTTACTGTTATAAGTAAGAATATGATAGCTACGTATTTGTTGGTATCTCTATCAATATATTAGATCATATTTCTTAGAATTTTCAAAGGCCTTAATTCTAGCTGAACCATACACACCTACATTAATACAGATGTGCAATATATTACGCTGGTACAAACATAACTGCAGTTTTTGCACTATTGAAATTTGCCATCTGATACTGGAATACATCCTTAAACGAATACAGTTACATTTTACATCATTTTAATGTGCATTTTTGCTAATGACTTATAAAATGCTGTTTTTTATTCTTGACTATGGGAATAATGCTAAGACAAAAAAGCAAATTTGAGCAATCTTCTTATTCAAATAGGCCATAAAACAGCAGAGACAACTCATAGCAACAATGCATTTGGCCCAGGAGCTGATAACAAATGTACAGTACAGCAGTGGTTCAATAAGTTTTGCAGGGAGACAACAGCCTTGAAGATGAGAGGAGTAGCGGCCAGCCATCAGAAGTTGACAATGACCAACTGAGAGCATCAAAGCTGATCCTCTTAAACTACACAAGAACCTGCTAAAGAAATCAGCGTCAACTATTCTATGGTCGTTCAGCACTTGAAGCAAACTGGAAAGGTAAAAAAACCTCGATTAAATGGGTGCCT
Organism: Ovis aries; assembly: GCF_016772045.2. Lineage (NCBI taxonomy): Eukaryota > Metazoa > Chordata > Mammalia > Artiodactyla > Bovidae > Ovis > Ovis aries. The sequence continues at coordinate 39,371,719 of NC_056071.1, forward strand.
CATGAGCTGACTAGAAATTTTAAAAAATCGTCCTTTTGAAGCGTTGTCTTCTCTTATTCTACTTAACAACGAACCATTTCCTGATCGGACTGTGACAAAAGCAGATTCTATACGACAACAGGCCACAAGCAGCTCAAGTGAGTGAACTGAGAAGCAGCTCTTAGCCGCTTACCAAAGCCAAACTTGTACCAAAAAAGGGTCATGGTCACTCTCTGGTGGTCTGCTACAGGTCTGATCCGCTACAGCTTTCTGAATCCTGGCAAAATCATTACTTCTGAGAAGTCTGCTCAGCAAACTGATGCAACACACAGCAAACTTCAATGTCTGCAGCTGACACTGGTCAACAGAAAGGGCCTAATTCCTCTCCACAACACCTTACTGCACACTGCACAACCAACGTTTCAAAAGTTGAACAAATTGGGCTACGAAGTTTTGTCTCATTTGCCACATTCACTTGACTTCTTGACTACCACTACCGACTACCACGTCTTCAAGCATCTTGACAACTTTTTGCGGGAAAACACTTCAACCAGCAGGATGTAGAAAACTGCTTTCCAATAGTTTGCTGAATCCCCAAACACAGATTTTTAAGCTATAGGAGTAAACAACCTTAATTTCTCGTTGACAAAAATGTGTTGAGTGTAATGGTTCCTATTTTGATTCATAAAGATGTGTCTGAGCCTAGTTATACTAACTTTAAATTCATGGTCCAAAATTACAATTACTTTTGCACCAAAAAGACTCTTTGAGTTCCTTGGACTGCAAGGAGATTCAACCAGTCCATCCTGAAGGAGATCAGTCTTGGCTGTTCACTGGAAAGAACTGATGTTGAAGCTGAAACTCCAGTACTTTGGCCACCTCATGCGAACAGCTGACTCACTGGAAAAGACTCTGATGCTGGGAAGGATTGGGGGCAGGAGGAGAAGGGGACAACAAAGGATGAGATGGCTGGATGGCATCACCAACTCGATGAACATGAGTTTGGGTGGACTCCAGTAGTTGGTGATGGATAGGGAGGCCTGGCGTGCTGCGGTTCATGGGGTCGCAAAGAGTCAGACACGACTGAGCAACTGAACTGAACTGAATACAAGTATATTCATTAAGAAGGAAATTGGCCTTGATTAAAAACAACTATCATCTAAAAGTCTATGGACAGATAAAAGGAGAAGAAAAATGTGGTACATACAGTCAACAAATTATCATTTAGACATAAAAAAGAAAATCCTTGGCAGAAATGAAACCAACATTGTAAAACAGTTATCCATCAATTAAAGAAAATTTTGCAAATAAATAAATGATTTTTAAAAATAAATAAATAAAATCCTTACTGACAGCAGAACAATTTAAAAAAGGAAGAAGAAAAATCTTGTCATATGCTACATGAGTGAACCTTTAGGACATCATGCTAAGTGAAATAAGCCAGGAACAAAAAGATAAATACTGTGCATTTCCACTTACATAAAGTAGTCACTCACAGAAAAAATCTGATGGTGGTTCCCAGGTACTACAGGGAGGAGGAAATAGGAAGTCGCTATTCAATGAGTTTCTCATGATGTACTCTGCATACAAGTTAAATAAGCAGGGTGACAATATACAGCCTTGACGTACTCCTTTTCCTATTTGGAACCAGTCTGTTGTTCCATGTCCAGTTCTAACTGTTGCTTCCTGACCTGCATACAGATTTCTCAAAAGGCAGGTCAGGTGGTCTGGTATTCCCATCTCTTTCAGAATTTTCCACAGTTTATTGTGATCCACACAAAGGCTTTGGCATAGTCAATAAAGCAGAAACATGTTTTTTTGGAACTCTCTTGCTTTTTCCATGATCCAGAGGATGTTAGCAACTTGATCTCTGGTTCCTCTGCCTTTTCGAAAACCAGCTTGAACATCTGGAAGTTCACGGTTCATGTATTGCTGAAGCCTGGCTTGGAGAATTTTGAGCATTACTTTCTAGCATGTGAGATGAGTGCAGTTGTGCAGTAGTTTGAGCATTCTTTGGCATTGCCTTGCTTTGGCATTGGAATGAAAACTGACCTTTTCCAGTCCTGTGGCCACTGCTGAGTTTTCCAAATTTGCTGGCATACTGAGTGTAGCACTTTCACAGCATCATCTTTCAGGATTTGAAATAGCTCAACTGGAATGCCATCACCTCCACTAGCTTTGTTTGTAGTGATGCTTTCTAAGGCCCACTTGACTTCACATTCCAGGATGTCTGGCTCTAGGTGAGTGATCACACCACTGAACTGAACTGAACTGACTGATTCAATGAGTATGGAGTTTTAATCGCGCAAGATGAAAAGCTTCTAGAGAAGTGCTCTACAATACTGGGCTTACATAGTTAACAACACTGCACTGTGCACTTAAAAACTTTTAAGGTAGAGCTCATGTTATGTGCTTTTTACCAAAACAGAGAACAAAAAACTATTAATCTTGTAAGGGTAAGAAGCTTTACAAGGAGAAGATGCAGTCTGCTATGGATCTTTAACTCAGATTCAAGTGTGATACACTAAACTACATTCCCAAGTATTTATAAATTCTATTAACTACTTAATCTGGTTACCTCACAAATTTAGTTTTTAAAACACATAGTAATATCCTTGCTTTTTCTCATATGCTATGAAAACTCTTGATTCCTGAAATCCAGAGTAAAGAAAATAAGGACTCTAGTAATGTCAAATTGTTTTTATTAGAGATCTTACTTCTCAGAAATAAAATCCCAAAACTAAAGGCTTATGCTAACCTGAAAGTTATCAACATAATATCACAATATATATCTAAGGTATGAAGTAATGCTAGTTTATAAACTGTACATCCTATTTTAAGCTCTACATGAACTAGTTTTATTTTTTCCATTCTCCTTTTCTTTGTCCTTCCGACCTATGAAATTCAAGGTAATATCTAATGGTAGAAAATGAAAAAAGTTCCACTTGCTTGACTACTTGCATTTATTATATCTGTACTAGAATCAAAAGTATATCTGGTAGACGTGTTGATGAGAATGTAGAGAAACTGGAATTCTTATACATTTCTGGTGGTAATGTACAACAGCCCAGCCACTTTGGAAAAGAATTTGGAAATTCACCAAAAAGGTAAACACAGAGTTATTGTATGACTTAGCAATTCAACTCCTAGGTATAAACCCAAGAGACCTGAAAACACATGTCCACATTTCCAGACTGATGTTCAAAGCAGCATTATCCATTACTTCAAAATGTGGAATCAATGGAAAAGGCCATCAGTTGGACAAAGAATAGATAAACAAAATGTTATATATCCACAGAAAAGAGTATTACTTGGCAATGAAAGAAATGAGTTACTGACACATGCTGTAACATGGATTTTAAAAACTCTATGCTAACGGGAAGTAGCTACTCACAAAATAACCATTTACATAAAATATCTAGAATAGGCAAATCTACAGAGACAAAGTAGGTTAATGGTTGCCTAGGACTGGTGAGTGAGAGGTATAAAGGAAAGATGGGGAGTGGCAGCTAATGAGTACAAGGTTTCTTTACGGAGCAATGAAAATTTTCAAAACTTAGATTATGGTGATGGCTGAATAACTTTGTGAATACTCTAAAAACTGTTAAATTTATATCCTTTAATGGGTGAAATTTATGGCAGGTGAATTGTATCTTAATAAAGACATTAAAAGTTTAAATTAGATCTGGTAGCTTTCTGAGCCCAAACACAATGCAGAGTCTTGTTTCTTTCACAACAGTGACTGAACAATCATTACTATTCTAATCAGAGTAGTATTAAAATTTATTCAAAACACTCTAACAAAAATCAAGGTGTTCAAAATAACTCTGAACTACAGGAAATCATTCTCAAGTTTTAATTTTGCACTTATTTCAGAGATAATTCAGTCATTCTCTTGGCTTCAAAACTTCAAGATACATAAATTTAAAAAGTGCCTAAATAAAAAGTTTATTTGTCCATGATGCCATTTAGGAAAAAACACCTTAAATCTAAACTTTACATGCTTCTTTTTTGCAGAACTTTTTTTAAATTTTTACACATTTCTTTTAAAAACATCTATTTATTTATTTGGCTGTGCCAGGGCTTAGCTGCAGCATGCAAACTCTTTGTTGTGGCATGTGGGATCTAGTTCCCTGACTAGGGATCAATCCCAAGGCCCCCTGCATTGGGATAGTGGAGATTTAGCTACTGGACCACCAAGGATGAGCCTCTGCATGCTTTAAAATTTGTTAACAGTATTAACAAAAAGCTAAAGAGATTCATAATACCTGTTATACAAATAATGTTAACCTCTGCACTGAAGAATTGATGCTTTCAAATTGTGGTGCTGGAGAAGACTCTTGAGAGTCCCTTAGATAGCAAGGAGATTAAAACAGTCTTTCCTAAAGGAAACCAATCCTGAATATTCAATGGAAGAACTGATGCTGAAGCTCCAATACTTTGGCCACCTGCTGCCAAGAGTCGACTCAGTGGAAAACATTCTGATGCTGGGAAAGATTGAGGGCAGGAGGAGAAGGGGGCAACAGAGGATGAGAATGCGGATGGCATCAATGACACAAAGAACATGAGTTTGAGCAAGCTCCAGGAGACAGTGAAGGACAGGGAAACCTGGCGTAGTGCAATCCATGGAGTTGCAAAAAGTTGGACACAACTCAGCGATTGAGCAACAACAAGTAAGTATAGTCCATACCTTTTGATATCTTGTCCTTTTTGCTTAGGAGATTCACCTCCATTCAGGATCTGTTCTAAATTCTTTGTCTCTACTGATCCATTTGGTTCTGAATTGGACAGTCCAAGTAATGATCTTACCCGCTGAGACCGTACATCTAATATTGTATCTGTATAACCTACTTCCTGAAGATATCTATAAGAGAAAATTAAAAATATTAAATCCCATAATTTGCTAATACCTGCAAACTTGTTAAATAAAAATTACATCAAAAGATTTTAGAAAAATCCATAATCCTCTAAAATATACTCTTCCTTTCCCTAATACCTTTCTTCTCTATAGACTAGTTCCAGTTTTTTTTTTTTAAAGGGCTGATTACAAACCAAAATTTAATTGAGAAAGCATATAGATGGCTAATACTAATTAAGAGCCAATCATCCTAACGCCTAAAAAGCTCTAAACCTTTTAGGAGCCGACATATATATTACTCAAAATAGAAAAAAAAAAAAAAATCCAGAAAGTTGTAAAAGATGAATAGAATTAAACCTCTGAACAATGATAGGCCACCTTGAAAGCTTGGCTCTTAGTGAGAGGTTAATAGATAGTTCAGTTCTCCTTCTAAGATCTAAGATCTCACTGCAGTCCTATGGACCTGTGGTTTTCCAACTTTCCTTCTTAGCTAAACCAGGTTACCTACAAGGACCTACTATGAGACTTAAAATACAGATAATGGGTAATGAATGAGCTTGTGTGACAAATTTTAAAATTTCTTACCAAAGTACTGATATTTGACAGGCTAAGGGAAGATGTTAAAAAGAAGCCTTATATATTACTGACAAAATAACAAAAGATTTTAAAGTGAAAGCTAAAGACAGGGAGACTGGTTAGGACACTAACACAGCAAGAACTAAAACTGGAGAAGAGAAAAAAATGTGAGAAAAATAAGATAAAATCCAAGTAACTTGCCACAAAAGTAGATACAGCAGTATATTAAGGTGAGAATTTTCGAAACTTTTCAGGTTTCTAGCTGAGATGACTGAATGGTGATTCTACTCAGTAAAATGAATAATAAAGGGCCAGAATCTGGTTTTACAGGGTACTCATCAAATAATCATGTAGTATCTATCAAAGTGATAACATTTATTAGGTACAGTGATAAGAAAGGTCAAAAGCTCAGAAAAGAATGGACTGGGTGTACAGATTTGGGAGTCATTAGTGTTTGGTGATATTTGAAGCCATGAATTTAAATGAAGTTACCCAGAGAAAAAGCATAAATAAAAACAGAAAGCTTGGGGACAAAAACAGCTAAAGTACTGGAAAAGTAAGAAAACCACAAAGAAAAATTACAGCAAAGAATACGAGAAGTTAGGGTAAAAATAAACAGCAAAGAGTCATTTCATGAAAGTGAGAAAAACCAAGTTTCAAAAAGAAATGAGGAGTTTATGTCAAGTATTTCCAAAGGGTCAAATGAACAAAAGGGTCTCATAAATATGTTTGTGATAGAAGCTTCAGGGAAATACGAAAATGGAAAACTAGCTGAGAAATGAACAAGGAAGACTATTCACATAAACTATTTTTAGAGAAAGGTAAGAAGAGATAGACTATAAAGCCAGACGATGGGATTAGACATTTATGAGAGAAATTCTGCATACCTGTTTTCCCTAGAACCGTCCAACTCTTCTAAAAAAATGTGATCTTCTTTTGGAGGAAAGAAAAAAACCTCCACATTCTAACCATGTGGTCTTAACAGGCCATCAAAATCCAAAACAAACCAGGTAAAAACAACTGACTTGGTAGTTATTCAATCAAGTGAAGACAAATTTAATCCTCAGAAAGTATTCTGAATAAAACAAGGGATCCTCTGTCATCTGGAGAGAAGCGGTTTTCAGGAGAAAAGAATAAAGCTGACACACAGAGGAGCAGAACACCAAAGAGTTTAAGATCACATCCTGGATGCCCCACTCCCTGAGAAGTCCTCCAGTGACGCTCCAGCTCCTGTGTTCCCAACTCTTAGGCAACCAGCACTTCCCTTAACTCAGCTGGCTACTCTGGCATCCTTCCAAGCAATAACCTGTTTTTATTAAAACCTGAATTTTAGTCACCAAGAGTTCAGATTGATAAAAATTTCTTTGAATAGAACATTAGAAACTGAGATTATAAATACGAGGTTTAAATACATTTACAGGAAAAAAAAGCAAGAAGTGAAGAGTTCTCACCTGATAGCCTTTGTATTTTCAGTGAAGTAGAACCTAAGGTGCTCTAATGAGAGTAAGGAAGAATGGGTGGAGATGCAGTGCAAGTTTAGGAGGGCAAACTGAGGGCAACAGGAGCAAGAGATGACAAGGGATGTGGAAAAAGGCTCCATGAAATGTTTGGACAGAAAACCATGCATGTGTAATGGCATTCACACAATTCTATGACTTTTTTCCAAAAATTAATTAGAAACAGAAGCAACAGATAGTATGACAGCACTAGGGCTGAAATCCTGCAGGTAGGTATACTAAAGTGACAGGTGGGTAGCAAGAAAGCTAAGGGTACTGGCAAAAGGGTAAAGGATCATGGGGTCAAAGTAGGAGCTAACAAAGTAACAAAAAGAAATAAAAAACCCTACCACAAGAAAAAAAACAAATTCAAACCGACCACTGGTAGAGGAGATATGGAAAATGGGGCAGTCAAGATCAGATCAGAGGGCAAATAACAGGGGAACCAGATTAAGAGAAGTGGAATACGAACTGTCAGATCATTCCAGAGGTAGAACAGTTATAGGTTATAAGACGACCAAGGGTCTGACCACACTTTACTGGGTTACTGAAGCAAAGATAAAGATATCTAGGGTTGAGAAGGGTGAACAATTACAAATTACCTAAGATTTCAGTTGCATTCAAGTACCAAAGTTTTCAAAACACAAGGGAAAAGAACAAATAAATCTTTGTTTTATTTATTCTAGTTGATAAACAGTAAAAAGATTTGCCACAGAAGTACTTCTAACACACCAAAGAATTAAAACATCAATAATGTTCCTCAAAAATTCAAGTAAATTTAGTAAGGAAGCCAGTGCTGAAAAGTTTCTGACAACCAGATAAATTCCTTCTCTAAACCAGTCACAATCTCCCTTAAAACCAAATATGTGAATTTTGCAGTGAGAGTAATGAGTGTATCTGTAAGTATGAATCCTCAATTGTTTCTGACATTCTATTTCACAAATAAGAAAATAAGATCATTCTGAGAAATGTTTAAAGAAACATTCAGAGGATGCAAACTTTAAAAAGATTCAAAATCTAACAAAACAAAAAAGAAACAATATGAGAGCTATACACATTGTCCCACTATCATTAAATAATTTTCACTTGCCAACTGACTAAGTAAACACTTTCATACCTAAATCCTTAAAGCTGAAAATGAAGCATTACTCACTGTCTTAACAGTTGTCTGCCTTGCTTCCACGTTAACTGGCTATTCTGAGGTGCTGTGGGAGCCTCTGTGTCTTTGGTTTCTTCTAAAAATTAATAACAACAACAAAACAAGACAAGTTTCATACATGTTACTTCAACTCCTGATAACGCTGCCGAAGTTATCATAAAGTCCCACAAAAATATAGCAAAATATTTTACAAAGGATATAAGAAAATTAACTTAAGTGTTTACTGTGGGTTATTCATTTTAAGTGTTTATCCTGACAGCCCAAACACTTAAGCACCATTCTCCTTGTTTTAAAATTGGGAAAAGCCAAGTGTATATTAACTATAAGAAATTAAAAAAACAAAAGCCCAGGATTTGAAATATTATTAAATTCCATTTTTTAACTACCAGAATTCTGCTAATTTGAATGCTTCTGAAATTAAAAATATTTACTATTTACATAAATCAACACTGTTACGAAATTAGGTGTGTGTGTGTATGATTATATATATAAATATAATGAGCAACATACAGTTTGTATCAGTAGATGCTAAGTCTATGTACAAGACTCAATACAGTCTGTTTCACTTTTAGAACTAAAAGTTAAACCAGAAAACATTTTTCCTGTATGTAAAAAGTCATATTTTATTCTCAGGTAACAAAGTGTAAACATTAAAAAAGAGTTTAATGAACAGCATAACTTCAGATGAGTTAACTTCTTAACAAGCTTCTCCAGAGTGGTTCTTAAAACTTTATTGGCACTAATGATACAGAAATATTTTCCTGTAATTTCCCATTATAAAAATGAAGATAAAGCATGAATATAGGGCCATACATGACAAGCACTCACAGTGAATGAACTCCTACCATGGCTTGCTGTCATTAGTCTCCTAGACTCCTCAGAGTCATGTGAACTCTACTGGCAGGAATTCAAATATTCTTTGAAGGCATAACTTCTCTACCCCTAACAACCCATTATTAGTACCCTCTCATTCTTCCCCTATATATAGAAATATTTATAATTTCTAGAATTATCTCCTTCTTATAGCCCCCATTTTTTATGACTTTTTCCCACTTACACCATTTTATTTTTAAATCACATATAACATAAAATCATTGGCCAAAAGAACACATCTTAAAAAAGAATGTAACTGAGTCAAATCCCATCACTGAGAGTGTTAATATTTGAGATTCTCTTATTCCATATTTTCCATCTGAAGATAACATAGGTGAGCTTCTCCTCTCATTAAAAAAAAGGCATGATCTGAACTGCACTACAAGCTGCTTTTAACACCTAATAGACCTTAAACACTTTATCGCAATAAATATAGATTAACATCACATAATTATATAATTTTCTATAGAAAGTATACACCTACTTAACCAGTCCCTTAATGTTGAAATTTGGCTCCAGTTTTCACTGTTGCTAAAGGATATTCTTGAAGTACACCCAAGCATATATAGTTCAATGAATTTTTGAACATACCCATGTAACCAGTACCAAGATTAAGAAACAAAACACCATCAGTTCAGTTCAGTTTAGTCGCTCAGTCGTGTCCGACTCTTTGCAACCCCCTGAACTGCAGCACACCAGGCCTCCATGCCCATCACCAACTCCCGGAGTTCACTCAAACTAACGTCCATCGAGTCAGTGATGCCATCCAGCCATCTCATCCTCTGTTGTCCCCTTCTCCTCCTGCCCCGAATCCCTCCGAGCATCAGAGTCTTTTCCAATGAGTCAACTCTTTGCATGAGGTGGCCAAAGTACTGGAGTTTCGGCTTTAGCATCATTCCTTCCAAAGAACACCTGGGACTGATCTTTAGAATGGACTGGTTGGATCTCCTTGCAGTCCAAGGGACTCTCAAGAGTCTTCTCCAACACCACAGTTCAAAAGCATCAATTCTTCGGCACTCAGCCCTCTTCACAGTCCAACTCTGGCATCCATACATGACCACAGGAAAAACCACGCCTTGACTAGATGGACCTTTGTTGGCAAATGTCTCTGCTTTTTAATACGCTATCTAGGTTGGTCATAACTTTCCTTCCAAGGAGTAAGTGTCTTTTAATTTCATGGCTGATAAAGTCTGACACTGTTTCCACATCTATTTCCCATGAAGTGATGGGACCAGATGCCATGATCTTCATTTTCTGAATGTTGAGCTTTAAGCCAACTTTTTCACTCTCCTCTTTCACTTTCATCAAGAGGCTCTCTAGTTCTTCTTCACCTTCTGCCATAAGGGTGGTATCATCTACATATCTGAGGTTACTGATATTTCTCCTAGCAATCCTGATTCCAGCTTGTGCTTCTTCCAGCCTAGCATTTCTCATGATGTACTCTGCATATAAGTTAAATACGCAGGGTGACAATATACAGCCTCAGCACCCCAGAAAACTTTCATCATGCCCTTTTCCAACTCACTATATACTCCTTAGAAAGTATCAACACTACCCTGGTTTCTCAGCACAGGTTAACTTTTGAATTTGATATACATGAAACCATTTATATCAGTTTTAAAATTTTATGTGACCCACTCATGTTGTCAAGTTTTCTGTTCATTTGCTAAGTTCTGTCCAACTCTTTGCAACTCCATCAACTGCAGCATGCCAGGCTCCTCCATCCTCCACTATCTCCCAGAATTTGCTCAAATTCATGTCCACTAGTCAGTGACACAATCTAACCATCTTGTTTTCCCCTTTCTCCTTTTGCCTTCAATCTTTCCCAGCATCAGGGTCTTTTACAATGAGTTGGATCTTTTACAATGAGTCAGCTCTTCACATCAGGTGGTCAAAGTATTATAGCTTTAGCATCAGTTCTTCCAGTGAATATTTAGGGTTGATTTCCTTCAGGACTGACTGGTTTGATCTCCTTGCAACCCAAGGGTGGCTCAAGAGTCTTCTCCAGCACAAAAGCATCAATTCTTTAGTACTCAGCCTTCTTTATGGTCCAACTCTCACATCTGTACCTGACTACTGGAAAAACCACAGCCTTGACTACATGGTCTGAAGAGTCAAAGGAGAGAGTGAAAAAACTGGCTTGAAACTCAACATCAAAAAACTAAGATCACAGCATCTGGTCCCTTCACTTCATGGCAAACAGAAGGGGAAAAAGTGGAAGCTGTCAGGTTTGTTGTTGTTGTTCAGTTGCTAAGTTGTGGCCGACTCTGCAACTCCAAGGACTGCAGCATGGCAGGCTTCCCTGTCCTATCTTATCTCCTGGCGTTTGCTCAAATTCATGTCCACTGAGTCACTGATACTATTTAACCATCCGTTTGATTATAATTTATTTACTTTTCTTGCTAAATAACATTTTCTTACACTAAAATACCACAATTTACTTATCTATCCTATCAATAGAGAACATGAGTTGTTTCCAGTCTTTTACTATTAAAAGTAATAATACTATGAACATTCTTATACAAGCCTTGTGATGAACATTTCAAGGAGTAGAATTACTGTACCACAGGACATGCTTGTGTTCCCTTTAGCAATACAGTTATCTTCCACTTTTCAAAGCTTTATGTGACTTCACTTTTTTTCTTGTTTAAAGATTTACTTCTGGTTGGTCTGGGTCTTGATCACTGTACACGGACAGGCTTTCTCTAGTTGCAGCGAGTGGGGGCTACTCTTCACTGTGGTGCTCGGGTTTCTCTTGTTGCAGAACACAGGCCATAGGCGCATGGGTTTCAGTAGCTGCAGTCTGGGGGCTCAGTAATTGTGGCTCACAGGCTCAGCAGCTGTGTTGCTGCTGCTGCTAAGTTGCTTCAGTTGTGTCCAACTCTGTGCGACCCCATAGTGCAGCCCATCAGGCTCCCCCGTCCCTGGGATTCTCCAGGCAAGAACACTGGAGTGGGTTGCCATTGCCCTCTCCAGTGCATGAAAGTGAAAAGTGAAAGTGAAGTCACTCAGTCGTGTCCAACTCTTAGCGACCCCATGGACTGCAGCCTACCAGGCTCCTCCGTCCATGGGATCTTCCAGGCAAGAGTACTGGAGTGGGGTGCCATTGCCTTCTCCACAGCTGTGCAGCATGTGGTAATTTGCCAGACCAGGGATGGGACCCAAGACCCCTGCACATTGGCAGGCAGATTCTCACCAACTAGACCACCAGCAAAGCTCTCACATCACTTTTTTGAAGGACCTGCATGTAATACCTGTTTTCACTAGCCTAACTGAAAAAAAAAAAATTCAGAGACCTTTTTCACTTTTTATGAAAAAAGGTTAGGAAAAAAACCAGCCTCTTCAGCATTTGTTTTTCAGTAAGCTGTTGAAAAATGGCAGCACGCACCCACAAGCAGCAAGAGAGGCACCACCAAGCTCCATTATTAAGCCCCACGTCTATGCTTTATCTTCCAATTTATTTTGTGCACCATTAACAAGATGTGTCCAAAGGTAAATTACACCTTTGCCTTGTGTCACCTTGGCTTATGAATGGGAATGTTTTACTTTTGGACAGTGGGGGCTATTTGTATTGACATCACTTTCAGAGCAGTTTTATCAATTTAGAATTCCAATTACCAGTAGGTGCAAAATTCCTGGCTGATCCACACCCTCAGCAACACTGAAAAAAAAGACATTTTTTTCTCTTTTCACCATTTTGATAGGTAATGTATTGTGGTTTTAAGTTGCACTTCCTCAATAACTAATACATTTGAGCATCATTTCATATACTTACTGGCCATTTCTTTTATTAGTGACTTTTCAAGTCTTTTTGTCCCTATTTCTACCGTTGTAGATTTTTCCCCAAAATGGAGGGAAATAGGAGTTCTTTACAGAACTGGATACACATTCTTTTATAGGGTTAAGTTTAGGATATATGTATTGGTATTACTTGGACAAGTACATAGAAACACACACATCTTGTACTTCTTTCAAAACAATATTTTGTACATCTTCCTTTAACATTTTAAGTATAAAAAAGGCAATAATGATTCAATGTTTATCTCTATCTATACTTTGACATAAAGAATTTTGTCCTGTTGTTGGCATGGTGTATTTTTGTCCATTCCTTTGTCTGTCTTCCACTAAACATCCTGAGTAGCTTTTCTACATCAGTAAAAATAATTTGTTATCATTGTGGCTCCTATAAATAAAATACTTGGATGCTATTTTATTCTTCAATTTAAGGAAGTTTTAATAGTTAAGTTTACATTGGGAAGGTCCCCTTCAGAAGGGAAAGGATACTCACTCTATTATTCTGGCCTGGAGAATTCTATGGACTGTATAGTCTATGGGATTGCAAAGAGTCAGATACGACTGAGCCAGTTTCACTTTATACAGATAAAAACAGATGTGTCTTTATCCTATAGCTGCTGTGGGCAGGAGAGATTATCTGCTAATGACTTTATACAAACTTGCACCAAAACCAGTTAGCTAACTGTGATTTTTAGCTCTAGGAACAATGGGGCTGCAACTAGCCTCTTCACATTTACACAGACCAAGTGAGGAGAACAGTCCTCAAGTTATAGAAAGCAGGGGATTTCCTGGCAGTCCAGGGAATTGGCTAGGACTCAGCGCTTCCACTGCCAGGGCCCAGGATCAATACCTGGTTGGGGAACTAATCCTGCAAGCCACACAACACAGCACAGGCAAAACAAAAAAGAAAGTGACTGCTTATTTTCTGACTACTCTAGCCGTATTAGAAAAAAAATGAGTTACAGGAAAGCTGTGAAGGCATCAGGCTTCCTCTGTGGTGAACCACTGTACTCCCTCAAACTATGGAGGACTGCTATAGTAAAGAAAGTAATCCTGAAAATATACAGGCTTCACATCTTATATCACTTACTGTTGCTTCTCCAAGGAAGACGTCATCTTGTCCCTGACTCATCAGTGAGTCTTCATAACCCCTTAAAAGCCAGATCAAAGGAAATTCATGCCACTACTATCTTGCTCTCTTAATTTTATATATGACAACAACTAGGAAAATAAGTGTGTGTGTCTCTGTTAGTCACTCAGTTGTGTCTGACTCTGTGACCCCATGAACTATATATAGCCTGCTAGGCTCCTCTGTCCATGGATTTCTTCAACAATACTGGACTAGGTTGCCATTCCCTTCTCCAGGGGATCTTCCCAACTCAGGGATTGAACATGGGTTGACTGCACTGCAGGCAGGTTCTTTAGTATCTGAGCCATCAAGGAAGACAGGAAGATACAGTGTGGTACTAAAACTGGTAAGCGGAGAAGACCTCAAAATAAATCAACTGTACATATAGGGTGTTTCTGCCAAGTTTTTTTAAGTACTTAATATTAAAGTAAAAGCCAATTAGCTAAATTTTTACAAATCTATAACATTTAATTGTAAAAATAAAAACTCAACACTTTTCTTATTTTCCCTATTAAATATGCTTTAACTTTACTACCTATGAAAGCAACTATAACTTTCCTGGTGGCTCAGTGATAAAGAATCCACCTATAATGGAGGAGACTTTCAGAATATGCAGGAGACTTACAGAATATGCAGGTCTGACCTCTGGGTCAGGAAGATCCTCTGGAGTAGGAAATGGCAACCCACTCCAATATTCTTGCCTGGGAAATCCCATGGGCAGAGGAGCCTGGTGAGCTCAATCCACGGTGTCACAAAAGACTTGGATATGACTGAGAGACTAAACAACAACAAGGCAACTATACAAGAAGAAAATCTGTATATTCAAATGAAGACATATTTTTTCTTTATCTTAGTAACCAGCAGTCAAGAACAGTATAGAATTCAGTTTGCTTGCACTAGCAAAGTGCATATATAAATGGGCTCTCTATATATATCAGAAAATTATAGTAATGTTTCCCAATATTATATAAATCAAAAGATTTGTTCCTTATTAAACTTTTAGTCTACTCAAACTGTAATCATATGGAACCCTAAAATTAACACTGAACTGTTAGCCTTTTCTTATATCCAGCTTTTCTCTTCCCTGCATAATTGTTCATCACATTCTGCTCTTACACTCACTATTTTAGTAAAGAGCAAGGTCAACTGGAGAAAACGTTTTCCTTCTCGTTATCTTTATCTGGCTGCCTCCACCGTTCCCAAATTCAAACTTCCAATTTCTTTAGGACTAAACCAAGTTAATCACGGCATCTCTAGGAAAAGTTAACTTTTAAATGGCACAAAATTAAGTTTATGTAGGGGTTTCCTGGTGGCTCAGACAGGAAAGAATCTGCCTGCAATGCAGGAGATGAGAGTTCAATTCCTGGGTTGGGATGATCCCTGGAGAAGGGAAGGGCAATCCACTCTGGTATTCTCGCCTGGAAAATTCTATGGACAGAGGAATGTGGTGGGCCACAGTCCATGGGGTCTCAAAGAGTCGGACACAACTGAGCAACTAACACACACAAGTTTAAGTAGAATCAAACAAAAATTGCCTATAGGTGGTACAGAGAGTTACTCATTCCCTTTCACTTCTAATTGTGACCAAAAATACACCCAGTTTTACACAGGTTTCAAAACAAGAAAAATAAGACAAATAACCTCAGGATTAATGAGGAGGTAGATGAAACTTTTATTAACTTTTTATTTTCCCTCAAATTCTAAAAAGCATTATAATATAAGTAACCAATGCTATCAAAGCAAAATGGAGGAAAAGAGAACATGTCTGTTACCAAAAGTGAGCTTAAACCAGTTTTTCTAGAATGGAGGGGATGGAGGGCAGAGATTAACAGAAGAATCAAGTTTACCTGATTCAAAGGTTGGCATTTTCAAGTCACCTTGGTTCAGTTCTGTGCCATATTTTAATTTGTGATATTTTGCCCTGAAAATTTAATAATAAATTGTTGAAAGAAAAAAAAAAGTTTTATTTTTCTTTCTACACAGTTTAATAACTACTGGTATATATTTTTTTCAATGACAAACTAAAAAAGCATACGAATGTCAAGTTTCTTTAAACTTTAGTGCAAAAGAAGTTAGAGGGAAAAAATATACTGCACGTACAAGGAAAAAAAAAAGATTAATTATCCAAATAAGATACACACCCAAGTAAAGATAAATTTTTCCTAATTTGTTTACAAAAAAGCAAAAACCCCCCAAAACTTAGACTCTACAATAAAGAATATTACTTCAATTTAAAGATTTTAATCTTTTTTCTTTTGCCATATAAGGATCAAATCAAAGTATCATCCTTTATTTTGGGCAAATCTTTGTATCTTTCAGACAGTTTTCAAATACACTGTAAAATAACGTGAGAATAATATTGTTCTACTTTTATTTTATTCATACAAGAAAATAAGGGACACCTACCTTTCTTGTTTTAATGCATACTCTAACATCTTTATTCTTCTTACTAAATCCTTCTTCAAGTTTTCTTGACCTTTTCTTTCTCCTTGCAAAAATGCTATCCGAGCCTAAAAATATAAAAAGTGCATTTATTTTTACTTTTTAACTATACACAGGAAATTGAAAAAAGGAAAGCAATAAAGATAAAATTCTGCACTTTTATTCATTTATAGCAAGATTTAAAATTCATAGAAGTAGTTGATCAAACTTTCTTTGTTAGAAAATAGTCACTTTAAAATAAAGATAACTATAAATTAGCTATTTACATATAATCCGTATGGTCTCTACTACTAACAAATTTCACGTAATTTTAAAAGGAAATTTTACATGTAAAAATTATACCTAATTCCTAACAAACAAGTTACAAAGAACAGAAAGTTATCATATTCACGTTTTTCCTCAAATTACATACTGGTTGTTTTTAAAAGTCATACTACCTCAAAAGCATTTCTTTCATGAAACATTTAAAAATTTATAACCTTCCCCTTTCTGACCACCACACTTCAAAATCTTTCAACTCTTGAAACAATTATCCAAAGTATCACAAGTATTAGGTTGGTGAAAAAATAATTGTGGCTTTGGACCCAGAAATTAAAATCATTATAACTAGGCTAAAACAAATCTTCATTAACCAAAATAGGAACCATTACAATCAACACATTTTTGCAAATGACAGATATGTTTGTTTATTCCTGTACCACAAAAACCTGAGCTTCAAGATTCAACAAACTCTTGGAAAGCATTTTTTCTGCAAGACTGTCAAGATGCTGTAAGAAGTGGTAGTTGGTTGGCAAGAGATCAGGTGAGTGAGCCAAAACTTCACAGCCCAAGACACTGAACTTTTGATGCATGGGCTGTGTGACATGCGTTCAGGCGTTGTTGTGGAGAAGAACTGGGCCCTTTCTCTTGACCAATGCTGGCTGCAGGTGATGCAGATTTCTGTGTATCTCATCAATCTGCTGAGCATATTTCTCAAATGTAATGGTTTCACTGGGATTCAGAAAGCTGTTGTGGACCAGTCAGCCAGCAGCCCACCAAACAGTGACATGATCTTTTTTGGTGCAAGTTTGGCTTTGGGAAGTGCTTTGAAGCTTCTTCTTGATCCAACCACTGAGCTGACTGTTGGCAGCTGTCATACAAAATCACTTTTCATCACAGGTCATAATCTGATTAAGAAATGGTTTGTTGTTGTTGAGTAGAATAAGAGAAGACAACACTTCAAAAGGACAATTTTTAAAATTTCTGGTTAACTAGTGAGGCACCCATTTATCAAGGTTTTTCACTTTTCCAATTTGCTTCAAATTTTGAATGACTGTAGAATGGTCGACACTGACTTCTTCAACAACATCTTGTGTAGCTGTAAGAGGATCAGCTTTGATGATCCTCTCAATTGGTCTTGTAAACTTTCAATGGCCAGCCACTGCACTCCTTATTTTCAAGGCTCTAATTTCCTTTGCAAAGCTTCTTGTACCACCATTGCACTGTACCTTCATTAGCAGTTCCTGGGCCAAATGCATTGATGATGTTGTGAGCTGTCTCCACTGCTTTATAATCATTGTGAACTTGAATAAGAACATTATTCAAATTTGCTTTTTGTCTAACATCAATTCCCTAGTCTAAAGCACATATAAAATAAACAGCAAGTAATGAGTCATTAATAAGAAAAAAATGACGTATAATATAATCACATTTAAGAATGTATTCCAATATCAATGGTAAAGTTCAAGAATGCAAAACAGTAATTATTTTCTGCAATTACTTCTTGTACCAATCTAACAACTGAAGTTATATGTTTAACAACATCGTTACTTTCTACCATCATTTTTCTACAGTGAATTTTTTTTCCCTTTTAATTGCCTTATTTCCTTAGAGAGACAAGTCTCCATCTTTTTCTGGCCCTTCCCAGAAGGTCAGCCTCCTTTAATTACCCACATTAAAGAGTGATATGATTAATAAGACTGGCATCTGAATGAGGTATTTCCTGTTACAAATATGCCTGCAATAAAATTAACTTTCATAGTTTTGCTGAGATGACCCATAGATGTATTTCTTCATTAATGGAAAGTAAGCTACTCAATAACCTAAATTATGGTTAATTTAAGAAGTTTTTTTTTTTTTAAAGTTTCAGTGAACACAGAATCATAACAAATGAACTCATCGGGATGATTTAACACATTAAGTTTGGGAAAATTGAGTAAAATCGCCCACAACTCCAGAAGACCTGAAAATGATACGCAGCTATATAACATACAGTCTAAATGCAAGTTTCAAAACAAAAATAAAGATCTAGGAGAATGATAAAGATTCAAAACCTAGTAATAGTCTAAGATCCATAAGAGAAAAGCAGCACTTCAAACTCTTTTAAGCTATGAAGCAAAGGTAAAATATGTCTATTTCATTATACAGAATCAAGAATTTCTGATTGAAGGTTTTCTTCTGCATTGGCTTAGGACAAAAAAATATGAATCACGTACTATAGTGACTCCAAATTCCAGATCTCAGAAGTATTTTACCATTAGCACCAGATGATGAATGAAATTCATTTTGTTCTACTTCTTAATAAGGAGTAACTGGAGATTTTCAGGTTGAAACAGGCACTGAAAACTTTAAAAAATCTTTTTTTGGAATTTTGGTATTAAAAAATCATCCATACCTAGAGAATCCAATAAATGAAACAAAGCAGCACCAATCATGTAAAATAACAGGCACACCGAAGCAGTTTCTGAACAGGAGCCAAAAGGGGATAATTTAGAAAGACACAAGACAACAAAATGGTTAAGAATTCATTAAAATTCAGAAACCTTAAAAGGACATAGTTTAACTCAAAAAACATGAAGAGGGGGGTAAAAAAACAGATTAATGATGGAAAAGACATAACTATTGGAACTGACCTTACAATCTGTACAGACTAAAAAGATAAAGGTAATGTCTTAGTGATGATAATGACCAATTAAATAACAGATTTGGCATTTGGTAAAGGATCAATGCAAAGAAATAGAGGAAAACAATAGAATGGGAAAGACTAGAGATCTCTTCAAGAGAATTAGAGATACCAAGGGAACATTTCATGCAAAGATGGGCTCGACAAAGGACAGAAATGGTATGGACCTAACAGAAGCAGAAGATATTAGGAAGAGGTGGCAAGAATACACAGAAGAACTGTACAAAAAAGATCTTCACAAACAAGATAATCATGATGCTGTGATCACTCATCTAGAGCCAGACATCCTAGAATGTGAAGTCAAGTGGGCCTTAGAAAGCATCACTATGAACAAAGCTAGTGGAGGTGATAGAATTCCAGTTGAGCTATTTCAAATCCTGAAAGATGATGCCGTGAAAGTGCTGCACTCAATATGCCAGCAAATTTGGAAAACTCAGCAGTGGCCACAGGACTGGAAAAGGTCAGTTTTCATTCCAATGCCAAAGAAAGGCGATGCCAAAGAATGCTCAAACTACTGCACAATTGCACTCATCTCACACGCTAGTAAAGTAATGCTCAAAATTCTCCAAGCCAGGCTTCAGCAATACGTGAACCGTGAACTTCCAGATATGCAAGCTGGTTTTAGAAAAGGCAGAAGAACCAGACATCAAATTGCCAACATCCGCTGGATCATGGAAAAAGCAAGAGAGTTCCAGAAAAACATCTATTTCTGCTTTATTGACTATGCCAAAGCCTTTGACTGCGTGTATCACAATAAACTGTGGAAAATTCTGAAAGACATGGGAATACCAGACCACCTGATCTGCCTCTTGAGAAACCTATATGCAGGTCAGGAAGGAACAGTTAGAACTGGACATGGAACAACAGACTGGTTCCAAAGAGGAAAAGGAGTACGTCAAGGCTGTATCTTGTCACCCTGCTTATTTAACTTCTATGCAGAGTACATCATGAGAAACGCTGGACTGGAAGAAACACAAGCTGGAATCAAGATTGCCGGGAGAAATATCAATAACCTCAGATATGTAGATGACACCACCCTTATGGCAGAAAGTGAAAAGGAGCTAAAAAGCCTCTTGATGAATGTGAAAGAAGAGAGTGAAAAAGTTGGCTTAAAGCTCAACATTCAGAAAACAAAGATCATGGCATCTGGTCCCATCACTTCTTGGGAAATAGATGGGGAAACAGTGTCAGACTATTTTGGGGGGCTCCAAAATCACTGCAGATGGTGACTGCAGCCATGAAATTAAAAGATGCTGACTCCTTGGAAGGAAAGTTATGACCAACCTAGACAGCATATTCAAAAGCAGAGACATTACTTTGCCAACAAAGGTCCATCTAGTCAAGGCTATGGTTTTTCCAGTGCTCATGTATGGACGTGAGAGTCATGTACGGATGTGAGAGCTGGACAATAAAGAAGGCAGAGTGCTAAAGAATTGATGCTTTTGAACTGTGGTGTTGGAGAAGACTCTTGAGATCCCTTGGACTGCAAGGAGATCCAACCAGTCCATCCTAAAGGAATTCAGTCCTGAATATTCATTGGAAGGACTGATGTTGAAGCTGAAGCTCCAATACTTTGGCCACCTGATACAAATAGCTAGCTGACTCACTGGAAAAAAACCCTGATGCTGGGAAAGATTGAAGGCAGAAGGAGAAGAGGGCAACAGAGGATAAGATGGTTGGATTAGTATCACTGATTCAATGGACATGAATTCGGACAAACTCCAAGAGATTATGAGGGACAGGGAAGCCTGGTGTGCTGCAGTCCATGGGGTTGTGAAGAGTCGGACATGACTTGGCAACTGAATAACAACAGCAATAAAGGATCAAGGACAACAGATTTTTCAATTGTTTTTACATGTCATGATGCACCATTGATAGAATCATCTTTGCAAATAACCTTTTAAAAAGTAACGGCAAAAACCATCTTTACAATAGCATCAAAAACCAAAAGTACCTAGTAATAAACCAAAGATATACAAATCTCTAAACAAAAAGTTTAAAACTTTAATGGAGACATAAAAGATAAATGGACTAGCAAACTCACTACTGGAAAATATAAATTTTCACACACACATTAACCAAAACAATTAACATAATTCAAAACAATTAATGTAATTCCAATATACTCCCAAAGTGTGTGTACAGAATTAGAAAAGCTAATAATGAAGCCTTTGAAAGGTTGCAAGAATTACCAAAGTGTGATATTCAGAAACATAAAAGGAGCGATGCATTGGGAAAACGGTGTCAACAGACTTGCTTGACGGAAGGGTAGTCATAAATCTCCAATATGTAAAAAATGCAGTATCTGCAAAGTGCAATAAAATGAGGTGCCAGCAAATGTTTTTTTATGATCTATCTCTTCATAATCTCAGATTAAGGAAAGATTTCTTGAATAAGATAAAGACACCAAGGCCTTCTCAGGTGGTCCAGTGGCTAAGGCTCTGTGCTCCCAATGCAAAGAGCCTGGTTCAACCTCTGGTCAGAGAACTAGATCCCACATGTCACAACTAAAAAATCCCACATGCCTCAATGAAGACCCTGTCTGCCACAACAAAGATCCAACACAGCCAATAAAGAAAAGGATAGATAAATCCACTACAATTAAAGACTTTCTGTTCAAGATAAAGCAGGGACTAGCAGGCAACCTTTTGGACAATCCCAAGTGAAAAATGGTTTAAAAAAAACTAGAAGAGGCAACACAGACCCAATGTGACTTGCAAAGCCTAGTATATTTACTATTAAAGTTTGCAAACTTTCCGATATTAGACAAAACAGACTTAAACGATAAAAGGCTGCAAAAGACAGAGAACACTATGTACTAATAAGAGGTTCAATACAACAAGAAAACTAAGATCATGGCATCCGGTCCCATCACTTCATGGCAAATAGATGGGGAAACAATGGAAACAGTGACAGATTTTATTTTCTTGGGCTCCAAAATCACTGCAGATGGTGATTGCAGCCATGAAATTAAAAGACGCTTACTCCTTAGAAGGAAAGCTATAACCAACCAGACAACATATTAAAAAGCAGAGACATTACTTTGCCAACAAAGGTCCGTCTAGGCAAAGCTATGTTTTTTCCAGTAGTCATGTATGGATGAGAGTTGGACTATAAAGAAAGCTGAGTGCCGAAGAATTGATGCTTTTTAACTGTGGTGTTGGAGAAGACTCTTGAGAGTCCCTTGGACTGCAAGGAGATCCAACCAGTCAATCCTAAAGGAAATCAGTCCTGAATATTCATTGGAAGGACTGATGCTGAAGCTGAAACTCCAATACTCTGGCCACCTGATGCAAAGAACTGACTCATTTGAAAAGACCCTGATGCTGGGAAAGATTGAAGGTGGGAGGAGAAGGGGATGACAGAGGATGAAATGGTTGGATGGCATCACCGACATGGTGGATATGAGTTTGAGGAAGCTCCAGGAGTTGGTGATGGACAGGGAAGCCTGGCGTGCTGCAGTCCATGGGATCGCAAGGAGTCAGACATGACTGGGCAACTAAACTGACAATAAGAAAATACAACAATTATATTTATGTACCCAATGATTCCATCAAAATATGTAATGCAAAAACTGACAGAATTACAGGGAGAAAAAGTTAGGGAATAATAGCTGGAGTCTTCAATATTCCACTTCAGTAACATACAGAAGTACAAGACCGAAAATAAGGAAATAGAGGACCTGAACAACTCAATAAACCTGAGATCTAACAGATATATAAGAAACACTCTATCCAACAAGAGCAGAATACATTCTTCTCAAATATTCTCAAAGACAGACCATACATCAGAATACCAAACCAAGCCTAATCAATTTAAGAACACAAATAGCATTAAAAATATTTCCAATGGGACTCCCTCAGTGGTCCAGTGGTCAGGAATCCACCTGCCACTGCAAGGGACACAGTTTCAGTATCTCGTCCACGATGATCCCACATGTCACAGGGCAACGGAAGCCCACGTGCCGCAACTCCTGAGCTCACATGCCCTAGAGCTGGTGCTCGGCAGTGACAGAGGCCACTGCAATGAGGAGCCAGCATACCACAGCTAGAAGTAGCCCCCATTTGCCATAACTAAAGTTCATGCACCAATGAAGACCCAGCAAAGCCAAATAAATAAGTATATATTTAAATTCTTATGATCACAGTAGATGAAGCTAGAAATCAAAAACAGAAAAAAGAACTTGAAAAAGCCACAAACCCTTGGAAATTAAACAATACACTCTTAAATAACTCATAAAACAAAGAAATCATCAGGAATATTAAAAAATACTTAGGAATGAAAATAAAAAACACAGGACTTACCAAAACTTATGAGACACTGCAAAAGCAGTGCTAAGTGAAAAACTTTTAGCTATAAAGGCTTACGTTAAGAAGCAAGAAAGAACTAAAATCAACAAGAAAACTTTAAGAAATTCAAAAAATGAACTAAACCCAAAGCTAGCAGAAGGAAAGAAATAATAAAGACTAAAGCATAGAAATAAAATGGAGAAGAGAAAAATAGAAAAAAATAAGTCAACAAAATCAAACTTAGTTCTTCAAAAAGATCAACAAAATCCACAAACCATTACCTGGGTTGACTAAGGAAAAACACACATACCCACACACAACTAAATTCAGAAATGAAAGGCGGGGGTACATTACGACCAATTCTACAGAAATGAAAAGGATTAGACAAGTACCACAAACAACTGTACACCAACCAACAAACTGGGTAACCTAGAAACACAAAATTCACCAAGAATGAATAATGAAGAAAAGAAAAAATCTGAAAAAGGTCTATAATAAAAAGATTAAATTGATAATTCAAAATTTCCCTACAAAGAAAGTCTTTGCATTACTAGTGAATTCTACCAAACATTTAAAAATTTAACACGAATCTTTAAAACATTTCCAAAAATTTTAAAGGGACATTCCTTAGTTCAATGAGGCCAATATTGCCTGAAAAGGCAAAGTTAAAAAACACTGCAAGAAAACCACAGACACTGATCAGTATAAATACCAATGCAAAAATTCTCAAAAAAATACCAGTATATCAAATCCAGCAGCATATTACAAAGATTACAAATCATGACCAAGAGAGATTTATCCCTGGAATGCAAGGATGGTTCCACACAAGAAAACCAACAAATATAAAATACTACATGAAAAGAATACAGGAGGAAAAAAAATGACCATTTCAACTGATACAGAAAAAAGAATTTGATGCAACTGAACATCCTTTTCTTGATTTAAAAAAAAAAAACTGTAAATAAAACTAGGAACACAAAGGAAACTCTCACAACATAATAAAAGCCATTTATGAAAAACTACAATGAACATCATACCAAGACTGAAAGCCTCTACTCAAAAATCAGAACAAGGATGTCTGCTTCTAACGCTCTTGTTCAACTTAGAACTAGAAGTCATACACAGAACAATGAAGCAAGGAAAATAAAAGGCACCTAAGTTAAAAAGGAAGAAGAAAAATTATCTCTGTACAGAAGATGTTATATGTGAAACAAATCCAAAAGATTCCACAAGTCTGTTACTACGAATTAAGCAAAATACCAGGACACAGTCAACACACAAAAATCAACAGCATTCCCATACACTATCAATGAAAGAAAATTATGAAGACAATTCCATTTACAAAAGCACCAAAAAGAACAAAATACTTAATGTAACACTTATAAAAGGTGAAAGACTGCTAAAATAAAAACTACAAGTATCACTGAATGAAATTAACGACAGAAATAAGTGTAAACACATTCCACATTTGTGAATTATAAGACTATTACTAAAATGTCAATACTAGCCAACTGATCTACAGGTTCAGTGAAATCTCTATCAAAACCCCAAGGTACTCACTGGGTCTATGTGTTATCATCTGAGCTATCCAACAATCAATATATAATTATCACATATCAATCTAAAAAAATTTTTGACACTGACAGCACAGCACTTTTTTAAATTGCGAGACCACTAGAGGTCACTAGTGCAAAACATCCAGCACTGACTCAGCTAAAATACTATCAACCTGAATTATTTGTTAGTGTAGTTTCCAACGTTTCTAAAATAAGAGTATTTTACTTAAAAACTTAACAAAACATTTTATTGTAAGATTTTTCTTACTTTAAGCCATATTTAAACTGAATGCAAACACTGGATATAGGTGATTTTATCTAATGATTTTAAAACATTCTTTAGAATTCATTAAAAAACAAATATTTAGAAACTACAACATCATTAAGCTCAAATTAACAGATAAGGAACTGAAAAGTGTTAAATACTTTAGATATGGAAGAAAACTGAACACAGTCAGGTTACAGCAACTAATGTTAATATTTAAAATAGTATGGTCTCATGAGGTCGCTGAGTCGGACACAACTGAGCAACTTCACTTTCACTTTTCACTGTCATGCACTAGAGAAGGAAATGGCAACCCACTCCAGTGTTCTTGCCTGGAGAATCCCAGGGACGGCGGAGCCTGGTGGGCTGCCGTCTATGGAGTCACGCAGAGTCGGACACGACTGAAGTGACTCAGCAGCAGCAGCAACAAATGTTAGTACCTTCTTCCCTTTAAGGGGCAACTCAGATTATACAGGTGATTCTGTTCTAAGCACTTAAATATTTGGGGTTAATTCGTGTTCAGCTGTAAATAATTCAAACTACAAGTATAGTCAGGTGACTCACGGAATTTTATATGAATGTAGAATACAGAAAAGTTAGTAATTTATAGAAGTTTCAAAAACCAGCTAATTACAAATATCAAGGAGGCTAGAGTTTACACACACAAACACACTTAGATTCATGATTCAGTGTGTTGAGGAACTGGAACTACACAGAAATTTTTGTATAACCCCCTTGAAATTCAAGCGCTCAGTCCCCACTTAACGTACAGTACACTCAAAAAGTATACTGTACAAGATACTAAAAAAGTATACTATCTTTTCAAGAAAAATGAACAAAAAAAGCGTGCCTGCAATAGCCTGTAAGATTTTTCGTAAAAATAACCTTTTCCAATTTTATATATAGCTAACAATTACAAGGAAATGAGAAACACAAAATACTAAGATTTCCAGAGGCAAATAAAACTTGTAGTTTTTTAATCTCTGCTATTTATAAATGAGTCTAATACAAAATTTAACAGAAATACTACAATCATCCTCTAAAATTCCAAAGTAATTTTACATGGTAATATTTGGTTTAAAGCATAAGAGACTTCCAATTTTAAACAATCAAATCTGTATTTCATTAAATTCTCATTTATCTGACATCTGAAAGCATAAAGCTCCAAGTATAAGCAGATTTTCTATAAGCAGAAGAATTTACCCCTTCAAACCATAAACCATTTTAATGGACTTTTTAAAAAAACACGTGTTTAGGGAACTCCTTGGGCTTCCCTGGTGGCTCAGTCAGTCAGTAAGGAATCTGCCTGCAGCGCAGCAGAGCAGGGTTCGATCCCTGGGTCGGGAAGATCCTCTGGAGTAGGAAACAGCAACCCACTCCAGTATTCTTGCCTGGAAAATCGCATGGACAGAGAAGCCTGGCAGGCTAGATACAGCCCATGGGGTCGCAAGAGTCGGATATGATTTAGCCACTAAACCACCACCATACTGGCAGTACAATAGTCAAGACTATGCATTTTCACTGTCATTGCCCAGGTTCAACACCTGGTCTGGGATCCTGCAAGCTGTGCAGCATGGACAAACAAATAAATTCATAAATAAGTTAAAAAAATTTTTTTTCTTTCCATAGAAAAAATAAAAGCACATGTTTAGTGACATCTTGACTAATTTAAAAACTTTTTGCAAATGGGATCTACTTAAAGCTTTTGCACAGCAAAGGAAATAAACCAAAAAACCACAGACTGGGAGAAAATATTTGCAAATGATGTGACCGACAAGGGATAAATCTCCCAAGTCTACAGACAGCTCATGAAGTTTAATATGATCAAAACTAACAATTCAATCAAAAAATGGATAGAAGACCTAAATAGACATTTCTCCAAGGATAGCCAAGATGCACATGAAAAGATATTCAACATTGCTATTAGAGAAATGCAAATCAAAACTACAATGAGATATTACCTCTCACACCAGTAGAAAAATCCACAAACAATAAATGCTACAGGGTGTGGAGAGAAGGGAACCTTCCTAAACTGTTAGTGGAAATATAAATTGGTACAACGATTATGGAGAACAGTATGGAGGTTCCTTAAAATACTAGAAATAGAGCTGCTACCTTATGAGCCTGCAAGCCCACTCCTGGGCATACATTCAGGGAAAACATGATCTGAAAGGATACACATGCTCCACTGTCTATTACAGCCCTGTTTATAACAGCCAAGACATGGAAGCAACCGAAATGTCCACTGACAGAGGATAAAGATGTGGTACACATACACAATGAAGCATTTCTCAGACTTTAAAAAGAATCAAATAATGCCGTTTGCAGCAACAATGGATGGACCTAGAGATTGTCATACTGAGTGAAGCAAGTCAGATAGAGAAGCAGAAACATCGTATGACATCCCTTAAATGCAGAATCTACAAAGACACTACACAAATGTACTTATTTACAAAACAGAAATAGAGCTGGGACTTCCCTGGCGGTCCAGACGTTAAGAATCTGCCTGCCTGGGGAGGGAGGTGGGAGGGAGGTTCAGGATTGGGAACACGTGTACACCCGTGGCGGATTCATGCTGATGTATGGCAAAACCAATACAGTACTGTAAAGTAAAATAAAAGAAAAGAAAAAAAGAAAAAGAATCTACCTGCCAACGCAGGGGACATGGGTTCAGCCCGTGGTCCAGGAAGATTCCACATGCCACAGGCAACTAAGCCCATGCATCACAACCACTGAACCCCATGTGCTCTAGAGCCCATGCTCCACAACAAGAGAGACAAGAGACCCAGCACAGACAAAAACAAACCAAATTAAAAAAAAATCTTCACAGCAACATCAACAAAAAACCCAACAAAACCCAGAAACAGACTCACAGACTTTAGAGAATGGACTTAATGGCTGCTGGGGGTTGGAGGGGTGGGTTGAGGAACGGCAGGTGAAAGGAACAGTTAGGGAGTTTAGGATGGGCAGGTACACAATGCTATATTTAAAATGGATAACGATGTTGTGAGACATCAGTGAAGGCAAACACCTTTACACACTGATGGTGGTGACATGATCAGTGAATGCCCTGTGCTTCAGTCCCAATTGCTACTGGCCCTAGCATCAAGAAGTGGGACTTGGAGGGAAAAATCATTTTGGATGAACTGAAGCAAGAAGTTATCAACACCAGTAGCAAGGCAGAGCCTCCCCAGTGTGCCTCTGGCCTGGTACGCTAATGGCCAGATTCTCTTCGCTGCTGCTAAGTCACATCAGACTCTGTGCGACCCCATAGGCTGAATGTAAAACCTGTTGTGAGTTTAGCAGGTGACCATTGGCACCCACTAGAAACAAATGGGGTAGAGCTTTAAAAATTTAAAAGAATGGACACATGTATGGCTGAGTTTCTTTGCTATCCACCTGAAACTGTCACAACATTGTTAACTGGCTATACTCCAATACAAAATAAAAAGTTTAACTTAAAAAAAAAGTAAAATTAGTATTACCTTTCCAAGAAAGGTATGTTACAAATAATATCAATACAAATTCATAAAGAGACTAAAATATTGCAAAAGCCAGTAATGTTAACGGCAGTGATTTAGAATCTGCAGAATAGCAATACATTGACACATTCCCTTAGCTGCACAGAACCATTCCTTATTAGCTTATAACCTTATCAGCTTATCCTATTTTGTACCAGGCTAGGAAGTGATAAGAATAAATGTACACTACTTGTCTAACATACTTTATTGCTACTTATGTATCTTTGAAAAGAGAATGAAATTCTTTTAAGAATACGGCTCGGTATAAATTTTTTAAAAACTAAATGGGAAGAGCTTCTATGTAAGCCACTTCCAGGTTTTATTATTTGCTTCATATCTGTGCTGACAAGACTGATTCTTTGGGGAAACCAGTAACAAAAGAATGTTGACTTAAAAGGAAGATTACTGCACTACTATAAAAGAGCAAAATGGCTTTTATATGACTAGAGTTGGGAAGGGAACATTTTTCTTGTTACTACTGGAGGGCAAACTTTTGTTCTCAAGACTGTTATGTTTCTTGAAATTATTTTTTTAACCCCCTAAGAGAGATTTCTAACATTTTAATGAAAATAATTACAAATAATTTTATAAGTGAGTTTTCAGGAACAGCTTAATTTAATATCCTTCCTCTTAAACTACTTCTAATAATCAATTATGGTTATGCTAATCAGGAATGCAAATCAATAACCAGTCAGAATGGCCATCAAAAAGTCTACAAATAATAAATGCTGGAGAGGGTGCGAAGAAAAGGGAACCCTCCTACACTGTTGGTGGGAATATAAACTGTACACAGCCACCATGGAGAACAGTATGGAGGTTCCTTAAAAAACTAAGAACAGAGGCTTCCCTGATGACTCAGTGGTGAAGAATCCACCAGCCAATGCAGGAGACACGAGTTTATCACTGAACTGGGAAGATTGCACATGTCACGGAGCAACTAAGCCCACGTGCCACAATTATTACAGCCTGCACTCTAGAGCCCTCGGATCTGCAACTACTGAGCCCATGTCCCTGGTTCGATTCCTGGGTCAGGAAGATCTGCTGGAGAAGGGATAGGTACCCACTCCAATATTCTCGGGCTTCCCTTGTGGCTCAGCCGGCAAAGAATCCACCTTCAATGTAGGAGACCTGGGTTCGATCCCTGGGTTGGGAAGATCCCCTGGAGAAGGGGAAGGCTACCCACTCCAGTATTCTGGCCTAGAGAATTTCATGGACTGTATAGTACATGAGGTCACAAAGAATCGGACACGATTGAGCGACTTTCACTTGCTTAAAAGGCACATCCTTGAGGATGGAAGGTAGACCCATATTGGTGTTTCTGTCACAGCTGATTATGACATGAACTGGACTGTTTACTGGGCAGTGGGTAACTTTAAAGAACAGAATTTCCAAAATAAAAACAAAAATTTTGTACCTGTATTCTTTTAGGTAAGGAGTTTGTGTCAGGGGCAGTAACAAAGACTGAAGAACCTTGTAATGAACTGAGCATATTAAAAGACCTGCAACTGCTGAAGTCTATGGATAGAGCCCATGCTCTGCAACAAAAGAAGTAAAGGCAATGAGAAGCCCAACACAGTAACCAGAGATTAGCCCCTGCTCACTAGGACTAGAGAAAAGCCCACAAAGCAAAAAAGACCCAGCACCGCCCAAAGTTAATTTATTTAAATTATATTTTTAAAAAGTCTAAAAAAGAGTTACCATATGATCCAGCAATCCCAATCCCAGTAATATATCTGGAAAAGATGAAAACTCTTAACTGGAAAACATACGTGCACCCCAATGTTACAGCAACATTATTAAGAGTAATTAAGTGCCCATCACCAGACAACTGATTTAAGATGTACTGTGTGTGTTTATATATACAGTGAATACACACTGAAATATTACATAAATATATACGCTATTTGCAACAACATGGATCGATCTAGAGAATATCATACTAAGTTCAGAGAAAGATTAAATATTAAATATCAACTTATATGCAGAATCTAAAAAATTATACAAATAAACTTATTTACAAAACAGAAACCGACTCAGAGAAAACAAATTTAAGGTTACCAAGTGGGAAGTGGGGGGGATAAATTAGGAGTTTAGGATTAAGAGATACAAACTACTATATACAAAATATATAAACAACAAGGACCTACTGTATAGCACAGGTAACTACATTCAATGTCTTGCAATAACCTATAACGGAAAAGACTCTGAAAAAGAAATCTGAATCTTTTTGTTGTACACTTGAAATTAACACATTGTAAATCAACTATGCTTTGGGGAAAAAAGAGACTAAACAAAAATATATTTTTTTATAGGCTTTTTTGGTTAAATCATGTCCACATGTTGTAATCTGTTATGTCTCTTAAGGAGGGGGACTCTTAAATCACATGGAGAATTGTTTTCAAGTGAAAAAAGGAACACAGGATAAGAAAACACAATGCAGAGTGGAAAAAAATCTAGACACTTACTATAAAATTGCAAAGTTAACATGTAAAAACACAAAATAATTTGGGATGATAGAAGGCAGAAGAATAGTTACTTCTAGGGGCCAGTGTGGGTCAGGGGGATGCTGGTGCAGACTAAGTGAAAACAAGATAGACACATCTACGGCACTGGCAACATTATCTTGAGTGGTAGTTACACTGGTGCACAGTCTGTGAAATTTCATTAATTTGTATGTTTAAGACTGGAGTATTTTACTAAATGAATGTTATTTATACTTCAATTTACAAGTTCAGGCAGAAATACATTAAAAATATCACTCAACACATACCTCAATGCCAAAGCATTATCTCTGAGTGCCTGGATAAACAGTTTTTGTTTTCTTTTCTAGACGTTTCGACAGTCCTCCACAATTAAAAGAAAAATATTTTAATATCAAGAATGCCAATAGGACTTTCCTGCCTGCCTGTGCAGGGGACACAGGTTTGATCCCTGGTCGGGAAAGATTCCATATGCCACAGAGCAACTAAGCATGTGCACTGCAACTACCCAGCCTGAGTGCTGCAAGTAATGAAGCCGGCACGCTCTAAGGCTTGCAAGATAAATGAGAAAGTAATATTTCACACACACACACACACACAGAATGTTGCTTTTGGGAACTTCCAACAGTGGTTAGGACTTGGGGCTTTCACTGAGGTGGCCCAGGGTTCAGTCCCTTTCCAGGAACTGAGATCATCTAAGTCTTGGCACAGCCAAAAAAAAAATTGCTATCAATTTTAACATTCTCTCTAAACATTCACTTATCTTTTTCTCTGCTCACACTGATAAAAATATACATAATTTTTTTCTCCCACACAATTTGTCCTCCTGCTGAATTTCAGGTTTTGAATAGCTCTGTTACCAGTTAAAACAAATGAATATTAAAATCCAACTTTTGTTCTCCGGCTAAAGCGAAATATAGAGTTTATATGTGCATTTTGCATAATATGTAGTGGACTATATGCAATACACTGGTGTATGTGGAATGCACCTGTCTTAGCATGTGAGATACACTATACACACACACACACACACACACACAGTGTGAGCAGTCCTTCACATAAATAACTCCCTTACTAAAACTCTGCTCAAATAACACCTTCTCAGTGAGACCTATCCTAACTAATCCTTTAAAAATTACACACTGTCCCACATTTCCATATATCCTCAATTGCTCTAACCCTCCTTACTTTTTTCCTTACCACAACACTTATTCATTTTCTAACAATAATTTCTTATTTATTCATAGTTTTTCAATTAATTTATTTACATATTATCGCTTGTCTCCTTCCTTCAGTTCCATGAGAGCAGGAATCTTTGATTGCTTGTTCATGGTTATATCCCAAGCATTTAGAAAAGTGTTGGGCAACTAGCAGGCCAGAAAGAAAGGGGATGGGACGGGTGGGAAAGAAGGAAAGAAAAAAAAAAAAAAGGCCTGTGCAAAGTTCAATGACATAGAGAGATGGATGAGAGAAGGAAAATTATGGTGATGAACAGCATCTTATTAAGATTATAAATTAAAATTAGTGAAATATCTTCTCAAAAGTAAGGATTCAAAACTTCTATACTCAGCTGCTTTCTTCAGTTATCTTCATACACATTTGTATTTCTCTATTATTTAACTTATATGCAGAGTACATCATAAGAAACGCTGGGCTGGAAGAAACACAAGCTGGAATCAAGACTGCCAGGAGAAATAGCAATAATCTCAGATATGCAGATGACACCACCCTTAATGGCAGAAAGTGAAGAGGAACAAAAGAGCCTCTTGATGAAAGTGAAATACGAGAGTGAAAAAATTGGCTTAAAGGTCAACATTCAGAAAACTAAGATCATGGTATCTGGTCCCATCACTTCATGGGAAATAGATGGGAAACAGTGGAAACAGTGTCAGACTATTTTTGTGGGCTCCAAAATCACTGCAGGTGGTGACTGCAGCCATGAAATTAAAAGACGCTTACTCCTTGGAAGAAAAGTTATGACCAACCTAGACAGCATGTTGAAAAGCAGAGACATTACTTTGCCAACAAAGATCCGACTAGTCAAGGCTATGGTTTTTCCAGTGGTCATGTATGGATGTGAGAGTTGGACTGTGAAGAAAGCTGAGCACCAAAGAATTGATGCTTTTGAACTGTGGTGTTGGAGAAGACTCTTGAGAGTCCCTTGGACTGCAAGGAGATCCAACCAGTCCATTCTGAAGGAGATCAGTCCTGGGATTTCTTTGGAAGGAATGATGCTAAAGCTGAAACTCCAGTACTTTGGCCACCTCATGCGAAGAGTTGACTCACTGGAAAAGACTCTCATGCTGGGAGGGACTGGGGGCAGGAGGAGAAGGGGACCACAGAGGATGAGATGGCTGGATGGCATCACTGACTCGATGGACATGAGTCTGAGTGAACTGCGGGAGATGGTGATGGACAGGGCGGCCTGGCATGCTGCGATTCATGGGGTCACAAAGAGTCGGACACGACTGAGCGACTGAACTGAACTGATTATATAATACTGTGAGTGAACTACAAGTTGTGCCTGACCCCAAAACAAATATTTATCTACTAACAGATTTATATTGACTAGCTCTCACCAGGTAGATCATGACCAGTCCATCACAAATACTTATACTAAACAGCAATCTGTCAAAACTGCAACTTACAAAACAAATTAGGAGGTTTTTCATTCCAAGACTCACTATGGAACTTTTTTAAGTTAATCAATGCATTCAAAGGAATTCAATATAACATGAAAAGCAAAGTGAATCTTTGAAGATTGAAGTGATCAAAATTTCCTCCCGAGAGTTGATGGTATCAAACACTTTATTCA
This sequence comes from Ovis aries, assembly GCF_016772045.2. Lineage (NCBI taxonomy): Eukaryota > Metazoa > Chordata > Mammalia > Artiodactyla > Bovidae > Ovis > Ovis aries. The sequence goes on from NC_056071.1 coordinate 39,405,893, forward strand.
CAAGAAATCTAATTCCTATTATTATAACTGATAATATTTTTCTTCTACACAAAATCTCCCCTTTCTTCCTTGCCTGCGCGTGTGCACGTGCACACACATACAACTGCACCTTCATTAAAATGTTCATAAAGTTTAAGTAGGTACTTTTAAGTAATCTAACATCAACCTCTTTAACTTACAACTCTGAAGAGATTCTCAAACTACAGCAATATACAGACATCTTAAAAAAGGAAAAAAGTTTCTTCAGTTTGTAAAAATTATAATTCTACTGTTATTTAAACCTACACAAACATAAACCTTTTAAAATAAGTTTCATTGGAATCGAGTTTATAAACATAAATATTTAGGTAAACTCTTTATACATACAAATCTTACATAAATATAAAGCCAAATAAATAAAAAGCATCTAACAAAATTCAACTGAACACAAACACTTAAAAATAAATGGCATGGTTCTGCTGAATAAATCTCTGCTCAGAACACAAAAATGGCATGCATTACCGTAAGCCTTTTAAATTGTAATGCTTGTACTAAATGTCTCATGATAATAAAGCACGTAAAATTTTCTCAATTTCACATTATAATAAAACATTAACTCAACATGCTAAAAAAGCATTTGGTTTCCACTAAAAACTCAAAGGCATGTTACTCATTAAGACCAGTACTTCTATTCTTTTCCTTAATATTACCACCTAACAATCAAAACAGTAACACCTGGGACCACCAAAAACAAATACAAATGCACATTCTAACCACAGCATCAAATGAAAGCATTTAATTGTGAGTCAGATGATCCAGAACATGTTTAGGACAATCTACCACAGAAGATAAAATTGGTAAATTTTTACATTCTACAGAACTTTCAGAGCTCATTTGGTAATCATATGTCCACTGTATGATCCTAGCAGCAAATCAAGTGAAGAGTTTCCACTATCTGGTAACCCACAGCCATCATGAAGAAGTTTCCAAACCTAACTGTGGAATCATCTTCCAGAAAATTTAAAAATATATCAGATTCATTTGTCCAAAGTGAATTTAGGACTGATGAAAACTATATACTCCAAAAGCTGACTTTATTATTAACGCTGTTGTCACTGAAGCATTTACATACTATTTACCATTATTCCCAGGAGCAACAAAATGACTTTTAAAGGCTATAAAAAGCTCTTGCTCAGTTTCAGAATCCTGATAGTCTCTTCTTAGAAATTACTGTAAGAAACTAATTAAGGTAAGGAGTACTGAAAAAAGGATACTAGTCTAGGAGTTTGGAGACTTACGTTCTAATCCTTACTTGTCACTAACTAGCTTCAAAACGCCTTAGGCTCACTTATTCCCAGCTTCCTCATCTGTCAAATGAGAGGGAAAAATTAGGTATCTTCTTAAGACAGAAATGGTATGGATAGAAGCAGAAGATATTAAGAAGAGGTGGCAAGAATACACAGAAGAACTATACAAAAAAGATCTTTACAACCTAGATAATCACAATGGTGTCATCATTCACCTAGAGCCAGACATCCTGGAAGGCCAAGTCAAGTGGGCCTTAGGAAGCATCATTACGAACAAAGCTAGTGGAGGCGATGGAATTCCAGTTGAGCTCTTTCAAATCCTGAAAGATGATGCTGTGAAAGTGCTGCACTCAATATGCCAGCAAATTTGGAAAACTCAGCAGTGGCCACAGGACTGGAAAAGGTCAGTTTTCATTCCAATCCCAAAGTAAGGCAATGCCAAAGAATGCTCAAACTACCACACAACTGCACTCATCTCACACACTAGTAAACTCATGCTCAAAGTTCTCAAGCCAGGCTTCAGCAATATGTGAACCGTGAACTTCCAGATGTTCAAGCTGGTTTTAGAAAAGGCAGAGGAATCAGAGATCAAGAGTTCCAGAAAAACATCAATTTTTGCTTTATTGACTATGCCAAAGCCTTTGACTATGTGATCACAACAAACTGGAAAATTCTGAAAGAGATGGAATACCAGACCACGTGACCTGCCTCTTGAGAAAACTGTATGCAGGTCAGGAAGCAACAGTTAGAACTGAACATGGGACAACAGACTGGTTCCAAATTGGGAAAGGACTACGCCAAGGCTGTATATTGTCACCTTGCTTATTTAACTCACATGCAGAATACATCATGAAAAATGCTGGAATGGAAGAAGCATAAGCTGGAATCAAGATTGCTGGAAGAAATATCAATAACCTCAGATATGCAGATGATACCACTCTTATGGCAGAAAGTGAAGAGGAACTAAAAAGCCCCTTGATGGAAGTGAAAGAGGAGAGTGAAAAAGTTGGCTTAAAAATCAACATTCAGAAAACGAAGAACATGGCATCTGGTCCCATCACTTCATGGCAAATAGATGGGGAAACAATGGAAACAGTGACACACTTTATTTTCTTGGGTTTCAAAATCACTGCAGGTGGTGACTTGAAGATATGAAATTAAAAGACGCTTGCTCCTTGGAAAACTTATGACCAATCTAGACAGTGTATTAAAAAGCAGAGACTTTACTTTGCCAACAAAGGTCCATTTAGTCAAAGCTATGGTTTTTCCAGTAGTCACGTATGGATGCGCAAGTTGGACTATAAAGAAAGCTGAGTGCTGAAGAATTGATGCTTCTGAACTGTGGTGTTGGAGAAGACTCTTGAGAGTCCCTCAGACTGCAAGGAAATCCAACCAGTCCATCCTAAAGGAAATCAGTCCTGAATATTCATTGGAAGGACTGATGCTAAAGCTGAAACTTCAATACTCTGGTCACCTGATGTGAAGAGCTGACTCATCTGAAAAGACCCTGCTGCTGGGAAAGATTAAAGGCAGGAGGAGAAGGGGACAACAGAGGTTGAGATGGTTCGATGGCATCACGACTCAATGGACATGAGTTTGAGTAAACTCTGGGAGTTGGTGATGGACACGGAGGCCTGGTGTGCTGCAGTCCATGGATTGCAGTCAGACACGACTGAGTGACTGAACTGGACTGAACTAAGACTCACTAGTTGTAAATTTCAATTTCCAATATTAGCATTTCAGAATTCTATAATGACATTCTAGTTATTAAAATAGTAACTAATTACACAAATCAAAAGTAAACTAGCTCAGTTTTTCAAAAATGCCTTAGGAAAAATTATCCATATTATGAATTAAATGTATATAGTTCTTAAATTATATCTTACAGCTCTCTCATAAAAAAACTTATTAAAGAAAATAACGATTTTAAAACATTTTATAATAAAATTATAATCAGAAGAACTCACATGAAGCTATATGTAACAGATACTGAAGTGCTATGCAGATCTCCTTTCAGAAGTGAAGGATTTCTTGTCCAGCTGCTAGAAAACAGCCTTCACCTGTCAGGTCTTTTCAGGAAGTGCCTCAGCTAAAGACAGCTGCATGCCTGAGCAGCCTTCATGGAGTAGCTGACCAAAACAGGGGTTTAAGGGCCCAGCACCTTGTCACAATTTTGGACAACTCAGCAGATTATCCCAGCTTCAGAGTTTCTCAAGGGGGTAACAGTGACTTTTGTTGATAATACAATTCAGCACAATTTATCCTTTCTATTCCTTCTACAGATGTTGATCCTAAGAACATTCCCTAATAAACTTCTGTATGTTAATCATAGGTAACATAACCAGGAACCCAACTTGCAGCCACTGGTGAGGAGAATGATAGAAGAAAATACGCTAATAATAAAGCCTTGAAGTTGGGTCACAATAGACATAGCCACCCAGCTGGCAAAGGACACTATCACTGGTGAGGAATATGCAGAACCCTAGCACAAGGTGGCAGTGCAAAGCTTACTCCCAGGAAGCGTCAACTGTTGGTCAACTGGGTGGGTATTCTGTGGAGAGAATGCAGATGTTGGCAGATTTTTCCTTTTCTTTTTTTAAAATAGGACCAGATAGTATTTCATATTCTTCTTTGTTGTTCCTGTTTTACAACTCTTTAAAAATAGGGCATGACAAAAAAAGGCAGGCCCCAGAGTAGGTTTGGCCTGTAAGTCATAGTTTGCCAATCCCTGAACTTAGAAAGTGCAATGTATCAGATATTTGAGAAATAGAAAGAAAACAGTAATTATCAAGACCATGAAAATGAGTTGTTGTTGCTAAAGGCAACTGACTCTTCAGAAAAACATAGCAGGAGGTAAAAATGAGTAATAGGGAATTAAAAACTAAATGTCAAAAAGCCAGAAGGTTCTTTGGTAGCATAAAATCTCTACAAAAGGCTAAGAGCCAAGACTTACTGTAAAAGTAGCAGGGCTTCAAAGAAAGTTCAAGTCTATGTCTGCTATGCCAAGGTTAAGGCCTACATACGAAACAAGAACAAGTTGGAACCCTGAAAAAATGATACAGAGACATGGACTGATTAACCTGAAAGTTCTCAATCCTCAGGTTCCTTGAGTCCTCTCAACTTGGAGACAGAACCCACAGATTCTGAAATGCAGTTGATATTCCCATCAGCAAGAATTACCAAATAAAGACATATAAAATTATCTTCTTCATAAAAGCAGTGAGAATAGTGGCAAAAGCTGGAAGAATGATCTTTCTCAAACTATGAAAATTACAAAAAATTGAAGCAATCTGGGGAGTGTTTATTCAGCAGTATGGCTGAATCCTGGTAAGAAGAGCAACCTTTGTGGATGTTTTCATTCTAACCCCTTCACAGTTTCGTGAAAACCTGCAATCATAGTGAATATCAACAAACACTAGAAGCAGCACAACGGAACTGGAGCTTCTTCAAAGTCCTACTCTCAGAGAACTGTAATTATTTGACATGTCTGGTAGTTCCTAGAAGACTCTACTATCAAAGCTGTCTTTATGTGACCTGACTCGGAGCTCATTCAGAGTAAACAGCCTTCTTTCTGGTCAAAAACAATCAATCAGAGGCAACAGTCAAACACTGCAGCTGAGATTATGGACAATTTTTGAGGCAAACAACAGCATGATCAAAAAGCTGGGGAATGAGATGTCCACAGGGGCTTTGGAAAGCTCCAGCATATTCTTGGGACTATAGAAGGCCACACTCACACATAACCTGTGCGCATTCTCAGGAAAGAGCTGTGAAAGCCCTAAACGCTCACCGCTGGTGAACACTTAGGCTCTGTACAAGCAAGAAAAAACAAACCTATAAATTGCTTAGCTGAGTGCTGAAGGCATGTCTCAACATACACATTGAGGCCTTTAGCAAAGACTAGAAGATTTACATCATTCAGGCATCCAAGGAAACCTACGCCTGTTCATTACTTCAACCGCTAAGCAAACTATACAGACACTTTAGTGACCACACAGAACAGACTTTATAGTATTAATACCAAAAAGTGTATCTTACTCACGTACATACATAAATAATCAATCACGGGGAGAGAATATGATTTCTAGAGCTGCCACATTATTTAAAATGTCCAGTTTTGCCAAAAATTTTATTAAAAACATGCAAAGAAACAAGAAAGTATATTCTACACACACACACACACAATGGGGGGGGGGGGCACGTGGCAATATACACTATTCCTGAGGAAGCCCAGACATTGAACTTTTAACTAGAGTAAGACTTTAAATCATTTATTTTAAATATGTTAAAACAACTAAAGGAGAGTATGAGAACAATGTCTCAACCAAACTGACAATCTTAATATAAAAAAAATATTTTCTAAAAAAGATCTAATAGAAATTATAGGTTTGAGTAATATAAGATGAAATGAAAAAGATAAATGAAAAAGTCGACACAGCAGCTCAGTAGTAGATAAGAAACCAGCGAACTTGAAAACAGGTCAACTGACATCAGTCAGTCTGAGAAACAGAATGGAAAAAAAAAAAAAAAACAAACAACAGATCAGAGACTCAGAAACCTGAGACATCATTAAGAATACCGACCTACATATAACAGACAGGAGACAAATAAAAGGACAGAGTATTTGAAGAAATTAAGGCCAAAATTTCTCAAATTCAGAAAAAAAAAAAAAAAACACATTCAAGAGGCTCAAAAAGTTTCAAACAGGATAAACTCAAAAGAGTTCCACACCAACACGTACAATCAAACTGTTGAAAGAGAAAAACGCAATTTATCACAAATAAAGGCTCCTCCCAAGACTAACAACTGATTTATCAGAAATCACGGAGACAGTGGCACAACATATTTAAAATGGTGCGGAAAAATGTCAATCAATAATTTTATATCCAACAAGACTTCCCTTCGAATCGCAGAAGGCATTCCTAATCAATAAAAACTGAATAAGCTGTTACCAGTAGACTTGCCCTAAAAGAAATACTAAGCTAAATACTTTAGCTGAAATGAAATGACACTAAATAGTAATTCAAATCCACTATGAAAATACAAAGCACCAGTACAAGTAACTTCGTAAGTAACTCCTTTTTTCCTATTTAACTTACAAGACAAAAACCTCAAGTGATAACTAGAAGGATGGTTTATGACTACACAATGGATAAAGATGCAACCTGTAGGGTAATGACAACACAATGGAGGGGAAAGGGAATGGAGTGCTACAGGAAGAAAGTCTTTAGATGCTCTTGCAACTGAACTAGCATTTCAACTAGGTAAAATGGTAATGGTAAGCCCCAGAACCACTAAAAAAGTAACAACAACAATACACTAAAAGAACAAGGAAGTTACGGTGGTACACTAAAGATATCTGCGGTTAGTCATTCAGTCACCTCCAACTCTTTACAACCCCATGGACTGCAGCCTGCCAGGCTCCCCAGTGCCTCACACACATCTACTGAGTAAGGTAAACACCCCCAAAACAAATAAATGAACAGTCAGTACAGCTAAGCCTTATAAGAAATCTTTCCCATTAAGAGTAGCCTAAGAGAAAGGAAATATGTGCACATGTACAATTTGTAGATTGAGAAGGAGGAACTTTATAAGTTTTCTATGCTCTCTGTTAAGTAGGAGGTAAAAACAACTGGTTAGTCGTAGTAGGAGACAGTAGGGTTGAAGATTTATGGAGAGTAGCTAGGTGCCTAGCTCATTTCTATTGAAATTAAAATATAAGTCAGATTCAAATTCTGAATTCTGAGCACTACTGCCTTAAAACAGAGTCATGTGATTTCATGTAAACTGTACACCAAAATTTCATGCATTCTTATAACTTAAAAAATGCTCAGTAAAAAGAATCAGAAGGATCACTAAGAAGAAATGAATGCCTTGAATAGAGTTTGAAAAAAGCATCATAACAGTCTATAACCTTTAGGTACTGAATGTACCAGTTTTATTATTAAGTAAAAGTCAGTTATATCCATAGATGGGAAAGCAAAGTCTTGAAGAGATATCTGTACACCCATGTTTTAGCAGTGTTATCACAACAGCTAAAAAGTGGAAGCAACCCAAATTTCCACCAGCTAACAAACGGATAAGCAAATTGTGGTAATGTGGTAATGTATATAATAGAATATTATTCATCCTTAAAAATGGAGGAAATTTTGACACAAGTTACAATATGGATGAAGCTTGAGGACCTAACAGTGAGTGAAATAAACCACTTAGAAAAAGACAAATACTGATGTATTCCACTTATATGATGTACCTAGAATAATTAAATTTATAGAGACAGAAAATAGAATAATGGCTGCCAGGAGTAGGGGGACAGAGGAATGAATAGTTACCACTTAACAGTATAGGATTTCAGTTTTACAGGATGAAAAGGATTCTAGGGATGAACTATGGTGACGGTTGCACAATATGAATGTACTTAAATACCACTGATGTACTTAAAAATGACTGAGACAGTAAACTGTCGTGTTTTTGTTATGTTGTCCAGTCACTAAGCCATGTCCGACTCTTTGGAAACCCCATGAACTGCAGCACAAGCTTCCCTGTCTTTCACTATCTCCCTGAGTGTGCGCAAAATCATGTACATTGTGTCAGTAATGCCATCCAAACATCTTATCATCTGTCATCCCTTCTCCTCTTGCCCTCAGATCTTTCCCAGCATCAGGGTCTTTTCCAATGAGTTGGTTCTTCGCAACAGGTGGCCAAAGTATCAGAGCTTCAGCTTCAGCATCAGTCCTTCCAGCGAATATTCAGGGTTGATTTCCTTTAGGATGGACTGGTTTGATCTCCTTGCTGTTCAAGGGACTCTCAAGAACCTTCTGTAACACCACAGTTTGAGAACATCAGTTCTTTCGTGCTCAGCCTTCTTTACGGTCCAACTCCTGCTGCTGCTGCTGCTGCTGCTGCTGCCACATCCATACATGACTACTGGAAAAATCACAGCTTTGACTATATGGACCTTTGTCAGCCAAGTGACGTTGTGTATTTTACCACAATAAAAAACTGGGGGGGATGTCAGTTATTTGAATATGTATTAAAGTGAAAGTTGTTCAGTTGTGTCCAACTCTCCGTGTCCCCATGGACTATACAGCCCATGGAATTTTCCAGGCCAAAATATTGGAGGGGGTAGCCTTTCCCTTCCGGCAAAGGCGATGGCACCCCACTCTAGGGCTCTTGCCTGGAAGATCCCATGGACGGAGGAGCCTGGTGGGCTGCAGTCCACGGGGTCACTAAGAGTCGGGCACAACTGAGCGACTTCACTTTCACTTTTCACTTTCATGCACTGGAGAAGGAAATGGCAACCCACTCCAGTGTTCTTGCCTGGAGAATCCCAGGGACAGGGGAGCCTGGTGGGCTGCCGTCTACGGGGTCGCGCAGAGTCAAAGACGACTGAAGCAACTTAGCAGCAGCAGCAGCAGCAGCAGCCTTTCCCTTCTCCAGGGGATCTTCCCAACCCATGGATTGAACCCAGGTCTCCCGCATTGCAGGTGGATTCTCTACCAGTTGAGCCATAAGGGAAGCCCATATATTAAAGGGCAGCATAAATAACATAGTTATTTTAAAAGAAAAAAAAAATTTCTTTAGAGACTGATGTAATTAAAACAAATTTATACCAGGTGTCATATATTTGTTTATATCAGATAACACAACAGACACTAAAGGTTTGAGATACCAACTTAGAGAAGGGGACTTAAAAAAAAAAACAACGTAGTTTAGAAAAACTAACATTTACAAACTCCAGAAACAATGAAAACAGCAGCAAAGAACACAAGAGCACTACAACCAGAAAGATACAGCATGGCTACAGGAATAACTAAAGAACAGTCAAGTACCTAAAGTTTATTTAAGGCTGGTAAACTGGAAAATGGTAAGAATCTAGGGAGAGAGACTTTTCTGGTGGTCCAGGCTTAAGAATCTGCCTTCTAATGCAGGGGATGTGGATTAAATCCCTTTTATGGGAAATAAGATCCCACATATCACGGAGCAACTAAGTCTGTGTGCCACGCAACTAAAGAGAAACTTGTGCACTGCAACTAAGATTCAGCACAGCGAAAAAAAATAATCTAGGGATGACTGTAACAGAAGACATAAGAAATAAGAAAGATTCTGGAAAGAACAAGAAGACTTGAAGAAAACTAGAGTCCACAAAGTTCAGCAGAGATAGAATACTATCCTGCAGGTAGGCTCCAAACAAAATGCAACACAGGAACAGTAAATTATTGCCATGTAGATGAAATTTGAAAAAATGACAATGATGGGACATTTGAGACTGACAGCAGTCTATATAGGAAGTTATCTGAATAACTCAGAGAATAACAACTGAGAGACCCATTATAAACAGTTAAAGATTTAAGAAAACAAATTTATGGAAAGGCCAAAGATTAAAATTACAATCAATGACTTTTAAAAACCAGTATTAGGAAGGCCATTCCGGGAAAAAATGGAAATGAAAATGAATTTTAAGAAAAGGGCCAGGGCTTCCCTGGTGATCCGACGGATTAAGAATCCTCCTGTCAATGTAGGGGACACCTATTAATCCCTGGCTTGAGAAAATTCCACATGATGCCGCAGGGCAACGAGGCCCATGGGCCACAGCCATTGAGACTGCTCCCTAGAGCCCATAAGCCACAACTACTGTGCCTGCACACTCTGGAGCTCGTACTTTGCAACAAGAAGTCATCGTTATGAAAAGTTCTCACACCACAACTAGAGAAAGTCTGTGCAACAGTGAAGACCCTGCACAGCCAAAAGTAAGAAAATGTCTTTCCAATTTCAAGATAATGGGACTGAAACATATTAGTTGAAGAAAATCTCTCAGAAAAAAAGCCAAAATGAGAAATTCAGGAAAACAGAAGAAAAACTTTATATTAGTAGGTCCATCATCAATTGAACAAAAAAAACCATCCTAAGGACTGGACTGCGATAACCCTTCTCAAAAAGATTAGTACTACCTCCCCTAAAGGCGGTGTTTGGAAACATCTGGGGACATTTCTAGTTGTCCTCAAAACTAGTAAGTTATTTTGGCATTTAGTTCCTGGGAGCCACAGTGCTCAACCCCCTCACAACTCAGTACAGCTCAACACAAAAACAGTACTACCTAAATGCCCATGAGAAACATTGGACTATGGACAAAAAGAATTCTCTCAATGCCTGACACGGTATGTATTTTCATAAAATTTATCACCACCGGTACAAACAAAAGATACCTAGAAAAATTCAAATAACACATACAAGAGAAAAAAGGATCAGGAATCTGAACAGAGGCTTCTCTGGTGGTCCAGCGGCTTAGGCTCCGCACTCCTAATGCACAGGGCCCAGGCTCCATCCCTGGTCAGGAAACTAGATCCCATGTGATGCAAATTAGAGTTCACATGCTGCAACTGAAGAGTCCAAGTGCCCCAACTGAAAGATGGCTCACGCCACAGCGGAGAGCGGGGATTCTGCACGCCACAACCAAGACCTGGAGCAACCAAGTAAATGAATGCTTTCAGAGAAAAAACCAAGCAAACGAAAAACCAGAATCTGAGCAGCATCAGACTCTTCAAAAGCTATACTGAAAATTCAAAGACGAGAGAAATGTCTTCGAAATGTTGATGGAAACTTATTTCCAGTCAAACTACCAATCAAAATAAAACAGATTTTTTTTTCTTTAAAAAGACACAAGTCCCTAAAATTTACCTCCTGTGCACCTTTTCTCAAGAAACAACCAGATAACATATTTCAGCCAAATAAAGACTAAATAAGCCAAACAGGAGGCAGAAAGGGAACCAATATAAACAGGCGGGGGGAGGGGTGGGAAGGGTGGTGGTGGTGCAGGGGATCCCCTTTATGAAGAGGGCAGAAGTTTCAGAATAGTAACTGTACACAAAAGTCTAGATCAGAGCAAGGAGAATGACAGTTCTGAAGTAAGTTCTCCCCGCTCCAATTCCTCCACAAGAAAGAGGCAGAACTAACAGACAATGTGATGTGCTGGAGTCTGAAAACCCTGACAGATTAGTAAAAGCTTTCAGAAAAACAGCAATAGGTACACAGGAAACTAAGCAAATTTTAAAAAAGCGGGGGACGGGGCAAGTAACTCCAAGAAAAACAAAAACTTTACAGAAAAGAAACAGGACTCATAGTACACTTTCTGTCCCACAAATTATACATAAATTATTAGACTTGACTCATTATTTGTATGGTCATAGTAACATAAAAGTTAATGATTTACCTAACTTTATTACCTATACTGAAATACAGTAAAAGGAGACGTGGGAAGTGTGATAAACTCTCATAGCATATACAGGGTTAGGTCCTTTATCCATGGACTCTGGCATCCACTGGGGGTCTTGGAATATACCTTTTGCTGATAAAAGGGGACTACCGAAGAGAAAAAGTTCTGAAAAGATATACACCCCAAAGCAGTGTTGTTCCTAGAAAACTAAGATTATCAAAAGAATCACTATATTTGACATTTCTGTAGCCTTACTTTCATATATTACTTTAACAATAACTAAGAGTCGGATACGACTGAGCAACTTCCCTTTCACTTTTCACTTTCATGCATTGGAGAAGGAAGTGTCAACCCATTCCAGTGTTCTTGCCTGGAGAATCCGAGGGACAGGGGAGCCTGGTGGGCTGCTGTCTATAGGGTCACACAGAGTTGGACACAACTGAAGTGACTTAGCAGTAGCAGCAAGAATTAAAAACTAATGTAAAAAATTTACAAAATAAATAAAAGCAACTGAGTCCAACCACACAACAAAAATTCAAAACATCATAAAATAAGATCTTCATGAATAAACAATGGTATTTGTTAAGCTTTTAAAGAAATCAATCAAAAAAGAAAATGGGGAAAAGATAACTCATTATAAGTACAAAGTTCAACTTGCTGTTTGATGATAAAGTATCCTTCAACAGTGTCTGTGTCTCCCTCTCTTCCTCTCTTTATACATATGCATAAAGAAACAATTCATTTCTGAAATATTTGTTTCAATAAAAGAAAATACCTATCTTACAATGTTTGCTGGGCCTTTTTTTAAATAAGGAAAACAGAAAAGTTGCCAGTAATCCTACGACCCAAAGATCACAAAGTTTATTTTAAAACATTTGTAGTGCGTTGTTCAATATATTTTTTAACATAGCTGATTTCACACGTAACATGGATCTCTGCTTTTCAGCTTATCATAAGCACTGTCTAGTCATTAAACATTCTTCATAAAAATCATTCACTATTTTTGACAGAAAATAGTAATCCCCACTCCCATGCATTAATCCCAAGCACAGATTCATTTTAACTGAAACTGTGATCTCTTACACTCTATTTCCCACAAGGGGGAGACAGAACTTTTTAAAAAATATCTTATAATAAAAAACAGTTTGGTTTCATTCCAATATCAAATGAGGAGATAAGAGAAGAGTAGTCATTTACTACTGGTGTTATCTCTATCTGGTGGGCTTTTTCCCCTATTATGTACTACAAAAATTACAATTCAGTTTCTCATATCTAAGAACTTAAGTGGAATGTCCTCAGCAACTTCACTCATTTAACAAAGATTTAGCAAACACCTATTATGAGACTTTCCTGGTGACTCAGTGGTAAAGAATCCCTCTGCAATGCAGAAGACACAGGTTCAGTCCCTGGGTCTGGAAGATCCCCTGGAGAAGGAAATGGCAACCCCCTTGGATCCAGTATTCTTGCCTGGGAAATCCCATGAACAGAGCAGCCTGATGGGGTATAGTCCATGGTGTTGCAACAGTTAGACACAACTTAGCAACGAAACCACAACGACTATCACCATTATGTGCCAGACCCTTTACTGTCACATTAGGTATACATGAGTTTTCTAAAAAAACATAGAGCCCTCCTTTCAAAAAGTTTACAATCAATCTTAAAGAGGGAGGGGAGTATTTTTAGAATTACAAGTTACAGTAAATATTAAGAGCAAAATGACCAGGGTATACGCTGATATATGCAAAGTATAAAGATGTGTAATTAAATACATTTTAGAATCAACTACACCCCACCCTCTCTTTTTTAATATAAGCTTATGAAAGTCTGGTCTACTTTTTAAAACTCTGGGGAAAAAACCAACAAAGGTTAATTTAGGCCACTCTGAAATAGTTTTATTGTCTGAGACAACTGTTGGTGGCATATTATCACACCCATCCATTGTTTCTCTATCACTGTGTTTATTCCTCTTCTCATCCACCCACCCCCTTTTTCCCTATTTCATTTTTCTGTCTTTCTCACTCCTTACTTCCTCAGGACTTCAGTAACAGACTTACAGCTTAAATAGAACTGCTTAATTAATGGCTTTCAAAGCTAAAACATTTGTGATTCCTAACTTAAAATTCAGACTAAATGCAAGCCATGAAACAACAAAGCATCATATAAAATTTAGTTCAAATATTACAAAACAAAAAAGCAATATAATAGAGTTTATTTTGAGGCAGAAGGCTGGTTGCTCACACATTTAAGAACACAGTGCAGGGACTTCCCTGGTGGCCTGGGGGATGGGGCTCAATCCTTAGATTCCACACGACGCAGCTAAGACCCAGCATAGACAAATAAATAAATGAATACTAAAAAAAAAAAAAAAAACACACAACAACAACCAGATACAAATGTTTCCTGAAACTTCAACACAACCATTCAACAATAGTGGGGTAGTTAAATCAACTATGGCATGTATAAGAAACAGACTACTATGCAACTGCTATTAAAACAAACAAACCAAAAAATTGCGAATGTTCTCCACTAACAGAATTCAAATTCCAGGAAACGTTAAATGAAAATGCAAAGGGAAAAAGAGGTATATAGTTTATGAACTGTCGTATCAGAAAGAGAAGAAAATCAGTATACCTATTTGTTTACATCTATCTGACACAGAAACTGGAAGCAGGACTTCCCCGGCGGGCTAGTGGTTAAGAATTCACCTGCCAATGCAGGAGACATGAGTTCGATTCCTGATCTAGGAAGACTCCACATGCTGTGGAGCAACTAAACCTTTCCAACACAACGACTGAGTCCATCCACAAGCTGCAACTACTGAGACCAGGAGCAGCAGCTGCTGAAGCCCACACGCCTAGAAGCCGTGCTCTGCGACAAGAGAAGCCACTGCAGTGAGACGTGTGCGTGCCGCATTGAAGGGTAGCCCCCACTCACCACAACCAGAGAAAGCCCTCACAGCAACAAAGACCCAGCACAGCCAAAAGCAAGTAAATAAATAGAAGTGTTTTTTTTTTTTTTTAAAGAAAAAATAACTATCATGTGAAATGAATCGCCAGTCTATGTCTGACGCAGGATGCAGCATGCTTGGGGCTGGTGCATGGGGATGACCCAGAGAGATGTTTTGGGGAGGGAGGTGGGAGGGGGGTTCATGTTTGGGAATGCATGTAAGAATTAAAGATTTTAAAATTAAAAAAATAATAAGAAGAAGAAAAAATACACTGGAAGGATACATCTATTACTAATGAAAGTGGTTACTAATACAGAACTAAGGGTGGACGGGCTCATGGTACGCACCAGATTTAATTCAGAACCATGTATTAACTTGGAGAAGGCAATGGCACCCCACTCCAGTACTCTTGCCTGGAAAATCCCATGGACGGAGGAGCCTGGTGGGCTGCAGCCCATGGGGTTGCTAAGAGTCGGACACAACTGAGCAACTTCACTTTCACTTTTCACTTTCATGCATTGAAGAAGGAAATGGCAACCCACTCCAGTGTTCTTGCCTGGAGAATCCCAGGGACAGGGGAGCCTGGTGGGCTGCTGTCTGTGGGGTCGCACAGGGTCAGACACAACTGAAGCGACTTACCAGCAGTAGCATGTATTAACTATTCAAAAAATAGAGAGTCTGAAATGTTTTAAAAACTTTTACAAAGTCTATCTAAAGATGATCCAAAATATCACTACGCCATTTATAATTGCTCAGTTACATACAGCCTTTTAAATCTTGTGACACTGAGCCTATTCATTTAGTCATTTGTTTACAATTCTTTACTACTGAGGTAGTCCCAGAATTACCTTAAGATGGCAAACATATTGGTCAAAAGCAACTCAGCAGCACCTGGATTCATTACCTGTTTATTGTTTTATGTTGAACAAGTCATTTAAACTCTTGCCCATTTTTCCTTCTAAAACAGAAATACTTGTTACCTATGATTTAGGGAGGGCGTCAAAATTAGAATGATTCCCAATGTACAGAAAACACTCTTTAAATGTTAACAGGTGTGGGACTTCCTGGTGGTCCTGTGGCTAAGACTCCCTCCTCCCAATGCAGAGAGCCCAAGTTCTATCTCTGTCAGGGAAGTAGACCCCACATGCTGCAACTAAGAGCTTGCACCCCACAACCCACAACTAAGACTTGGTGCAGCCAAGTAAATAATTAAAAAAACACTAACAGGTGTTATTCTTAAACAGTTTTTTTTAATGGACACATACTGCTTTCATCTATGTAATCAAACACCAGAGTGTTTCAAATGAATCCAACGAAAATTTGCAGCATACTCAAAATCCAGGAAGTTCTTATCAACAAGTAGTTTCAAAGTACTGGAAAGCAGGAAGTGAAAACAAAAAAAAAAAAAAAAGAAAAGAAAAGCACAACAATGTAAACATACACAGTGCAAGCCACTGTGAGCGCAGAGAAGGGGTGATACACTGCTCGCTTAGCCTATCAGTAGAACCAATGACAATCTTACAGGTAAAGTGTTTAGAGAACCGGATTCTACCAAAATCCTTAAGTGACTTTTATCATGCCGGTTCCCAGATCTGGCTGAGTATCAGAATCACCAGCTATACATTTTAAAAACACAGATTCCAACTCCAGACTACTGAATCACAGTGACCAGCGAACAACTGTGAGAATCTGTATCATGATTATTATAACTAGGTATTGGAAACACCACAGATCTTACTTACAATTAGAGACTACTATTTTATCTTCAGATAAAATAAATTTAATCATTGCCTTTGGTAGCTTCACTGGAAGGACAAGTAAAGGGAAGGGGATATTATAATTACTTGTTCCTTTAAATTATGTCATTAAAGCACCTTTTAAGATAAATAAGTGTTATAAGTAATGACTGCCACTTACTGAACAATTACTCATAAATGACTGGAAACAATGCCCAAGACCATTCCATCCCATGAATGTCAAGAGGAGGAGATACAGACAATTCAATTTTCAAAACGGCAAAAGCTCTAAACGGATACTTCACCAAAGATGACACACAGATGGTACATTAGGTGCTTAACACCATATGTCATTAGGGGAATTTCAAATTAAAACAAGGTTATCACTACACACCTAGTAGAATAGCTAAAATTCAAAACACTGACATCAAATGCTGACGAAATATGGAGCAACAAAAACTGTTCCTCAGTGATGGCGGATATACAAAACAGGCACAGCCACTCTGGAAAACTGGCAGTTTCTTAAAAAACTAAACATACTCTTACCATACACTGGAGCAATTAAGCTCCTTGCTATATAGAGTAAATGTCGATGTGCAATTACTCATAATTGCCAAAATGTGGAAGCAACAAAGATGTCTTTCAATAAGGTGAGGAGACAATAATCTGTGGTACAAATGTACAATGAAATATTAATTCAGGACTAAAAAGATCAGGCCACAAAAACAGTTAAGGAGGAACCTTAAATGCACACCACCAAGTCAAAGAAGTCCATGTGAAAAAACTACATACTGCATGATTCTGATTATGTGATCTTCTGGAAAAAGCAAAACTATGGAAGACAGTTAAAAAGAGCACTAGTTGTGTTTTCCTGGCAGTTCAGCGGTTGACACTCCACACTTCTACTGCAGGGGGCACAGGTTCAATCCCTGGTTGGGGAACTGGGAGTTCCAAGTTGCAAGTGTGGTTTGGGTTGGTGCAACCAAAACCAAACAACACCACAACAACAAAACGAGCCGCATTTGTCACGCATTTGGGTTAGGGAGGAAGGAATAGGTGGCACAGGGGATTTTCAGGGCAGTGAAAAATCACTGGTTACCATAAAAATGGATGCATGTGATTATGTATTTGTCAAATCCCAAAGAACACACAGGACAGAAAGTGAACCCTAATGTAAACTATGGACTTTAGTTGATAATGTTGGGTTCATCAATTTTAACACGTACCACACCAGTAGAGCTCCTAATGTTAGGGGAGGTTTTGATGGGCAAGGTGTTATATGGAAACTGTCAGGTCAGTTCAGTTGCTCAGTCGCGTTCGACTCTTTGCGACCCCATGAATTGCAGCACGCCAGGCCTCCCTGTCCATCACCAGCTCCCGGAGTTCACCCAAACTCATGTCCATCGAATCAGTGATGCCATCCAGCCATCTCATCCTCTGTCATCTCCTTCTCCTCCTTTCCATATATGGAAACGGTACTTTCAGCTAGATTTTGCTATAAAGCCAAAATTGCCCTAAAAACTAAAGTCTAACCAAAAAACAACAACAAAAAAAGTCTAAACAACTAAAAAACAAAATTGATCTAAAAACTAAACTCTGAGAAAGAAAACACAACTTGCACAAAAAAAATTAAATGGCATTTTTTTAAAAATGCTTTTTTAATAAGAAAAATATATTTCAAAGTTGAAAAAAAGTAACAGAGGCCTGGAATCCTCGTGCGTTGCTGGTGGGAAAGTAAAATGAGGCAGTCACACTGGAAAACATTTTGACAGGTTCCTCAAAGAAGTTGAACATGACCTAGCAATTCCATTCCTAGGTATATAATAGGAGGACTGAAAACATACATTCACACAAAAACTTGTGCATATATGTTAGCAAAAAGTGTAACAGAAACACTCAAATATCCACCAGCTGACAGACAAAATGTCATATACCCATACAACAGAATGTTATTCAGCCATAATGAGAAATACTGTAATCTGCTACACATAGTTGAACCTTGAAAACATTTCCTTAAGTGAAAGAATCTGTTCACAAGCTATATATTGTGATTCCTTTTATATACAATGTCCAGAATAGGCAAATCCTTGAGATATAAAAATCACTCTTATAGAGACAGAAATTAGTGATTGCCACCGGAAACGGGGAATTGGGACTAATTGCTAATAGGGACTAACTGCTGAACTGGGTGCATTTGCACGTGATAAAAATGTTTTGAGATTAGAGTGATGATGAGGACACAACATAGTCATACACTAAAAACCACAGAAATGTCGTCAATCTTCTGTATCCACAGGTTCTGCATCCATAGTAGAGTCAACCAACTGTGCATGGAATATAGTCAGAAAAAAAAACTTCAGAAAGTTCCAAAAATCAAAGCTTAAATTTGCAACTGCAGGCAGCTATTTACACTGTATTTACAACTACTTACATTGTACTAGGTATTATAAGTAATTTAGAAGTAATTTAAAGTATAGGAAGAATACGCAAATACACTATTTTTTATAAAGGACTTCAGAATCCATAGATAGAGGGGCAAGGTGGGTGTGGGAGTCCTGGAACCAATCACTTCACAGATACTGAGGGACAAGTATGAATTATATCGCAATTTCATTAAGAACTTAGGGTGGCCCTAAAGGATGAATGTTCCCAAGTTACTTAACATCAAGAGCTAACATCAGGAAAGATGTTTTGTGCTTTTCTGACAGAAGACCTCATCACCACCTGTGAAGTATTCTCATCCTCCAACACCACCCCAAAGAAGAAAATAAGCCAGTTTGGATCAAGTCCCTATATCCAACTAACTAAATTACAGGGGAAAACAAACAGGACAATGGAATGTGTTAAACTGTATTAGGGAAGCATGCAGCAAAACAAGACTCTGGGAATCTTTACAGGACCAAAGACTGATTTTTTCAACAGAAAGTAGCAAGGAAAAGGAAGAAAGATGGAGGGGGTGGTTCCAATCACAATGTGTTATTTGGATCCTGATTCAAACAAACTGTTCAAAGATAAGTGTGAAAACTAGTATTCAAACAGCAGGTATTTTATAATATTAAGAAATTACTGATTTTTCTTAATAATTTGGCAATGCAACTACAATTCTCTTTTAAAATCTTTATCTTTTAGATATATACTGAAATATGCATGGATGAAACTGCATGTTTCTGGGACTTGCTTTGAAATAATTTGGGATAGGGTAGTGGACAGAAGTATAAGTAAAATAAGACTAGTCATGAGTTGTTACTGAGTGATGAGTGACAAGTTTATGGGTGGTTCTTGGTATTTATTTTTCACTGTGCTGGGTCTTCACTGCTTTGCTCTGGCTTTCTCTAGTGGTGAACGGGGGCACGTCTTCGTTGTAGAGCTTCTGGGCTTCTCATTGTGGTGGTTTCTCTTGTTCCAGAGCACGGGCTCTAGGAGCGAAGGCTTCAGCAGTTGTGGTGCCACAGGCTCAACTGCTCTGCAGCACGGCTGAATCTTCCCAGACCAGGGATTGAACCCAGGTTCGCTGCATTGGTAGGCAGAGTCTTATCCACTGCACCACTAGGGAAGTCCTGATAACTATGTTATTTGTGAATTTGTTTAAAACTCTCCATCATCTTTAAAAATTAAAGCAAGAGTACATGTAATACAATCATACTTACAATATAAAGGATGAACTCTTAAGAGAGGAGCATATATGGAGGAAAAGTGCTAGATTTCTCAAGAGAAATCATGCAGGAGGAACACTCTGAACTAAAACAATGGTAGTAAAGGAATTATAAGCACGGATTAAATCAGGGTTATTTCCTCAGGTCAGTAGCTAGGCTTCAAAGATATTAAAAGCCAAAAAAATTTTTTTAACTAGAAAAAGCTCCAAAGCTTTCAGTCTATATGCAAAGGAGACTATTTCCAAAAAATTAACAGTCACTAGATTAAAATACATGTATTAGGCTATTGAGACTATCTATATTAGAAAGTCCCTTGAATCACTATAGTAAAGTTCACACGTCCAGTGAAGATCTTTCCTGCTTCAGAACTTCTTCTAATGCTGTTGTTTTCCTCTGAAATACCTATAGTTAGGTACTCATACTTGAGATCTAAAAGTGTCCATATCCCCATAAAGGCTTCACAAAAATTAAATGGGTTATGGCTACATCATACTAAATGCTGGGCTGGATGACTCACAAGCTGGAATCAAGATTGCTGGGAGAAATATCAACAATGACAGATATGCAGATGATATCACTTTAATGGCAGAAAGTGAGGAACTAGAGAATCTCTTGATGAAAGTGAAAGAGGAAAGTGAAAAAGTTGACTTAAAACTCAACGTTCAAAAAATGAAGATCATGGTATCTGGTCGTATCATTTTATGGCAAATAGATGGGGGAAAAGTGCAAACAGTGACAAATTTCATATTACTGGGCTCCAAAATCAACGTGGACGATTACTGCAGCGACAAAATTAAAAGACACTTGCTCCTTGGAAGAAAACCTATGACAAACCTAGACTGTGTATTAAAAAGCAGAGATCACTATGCCAACAAAGGACCATATAGTGAAAGCTATGGTTTTTCCAGAAGTCATGTATGGATGTGAGAGCTGGACCATAAAGAAGGCTGAGCACTGAAGAATTAATGCTTTCCAACTGTGGTGCCACAGAAAACTTGGGAATCCCTTGGACAGCAAGGAGATCAAACCAGTCAATCCTAAAGGAAATCAACCCTGAATATTCACTGTAAGCACTAATGCTGAAGCTCCGATACTTTGGCCACCTGATACAAACAGCTGACTCACTGGAAAAACCCGGATACTGGGAAAGACTGAGGGCAAGAGAAGCGGGTAACAGAGGATGACACAGCTGGATGGCATCACTGACTCAATGGACATGAGTTTGAGCAAACCTTGGGAGATAGTGAAGGACACGGAAGCCTGGCGTGCTGCAGTTCATGGGGTTGCAAAGAGTCGGACACAACTTAGTGACTGAACAACAAACAACAACCTATGTATTAACTTAAAATAATTCTTAGCATATAAAAACGGCTCAATAATTGCTTAGGGAAAGCTCACTATCTACAACAGTTTCCCATTCTATTTATTTTCTCAACATCCTGTAAATTTCTGATTTATCACATTTTATTATGTCTAGAGTACAATTTCCAACAGCAGCAAGTTCCTTGCTTCATACATCATTATATATCCAGTACACAGCACAAAGTAACACTCAAATATATTCAATGAATAGTCATACTGGAATCAATAAACCCAAAGACTCAACATTTTTAGAAGAACCTACTGATCTCTTTAGCATCTACCAATGGGAAGGATGATAACAAACATTAACAAAAACAGGGAATAAAGGAGAATGATCAAGTTAAGTGTGCCTTGGTGGGGGGAAAGAGGGAGACATCTGAGATGAAATAAATAATGGATGTATTGACTCTGAAGCAGAAAATTTACAAAGAAAGTTAGAAATATTTCTCAGATATCTGAAAGTCAAAGATACAGTAGTGCCTAACAACACGGCTTCCAGAGGCAGCCTGCCTAGGGTTAAATTCCAGCTCTGCTACTCTTAGACCACTTAACCTCTAGGCCCAATAGCCTAGCATCAAACTAAACAAAATAACAACAAGAGAAACCAACTGTTCCCAACTCATTGGGTTTTTAGGATTTAAGGACGAAATACTGAAGCACTGGAATAACACTTAGCAAAAACAAGCAAGCAAACAAACAAAAAACCCTCTGTGTATTTCAGAATTTACAGTAAAAAGAACCAGAAACCCAGGTAACAATAACTGAAACCAAAGTAGAAGAAACATATGAAGAAAGATGATAAGTAGATCAAAAGGAAAATAAGGGATTACAGAGAAGAGACCAAAGAAAAGATTTTGAGGAAGAACTCTCAACAGCAGAATGTGCTGGTTAAGTATTTACGATCTGTAAGAAGGCAGCAAGATTTGGCAATTTGAAGGTCAACCACCGACAGAAAAAAGGGTCCTATTAAAGCTCAGTGGGGAGTAATGAGACAATAGAGCAAAAAGATTATACAGGATTAAAAAGTAAATGGAGAGAAGAATTATGTATTAATGGTCCCCAGACTTTTTGTTTCCAAGACTTAAAAAACAGGGAGACTATGACATAAGATTATGGACTCTTAATTCTACCAAATAATTTTATTTTTAATGTGTCACCATCATTTGAAATAGAAAAACTGCATAACAGCAAGACTTTATGAAGGCTGAAACTCTCAATAAAAGTAGTACTTTAATGAAAAATCTTTTTTATAATTTCATAGTAGATTCACAAAAATTTTGTAATAAAAAAGGAACAGGATTTGCAAATCATTATTCTAGACTATCTGAAGGAAACTCTGACAATAATAGATTAGAAGAGAAACACTTACTGCCCCCAATTCAAAAGGAACAAATCAAGTTATGTCTGAGAGAAATACCTCCTATTAATTTAAGATCTTTAAATGGCAGTATCTGTCTAGTTATGACAAACCTGTATGCCAGCGTATGCAAACACAGACACTAAAGGTTTACATTTGCTGGAGAATTAGTAATGTTAGAATACAAACACCAGGACTATATTTTCTACCTATCACTTGTGTCATAACTAGACCTACCCATATCATGGGGGCTCAATAAAACTCTTTTGAAACAGACTGCAGTGGTGTGTATGTTGTTGTTTACTTGCTAAGTCACGTGTGACTCTTTGTAACCCCACAGACAGTTTTCCACTAGGCTCCTCTATCCATGGGATTTCCCAGGCAAGAATACTGGAGTAAGTTGCTATTTCCTTCTCCAGATGATCTTCCCCACCCAGGGATTGAACCCACATCTCTATAATAAATTGTAAGTCAGACTCTATTTCTACAAAATATACTAAGACAATAACAGCAGTTTCAAGAGTGGTGAGAAGACCACAGGCTTTGGATTCAGACGAACCCAGGTTCAAATCTGAGTTGCAATACTCATAGCTGGCAAACAGTTACTTACATTGTTGAAGTGTGTCTCCTTATCTGTAAAACAGGAATGATACTGACCTCATCACTTTAAAATACTGATGAAAGGGCAGTTCCATTCTATATAATGCGAACTGGCTAAATCCTAAAAACAGTCCTTTTTTTCCAAGTCCTAGGCCAATTCAATCCAAATCTCTGGAAGATGAAACAGAGGCCTGCATATTAAGGGGGTTGGGGCGGGAGGGATTTCCAGTGATTGTCAGTAGCACTCTCACTTAGAAATCACTGTCCTGGAGCCTTACTAACATAACAGAGCTTTTACCTGAGTCCCAGGTAAGGAACCCTCACAAAAATAAGAGTTTTAAGATATTCTTTGGTTTAGCTCCAATCTTCTAAGGAGCAGCTTCATCCAAAATTCCTTTTACAGAAAAGAGAACCATACTGCGAAGTTTTGGTTTAAAAACCTTTCCAAAGCCAGGAAAAATAAAATCCACGTTGAAATTTTACATCAAAAGGAGGTATACATTAGCCACTTTGTAGTCATTACTGAATAGTTTTAGTACTAAACACTTTAAGTAATGCATAGATGAACAGTATACTCAAGGCTGTATACCAAATGATATGCAAGTTATCTTACTTCTATGTTATCTTTCTTAAATTAAGCCTAAGTTTACAGTTTAAATCTATTCATGCTTCATGTAAACTCTCCCAATACATTTTCCATACATTTTAAAATGGACATCTCACAAGCATTCTTACTAAAGACTTTGGACATGTAAAACAAATTCAATATTCCAAATTAACTAAGTAGCCCAATAAAACATTATAGAGAAATATAAAGAAGAAAAACACACAATCATGAACATTTTGTTCCAAAAGAATCAGTGTGACATAATAAAAATTCCTAGGGGGAAAAAAATCAAGAGTCTAGACAAACACCGTATAACTTCTTCAAAGTAAGTAAACAAAAAGTTTAAAATGGCTATATCCGAACTAATGTGCCAACAGTAGATACACTGAAAGCAAGCAAGCAAAATGAATTTTCCTTAAAAGACTTCTGTTAAGAGGAGAATTAGAAGGCAAACCAAAAGCTAAGGTAAACAATGTAGACCTCAAGTTGCACAGATTTTTACTAATTCAGACACAAGTAAGACATTTTGTGAAGCTTACCAATGACTAATGTTTTCACTAACTTAGAAAGTGTTTAAATTAAAGCTTTTCCACAACAGTACAAAGGTTATAAATGCTGTATTAGGGACTGGTGAAGTATTATTTAGTGAGCCTAGGCTTCAATGCATTTGTAAATGCAGTTTTCAGAAATAAATGCCTTTTGCACATGGTGTTAATAGAAAGTTGTTCATCAACAGAATTGTTTGTCCCAGATATTTTAAAGCAGAGCACACAGAAAAGAAACAACACTTTTGATATATTTTTAAAAGCCCAATAGTGTATCAAAGCACTAAAACGCTGAATTGCCAACTTGATAAAGTGAATTCACTTTTTTGATAAAGTGTCAAAATATATGTCTTACTTTTAAAAAGTTTTGACTTTCCCCACTTTGTAGAGACAAAAAGTCGACTGGTTCAATATCAAACTGAAGATATATGTATTTGTTTCAGGACAACCCTTTTAAGCTAATCCAATCTTCTTTCAACGTTACATTTCCCTAATCATTCACCCCAGACATATATGACACGTATATCAGTGAACAATACCACATACACTCTAAATATACAGCAGTCTGAAGAACAGGTGCAGCACTATTTAGATGCCTGCTTTTTTCCTTCTAAGCCTAAATTTGCCTTGGAAAGTGATTTTAAAATAAACACAAACATCCGAAAGAGTTGAACAATCCTGTTAAAAAGATGTAGCTCTTCTGAAATCCAAGACATAAGCCCTTAAACTACCAACATCTTCCAAAAGTTAGGTGAACCAATATCTCAAAAGTTTCACCTTAAGACCGAGTCCGGCTCAATTATGAAGGCTCCTAAGGATATTTAACTCTGCTGCCCCTGTGCGAGCTGGTAACATGAAACAAATACGTTTTACTCCAAGCTAACATTAAATCTTTTCTCAATCGTTTCCTGAGGACGGCACAGATAGTCTGGTTTGGCGTTTTGTGTGTAAAGATGGGAATGGAGGAGAGGAAGGCCTGGTGAAGGGTACTCTAAAAGAAAAAGTCGGTACAGAGCAGCGTTGATGAGTCAGTCACTAAGGACGAACTCAAAGGGAATCGAAGTGAATAAGGCAGCATCCCAGGTAAAAAGGTACTTAAAAGTTGGCGGTAGGAAATGAAAACTTCACAGGTCAGCCGCAAGCCATTGTGCGCGGCAGCAGCCCTGGAAAGAAGCGTGGCTGTCAAAGAGTAAGGGCTCCCAACTCCGGGGGAGGGGGGCAGTCACGCCAAATCGGAAACAGGGGGGTGATCCGGGAAAAGGTGGTAAAATCCCCAACCCAGTCCCTCTCCTCGGGTTCTCCATCTTAAGAGGCAGAAACAGGAGCCAGCGCAGTGCCCGACAGCCCCACGCCGGATTCTCCCACAGAGAGGAACTCGGCCCCAAACCCCGGAGGCCCGCGCAGAACGCCTCCGGAGGAGCCCCCGCAGACGCCATACTAAAAGCCAAAATGGCTGCCCCAAGGAAGCCCGCACCGCGCAGCCAGTGAGGTCTGGGTAACAAGCTTCTGCGGGAAAGGGGGAGGGGGGTTCTAGAAGAGCCGTCTCCAGGACTATCGCCCCCCGAGCTGCACAGGTAGGTTCCTCTCGGTCTCCCAAGGCCTCGAGTTCCGAATGAGGGGAGTCCCGGCCCCACCCCCCCCACCCCCGGCCGGGAACCCAGCCGCCGCAGCCGTCCCGCATACCGACCCCAGCGAGGTACCTGTAGTTCGGCCCGCTCCACCTCCCAGTGCGCCCGCTCCATCTCGAACCGAGCCCACTCGTGCTGGATGTAGTGCAGGATCCCTGGGATAGTGTACTGCTGCGGCCGGGACAGCTCGGGGCCTGCCGTGGGACCCGCTCCCTCGGCGGCCGGAGGACCCCCGCCGCCCGCCGCTCCATTCCCCCCTGGCGAAAGGCTCATGTTCCCCCCGGGTCCTTGCTGCTGCCGTGGAGGGGACGCCATCGCCGGGCCGCCACCACCGCCTCCGGCGAGCTCGTCCATTGTGTGTGGGGCCCCGGCCGGGGCGCAGGGCGAGACGCCGACGGCTGGGGGAAGGGCCGGAGAGGGTGGCCCCGCGCTAGCGGCGGGGCGGAGGCCGGCAGAGAGAGGGGCAGGGAGGGGGTCGTTGCTGTATGCCTGCCGTGGGTCAGAGCAGGGAGCTGCCGGCCGCCGCCATTACAGTCCCTCCTCCATCTGCCCGTCTCACTCACTCACTTTAGGGGAAGGGGGGGCCGCGGCGGGAGTGGGAAGCGGGGGCAGGGTTGGGAAGGGGATAGACGTAGGGCCGCCGCTCCCGCGCAGCATGCTGGGTAGAGAACGCCGATGCCGCCGCTCGCCTACTAGCCAAATAGAGTCCGGCCTCACCCTACGCAGGCGTACTGAGGACGCAGTCGGCCTGCCGTTAGAGGCGGAGAAAGAGCTCGGCCCCGCCCCTAGGCCAGCCCCCAGGCTCGCTGGAGGTGTCTGGTGGCCGGGACCGGATTGTGGGTCACCGTCTCCGACATTTGGGAGGGAGTCGGTTTCTGCCTTTTCAGGAGTGGGTTTCCCTCGCTCAGCCAATCCACTCAGCGCCATTTCCCACTCAAGAGTCTCAGAGGCGCTTCTGCCTTCGGAGTTGGGTTTTAACCTGAGTGGTCCCTCTAGCCGGCCGCAGCCGGTCCCGGATTCCTGACGTTTCTTTTGCATTCCTTGCGTGTTTCTGGCAGTCCCAGAGGATCGGGCCTCTTTCTCTGCTTGTCACCCGCTCTTTCTCTGGTTTCCTAGCACCAGTCAGTTCCCGGGGCTTTGGGGACGTTCTCTTTTGACAAATAGCCCAGATCCTCTAGGAAGTGAAGACTGATTCCCTGTCTCCGGGCTCTGGTTCCAAAGTCTGTGCTCCCCCCAGTCGCAAGTTGCAACCTGTACCACTTTGCCTCACTGTTTTCCAGTTCTGGGGTGGGCTGTGTTTGGGGCGTTTGAGAGAGGAGCAGGAGCGATTGTTTTCATTTTTCTCTTGGGAGAAGGGAAGGTGAAAAACTTTAGATCTTGATAGTGGATAGAGGGAGAAAGAAAACTTAAAGGAGGCTGATTAACAGACGTTTTAGAAGTGAATGGGGCTCACAAATATTGTCATTCATAGCAGAATCTTTTTATTTATTTATTTCAATTGGAGGCTAATTACTTTACAGTATTGTAGTGGTTTTGCCATACATTGACATGAGTCAGCCATGGGTGTACATGTGTTCCCCATCCTGAGCCCCCCCTCCCCCACCTCCCTCCCCATCCCATCCCTCTGGGTCATCCCAGTGCTCCAGCCCGAAGCACCCTGTCTCATGCGTCAAACCTGGACTGGTGATCTGTTTCACATACGATAATATACATGTTTCAATGCTATTCTCTCAAATCATCCCACCCCCACGTTCTCCCACAGAGTCCAAAAGACTGTTCTATACATCTGTGTCTCTTTTGCTGTCTCGCATATAGGGTTGTCGTTTCCATCTTTCTAAATTCCATATATATGCGTTAGTATACTGTATGGGTGTTTTTCTTTCTGGCTTACTTCACTCTGTATAATAGGCTTCAGTTTCATCCACCTCATTAGAACTGATTCAAATGAATTCTTTTTAACGGCTGAGTAATACTCCATTGTGTATATGTACCACAGCTTTCTTATCCATTCATCTGCTGATGGACATCTAGGTTGCTTCCATGTCCTGGCTATTATAAACAGTTCATAGCAGAATCTTTTGATGGAAATAGAAAATAAGAGCATTGTGAAGACAAAATCCTAGATGAGTGGCCAAAAATGTTTTTCTTGGTTGTTTGTGTGAATATAATATACGCATAAAAAACAAGGTTAATTTTTTAAGTACCAGAGTACGTGTTTTTGTGTGCTTAGGTTGCCAGAAAACATTCTTAATGAACTAGTAAGCTTCTAAAAGTTAATGTAGCTAATAATCATTTGGTTAAAAAATAGGACAAAAATATTTAACAACCTAAGAGAAAAGATTCATTAATTACAGCTGTGCCAGGAAATCGCATATAAAATTCACTGCATTAATTTTTTTTTCTTCTCTACTACCAATAAAGATTTCACGACCATTTAGAGTGTAATTTCAGAGAGATAAAGTGATACATCTTGTTTTGTCATGTCTGCTTTACTGCTATTATTGTTTAATGGAAAGCAGATTGGACTTCTTACCCTTGCTGCCATATTTTATTTATATATGAAATAAGGTCTGAGATCACAGCATTAAGAACTATCTCTCCATTTTATAGAGAGACAGCCTGCTATTCAATCTAACATACAACCTGCTTATTCAATCTTGTTCTTTTTCAAGGGACCTCATAGCAGGTTAAAAGTTTACAAACACTATACTGCTTCAACACCTAGTATACACCAAAAGGAATTTGTGAGAGGATGTGGCTGACCTCTCTTACATTGGCATCAAAAGAAGAGGAATATACCCACTAACATTTCCTGATTGTACATCAAGCTCAAATAAAGACTGGGTTTATATTTTTCCTCCTCACCCACCTTCAAAACAACAAACTTTCTTCTATTACCCATCATGTTAAGTGGCACTGCATTCAAACCTGAGGCCTGGCAGTCATTCATTCTAGTACCTTCCAGTCCCTTTCTCAGTATTATCTTTTATCTATCCCATTATCTTCATACATGTCTTAGTTTAAACCTTTCCACCTCTACTCTTTACCCACTTTCTACTACCATTGATGTCTGAGTGATCTTCAAAAGGTAGGTCTGATCCTGTCATTCCCTGGTTACACTGTATTAATGATGACCAGATTTAGAATAAAGCCCAAATTTTAGCATAGCATATAAAAGTCCATCTTTTTGCCTAATCTACCATCACACCATCATGGTACCCCATTCTTCTCTCCAGCTAAACTGCACCATTTTGAGTTCAGAAAATGTATTATGCTGTTTCATTTCCAAGAATTTAATACATGCTATACCCAACTGGCTTTCCTTCCCATCTTCCTTCTAAACTCAAATATTTCCCCCTCCAAGAAGCTTATTATTTAGAGACCTTATCTTAGTAATAGTATCCCATGCTGAACTCCTAATACTCACTACATTTATTTATTTTACCTTTAAAAATTAATTTAAATTAATTGGAAGCTAATTACTTTACAGTATTGTGGTGGTTTTTGCTATACATTGACATGAATCAGCCATGGGTGTACATATGTCCCCCATCCTGAACATCCCTCCCATCTCCCTCTTCATCCCATTCCTCTGGGTTGTCCCAGTGCCCTGGCTTTGAGTGCCCTGTTTCATGCATGGAACTTGGACTGGTCATCTGTTTTACATATGATAACATACATGTTTCAATGCGATTCTCTCAAGTCAGCCCACCCTCGCCTCTCCCTCAGAGTCCAAAAGCCTGTCCTTTGTATCTGTGTCTCTTTTGCATATAGGG
Organism: Ovis aries; assembly: GCF_016772045.2. Classification (NCBI taxonomy): domain Eukaryota; kingdom Metazoa; phylum Chordata; class Mammalia; order Artiodactyla; family Bovidae; genus Ovis; species Ovis aries. The sequence continues at coordinate 39,435,603 of NC_056071.1, forward strand.
TCGTCATTACCATCTTTCTAAATTCCATATATATATGCATTAGTATACTGTATTGATGTTTTTCTTTTTTGCTTACTTCTCTGTGTATAATAGGCTCCGGTTTCATCCACCTGATTAGAACTGATTCAAATGCATTCTTTTAAATAGCTGAGTAATATTCCATTGTGTATATGTACCACAGCTTTCTTATCCATTCGTCTGCCGATGGACAGCTAAGTTGCTTCCATGTCCTAGCTATTGTGAACAGTGCTTTGATGAACCTTGGGGTACATGTATCTCTTTCAGTTCTGGTTTCCACAGTGTATATGCCCAGCAGTGGGATTATTGGGTCATATGGCAGTTCTATTTCCAGTTTTTTAAGGAATCTCCACACTGTTCTCCATAGCGGCTATACTAGTTCGCATTCCCACCAACAGTGTAAGAGGGTTCCCTTTTCTCCACACCCTCTCCAGCATTTATTTTTTGTAAACTTTTTGATAGCAGCCATTCTGACTGGCATGAGATGGTACCTCACTGTGGTTTTGATTTGCATTTCTCTGATAATGAGTGATGTTGAGCATCTTTTCACGTGTCAGCTATCTGTATGTCTTCTTTGGAGAAATGTCTGTTTAGTTCCTTGACCCATTTTTTGATTAGGTCGTTTATTTTTCTAATATTGAGTTGCATGAGCTGCTTGTATATTTTTGAGATTAATTCTTTGTCAGTTGCTTCATTTGCTATTATTTTCTCCCACTCTGAAGGCTGTCTTTTCACCTTGCTATGGTTTCCTTCGTAGTGCAAAAGCTTTTAAGTTTAATTAGGTCCCATTTGTTTATTTTTGCTTTTATTTCCATTACTCTGAGAGATGAGTCATAGAGGATCTTGCTGTGATTTATGTCACAGAGTGTTTTGCCTATGTTTTTCCTCTAGGAGTTTTATAGTTTCTGGCCTTGCATTTAAATTGTGAATCCATTTTGAGTTTATTTTTGCACATGGTGTTAGAAAGTGTTCTAGTTTTATTATTTTATAGATGGTTGACCAGTTTTCCCAGCACCACTTGTTAAACGGATCGTCTTTTCTCCATTTTATATTATTGCCTCTTTTGTCAAAGATAAGTTGTCCATAGGTGAGTGGATTTATCTCTGAGCTTTCTAGTTTATTCCACTGATCTATATTTCTGTTTTTGTGCCAGTACCATACTGTCTTGATGACTGTAGCTTTGTAGTATAGTCTGAAATCAGGCAGGTTGAGTTCTATTCTTCTTTCTCAAGATTGCTTTGGCTATTTGAGGTTTTTTTGTATTTCTATACAAATTGTGAAGGTATTTGTTCTAGTTTTGTGAAAAATACCATTGGTAGCTTGATAGGGATTGCATTAAATCTATAGATTGCTTTGGGTAGTATACTCATTTTCACTATATTGATTCTTCCATTCATGAACATGGTACATTTCTCCATGTATTTGTGTCCTCTTTGATTTCTTTCATCAGTGTTTTATAGTTTTCTATATATAGGTCTTTTGTTTCTTTAGGTAGATTTATTTCTAAGTATTGGAGAAGGCAGTGGCACCCCACTCCAGTACTCTTGCCTGGAAAATCCCATGGATGGAGGAGTCACTGAGAGTTGGACACGACTGAGTGACTTCACTTTCACTTTTCACTTTCATGCATTGGAGAAGGAAATGGCAACCCATTCCAGTGTTCTTGCCTGGAGAATCCCAGGGACGGCGGACCCTGGCGGGCTGCCGTCTATGGGGTCGCACAGAGTCGGACACGACTGAAGCGACTTAGCATCAGCAGCAGCATTCCTAAGTATTTTATTATTTTCATTGCAATGGTGAATGGGATTGTTTCCTTAATTTCTGTTTTCCCATTGTTAGTGTATAGGAATGCAAGAAATTTCTGTATTAATTTTATATCCTGCAACATTACCATATTCATTGACTATCTCTAGTAATTTTCTGGTGGTGTCTTTAGGGTTTTCTTTGTAGAGGATCATGTCATCTGCAAACAGTGAGAGTTTTACTTCTTCTTTTCCAATCTGGATTCCTTTTATTCTTTTTCTTCTCTGATTGCTGTGGCTAAACTTCCAAAACTATGTTGAATAGTAGTGGTGAGAGTGGGCACCCTTGTCTTGTTCCTGACTTTAGGGAAATGCTTTCAGTTTTTCACCATTGAGGATAATGTTTGCTGTGGGTTTATCACATATGGCTTTTATTATGTTGAGATATGTTCCTTCTATGCCTGCTTTCTGGGGAGTTTTTATCATAAATGGGTGTTGAATTTTGCCAAAGGCTTTCTCTGCATCTATTGAGATAATCATATGGTTTTTATCCTTCAATTTGTTAATGTACATTGTATTTAAGTTGTCTATATATGTATTCCTCAGTAACACTCATACTAAACACTGTGAAAGCAAGACCTGTGCATACCAGGTACTATAAATCTTTGCTTTTGTATTTTTTTTTTAAATTTCTGAATTGGCTGCTATTTTTCAGAAACTCTTGTTAGTCCTTGGTGATCCACTGAGAATCAGACAGACATAATCTCCGCCTTCACAGACTTTCCAGTCTAGTTTTAGGTAAATTACTTAGCACCAAGCTCTCTTGCTTTCTCAAACTCTTGTCCAGATCTGTCTTAAAACTGTCTCTTGTGCTCTCTATTTGAAGAATTCCAGTTGAACTTCTCTACATTCACTTTGTCTATGGTTTCATGAATGTCCAACAATGCAATCCTAAACCATATTCTTCCCAGATCATAGTCATTTATCTGCAGATTGTAACCTCCTGGAGGGGCAGGACCTATGCCTCTATGTCTCTGTTGTTGGAAATGGTACCCCCAGTACCTGGCACAGTGAAATCTCCAATAAATGTTTGAGGAATAACGTAAATTCAGACTGGACTTACCTAAATATTTTTTCTTCACCTCAATCATTTTTATCAGTTTTTGCTACCATTGTACCAATTGTCTCTTGAGGTTCAATGACCAGAACTGTCCTGAGTACTAGTAGTAAAGGCAACAAAATCATCTCCTCTTTGGGGAAAATATATTTTACACCATTGATATTGTGCTTTGTGTACATGACTCCTGTGGACACTCTACAGCAAGCTCCTAGAATCTTGACCTCTGTAGGTAATAAGCTTTCCCAAGCTCTCCTACAACTTACCTGACTGGAATGTCCTCCCTAAACTGTGGCTGAGTCATTTCCTGTCTTCAGTATCAACCTTTGAAACTTGCTGTTTGTTGTATCATTTCTTCAGTCTTGGTCATCTCTCCTCCACTCCCATTGATTCTCCCAGTTTCAGTATACAGCTGCTGATGTTCAAGAATGGCTGCCTATTTATGTCTTTAATCAGTTTTGAATTTTAAGGGTCTTTTTTCCCCATTAGCTAACCTTAGACACCTGTGTGCTTATTACATCTGACCCAAAAGAGACTTGTCATATTAATATTTCATGTGCATATATCAGCAAAAGTATGTTAAGGAATTCTGGCTTTTAAAAAAGTCAGAGTGGCTTACACTCAGATACCTTCTCCCTAATTACTGCAATACCTGATGTACAAAGTGTTTTGACCCTGACTTGGAGAACTGTATAACCTCCTGTAATTACTCACCTGAGCATCCAGTTTCATGCCTTGCTGACTATATACCTGACATCCCTCTAACAAAGAGCTCAGAGTGGTTCACAGTCTCTGGTCTAGTCATCTTTTTCCATCATCTGAAAAGATTGTGACAATATTTTTATCTCCATGAAGAGAGAAAGCGGAAATAAGAGTTCTGGGTCACTTCCACAGCTCTTGGTAGAATAGGAAGTGTTTCTACTCTTAGATCAGTGAGTGTACATGTTTATTTGAAAACAAAAATGAAGTTTTCTTTCACAATTCTGCTTCCTCCTGTCTTGTCAGTGGGTTCAGTATTTACTATCTCTGGCTCACAAATTATTTGCACTTTTGAAATCACTTTTAAGGTAGTTTGGGGGTGATTCAGTCACTTGGGAAAATTGTATAGCATTTACATTTATAAATATAGACAACAAACCAGTATTAGAGCCCAGAGAAAGATCTTTGAGAAAAAAATTGACATGTGTTCCAAAACCAAAGGAGCAAACTGTGAAATGCAGAAGTAACAGAAAAGAAGGCAGCTTTGACCTGCACCTCGGTTTAACCTGCATGATAAGATCAGATACCTACCTCTCATTAAAGCTGCTGCCTGTGGCTAGGAAAAGGGTAAAAATATATGCACAATACTTGAATTATTCAAATAGTGTATTGTGTGGAAAAGAAAAGGCAAAGCACCTTTGCAGATTATAGAAAGATAGGCACCAAAACCTTTAGGAAATTCAGCATGCTATATAAAATTCGAATCCAAGTTCATTCCTGAATTGTCTCCCGGGTAATATGAGTCAGAAGGCAGTAGGCTGTGATAATACTGTATAATAGCTAACTCATAGAGATGTCAAAACTGAAGGGAAAAAAAAAGGATTGCCAAGAACCCAGTTCCTCCTGAACGCTGGCTTAAAATGAACGACCAGGTCTGTAAACATGAGAACCAAATGACTGGAAAATGTGACAATGGGACATTGCCAAAACTTCAACAATCTTGGAAATGTGGTTTGTCTCCTGTGGTGGCAGCGGCGAGAATGTTCAGAAGAATGGTACCAGACATGGACACCTTGCCTGGGCAATCTCTGCTGAAGATAGTGTTTTCTTTGAAAAATATTTTAAATTTGGCAAACATTCACAGAAACTTTTTTCTTTATAACAACACATTTTTAAAGATGGTAACCTCTAGTTTTGTCTATTAATAGACCAACCTAAAGTACATGACAATTATCCTACAAAAAAAGATTCAAGAATTCCTTTGAGCATATTAAAATAACACCTATTCCTCCTTTTGTATTATAGCTTTCAATATAGTAATTGGATATTATAAATTGTATTGTGTGTAGACTTTTTTATTTAACTTTTTAATTTTGGGTTCAGTCATGCAAAAATAGAAAAACATCTGTTGAACTGCCATTTTCAACAATTATCAATATTTTGCCATTCTTATTTCACCTATTCCACTTTTTTTTTTTCTGAGTAGAAATTTTTTTGACTATCACAAAAGTTTAACAAAAAAGTTTACTGTGAAAATATACACTGCTTGATTTTTATGTGGTAGTAAAGCTAGCCCTTTAGAGATGGGACATGTGGAAGCAATTGATTTCTTTGATGCACACAACCTCTGTGTGTAATACAGTGTCATATGTGTGAATTGCACTCATTCCAAGGTTTCTAAAAATGATGAGACAAGTTTCTTATATTACTGCCATTCCACTGTTGTTCTGTCACCTGCCAATTGCCGTTTCGACACATGCGTATACTGCATGATTCATAAAGGAATCAAATCCCCAAAGACTTCTTGGACGTGTCCATCACCATTTAATTTCAGTGATAACTTCGTGTCCATAACTCTTTTTCAACTCAAGAGGGTGAGCCTTGCTTATGGTGTATACTCAGCAAGCTCAAAGGTACTCTGAAGCAGAATTCACGGCCTCTCTCACACTCCCTCCCATGCCCAGCCTTGGGAATGTTTTAAAGTAAATGCCAAGCATCATTTTATTTCATTGGCATATACTTCTCTCTATGTGTGTATTTTTAACACAGTAGGACCTTTTGTTTTTTTTCAACATGCCACAATACCGTTATCACATCGGTAAAATTAATGGTGATTCCATTATACAGTCTAGTCCCTAGTTCATAGTTTCCCCAATTATCTTAAAAAAAATTTTTTTTAAGTTGGTGATTTCAAACTAGGATCCAAACAAAACCTACATATTTCCTTTATTTGCTGTATGTTTAGGTGGTTTTTTTTTTTTTTTGGATTTGTCTTCCTCTCAGCCCCACATCATCATATCGTTTATTTGTTGAAGAGATGCGATTATTTATCCTGTAGAATTTCCCACATTTGGCTGATTGCATTTTTATTGTATTATTTAGCATATTCCTTTCTCCTCCATATTGTCTATAAGTTCCATATTGTCTGGAAGTTAGGTCTAGAGACTGGGTTTGGTTCAGGTTTTAATATTTGGGGATGAAAATACTTCTCCATTGGGGCTACAGTGTACTTTCTATTGCACCATAGCAGGCAGCACAGAATGCCCAGTTGTCTCAATTTTACTACTGTAATGTACTAAAGTTGATCAGCCTGATCTAGCTATTGTCAGTGTTAGCTGAGCTAGCTAACTGTCTTTTGAAACATATTATCATGTTCTACTCCAACGGTTTCTGCTCAGTGTGGTGTCTGTCTTTCTATAAAAGAGCTTCCACTGGATGTTGCTGAGCCTCCAGGATCCTGGATGGGACCTTTCCTTGAACTCATTGACAAAAGAGGGGCTTCGCTGGTGGCTCAGTGATAGACTGCCTGCAGTGCAGGAGATGTAGGTTTGATCCCTGGGTCGGGAAGATCCCCTGGGAAAGGGAATGTGGCCCACTTCAGTATTCTTGCCTGGGAAATCCCATAGAGAGAGGAGCCTGGTGGGCTACAGTCCATGGGGTTGCAAAGAGTTGGACTTGACTTAGCACTAAATCACCACCACCATCATTGGCAAAAGAGATCCTCCAAGTTCTCAGTGTGGTACTCAGATTCTCTCCTGGGGTTCCCACTTCAAGCAGGAGAGGGAAGGGGGTCACCCTTCCTTTCAATGATGACTTGGTACTGGGTTTCCTTGGCTATTTTGACTGTTGTTATTGTTTAGTTGCTAAGTTGTGTCTGACTCCTTTGCGACCCCATGGACTTGTAGCCCCACCAGGGTCCTCTGTCCAAGGAAAAAATGTCCAGGTTTGTCTGTCCAGGCAAAAATACTAGAGTGGCTTGCTGTTTCCTTGATCTTCCCCACCCAGGAATTGAAACCTCATCTCCTTCATTGGCAGATGGATTCTTTACCACTTAGCTACTTGGGAAGCCTCTTTTGACCCTTAACAAGACCACATTCTCAGACCTCCACTTCTGCCATTAAAACAGCTCAGCTGTGGTTTCCTCATTCTAGTGTTAAGAGTAGATAGTGTTCTAGAGCTCCAGGGGATGTTTTTCACTTAGTTTTTGGTAAAGATGTTACTGCACACTCTTTTCTTTCTTTGCATTCCTCTTGACTCTTAACTGTTTTCTGTGAGAAGATCCTAGGAACTTCCAAAACTGCTCTCCTGCTGTTTCCTCTCCCTCACTTCTCTGCACTCTTGGTGTTTCAAAGTTTAAGTTGCCTGCTAGTTGACCTACATTTATTTATCAGATTCCTGCTATTGAAATGGCTCATTTGACTTCTATTAAAATAACTGTGACTTTTTCTGGTCTTAGATGTGTGATATAAGCCGGTATAAATTTAAGTATGAATATCCACTGGAAACAGTTGGGAGGCTCTCATCTGACAGCTATAATCTCTTGTTTACATTTTTAGCCAGGAGCTGTACAATGTTGCTGTACTATGTTGTGAAATTCAGAAAAGCAGAAAGTGATGCTGGGTAAAGGGCCACCAAGCAGGCCACGTGAAAGGCTCTGTGTTTACCCTGACACCTGATCTGAACAAGAATGATACTAAATTGAAATACATGTCTGCAAACTTACCCTGGATGGCATTTGCCGGGTATGTTTTATTTATTGGAAGTAGAAAGGGAGATTAGCTGAACTTGCTAAGAGAGTAAGTCAGACAGAAGAACTTTGGAAGTTGAGGTCTAATCACAAATGTTAAACACAATTCCAAATGCAGCAGTAGGAGCTTTCCTGTCTTAAAGTTGCACATTATCTGATTGAGCCACTTCTCAGACTTCAGGCTCCATGTTGAGATCAACTAAGAGCAAATTGTTAGAATTACACTTTTTGTGATATGCTCTGGAGTCAAGATGAAAACTGCCAAAATATGCATATTAGCCAGTGAAAGCTTTTGAATAGACGATACAACTGGGTGGAACTTGATCTACAGTAGTGAATGGGGAGTGAAACTGTGTGCCCATGGTCACAATAATAGCTGTCACTGAATCACTGGAGTCTTGAGGCAAACCTGGAGAAAGAGCAGTGGACGAGAGCACAAATGCTGGAGCCCAGCTAACGTGATTGGGTCCTTCCTCAGCCATTCTACTTAGTGACCTTTGGCGAGTGACTGTTTTCATATCTGTGGAATGGAGATAAAAACATTCCCTAACTCATAAAGCTATTTTGCGAATTAAATGAGAATAGGTAAAGTATTCAAGATAGCAGTTGTCTGATTGGTAAACACTGTGTAAGTGTTTTCTATTGTTATTATCTGTCTTCAAGAGTAGTTTTATTGGGTTATTAGCACATCTTATCAGAAAGGGTGACTAATGCCTCTCAGGTTATAGCAGTGGAGTTCTTTCGTGACCACCATCAAATATTGGGAGCATTAATTAATTATTTGAATTAGAGTTAGTTGTGGCCATGTAACTAACAAAAAAGATGGATCATGTTGGTTGAGTAAACTGATCCCCAAATTTAAGTTTAATACAGCCATTTTTATGTTTCATTCTTTCTCTCAAAGTGATTATCTGCAAAATGGAGCCATAATTCTCTAGCGATATCCTTAGGACTAAAAAATGTTCATATAACTTTTAATAGTACTTCATTTTAACTTAGGACACACTTTAATTAAGATCTTAATAATGTGAGTGTATAAATGTAGTTTTATAGTATTGTTTTCTTAGATATTTTTAAGGAAAATATCCACATCGTTATGAATTTGCTCCCCCCAGCTAATGTGAACATTAGATTAAAAGACTTTATAATGTTGAAACAAATTAATTGCAGATAAATTAATGGAGTGATGGTTTTATAGAAACATTTTCCATAATTTGAGTTTTGCGCTTTAATTTATAATTGTCTTTTCTATAAACTTAATAGTTGGATTAAGTTCTATTAAGAACTATTAATAGACATTTTTCTTTTTCTTTCCTTTTTTTTTTTTTTTTTTTGTCTGCATGGCATGTAGGATCCTATTTCCCTAATCAGGAATTGAACCTCGGTCCCCTGTAGGGACATTGAACACACGACTGCCAGGAAAGTCAATAGACATTTGTATAAAGTAAGATTCCTTGGTGTCCCAGTGGGGTTTGGTTTATTTGTTTGTTTCTTTGTTTGACATATAACTGTAGGAAAAGAAAGTGAAGTTGCTCAGTTGTGTCCCACTCTTTATGACCCCATGGACTGTAGCCTACCAGGTTCCTCCGTCCATGGGATTCTCCAGGCAAGAGTACTGGGGTGGGTTGCCATTTCCTTCTCCAGGGGATCTTCCTGACCCAGGGATCGAACCCGGGTCTCCCACCTTCCAGGCAGATGCTTTAACTTCTGAGCCACCAGGGAAGCCCATAAAACTGTAGGAGCCATCAGCAAATCAAAATTGAATTCTCAATTCCTTTAGTTTGATTTGAATTTAAAATCTGTAACATTGTATTTGACCTTGTAAGGCTACTTACAGGCTTATCGCTTGAACCCTAACACAGAACTATTTGAGAGAGGGGAAGATGTGCAAGAATAATCTATCTGTGTATGTCTTTCACAGTTTTCGTTGGAAATCAGATGTTTAACAAGATTTAACAAACCTAATTTAAGAAATGCAGAGTTAAGTTTATCAAAATCCAGAACATCTTGTTAGAAGTATTTCCAATCTGAGAAATAACGATAACACCATTTTATGGGAGTGGAAAGTAATACATAGTAATCCTACTTCAGCCTGCTGGAGTGCCTCCTTACTGACACATTGTAACATTACAGTATCAAATCCTGGAAGGCGCCTACCTATAAGACCCCTAGGCCTTTGCCCCCCACTGCCTCCTCTCTAAAATTAAAATATTAAATGTCTTTATTAATCAAAAAATTCTATGAAGATTTTTAGTTGCTAAGCACAGATACTTAATTTGCGTGGCTGGTTTTAACCAAACAATTTGGAATAAAATAATCTACCAGAAGTATCTCTTCACTATTTCTAGCCCATGCCCATGTTTTGTCAAAGTAAACATTTAGTTCCCTTTTTTAATGTTATTTTAAATTTCAGAATAAGTTACCCTCAACATTAAAGCTGAAAATAATATAATTTTAGAAGAAAAATTTTTATTTTGACATTGAAAGATGCCTGTTGTTACTCCATTTTGTGTAGTAATGGGAAGGTTGAGTCTGGTTACTTAGCTGAAAGCAACTTTTCTATTCTAAGAAGAGTGGAAGGTAAGATAACAACCACAAGAACAGACTATGATCTCCAGCCTTTAACATTTTGTTTCCTTAAACTTCACAGCTCCCACTACCACCAGATCTGATAGCACCTCCCTGGCAAATGACTAACAGTCTGTTCTCAATTCTTCCATCCCCCACTCCACACACACACACACATGACTAATGAACAAAAATAAAACAAGTACAATGTAATGGTCTATTTATAGTACATAAAGTCTTCATCCTTAGTTTTCGAAATATGGCTTTTCTCACTTGCTCCAATCACATTGCTGTAAAGATACCCCTTGATTTAGGATAGAAAGTCTGATACTTGAACATCTCCAAAAATACAACATCTGTCCTTTTTAGTGAAACTTTCAGCTTGTCTCAGCTTTTATTTATGTATGTGTTTTAAATGCGTGTGAAGTGGTATCTTGTTGTGATTTTAATTTGCATTTTCCTAAGGATTAATGATGTTGATATACAAAAAACCATGCTTATTTGGATTTTAAATTCTTAAACCAGAATTCAATGAGACTTTTTTTTTTTTTGGCCATGCTGCAGGGCATGCAGGATCTTAGTTCCCTGAACAGGGATCGAGCCTGTGCCTGCTGCAGTGGAAGTGCAGAGTCTTAACCACTGGACCACCAGGAAAATTCTGATAAGACTTTTTTATCAATTTGCCAAAATGGCTGTAGATCAGCATTTGAGGGTCACATGAAGCTTTAGAAAATTTTCAGATATACTACCAGAAAAACGGTAGACCAGACTATTAAGGTTTATTCTCAAAGTACTTTCATAATTTTTCTGCACAATTGTCAGCTTCAGGGTTCCCACAAATCCTGAATTTGATTGGAATTTAACACTTTAAAATATTTTAATGATTTTAAAACTACTTAAGTAAAATAGCAGCCTGCAAGCAAGATAAGTCAAATGTGATTGAAATATTTCTTGAGTGACCCATAGATTTAGCAGAAAGTGAAAGTTTCAGCTGAAGCTGCTGGAACATGCATTCTAAATCATAAAGGAGAGATTTAGAGAGAGATAGGGAGCAAGGAGGAGAATGGATGGAAAGAAAAGCAGATGGTGATGGATTTCTTGAAGGCAGATTTCTGTAGTCTTAGAACTTCAGGAGGAATAGTATGCAACCTACACTGGGGAAGAAGTCTTGAGGAGGGAAAGGGGGGACTCTGTGCTTTACATTTCCTTTATCTCTTTAAGTCCTCACAAAAAGGTCTGTGAAGCAGCTGTCTTTATTCCCCAGTTGGTAGATGAGAAAACTGAATTATCATAGAATTCCAGTAAGCAAAGAAACAAGCCATTTTAGTGTATTAAAAAGAATATATAATATATGAATTCCAAGGGAGGTGCTCCAAATTAGATGCAAATCTGCTACTGACCAGTATTGTTTCCTCTCATTTTTGGATGGAGAAATTCAGCAACAGCTAAATAACTTGGAGGCCTATAGAATGAAAAAGCATGGTGTGGCAAATAGTATCTAGCACTTGCTATTTATGTTTTTCCTGGGTTAGGCCATACTGATTAGATGCTCTCAGCACATTGATTTTGAAAAACAGTATGTATTTTAAAGAAGTATGGCATTTAGAAATGCCACAGTAAATGAAACAATAGCTTCATTATTAAACTTTTAGTTTTGAGTTGGCTAATTTTGTAAAATTATATAATACAGCTCAACATTTTTTAAACAAACTTTTTGTATGTGTAACACATTAAGTAGGATATGTCTTAAAACTTAGGGAAGAAAGCAAAGTAAGGATGGAGAACTAAGATTGCCCCTATTTCTACCATCCAGATTTAAGCAAATACCTTTTAGTATAACTGCTTCCTTTCATGCTTATTATAGTAGCCCTCAGCTTTGTGTAATATACATGTACATATATAAGTTTAGTAAATTTACAAAGCTGTGTGATATTACCATGCAATTAAATCCAGATTTTGAAGATTTTCATCATCCTGAAGAGGAACCCCATCCTTGTTTTCCCTCAAACTTTCTCTCCTGGCCCTAGGTAACTACCAATATGCTTTCTATCTCTATAGATTAGCCTTTTCTGGGCATTTCATATTAATAGACTTTGTGCAATGGTATTTTGCATCTGGCTTCTTTCATTTAATGTTTTAAAGGTTCATCCATTTTGTATTAAGAGCATAGCAGTATTTTCTTATTTGTTATTGAATAGTTTTCCCCTGTCTGTAGATACACCACATTTCTTTTAATTCATTCATTAGCTGGTGGACATTTGGTTTGTTTCTATGTTTTGTCTATTAAGTGCAATGCTTTTATGAACATTCATGTACAAGTTAATTTTATGGATATGTGTTTTCATTTCTCTTCAGTATATATTGAGAAGTAGAATTTATGGATAATATGGTAAGTTCATCTTTAACTTTTTTAAAGAAACTGCCAAGTTGTTTTCCATAGGAGCTATAACATTTATGCATGATACAAAATTAGTATGCAGAAATCTGTTACATTCCTAAACACTGACAGTGAACTATAAGAAGGAGAAATTAAGGAAACAGTCCCATTAATCATCACATCAAAATTCCCTGTCAGTCCACTGCCCTTTCACTGGGGGTGAATGTGGGTTCCATCCTTGGTTGGGGAACTAAGATCCCGCAAGCCACATGGCACAAAAAGATTAAAATACCCAGGAATAAACGTACCTAAGAGGTAAAAGACTTGTACTTGGAAAACCAGCAGACACTGATGAAAGGAACTGAAAATGACACAAAGAGATAGAAAGATACATTGTGTTCTTGGATAGGAGGAATCGATATTGTTAAAATGACCATACTACCCAAGGCAGTCTACTGATTCAGTGCAATTCCTATCAAAATACCTGTGGCATTTTTCACAGAACTGGAACAAATAATTTAAAAATGTGTATGGAAACACAGAAGACCCTGGATAGCCTAACCATGAGGCTACAAGTGAACCTCCAATATTTATAATAAAGTTTAATTTATGAAAGAGTTGCAAAGATATAACAGAATTTCTGTATAGCCTCACCTATCTTCCCCAGTGTTATATTCTTGTGTTACTATGGTACATTTGTCATAAAAAAAAAAACCATAGGTAGCATTATTATTAACCAGACTCAGGCTGTTCATCAATGTCCTTTTCTGTTCTGTGAGCCCCTGCAGGATACCATATTGCATGTAGTCGTTATCTCCTTAATCTTCTCTGACCTGTGACAGGGTCTCCTGCCTTCTTTGTTCTTCATGATCTTGACTGTTTGGAGGAGTACAACTCAGATATTTTTTGGAGTGTCTTTTAATGTGGGGTTGTTGTATTTTCTCATCATTAGAATAGGTTGCGTGTTTAGGAAAGAATATCACAGAGATGAAGCATTCTCACCATATCATATGGTGGAGGGATATGACATCATTGATGATTTAGCCTTCATTACTTGGCTAAGGTAGTGTGTGCCAGGTTTTCAACTGTAAAGATACTTTTTTTAAAAAGTCTTTTAGCGGATTTGTTACAATATAGCTTCTGTTTTATGTTTTGGTGTTTTGACTGCAAGGTATGTGGGATCTTAGCTCCCCAACCAGGGAATGAACCCACACCCCCTGGATTGGAAAGCTAAGTCTTAACCACTGGACTGCCAGGGAAATTCCTAAAGTTACTAGTTTCCATTCCCATCTTCTGTTTTTTGAAAGTGAATCACTCGGTTCAGCTCACTCTCAAATGGATGGGGGAAGATGGGGTGGGGAATTAAGCTCCACCTCCTGCAGCAGAGAGTCTCAAAATGTATGTTGGGATTCTTCTGTCCCATTTATTTAAATCGGTCTGTACTCATGTATGGGGCTTCCCAGGTGGCATAGTGGTAAAGAATGCTCCTGCCAATGCAGGAGACGTGGGTTCAGTTCCTAGGTCGGAAAGATCCCCTGAAGAAGGAAATGGCAACCCACTCCAGTATTCTTGCCTGGAAAATTGCATAGACAGGAGAGCCTGGCGGGCTGCAGTCCATGGGGTCATAAAGAGTTGGATGGATACGACTAAGCGACTGAACTCGCACGCAGGCACTCATGTATACTTATTTTATACTTTGAGTTATAATCCAGTGCTATGTTATTTGCTATATCTTTCTAGTTTGGGCTATTGGAAGCTCTTCCACATTGTCTGATGTATCAGTCTGTCTCTTCTTAGCAATATAATCTTTTTTTAATGTGATATAATTCACATAGCATAAAGATCATCCTTTTAAAGTATATTATTCAATTCTTTTAATGTACTCATATATTTGTGCAACCATCACCGTGACCCCACATTTCTCAGAACTCACCCTTCAAGCCTGCATCCTCTGGCAACCCTTTATCTACTTTCTGTCTCTGTAGATTTGCCTGTTCTGGACATTTCATATAAATAGACTGTGTCCTCTTTGTGACAGCTTCTTTCAGTTTAGCACAGTGTTTATAAGGTTCATCTGTTTAGTATCTTTTTATTTTTGTTTTTTTTTTGTTGTTGTTGTTTGTTTTATTTCTTATTGTTTTTGCATGGTTTCTGTCTGGCCTTTTAAATCTTTATTCAGGTGTTCCTTCTACATAGTTTTAATCATATGTGTATAAATTTGGTGGTGTGCTTTTGTGACTTAACATTATGTTGCCATATGTTCCCATTCATCTCATAATCTGCATATTTACTTTAATGGTAAAAGGACACCAAGCTGGTATTCATTTAACATGATTCTTAGTTTGTAGTATCTGGACTTGTTTCATTTTTCACTACTGTGAATGATATTGCTTTAAACTTTTTCATGCATATGGATTTTTAATTATACCTTAGGATAGATCCCAAGACTAAAATGCTTGTGTTGAAAAGTAGAATCATTTTCATGATTCTTTTTGGTACATTCTACCAGGTTACATTATAGAAAACTTACAACAAATTAATCGTGGTGGTGTTCAGTTGCCAAGTCATGGCCAACTCTTTGTGAGCCCATGGACTGCAGCACTCCAGGCCTCCCTGTCCATCACCAACTCCCGGAGTTTGCTCAAACTCATGTCCATCGAGTTGGTGATGCCATCCAACCATCTTATCCTCTGTTGTCCCCTTCTCTTCCTTCCTGTAATCTTTACCAGCATCAGGGTCTTTTCCAATTAATAACAAATTAAGAGAGCACTTTTATATATATATATATATATATATATATATACACACACACACACACACACATATCTGTCTCCTTATATAACCTTATCAGCACTTTTTTCTAATTTAACACACATAAAGGAAGGAAATGAAAGAAGTCAGCATGCTAAATATTTTACAAGAACCGTATTATTACTTCCTTTAATCCTTGCCACCACTTTGTAAGTTAATTATTTTTCTCAGTTGACAGTACAGGGACTGAGTGCCAAAGGCCCTTGGAGTTATAGCCAAAGGGCAGATACCAAAGATCAAGTGGTAGAAGATGATAGACACTCAAACCATTTCATTAAGAACTGAGCCCAGAGCAGGAAAGGGAGCCAAGGCACTGGACCAATGGGACAAAGACCCAGGAAGGCCTAAGCTAGATTGGTTCAACAGGAAGTCTCTCTCTTTTTTTTTGGCTGTGCTGGGTCTTCCTTGCTGTGCACAGGCTCTCTAACTGCGGTGAGCGAGGGCTACTCTTTGTTGCAGTGCACCAGTTTCTCATCGCAGTGTCTTCTCTTGTGTGGAGCACGAGCTCTAGATGTGGGGGCTTCACTAGTTGCAGCTGGTGGGCTCTGGAGCATGGACTCAGTAGTTGCTGAGGCGCGAGGGCTTAGTTGCTCCGTGGCATGTGGGATCTTCATGGACCTGGGATCCTACCCATGTCCCTTGCATTGACGGGCAGATTCTTATCCACTGTACCTACAGGAAAGTCCTGTAGTTCAACAGGAAGTCCTTTTGATGCATTCAAAAATACATCTCTTGGACGTCCCTGTGGTCCAGTAGTTAAGAATCTGCCTGCCAATGCAGGGGACACGGGTTGAATCCCTGATCCGGGAACATCCCACATGCCATGGGGAGATCTGAATAAAGTATAAACTTCAGTTCATAATAATGTATCAATTTCATTAATTGTAACAAAAAGTTATGACCAACCTAGACAGCATATTAAAAGGCAGAGACATTACTTTGCCAGCAAAGGTCCATCTCATCAAGGTTTTTCCAGTAATCATGTATGGATGGACTATAAAGAAAGCTGAGGACCGAAGAATTGATGCTTTTGAACTGTGGTGTTGGAGAAGACTCTTGAGAGTCCCTTGGACTGCAAGGAGATCTAACCAGTCCATCCTAAAGGAGATCAGTGCTGGGTGTTCGTTGGAAGGACTGATGTTGAAGCTGAAACTCCAATACTTTGGCCACTTGATGTGAAGAGCTGACTCATTTGAAAAGACCCTGATGCTGGCAAAGATTGAAGGCGGGAAGAGAAGGGGATGCCAAAGGATGAGAAGGTTGGATGGCATCACTGAATCAATGGACATGAGTTTGGGTAGACTCTGGGAGTTGGTAATGGACAGGAAGGCTTGGCATGCTGCAGACCATGGGTTCGCAAAGAGTCGGACATGAATGAGTGACTGAACTGAACTGAACTGATGTACCGTACTAACTAAAATGTTGATAATAGGGGAATCTCTTTGTGGAGATATGAGAACACTCTACATGTTGAAATTTTTTCTGTGAATCTAAAGCTGTTCTAAAAAATAAAACCTATGGAACTGAAAGACATCAGTGGGCCACAGCTAGCATTTTTTCCTCAATATTTTATTATGACGATTTTCAAATATACTGCAAAGTTGAAAAGAATTTCACAGTGATTTCTCATACTTGCCACTCCATTCTGCCATTAATGCTTTACTGTCTCATCCGTCCCTCAGTATCATACGGGGGATTGGTTCCAGGGCTCCCACACATACCAAAATCTGGGAATGCTCAAGTTCCATATGTAAAATGGTGTCATGTTTGCATACAGCCTACACACACCCTTCATATGCTTTAAAATAATTTCAAGTAATCTAGAAATAACTCTAAATTACTACTTATACCTGGTACAATGTAAATGCTACGTAAATAGTTGTCATTGCACAGTATATTCAAGTTTTGTGTTTTGTAACTTACTGGAATTTTTTTCCCAAATACTTTCAATCTGCGGTTGGTTGAATATGTGGATACAGAACCCACAGATCTAGAGGGCCGACTGTACTTACTTTATCATACACCTAATTGTCTATCTGTCTAATTTTTTTGGTGTAAATTATGGGGAGTTTCCTGGTGGCCTCGTGGTTAGGATTGTGGGCTTTCTCTGCAGTAACCCCGGGTTCAATCCCTGGTCAGGGAACTGAGATCTCTCAAGCCACACAGCATGCCCCCCCCCCACATAAAACAAAGTAAATTATAGACATCAGTATATTTTCCCCAAATACCTCAGCATATGTATCATTAACTAGAGTATTAGTTTCTTTTTATGTAAAATTTGCATATAATATAAGGGTAAATCTTCACATTTGGTGAGTTTTGAAAAAAATCCATGTCTATGTAATCCAAACTCCCCACAACTGCATTTTTTTTACACAATGAAATGTCATAGAAGATACTAGAGTACAGTCCACAAAGTGTGAGCAAGTATTTGTTTTATGAACTTCTGCTCAAATATGTATGTACCCGTATATGTAAAATATGTCACAATGTAAAATATATCGCAAGAAAGTGAAACTCATTGGTCTGGTAGGGGAACTCAGAATGTAATTGAATAGTGACTATTTAGGGTGACAGATTTTGTAAAATGCAGTGATGGTTTAAAAGAAAAGGTAGCCAACATTTTGTGGTTAGAAAGAGAGATTGGGATAGCCGGGAAAGGCTTGTCTCAGGAAAAGGTGATATATTATCATAATGATGTGGGCCCACACTTACCTAGCACTCACTTGATGCCAACTGCCAAACATTATTCCAAGAATGTTACATATACTAACTACTGCTCACAGCCCAGAAGGTCTAATAGTGCTAACATTATTCCCATTGTACTTCAGATTGAGTACAGGAAGATTAAGTAATTTGCCCAGAATCACAAGGCTAATAAGTAGTAGAGCCAGTCAAGTTTTGTTTAGTTAGTTCATGCTTTTGACTATTATACTCTGTGAATACTATATAATTTTGGGGGGTGGAAATTGGCTTTTTAACTTGAGAGATTTTATTTCAGTCACTTTCATGGGGCTAGAAAAAAGTTTTTGTCTGATATTACCTGAGTGTGTGTGTGTGTGTGTGTGTGTGTGTGTGTGTGTGTGTGACAATATTGTGATTCTGGGCTACATAGAAAGCATTTAGAGCTCAAAAGGATGTTGTTGTTCAGTTGTGAAGTTTCATGTTCGACTCTTGCCTGCCAGACTCCTCTGTCCATGCGGTTCTCCAGGTAAGAATACTGGAATGGGTTGCCATTTCCTTCTCCAGGAGAGCCATCTTCAAATATCATCTTTGTTTTTAGAAACTTCCTGCTCTACTGTTTTCAAGTGAATTGTTTGGTATTTTCCAAATTAATTGTGCAGCAGCTTTAGAAAAGATAATGTCGAGTTGATCATTCCCACAGCTACCCGAAGTTGATGCCTATTAAGCTTAAATGAACATTTAATTACACTAGTACACCGAGTGAGGCAGAGGCAATGTGATAAATCAAAGGCAGCGTTATATTATGAGTCAAGAGAGCCGAATTCAGGACTTCACTCTACATCTCAGGTTACTGGTTTTCCCATAAAGGAAGTGCACATCAGAGATGACAGATACAAGGGACGTATGTTGCCACACCCTGCTTCCTAACCCACAGCTGACATTACTAATTATTCATGACATCGTTTTGTTCAAAACCTGAAAACAGCTTCAGAATCCTTCCCAACACAGTGCTCGAAGCACTTAGTACAGTTAATCACAGTTGGCACCCAAGTTGAAATATGTTTATCGTCTTTGGATAGGACAGCTATAAAGATTCTTCCAGTTCTAACTCCCAGAAATATATCATCAGAAATATAAAAACTGTGCTCAATTCAATATTTACTTCCATCCTTCCAGTCTCTCTTCTCTCTAAGCATTAAGTTTACATCATGTAGGGGGCTCGTATTCTGCTGTGACTCTACCAACCTCCCCTAACCTTGGCCTGTAGGCATCCTAGCACCCTCTGTGTAATGTCTTTCCCAGTAAAGTTTCCTTTCTTTTTTCTTCCTTGATTTTTCATGTACATTCACACAAGTTCTTGGGTGTAGAATCTCGTAACTTCTTGACAGTCAAAATCTCTTCCCCAGCCTGTGTGTTGTTGAATGCAAAGATTATTAAGAGAGGAAGTTCATACCTGCTCCCTGACCACTCCCAGCACTTGTCTAAGCAGATTCCTTCTTATTGCCCTACCCTGGTTTCATAGTTATTTAATCTCCCTCCTCCCTCATAATTAGTAACCAGGGTAGGTGCTTAAGTCATTCATCTTCAGTTCTCAAACATGTACCTGTCTCCGAGTCTCTGCCATGTATATTTTGGTGTTGTATATTTTATAATACAAATAGTTTACAGTTTGGCTTGTCTACTTTATTACCACTGTGTAATCCTACAGTTGTAAATTGTGTAATTGTTTATGAGCGTGCAAAAAAAAAATGATGTATTCCAGTCTTTAGATGCCTTCAGCTACTATTTTCAAACCTTGTGTGCTAATTTGTGTCAGTTCAGCGCGTCCTTGTTGGTCATCCTTCCTCTTGAAGTCAGTGGGAAGGAATGCTGTGCTTACAAGGTAGAAACCAATTTGATCCCTTGGTGTAGCATCTTAGTGGGGTCATTTCACATCTCATTTTACCACTTACTGCAGCTAGGGCATTTAAAGGCGAAGGTTTGGTCGTGAGTACCTTTGAGACAATATTTTTTTCTCTTTTTTGGTCATTTACCCGGCAGTTGGAATCCAGGGTATATTTCTAACTTTCATAAAGATGGTTTTAAAATAACTTTGCTGAAAGGGAGTAAAAGAAAGGATGGTAGTCATAATTTATTAGTCATCTGCCATAATTTACTGGCAGTCATTTGTAAGGAGAATAAAAGCAGCACTTGCTGCCATGTGATTAAATAACACAAAGGCTGTTGCAATCCTACCTGCAGTAGTGAGTCTCTCTTCCTGGAAAAGAGAGTGAATGACCGCAGGCCTCCCCCAGGGCACTGCTGGCAAGTCCCCAGCTGAGCTGGTCTAGATGGCATCCTGTTCTACATGAATGCAGCAGCCCCAAGCTTTGCCAGCCTGGATCCGGTTCTAACCCGCTCTTAATGTTTGGAATTGTTTGAGACAACCACCTGTGTGACAGGGTTTAGGATAGGAGAGATGAGCTGGGAGGGCAAAAATATAATGTAAAACTTAGTTCAAATATTATAATCTGTTGCAACTCTTCTGTAAAATTATTCCAACTTTTAAAATTTCACTTAAGTACTAACTATGCTTAGCCTTAGTCTTTTGCACTGATTTTCAAAGATATTGCAAAATGTGACTATGATACAATAGTATTGGCCTTAGATGAGACAGCTCTGATGCTCATGATGAAAGAACTGGCCATCAGTCAATATTGCGTGCTTCTGCACTGATTATTTGGAAAACTAGTTAAGCATAAGAACAATGGACATGAGCTGCATTATGGCTGAGTTGGAAATAAAACCACAAGCATGAACCCCTAGGAGCAGAGTGTTAGGGGTCTGTCTTGTCCTCTGAGCTGTGTCTCATCCCTGACATACAGTCATCCAGGGATATTGGGCGCCATAACATCCATAGAATTCAATTTGCTTGTCCTTGAAATGGGAATAACAGAAGTCCCTGCTACAGTCCATGGGGTCGCAAAGAGTCGGACACGACTGAGCGAGTTCACTTCACTTCACTTCACTGCTGCAGAAAATTGTGAGAAGTAAATAATGTATGTAAACTGCTCAGTACAGGACCTTGCAGGACTTGTTGTAGGGCCTTGTTTGAGGACTTTGACAAATAATTGATGTTACTGTGGCTCCCAGCACTAACAAAAGAGGAACTTCAGTACAGATCCTGTCTCCACTGTCCATAGAATAAAGTTTATATTCCTTAGCATCACTTCTAAAGCCAATTTCATCTTATGTGAGCAGCTCAGCTTCCTATGACCATTCTTCCTGCCCCTTGACCTGCAACCAAAGTGAATTTTCCCAGAGCTTTCATTCCCCTAATTTCTGTGCCTCAGAGTCACTCCCTCTGGGTCATTCTTCAAGGTCTTGTTTAAATGCTCCTTCTCTGGGAAGCCGTTCCCAACTCTCCGGTGATGCTCCTTGCCCCTCCTTTTTGTGCACCAGAGAAGTCTGCCTGTCCCAGTAAAACTTAGCACTTTGTAATGCTGTTACTTTCTTACCTGCCCAGCACCTTTGCCAGGTGTCATGATCGGAAGATCGGAAATCATTACTTCTTCATCTCCATAATCTCTTTCTGGTGCTTGACACGTAGTTGGCACCCAAGAAGACTGATGAAACAATGGAATGAATATGAGTAGAAGCACTATGGATACTCAGAAATGTTTTTGGAGGATAACTAATGAAAATCTATCTTTATTTATTAAAACCTCATTTAGTTCACAGGAATGAAGACCAATGTTATCAGAAGACATTTTACTTCTGGTTTATCTGTGGAACACATTTAATACGATTCTTGAGAAATTTGATCTTGTCTTTCTGTTGTTCTTTTTGTCCTTCAGGTTCTGGTTACAGCCATCCCTTGCCATATCTTTTGAATTATACTTGGAAAAATAGTGGCCAGAGGAAAAAAAATGATAAAATTTTTCCTCATGGTGAATAAACAAGGGCAGACCCGACTTTCTAAGTACTATGAACATGTGGAAATTAATAAGCGTACGCTTCTGGAAACCGAAGTCATAAAGAGCTGTCTCTCTCGATCCAGTGAACAAGTAAGTCTGATTCTCTCTTTCATCTCTGCATCCAACTCAGTGTGGGAGATTTGTTATTACTGAGTCTCAAGGGCCATCGTTTTCTTTGAACCCCATTCTTTCAATAGCTATTAGAGAAAATAACAAATGAAGTGAAATGAAGACTGGTGCACAGCTCTCTTTACATCCCCTTAAGGAAAATAAAAGCAAAGAAAACCAGGGAAAGTCTTGGGTTCGTATTTAGGTCAGCATATTTGTCTCATTGCACTATGGAAGTGGCAAATTTACTTCTGCTGATAGACATACCTTCTTTTTCTGTTCATGAGAACTGAGCCCTTGGAACTCTCAGGAGTGCCTGTAGCAGATGGCTTTCTTTAAGCCAAAAGATGAGGTCAGATGACCAGGATAGAGGGAGACACTCAAGACCCACTTTGTGTCAGAGGATAATAACATGATTCTCATGTGGAGTGGGGTGTTTTTTATTCTGCTTATCGTTTTTATAAATTTACCACCGACATAAAACTGGAACAAGTAATTTAAAAACAAAACAAACTTGATTTGAACTTGTCTTATTATATAGATGAGAGAAATGAAAGTTAGCAAATGCATGTGAAATAACTAATCAATCCATTCTGCCAAAATTGAGGTTAAATTGAATCATTAAAATAATACTAAATGGGAATTTTAAAAACTGAGTCTACTTTTACAAGGGATATTAATTGGAGAATTACTTAGTCCAGGCCCTAAACTTGGAATCCTTTGGAAATCATGGAGCAAACTAAGGCAAAATCAGAAAGCCTATATAGATCACCCATTAATTTGCCATTTCTCCATTTCACTGACTATGTAGAAAGGCTGCTTGTAGGAACCACTGGTAAGTCATAAAATATTAAGGTGCGTCAGTGCTCAGAAGGGACACCTCGACACTGTGTTTCCCTTGGCTTCTAAATTGATTTTCCAGTCGGAACATCTCAGAGTCCTCTTTGAATTACTGCTTTGGCCTGCCATGGCACACACTACTTTATGTAGTTGTCAAAAGGAAACCGAAACTATTAAAGAACTGTGTTAATAGCCATAGACTTTAAGTAAGGGTAAACAGACTGAAGAAGCATTTCTGTTTGAATCTTTCTACAGAATGCAGGCACTCCACGGTTTCAAACATCATTTTCACTGATATATTTCACTCTCTGAAATATATGCTTTGGGATGAGTATACCGTTAGATATTTTTGAAGCATTCTAAATTATCTTAGATCTTAAAGGGAACCCGAAAGTAACACAGTCTCAGCTTCATTTTTATTTTACCCACAGAGGTGCTTTGATAGTTTTTTTGGGTGTCGGAAACTCCTGAGAGGCTTTGAAAAATGTTCCTCAGGTCTTTCAGATAGGAAGGGATTCCTTGAAAGATCTGACTGAGCAGAAATTATACTGGCTCTGCAGTGAACCTAAAGCTGTAGAATGGTCCTGGATTTAATGGGTTTTATCCTAATTGCAAATAAAAGCTTCAAACCCTTTCATTATATAGATTGTCGAATGGCTTCCCATGAAAAAAAATGCCATAATTGAAGCTTGCAGCTTCAGGAATTCCCTGGCGGTGCAGTGGTTAGGCGGAGAAGGCAATGGCACCCCACTCCAATACTCTTGCCTGGAAAATCCCATGGACGGAGGAGCCTGGTAGGCTGCAGTCCATGGTGTCGCTCAGTCAGACATGACTGAGGACTTCACTTTCACTTTTCACTTTCACGCATTGAAGAAGGAAATGGCAACCCACTGCAGTGTTCTTGCCTGGAGAATCCCAGGGACGGTGGAGCCTGGTGGGCTGCCGTCTATGGGGTCGCACAGAGTCGGACACGACTGAAGCGACTTAGCAGCAGCAGCAGCAGCAGTGGTTAGTACTCTTCCCTTTCACTGTCATGCCCATGGTTTTGGTCCGTGGGCAGGGAACTAAGATCCAGCATGCCACACAGTGCGGTCAAAAATAAACCTTGAAGCTTCATTCCCAGGTATATCTGAATGTCATAGAGCAACATATCCCAGTGCAAAAAGTGATACAGTTCTTAATCATGTTTGGTCAAGCAAACCCAAAAATCTAAAGGAAGGGCAACACTGTACCTTCATCCTGCTGGTTGAATTCCTATCCATCCAGCATCTTCCTCTCCCTCTTTATATAATGACATTAGGGGAGAGATGAATGGGAAGTGAGTTGTTTTCTCCACTAGTCAATAGTGGTAAGTTATTTATTAATTCTTATGAGTGAGTGAGTGAGTGAGTGCAGTCGCTCAGTCGTGTCCGACTCTTTGTGACCCCATGGACTGTAGCCTACGAGGCTTCTCCCTCCATGGGATTCTCCAGGCAAGAGTACTGGAGCGGGTTGCCATTTGCTTCTCCAATTAATTCTTATAAAGCACCATTTACAATGGACAATTTTTGTCTAGTATCTGTCACATAAAAACCATCTTTAAATAATTTTTAAAATGAGCCTGTGCTGTGCTGTGCATAGTCGCTCAGCCATGTTCTGACTCTTTGCGAACCCATGGACTATAGCCTGCTGGCTTCTCTGTCCATGGATTTTATCCAGACAAGATTTCTAGAATGGGTTGCCATGCCTCCTCCAGGGGATATTTCCAACCCAGGGACCTAACTCCTGTCACTTACGTCTCCTGCACTAGCGGGCAGGTTCTTTACCACTGGTGCCACCTGGGAAGCCCCGTGTAACATCTTAGTGTTGTATATTTCTAGGAATGTGTTGACAGATCCTCAGATCAGAATGTAGAATTATGCATGCCATTTTGAAGAAATCCCCGTCAACCTTAGGAATTAATATCTGATTGTGTTTTGTCTAGTGCTCTTTCATTGAATATAAGGACTTTAAGCTGATATACCGGCAGTACGCAGCTCTCTTCATTGTGGTTGGAGTTAATGACACAGAGGTAAGATAATAAAAGAGCTTATGGAAAATATAAGAAAATTAGGAATAACAGTCTGCTTTTTATTCTTCTTTAAATTAACATTTTCTTCCCCACTTATCTCCACGAGCATTATCTTGACTCTGGAAGGATATTGTTTTGTTTGTTTGTTTTTTGTTTTAAGGGTGTTGGGTTTTGGGGAAAGCTATGTGGAAGAGATAAACTAGGATTTTTCTTGGATTAGATGAGCAGCTTGTGAAGAAGCATGAGACTACAGAATGCCTTCCTGGACCCTAAGCAGTGCCAGTTTCCTGCCCTCGTTCTGTGCGGCAGACGGGGGCCACCAAGCCAAGGGTAGAGGCCAGACAATGGTGGTGTTCAACCTCGGCTGACATGACAGAAGCCAGAGCAAGCTGAATGTGGATGTGCTGGGATTACGTCTCATCAGGTGTAATTCGCCGTTTCAGAAATGTCAGTCCCAGATCAACAGCCCCTTTGGCCATGGAATCCCTGAAAAGGGTGTTTAAGGTCTAAAATACTTTGAAATCTCAATTGATTGTTTTTCACCCACGCACCAAACTTTGAAACAGTTTCCCCATCTTCTACAGATAGAAAAATGACAACGTGAAGACCCTGAAGGAAAAGAACAACTGGCTTTAGCCATTCATTGGTCTTGAAGTCAGGGAGTAAACCTCAAAATTCTAATCACTAGATTCAGTCTAGTTTCAATGCAGCTAGATTCATCACGGGCTTTTCAAAAAATCTTAGAGGTTAAGGTTTTCTACATTTCCCCTGTTGATAAGCTTCCTTTAAACAAATAAGTCCTAGAATTATTCTGAATATTTGTTGATAGGAAGCTACTTTGCTCACATTATCTGTTTACCAAGCCAAATGCTCTAAAACCTGCCTGCTGACAGGGCGGCTCCATTTCTGTTTTCCCTATACGTCACACTGAAATTATTTACACCATTCCTTTTTTATTTCAGAATGAGATGGCAATTTATGAATTCATCCATAACTTTGTGGAAGTTTTAGATGACTACTTCAGCCGAGTGGTAAGTTTAATGACTTAAAAATGGTTTTTGTCCTTTGCCCAATTTCCAAGAAATAGGTCTAAAAAGAAAAAATGTGTTAATATAGAGCTTTAATGTGTAAAAGTTAAAAAATCAAACGATGCCAGATTTTCTTGACCTTTCCTTCTGGCTCATCCAAAGTGTAAGAAACTATGTTATGTCTAGATCTCTGTACAGAGCCAGTTCTATAAGACTAAGAACTTCTTGTGTCTTTCTCTCAGTTACGATATTCTGCTGTATAAATCGATCCCTTCTTCTTTCTTCTGCTTCCCTTCCTAGGACACCAAGACCCTTTTAGTTTAAGATTGATTTCCATGCAAAGCCTTGCTGTGAGGATGAGAACCAACTCCCCTTAAGGAATACATGAGTTCCTTTCCAACAGTCCTTTATTTTAACAGTTGTACTGAAATGTAACTTAATGATATACAATTCCCCTTCAAAGTGTATAGTTTTTAGTATGTACCCAGAGTTGTGAAACCATTACCACAAAGTTTAAAAATATTTTGCCAAAGAGAAACACCATACCCATTAGGATTTCTCTCCCACTTACCTACTCCACTTGCTCCAAGCCCCAGATAACCTCTAATCTACTTTCTGTCGCTTTAGGTTTGCCTATTCTAGACATTTTATCTAAATAGAATTATATGAAGTTCAATAATATGTGATCTTTTATGACTGAATTTTTTACTTTAGCATAATGTTTTTAAGACATTGATCACATTGTAATGTCTGTCAGTACACCTTTCCTTATAATATTCTATTCTATGGATATTTCATTAATTCATTCTTCAGTTGATGGACATTTGGGTTGTTTATGCTTTTTGTCTATTATGAGTAATACCACTATGAACGCTTATATATACATTCTTGTGTGGAATCATGTTTTTAGTTCTCTTGAATATCTACCTAGGAGTAGAATTGGGGGGGGGGTGTGATATGGTAACACCATGTTTATCATTTTGATGAACTGCCAAACTGTTTTCAAAAATAGCTCCATGATTTAAATTCTCACCAGCAGTATATGAGAGTTCTAATTCTCCACATCCTCACCAACCTTGTTATTATCTGTGGTTTTGATTATAGCCATCCCAGTGGGTATGAAATGTTATAAATAAGTTGTGAGTTTTATTTGCTTTTCACGGATGGATAACAGTGTCGAGCATCGTTCTGTGTGTTTATTGGCCCTCTGTATATCTTCTTTGGAGAAATGTTTGTTCACGCCCTTTGCCCATTTTTCAATTGCATTATTTGTCTTTTTTGTTGTTGAGTTGTGAAAGTTCTTGATGTAGTCTGAGTATAAATCTCTTATCAGACATGACTTGAAAATGCTGTCTCCATTCAGTGGTTTTCTTTTTACTTTCTTGATGCTGTCTTTTGAACCACAACAGCTCTTAATTTTGAAGAAGTTGAATTATTCTGCTGCTTATGTTTTGGTGTCATGTCTAAAAAGGCTTTTGCCTAACCTAAAGTCATAAAGATTTACTCTTTATGTGTTCTTTTCTTTTTTCCCCAACTCAAACCTTATTGATGTCAATGTTATATTTGTTTCATTCGTATAATAGTTTTAGCTCCTGCTTTTAGGTCTTCGAGCCATTTTGAGGAATTTTTGTACATGGTTTGAAGTAGGGGGTCTAACTTCATGTTATATCCAGGTGTCCATGTGCCATTTGTTGAGAAGACTATTCTCCTCACCCCACCCCCATTTAATTGTCTTGGCACATTGTCAGAAAAATCGATTGACCATAAATGTAAGGCTTTATTTCTGGATTTTCCGTTCTGGTCTTCTGTATGTTTCTGTATACAGATCTGTATGTGTATCCTTCTGCCAGCACCACTATATCTTGATGACTTTAGCTTTGTGGTTAGTTTGAAAGCCAACAGTCTTTTAAAAAAGAATCAGTGAAGATGTTTTACTCTGCTACCATAGGCTTTCCTGAGACTTGGTTAGACATTTTTAAGAAGCAGTAGTGACACAGGCTAATTTTTCAAAATTGTTTTATTTATTTCATTTTGCTCTTAAATAAAGAGATTAGGAAGGAACTGTTTCCAGGCTGCTTCCTCTTGAGGCAGTGAGTGGAATCTGCTCCATAATTAGTAATCTTGAGTGCACTATAGGGCAAAACTCATATTGAAAGTTGTATCTTCAGCCTAACGCCTAGTGCCAGAAGTAAAGTTTGGCAAACCCTTTCTTTGTGGGACAATCAACTAGCCAGTTTTCATTGCCTTCATGAGGTTTGTTCTCAGTTTGAAAAGTATGGTTCCTAGACCAGTAACATAAGTATTACGTGGGAATTTGTTAGAAAGATAAACTCTTGGCCTACCCCAGACTGTTGAATCAGTCTGGGTTGAGGTGCTGCAAATGGTGTTTTAACAAGCCTTCCAGGTGATTCTGATGCCTGCTTCAGTTTGAGAGCAGTCTTAATGCATGAGGCTTGCTGTCAGCCATTTCCTAATTCAACCACTGGAGCTGGGAAGTGGCTGAGTGGCATGTGACACTGTAGTACATCCAGCTAGGAAGGCATTGGTGCCCTCTAGAGCTGAAAGAGACGCTTATCTTTTGACGACCACTCTGTTAAGACAGACTGGTTGCAAGTCAAGGTCTGTGATTCACAGCTGGCCATGGTTAGCCACTTTAAGAGAACACCTATCAAGTAGAATATAATTTCCCCAAATAGCAATGTTTTAAATCTGGGAGAATGAAGAGTCGGTCCAAGCACTATCATTGCTAAGGTTTGTAAAATTATGATATTCAGTAACTGAGAATAAATAGCAGGTTGCTGAATGATAGCTGTTATTTTTGGGAGAGAGTCGGTGACCACATAAACCACAGAAGTGAAGGTTAGAATTTAATTTAAACCAGGTGATTATACAGGACTTGGATAGTACTAAGGGATGACCTGGTTTAGGATGACAGTAGCAAAAAGAAGAGAAGGAGGAGAGAGAAGAGTACCATGGGAAATAAAAGAAAATCCACGCCACTCCTGGAGAATGCCTTGTCATCTAAGATTTATTTTTAGGTTTGTAAGTTTTAAACTTTCTTTCTTGGTCTATTTTTAATCTTCGGAGTTTCCAGATCTTAAACTTGGAGATCAGTCTCATGCTGTCTGGGTTGAAAGAAGCATCTTAGCATCATGTTTCAATACAGAGCCAGCCCAGTTAGCTTCAAAAGAGGCAGGACTTATGTATCCGTGTCATCATTTTTGGATTTGCCATCGTTTATGAACTAGTCCTTCCTTTGATAGATACCTAGCTTGTTTTCAGTAATTTTCTACTATAAATAACATTACCCTGAATATCCTAGCACACATCACTGTGCCATTATCTAATTGTTTCCTTAGGATAAACTTCTAGAAGTAAGACTGATGGATTCACACTGTGTGTACATTATTACATTTTTTGATATACATATCAAATTACCTATGTTCTATAAAGGTTGAATTAGTGTATTCCCTCTACACTCTAAAAGTGAATTGTTCTGGCCTATAAATGTTCTCCAAGCGGCAGCCTATTTCTTTTTTTTTTTTTTGAATCACCATCCCAAACTCGGCCTCCACGGGCTCCAGCTCCCGCTTATAGAGCAGCCTGTCCCCGCTGCTTGCAGGCCGGCGGCCAGGGCAGGCATTGTCTCTGCTAAGTGACAGTGTCTCTGCATCATGGCCCGGTGTCTCCTTCTCATCCTTGGACTCTTTTCTCTTTTCCAGAGTGAACTAGATGTATCCTTTTTCAGTGCTGTGAGCCAAGTTTTCCACACTAGTTGGCAAAGGACAGGCTAGTCCCGATCAGGTAAGTGCCAAAGGCTTGGAATCCAGTATCCAGAAGACTCACCGTCAATATCTCTGACAAGACATAGAGGTACGGGTGATTTGCAGAAACTCTCTACCCTTTTGCACGACAGTTCTTGTATTTTTCATACAGGGCAATGCTGTGATGGTATTTAATGATCACTGTTATATATTAATTTAACTTACATATATCAAATAGACTTTTTCAGAATTCAGATAAAACGGCCAGAAAGGGCTTGGTCTGCCTACAGAGAATGGATTTTCATGGCTCCAGGTATAAATCTCCAGAAATTCCCCACATGATCAAGAAGGCTTCCAGGGATGATAAACTGGAAGGTTAAAGAAATTGCCTGGCTTGTGTTCATTTCCTTTTATAGCAGAGGAAATTCTCCTTTTCTTCTCTTCTCCCTTTTAAATCAAAGTATCCAAGGGGCCCAAGAACAGCATGATTTGCTTAGAATACTGCTGATTTTGGCAGGAGCCCACCAACCTTTGTGTGAGTGCTCTGGAGGCAAGCTGTCTTTTAATTTTTACTTAAGAAATCCACTTACCACTTAAAAGCAATAAATAGAATAGTTCTTTGAGAAAACATTATGCTTGAATCTAAAATAGTAACATTAATTATAATAAATATATATTAATTATAGCAGTTATGTATGTATATATACATATGTGCTATGCTTAGTTGCTCAATTGTGTACAACTCTTTGCAACCCCATAGACTGTAGCCCGCCAGGCTCCTCTGTCCATGGGGATTTTCCAGGAAAGAATACTGGAGTGTGTTGCCGTACCATCTTCCAGGGGATCTTCCTCACCCAGGTATTGAACTCAGGTCTCCCCCATTGCAGGTAGATTCTTTATCTTCTGAGCCACCAGGGAATCCCATATATACATATGCTGCTGCTGCTAAGTCGCTTCAGTCGTGTCCGACTCTGTGTGACCCCATAGATGGCAACCCACCAGGCTCCCCCGTCCCTGGGATTCTCCAGGCAAGAACACTGGAGTGGGTTGCCATTTCCTTCTCCAATGCATGAAAGTGAAAAGTGAAAGTGAAGTCACTCAGTCATGTCCGACTCTTTGCGACCCCATGGACTGCAGCCCACCAGGCTCCTCCATCCATGGGATTTTCCAGACAAGAGTACTGGAGTATATCGCCTTCTTCGATATATACATATACACACACACATATATACATACCTATATTTGTGTGTGTGTATACACACACACACATTAGAAACCTATGTCCAGCACCAGTATGCCAGTATATTTTGGGGAAATGGCCATTTACCTTTTACTCTTGATAGAAATTGGCATGTTGATAAAGTTCATTTGCAGGCTGTGTTTGGAAGCCTCTGCAAGTTAACCAGGGAAATCTGAGCGCCCTCTAGTGGTGAGTGACCTAAATCTATGGTCCTTTTGGCCTAGGAGACCCAAGACCAGGCTGCATATTTGGGTGTATTTTTATTCAGCATGTAATATTCCATTTTAACTAAATCTTTTAAAGGAATTCAAGATAAATCTCTTCCTCCTTATATAGGGGAATAATAAAAATGCCTTTTGATTTAAGAAGTAATGGCACTGGTGGCAAAGAAGCCACCTGGCAATGCAGGAGTCTTGAGAGACACAGGTTTGATCCCTGGGTTGGGAAGATCCCCTGGAGGAGGGCATGGCAGTACACTCCAGTATTCTTGCCTGGAGAATCCCATAGACAGAGGAGCCTAGGGGGCTACAGTCCATAGCATCACAGAGTCAGACATGACTAAAGCCACTTAGCATGCACCCACAGTAAGTTAGCAAAAGCGTTTAATAGATATTTTGCCAGAAATACACCCAGGTTCTGCTTTCAGTCCTGCCACCAGTTGGGTGTGTGTATCAGACAAAACACATAAACTCCTCATCTCAGAATGATGGAATTAAACTGGAAGAGCTTTAATACCCTCTCAGCTTTAGTGTTTGATGTTGCCGTGACTCTAGATAACTGAGCTGAGTTGCCTTACACCTCGAGCAGGATGGGAGAGTCTCAGGTCTAGATATTCAGAATTCAAGTGAGTCAGATGCAGTAGGGCATGTGTTATATTTGGATTCATCGTGCTGATGTGTTTTATAGACTGACTAGGTGTTTATTAGAAGTAGAGATGGGTTTGTCTTTGTATCCGTCTAGTGTATAGCATGGGTCAGTGTAATAGAGCTCCAGCATTCTTGTTTGAATTTCATTTCCACACGAAAGCACATGATTTCTGTCTCTTCCCATCATTTTAGTTAGCTTCATTTTTGCCTTCTCTTCCGCTCTGACCTACTTATCCTATTTACTGTCCCTCAGCAGTTACTTAGGCACATCCACTTGACAGATTAGGAATTTTTCATCACTTAGAGAAGGGAGCTAAGTCTGCAGATCCGGAAGTGTCTGTCTGTACTTGAGGTGACGTTCACGTGGCCCTCCTGTGGTCTAATAGCACAGCAGCTGGCAGGGCAGGGGCACCGGTCTTCTACTGACCTTCTTAAAGGGTTTCTACCCTCAGCCATCTGAAAAAAAGTCACAGTACAAATCCACAACTCTATTCTACCTCATAAATAGTTCTGTTTAAACTGTCACATCAAAGATATCTAGGGAAGACTTCTCCACACCAGTTTTTAACAGGAAGACAAGGGAGCCCTTTAGAGGTGCCACCCATAGACACCCTGCATCAGCGCTCTGGTAGCTTGTACCTGGGAACCTGCCAGAGCAACCAACATTGTGCCCGGAAAGTAGCTTCCTTAGGCCTTGAAACGTTGAACCAGCAGCTGACTCAGTTGCAACCTGGAGCCAGCTACCCGGAACAGGTCATGACCTTTGTGTTTGCTTAGATTAGGAAAGCCCTCTGTGTCAATCCATATGGGAACAGACATGATTTAACCTCACAGAATTCCCAAGAAGCTCTTTACTCACAGTCTTTCTCCAGAGACATTACCACCCTATAGCTTTTAAAGGAGGGGGCGGTTTTCCAGAGCCTGCAGGGTTAGACACTGGGAAATTCAAAGTACCATTTACATATCTTCCTAGTACGGGCTTGTTCTACTTCTGGTAAGACTAACGTCATAGAACAAGGCAGATGGAATGTTAAAAAGAAACGACCTAAGCTCCAGAAATCAGGACAGAGATTCTGGCTTGTTGAAAACCGTTGTACTGAGTGGGAACTCTCTGGTGCAGAGTAGTGTCGAGTAGGGCAGCCTGCACCCCAGGGACCAGGCACAACAGTGACCTAAATCATTCGTGTTGCACTGCAGCCGCTCCCGCACCCTCTTCACATTCCACCCCGCCTGTGGGGCCGTTTAGTGCCTGAGGGCTTCTCTCAGGAAAGCTGGCCCTACCTGATATTTGGTAGATTGATTAAAGACTTCAAATTCCACAAATCAAGATGGTTCTTAGGAACCAACTGACGAGCCTCTCAAAATGTGTTCAGCTCCAGAGCCCCAGGTTTGCTGCTCTCTCCAGACAATTCATAATTCAAAGGAGCAGTTCAAGCCCCCTTCTGCTAAATTGTCAGAGGGTGGCACCAATGAACAGCACCGTGTGGGAAAAGCCCAGGTCCTCCCCAGCTCGGTGCACACCTGCTGTGTGTAAGGCACCAGAAACCTTGACACCCCTTTTGGTATTTGGTGCCTTTGAAGAGGCTTAAAAACTTCATTTATTTGGGCTGGAGTGGAATGCAGTAGTGCTGCCTTTAGACCTGGACAACCAGGGTCCCCTTCCTGGGCCCCGTGCTTTAGAGGAGCCCCTCTAGCTCTCCTTCAGGAGCATCCCTCTCTGTGGGATAAGGGTGCTCACCCAGAGCCTGCAGGCTTCCGCATCCACCCCTTGACCACCCTTGAACTATCTGGATCCCAAGAGTTTAGTGGATACCTGGACATCCCAGTGCCTGCCGCCAGGGCCTCTGCAGGCCTCTCTCCCATTCGTAACCCAGGACTGACGGCAGGAATGATGGAGAGGCTGGGATGGTAAGAAGGGTATTCCACACACATGCATGAGAAGAAAAGTCAGGAATAGGCTGGGATCCCTATTTATATTCTTGTGCCCATAAATACAGGCTAGGTCTAGAATCCAGAAATGTCTTCTTCATTCAAAAATATCTTTAAAAAAAAAATCTTTAGAACACTTATATTTTTATTTCACAAGTGCTTAAAGCCCAAAAGCCTGAGCAATTAGTTCCAGAAGCTTAAAGCTCATATGGGTGATGCGGAACACACCGCCTTTACTGTAGCTGAGGGTGGGGAGCAGGGAAGGCCTCCATCCTGTCTGCACTGTGACTCAGCTAGTTGGAGGAACAAAGGGACCCTGTCAACAGTAAGCAACACTACCAAGATTTGCCATCAGGCCCTGCCAGGCCCCAGTGGGGAGCATGGCTGTCGTGCCTTCATTACTTTCCTAAAATCCCAAATACCTTTAGAGGTCCAGAAACCAGAAAAGGGCTTCTTGAAATAGGAGATAACTCCAGCCTGACTTAATGAGAAATCACAAAGTACTTGTTCAACTTGGGGCTACAGAAATATTGGCAAAAAGACCAAAGAAATTCTCCAGGGAAGTCATCCATTGCTGAAGCAGCAGCTTCTAAAGGAACTGAAATGTTCTCTCAGAAATTTACAGTAATTAATTGTTATTACAAAAGAATTTTTTTTGAGGTATGGTGAAGCAGATGACACCACCCTTATGGCAGAGAGTGAAGAGGAACTAAAAAGCCTCTTGAGGAAAGTGAAAGAGGAGAGCGAAAAAACTGGCTTAAAGCTCAACATTCAGAAAATGAAGATCATGGCATCCGGTCCCATCACTTCATGGGAAATAGATGGGGAAACAGTAGAAACAGTGCCAGACTTTATTTTCTTGGGCTCCAAAATCACTGCAGATGGTGACTGCAGCCATGAAATTAAAAGACGTTTACTCCTTGGAAGAAAAGTTATGACCAACCTAGACAGCATATTCAAAAGCAGAGACATTACTTTGCCGACTAAGGTCTGTCTAGTCAAGGCTATGGTTTTTCCAGTGGTCATGTATGGATGTGAGAGTTGGACTGTGAAGAAGGCTGAGCGCCGAAGAATTGATGCTTTGGAACTGTGGTGTTAGAGAAGACTCTTGAGAGTCCCTTGGACTGCAAGGAGATCCAACCAGTCCATTCTGAAGGAGATCAACCCTGGGATTTCTTTGGAAGGAATGATGCTAAAGCTGAAACTCCAGTACTTTGGCCTCCTCATGCGAAGAGTAACTCATTGGAAAAGACTCTGATGCTGGGAGGGATTGGGGGCAGGAGGAGAAGGGGACAACAGAGGATGAGATGGCTGGATGGCATCACGGACTCAATGAACGTGAGACTGAGTGAACTCCGGGAGTTGGTGATGGACAGGGAGGCCTGGTGTGCTGCGATTCATGGGGTCACAGAGTCGGACATGACTGAGCGACTGAACTGAACTGAACTGGAGCATGTGATTACATCAGGAGTGGTTTGAAAATATCAGAAAGGAGTAAACTAGCTCTCCTCTCTCTGAAGGAGTAAACTAGCTTTCCTCTCCCTGAAGAAGTAAACTAGCTTTCCTCTCCCTGAAGAGTCAGAGGGTTTGCCTACTTTGGAGCTGGAAGAAAACGACATAGTCATCGAGTTAAAGTCTCACTTTTTAGATGAGGAGGCTGAGGTTCGGGTGGTGCCTGCCCTGCGCCCACGGTGCTGCTCTGTGACAGGGCTG
Organism: Ovis aries; assembly: GCF_016772045.2. Taxonomy (NCBI): domain Eukaryota; kingdom Metazoa; phylum Chordata; class Mammalia; order Artiodactyla; family Bovidae; genus Ovis; species Ovis aries. The sequence continues at coordinate 39,471,141 of NC_056071.1, forward strand.
CTGTTGGTCCCTGGGCTTCGGGGCCTTTGATCCTAGGGCTATACATTTGATAGCTTAAATTTGACACAGTTTTGAAAATTCCTAATCATCGGGAGTAGACAGTAGCAATTTCGTCTCTAAGAAAACTTGCATGAAATGTCTGTCACCATTTGTTGTCTTGGTGTTTTCTGAATTACAGAAGACGTTTTAGGGAAACACTGGGCTTTATTTGGTTGGAGGAGTTGGAAACTACGAAACATTTTGAAGAGTGTACCTGAATGTCTTGATAAGAGCTTGCTTTCCAAAATTGAAGTTCACCTCAGAGATTTCTAAACATCTTTTTTTTTCCCCCTTTTAAACCTGTGTCCATTGGAGGCAGGGCTGCAAGAGAAGAAAGCTGGCCCATGGACCCAAGGGAATTTGTGCAGCTAATCCAGTCTTTGGGAAGGGCAGGCATGGAGGGGTAAGAGGACCATGGGCCTCTCCAGCATGAGTTCCAGTCAGGTTAGGAGCAGTTAGTTAGCAGAATTAGGAACGGTCCCCAAGGGATTGTTCCAAGCCATTCACCTGGGAAAGGGATATGAAAGTTCCAGATTAAACAGATCTGCCTTTGAGACTGTTTGGCTCTCCCTAGCCTTCACTCTCTCTCTTTCCTTTACATGTGTTTCTGAGTCCTGTAGATACCATATTCACCCCCTACTATTATTCCTCCTATCCCTCCTCTCCCTCCTCACCAGGTCCGTCTGTCTTACCCCAACTCCTTTGGTTCCATGTTTCTGGTTCTGTTTACTCAGGAACAGTGGAAGCAAGTTATGAGAAGCAACAGAGAGTTGTGTGTGGCAGGGGTGGGGAGGGACCACAAGAAATGACAGGTTCATTGACCCCAATTCTGACTTTGATGTATGTGTTATTTTACATAAGTCTATGTAAACTAAAAAAAAAAAAAAAAAAAAAAATCACAGTTGTCTTTGTTGCTCTCAGAATAGGAGTGAGTATGGGAAACCTACTTAACAAAAAAAAACAACACTCCTTTTCAGTGACCTAATTAACAAAAGACCATACAAAGCATAAAAGTGAACAGAAGACTATTACAGGGAGAATATATCCAAAACTATGCAGAAGCCTCAGGATGATAATCTTCTTTACAGTAGTATTTGATTTTCTGTGGGAAATGTGAACAACTTAGCTCTTTGCAACTTAATCTAATTATATGAGAAATTGAATTCAAGTATAAAAAAGTGAGAATATGTTTTTCCCCCCACCCTACTTAAAGAACTTTGCTTAGCGATGATCTTATTTAAAAAAAAAAGAAAAAAGAAAAATAAGATAAGGGACCTGAGAGCAAAATATCAAATCAGAAAGTTTAGTTCTGAGGCAGGGTTCTTGCGTGGGCTTGCTTTTGAGGTCCTCTTTGAATGTATGCGCCTCAGTTTTCTCTTCCTAAAGGAGAACTAGACCACCAGAGTGGCATTAAAATACGAGTGTTTCATGATCCAGAGATCAAAATTCCAATATATAAACCAGAAACATTTCAATCACTTTAATTAAAAAAATGATTTCAAGTGGCACAAATATTACTGGGGCCCTACAGTATTTGACTCCAATCCACATTACCCAGAATTCAGAAAGGCTCTTAGGTTTCTGGGTTGAGAAGAGATGCAGCTTTATGAATCTGTTCTCTAAGAAGATATTTTTAGTTCCTGTCAGCTCCAACCTTAGGGTGCCCATGAGAGGAAACAAATTTCCTCAAGGATTTTTTAAGTCAGATGAGTTCAGTATAACCTGAAGGTTCAGTTCAGTCAGTTCAGTCGCTCAGTCATGTCCGACTCTTTGCGACCCCATGAACCAACCGCAGCACACCAGGCCTCCCTGTCCATCACCAACTCCCGGAGTTCACTCAGTCTCACGTCCATCGAGTCAGTGATGCCATCCAGCCATCTCATCCTCTGTCGTCCCCTTCTCCTCCTGCCCCCAATCCCTCCCAGCATCACAATCTTTTCCAATGAGTCGACTCTTCGCATGAGGTGGCCAAAGTACTGGAGTTTCAGCTTTAGCATCATTCCCTCCAAAAGAAATCCCAGGGCTGATCTCCTTTAGAATGGACTGGTTGGATCTCCCTGCAGTCCAAGGGACTCTCAAGAGTCTTCTCCAACACCACAGTTCCAAAGCATCAATTCTTCGGCACTCAGCTTTCTTCACAGTCCAGCTCTCACATCCATACATGACCACTGGAAAATCATAGCCTTGACTAGATGGACCTTGGTTGGCAAAGTTATGTCTCTGCTTTTCAATATGCTATCTAGGTTGGTCATAACTTTCCTTCCAAGGAGTAAGTGTCTTTTAATTTCATGACTGCAATCACCATCTGCAGTTGGACCCTCTTAAAATAGTCATTATAGCTCATCACATTAATAGACCATCAGCCTATGCCTTTCTTTCCTCCTATTCCAAATGTCAGGGCTGAGGTGTGTTTGCCTGTTTATTGCCATGGGCCTTGGCATATAGGGCATTTTTTGGTCCCTGTTCACCTGGCTAGTAGCCCAAATGCCATTACTCTTGGCTTTGCCAGTGTGTACAAGTTGCTTATGAACCAAATAAAGATACGAACAGCTGGATTCTTATTTTAAAGGCATCACATGATTCTAAGAGGAAATTAGCTTTCAGGCTTTTGCCTTACATTGGATTTGGTCTGTGGTTTCCCTGTAGCGTTCCAGAAACTTGCATGATTATTAGGGGTTTGAGCCAGATAGTCAGATAGACAGGCTGTCACATGCCCACAGTACAGAATGACCTCATTGAACAACTCATGTTTCCAGGATGTTGAGAAATTCAGAACTTACTGAAGGATCTTGACCTTGTAATGTAAAGATGTCAGTGGTCGAAAAGATTCAGCAGTAAATTCTAATCTGAATTTCAAAACATTGGGCTAATTGTTCAAGGGGATATCTGAATTGCTGATCATCTTTTTGCCAGAGATGGAGCAGTCTTTCAGAGCAGTTTGCATCAATTCAAATAAGACTACATTAAAATGAGATCTTCTTCTATCTGAGCATCACCCTGGATGGACTGACATTTTCAGAGGCACTAGGCCTTAAAACGAGGTCCTGCTGTATAGCAGAGAACTATATTGAGTGTCCTATGATAAAACATTATGGAAAAGAACATTAAAAAGGAATATCAGTGTTACATATGTATGTATGAGTGTGTATGTATAACTGAATCACTGCTCTACAGCAGTAATTAACACATTGTAAGTCAACTCTAGTTAAAAAAACACCACCTTGTCACCAAAAAAATACAACAGGGGGATTCTATAGGGCATTTCTTCATGCAGCCACCTGTGCTTCTGCCTTTTTTTTTAATACTTTGCTGTCATTCCTGCCTTGTTGTGGCTTCTAAGTTCTGGCTTCTGGGTCCAGCAAACAGGATTAAGTCAAAGGCCTAATATTCCAGTCCCAGGTTGGCCATGGATAAAGCAATCATCCATCTAATTGGAAGACATTATTATTAGGTGTAACAAAGCTTTTTTTTTTGTCTTTTCTGGGTCACTTAAGGACAGTTCCCATGGGCTCCTGAAAAACAGTTTATTCTGCGGAAGGACTATTTTCACAGAGCTTAATGAGGTATTAACACACAGCCTAATAGAAACTTAAAAGTCATTCACAGGATTGTCTCATTCTGTGTAGATGTACTTCACCAAACAAGTACAATAGCCTTGAACATCTGGAATTACTAGTGACTCATGTTTCAAAGATTTACTAATTATGAACTCTCCTTGTACATTTAATCACTCCCTGCTGAATGAAGTTTGTCTATTTGAAATAATTGATCATTTTTTTTTTTTAAACAGACCATGATCCTGCTCTTTGGTAATGAAAACCTAAGACAGTAAAGTGTAGACTTTAGAAATATTCAGCCATTGTCGTCATCACCCTCAGAGTTTAATTCTCTCTTCCAGTTCAGTTTCACAAAGGAAAAGTTAGGTACTCAAATGAAGGGGCTCCTGGGGAAAGAATTTGGCTCTTTCTAATTAGCTAGATGTCATAGTCTAACAATATTTTCTTCTTCCGCTATGCCCTGTCCTGACTTTCTACCAGGAACATCAGGAAGCTAAAGTGGCTCCCTAATTCTCAAATGAGTTTCAGAATGCTCCATTTATAAGTACTCCCTTGAAAATTGGAATTTTTATCTCCTTGGGAATTAAGTCAACATTGTCTTGCTTTTCTTTATTCATTTCTCCTAGTGATTGTTTTTTCCTGTAGCCTGTCTCATGCTAAGGGTGCTGTTTTGAAAAGGTATTTTTGGGGGTGGAAGTTTGAGGGGAGAGGGAGGGTGTATACTCAGCAGCCTTGGGCCTCTCCTGAGAAGTCGAGAACCAGAGCAGCTGAGCCAAAACTCTGGATGTAAATTCCCGTTACAATTACTAGCCATGTGACCATGGACAATAGCTTTGAGCCTCTTTGTTCCTATGTAAAATGAGAATAATGTTAGCACATACATCACAGAAACAAAGAGAAGACTGAAATAATATATGTAAAACACTCAACACAATGCCTGGAACATAATGAGTATTCAGTAAGTCTGGCTATTTACTGTTATTATTGCTATCTGGGAAGACATTGTTCTTGAGGTCAGGTCACACACTCTTACCAAAATTTACTTGCTTTATTTCCAGCTCTTAGTACATTCCCTCTCCCTCTGGCTAAAGGGTATATAGCTGCTCCATTTCTATGTCTGTTGTCCAGTGAGCCTAACCAAGGGGCAACTAGGTGTACCTGTGTACATGAGGTAATAATTTCTAGTATAAACACCAATTTTAATTTTAGGAAATCTGTTTAAAAAAAACTGCATGTTTAGACTAATTTACACTAGAAAAATTCCAAGTCATCAGTTATTATTTACTGAATGTTAACATTTCTATAACTAATTTCCTTAATAATAACCCTAGATAATGTTTAATTTGGATAAAGTACACATCATTTTGGATGAGATGGTATTAAATGGCTGCATTGTGGAAACGAACAGGGCAAGAATTCTTGCCCCTCTACTAATTCTTGATAAGATGTCAGACAGCTGAAAACAGAGAGGCTCTGCCAGACAACATCGCCTCAAAGGAAACGAGAACACCGTGGAGTGCCTCTCAACATCGCTGGCCCCCAAGAACCTGGAAGACCAAACACTGCAAAACGGGCTATCCTTCCAAAGACTTTGAAACAGGTGTTTTCCACAGTTCCTAAACGGAAAACAAAAGTGTGTTTTAAAATACGATGTACAAAGAAAAATTTTCTCTAAACAGACGTTTTATTTTCTGACCATAAGCATTTTTTTTTCCCCTCACTTGTTTAGATTTTGTGTAGTACTGAGGGAAACTTTTTGGTCTCTGCTTGACTTTGCGAAGAGATAAATTCAGGAATAGCACCACCGGGTGGGAAGAAAATGAGAGAGCTCTCCATTGGCCAATAAACTGTTAAAATTAACTTGAAAACTTTGAATAAAAGTTTTCTGAATGCTGTCTTTCTTTAAAAACTCAAAAGTTTACCAAATGTGTGTACCTAATGAAAAATTCTTTCCAATTTCTAAAAACCTGATACACATTTTATAGGTACTTAACAATTACAATGCCATCATGTAATTAACTCTACAAAGAATGTTACTATAATGAGTGGCCAAACATTAAGACAGCACTTACTGCTATCCTGAAGGCTTCCCAGGTGATTCAGTGGTAAAGAATTCTGCCAATGCAGGAAGACACAGGTTCAATCCCTAGGTCAGAAGATCCCCTGGAGGAGGAAATGGCAACCTGCTCCAGTATTCTTGCCTGGATAATTCCATGGACAGAGCCGCCTGGTGAGCTACAGTCCTTGGAGCTGCAAAGAGTCAGACAGCTGAGCGATTGAGCAGAGAACTGACTATCCTGTGTGCCATATTGTAAAGGGTTTATCTTATTAGTAAATTTATTGGTAAATGAAATTTAGTTCAAAGTCTAAAACTGGAATGCAAGAGACTCTCAATTCAGGTTACTCTGAAATGCATCCACCCTCTCTCATTCCTTCAACCCCTTCTCCTGGAATGTCCTAAAGCAAAGAAGACTGCTAAGCCACTATAGAAGAGCAATGCCCTGATCCTCCCAAACCATTCTATAGTTGTGCTTTTGCTGCTTCATCAACAGTAGAAGATGCAGAACTGCCTTAGGTAACAGCATGTTCACGTGCACATTAAGGGTAGGAGGGCAAGTACAGTGGAGGAAGCAGAAATATAGTCTTGATACATGAAGATATCATGCCATCCTATGGAATTCCAAGAGTTACTTTACCTATAACACTCTGCCCTCCAAAGGAGGACATAAATGGACATTCTAGGTACTAATTCATTCACTATTAATTTCTCACTCTCTCGTGTATGTGTAGGAGGAATTTTGTTAAAAGTCTTTGTTTCTAAAAGTTCCCTTATATACTTCAAAAGTTTGCATCTATGAAGACCAAGGCAACCAGTCAATAATGAATTCCCAAAGCAGATCTTGTTCTGGACTCAGTTCAGGAAGGCCGAGGAAAAGCTTCTGACCTGCCAGAACAGTGAATGGTATGCATCAAGAAACCAAGGTTTGGGGAAAGCCCAGTCTAGATCAAAGTGCTTTGGAGGTCTTTCTGAGACATTAGTTGGAAAACACTGTCCTAGTTGATAGGCACTTAATCAGTAGCACATTCAGGTAACTGCTGAAACTGGTACACCAGAAGTAACGAGGGAGTGCATAAAATTAATTTTTGGGTCATACCAAAATAGCATTTAAATAACATGTTGGCACAGATTTTAGTACCTTGAGAGAACAACAAAAAAATACTAGGTAGATACCACTGGAAAAAATACTCCATGTGGAGACCCAAGTAGATGTCTCATAATACTTGACTCATACAAAGTGAACTACAATGTGACTCTCCGTCTGTGACAGCCTGTGTCATCTCATTTCAGGTTTCTTGTTCAACTGTGACTACTAGCCAAATGATTTTCACACTCCTAAAAGCTATGTCTCAGATTGGGCAGCTTTACCTTGTCCTTGGACTTTTCATTCTAGATTCCTGGCATTTTAGAGTTACTCTCTGTATAACAAGACTCATCAATTTTATCTGCTGTAGCAATGTGCTAGACCAGGATTCAGCAAACCTTTTCTGCAAAGGGCCAGATTGAATAAGTATTTAAGGCTTTGTGGGCCATATGGTCTCTGCTGTAACCACTCAGTTCTGCCATTGTAATGCAAAAAGATCCATAGATAATATATAAATAAATCAACATGGCTATGTTCTAATAAAACCATTTATTTATGGACACTGAAATCTGAATTTCATAAAATTTTCACATCATATTTTTAGTCTTTTGAGTTTTTTCAACTACTTAAAAAAATTCAAAACCATATTTAGTTCATGGCCCACACAAAAGCAAATGGCAGGCCAGAGTTTGCTGACCCCCGTGCTAGACTAGGGGCTTCCTAGGTGGCTAGTGGTAAAGAGTCACCTGCCAGTACAGAAGCCGCAGGAGACACGGGCTCAGTTCCTGGGTTGGGAAGATCCCCTAAAGCAGGAAATGGCAACCATTTGCAGTATTCTTGCCTGGAGAATCCCATGGACAGAGGAGCAGGCATGCGGGGGGAGGTTGGGGGGCTACAGTCCGTGGGGTTGCAGAGTTAAGATATGACTGGGCCACTGAGCACGCATGTACTTACTAGACTTAGTCTTGATAAAAGTTGGCTACTGACAGATGTTTTAGAGACTTGAATAATGGCAATACTACACACAGAAACTGGATGTTAATTCTAGCGCTAATGTAAAGTTCTAGTCATGCACCCACGACTTTTTTGAGACAATCACCACTACTGCTTTTGGATTAAAGCCTCGGTCATATGTTTAAATATTGCTATTATGCTTTATTAACTTTTATTCTCACAGAGAACTGTGAAGCTAACAATAAGGTGAATTATTTAAATGCTGCCTCTGATTACACAGTCACAATATTCTCATGCAGAGAATAGAAACACTACTCAAATGACTGACTGCAGTGGGAGAAATCTCTAATGTAGAAAGGAAAGGTACCTTTTAATCAGGTAAATAGTGGGTGATTCCCAAAAATGCTTCTTACTTCTATAAAAACCATCTGGCTAAATCAGGCCTAGTGACTTTACTTTTACCTAAATGCATAGATATGATAAATCAAAACAATTTGGAAAATGGAAATAGAGCCCCCCTTTTAAAAAGGAGGAAACAACATTATCCCAGTGGTTTCTTTTCACACCAACACAACATTCAAAAATTATTCTTGGATCTGAGACTTACATATCACTGAAGATACAAATGGTAAGTAGCAATTTGGTGTTTAAAAAGTTGACACAAAAACATGGCTATTTTTAGCTGAGGAATACTTTAAGATAGAATGCAAGAGTTGGATCACAAGCAAGTGGCTATGTATTTCTGCTAGTTTTCCAACCTCAGTAAAGTGTATTTACATAGAAAAAACATTTCTTCCTGTAGTAATTTCAAAAAATGAAATGTCAGTGATTCAGAATGACAGGTATTTAAGCTCTCAGTCTGATGGCTGCAGTGAAACAGTGACATGACACAGTTTTGTACGCTGCAAACATTTTAATGATTATTGTTAAGCATACATTTTGGAAATTTTTTTTTTTTACTTCAAACTGCAACAAGTTAAATAAATGTTTATAATATACAAAGAAAATACAACCAAAAGTAAAACTTGCTTTAAGTGTGCCTTGCATCTAAACCAGTGTTTTTTTCCTCCCCCCCTTAATATATCTTTTATTTTTGAACTGCACAAACACACTTAAGAATTTGATCTTTATAGTATGGCATTTAGGAAATAAAAATATACTCCCACCTCAAAGAAATAAAAAGGTTGTGCATGATTATATGCCAAACAAAAGAGAGAACACTAGATATACTCTGATAGTGCAGGCATCATTAAAGAGGAAAAGAAAAAGCTTGAGATGCTCATTAACTCTCTATGTTTTAAGGAAGCAGGATTTCTGACCAAGTAGCTTAAAAGCCAGCAAAACAGGGATCAGTGATGGCAACTGTAGTGTATGAAGTATGAAATGACAAACTTTACACAAATACACTGTTAGAAATTTGCCAGTGAACACTGAAGATCTGAGAAGCTGCTCTTTGGAACAGTCAAGTAGAACCACCTTATTCCAGTCACATGAGCCCTTGTAGCAACACACAGTGTTCTGTGCTATGTACTTGCTGGCTGGATAGTTAAAGGATTTGTTTTGTCATTAGCAGCTAACAAACTTATTCCACGTGTTCTTAAAGCCTTAATGGTGGAAAACAAGGCAAGTGTCATTAGCATGGAGGATCATATACTTCTCTGCAAACAAACACAAGAGGCTTCACTAGAATTTTAAGTCTCTGATGTCTCCCATTGCACTTCAAAGCTCAATTGAGATGAAAGCCTTTCTCCATTGTAGCAGCTAGCAGACGCTCTCTCATGATCTCCTCCGAAGAGTATTCTGGCAACTTTAGATAATGCACACATGTGTTCACTGATGGGTAGCTTGCATCAGTAGCATCAACCTACACAGGAACAGAATGGAAAATAATAGAAGACCATGACTTCAAATACGCATTTCTTTCAACCCTTAGGTAACTACATTTGGTTTACACTGTCCAGTAGCTAGAGTTTGTACCTTGCGTACAACTGTGAGCCTGGGATGCAAGTTAGCCAGTCCCCCTGGGGGCAGAGTTGAACAACCAGTGGTAAACTGCAGAAATGCTTTCCTCTCGTCTGAAGACATACCACATAAAACCCGCACGAACCGAAGGAAGCCAGGGCTACAAGAAGAAAAACAGAGTTATAGTGATCTGATTTAAAGGAAAACTACTACCACTACTTTATAAGCCAGCAATAACCCCCCAAAACGAATATCCACATGTCAAAAGAACCACATATCTAGAGACTTTTGGGTAAGTATGAAATGAGCTGATGCAAACTACTTAAAAAATATCCTTCAAAGACTGTGTTACAAAGGCATATAGGAATCAAATATGCAACAAAGCCAGCAAATCAGAAAAGCTCAAAGGAAATAGTGATTTAATGACTAGGAATAGTAAATGGGGACAGAGATTTTTGGAGTTTTTTCTCATTCTGGGTACCGATTATGCAGGTGTGTCCATTCTGTGAAAATTCTTCAGGTTCTACATGCAATTTGTATACTTCTCTGTTATATTCAATAAAAAGTTTACTTTAAAAAAGCTATATATACAATGTTACTTAAGTTTAATACTTTCTCATTTACATTACTTTGAAAACTTATATAAATCACAACTAAATACAATGTCCTGATATGCGGCGAACAGGAGTGAACTGAGTGCTATTAGACATCACTGGAATAATCAACAGAGCTAGAATGTACACCATGGATTAACTAGTAATATGGAATCACGAATTTCCTAACAAGTATGGGTATGTGAGAGAACCTCACAATGTACATTAATACATTGCAGAGTAAAGGCAGATGGTATATGCACCGTATCCTCAAATGGTTCAGAAAAAGTGTGTGTGTGTGTATGTGTGTGTATGTGTGTGTGTGTGTGTGTGTGTGTGTAGAGATATAATGTAAAAGTACAGCAAAATGTTAAGTACTGGTGATTCTGGGTAAAGAATACATAAGAATTCTTAACTATTCAACTTTTCTTTAAGTTTTAAAATATTTAAAAATAAAGGTTAATATAAAAGCAATAAAGCCTAAGGGTATAGTGAGTAAAGGAATCTTAACATTAACCAAGATTCAGGTGACTTTCTATATAAACTCAGGCTTATCCATGAATATGCATCTTGATAATGGTGAGACTTAATTGCTATCTCATTTTATGCATATAATTCACTGAGTCATTTAGAGAACCTGCCATTCTAAGATAAACAATATGTCTATCTTAGAAAATAACCAACACATACCTGTCACGTGTATAACCCAACTTAGGTTCAGTATAATTAATAATATCCTCTGCTGCCCAGGATGGCGACTGATTTCCACAAAGAATCATTTGGACCTCTTCATGGCTGAAGGAACTTAATTTCTCCATTGGAAAAACTTTATTAAACCCATCTACATTTTACACACAGCAAAAAAAAAACACAACTGAGTTTCCAAGTTACAGTTTCAAAATCACCAATTTCAAATCAAAATACTCAACTAAATGGACAGAAGACAAATATAAATATTTGAAAAAGCAAAAAATTAAAGTAGCTTGAAATAAAAACTGTGCTAGGGTTTTAAGCACAGAAATCTTTGCTTAGTATCACAGATGTATATATAGAGAGACTATTCAGACACTATGGTCAGTAGCCAAATTCTGATAATTTCCCAACCAATTCTTTATGTCATACAAGCCAGCCGAAGCAAAGTTCTCATTTTTAAAACTAGTAAGTGATAAACAGTTCAATATATTTTGCCTCACTCTTTACCTTAAGACTATAGGTTCTAATATAGTTTAATTCATCCTGATCATGTATGCAACCTTACATCCACTTACAAATGAAAAAATAGAAGCCAAAGTAGGTCCCTCATTACTGAGGAAGAGCAGCTTAGGGTATGCTACAGCTTGAAAATGTTTCACTCTGTTCTGGGTACCCTATAGGACCTAACTGTTGGGAAGACCAAACACTAGAGGACAAATCTAGAGATCACTAGCATAGTCTAATTTCTGAGCACAGCAGTACCTTAACTTCCGTGTCTCAAAGTAAAAGGAGAGGGATTAAGCTAAAGACCCTAGAAGTTACCTCTGAAGGCTTCCATCTGTTTCTGAATACCCGTATGCATGCAAAAGTCAAACATCAAATCCACATATTCTTCCGCATTATCCATTGTTATCATCTGCAAAGGAAAATTTGTCATGGTCATTGTTAATATCTAGGAATATTTTAAGAGGATTTTTCTGAATTTACAAACATTTTAAAAGCAAATTTGTACCTCGTCTTCACCACTTGGCTTGAGATCCACAGCTGTAAAACCATATATTCTTGAGGAAGGGCAAAACTGGAAATTTAAACTGGGAGGGCAGAAAAAAAGAATTAGATTAACGTTCAACTAACACTGGTGTTTAGTTTTAAAACACTGCTGCCAAAACCATGAACCCTTCCCTACACTCAACAATAACAAAATCACTCTACCAGATAGATGTTAAATATGGGGCCTTTTAAAATGCAAACCCCTGTGCAGGAAAACTATCTGGACAACTGTTACCAAACCTGGTTTTGCAGAGGTCGCATGAAACATCACCTTTCATGTTTCCATGTTTCACTTCCTCCTTATGGCACAAAATTAATGAACTAAAGATTTCTGCAATGAATTATGGCAGCAACATGTTTCTAAGATTTTTTTACAAAAACAGAACCTGTTGCTTTATGCAAGTTACTAATGCTCTGTTGTTATTCACACCTCAAATCAAACCTTGAATATATTAAACATAACTTCTCAATATTATCAAAAGAAGGAAGGAAAAAAGGAAAGCAAAGCCTTACAATCAATCCAAAGTCACGGTTAAACTTAACAAGGATGTAATAATTACGTGGATACAAATTAATAGAATTTTATGAAAAATCTGCAGTATCCTAGTTAGTTAATGCAACCACTGGGGACCAGGCTTATTGCAAATTACTGAAGACAAAGGAACAAAAGCTTTAGACCTTACTCATCAATGAGGCTGAAGCATGTATATACATATATATAAAAGTATATATAAGTGAATTAATATATATATATGTAAAGCTTACCCTAAATCCTCTATGCTAAGTGGAGGCCCAGAACCTGATGGATTCTTCAGCACTAGTTCTTGTAATTTTGTGTTCTTCTCATCTTCAGAAAGACCTTTGTTGCTTAAAATCTGACGCCTCTTGATGGCAAGGTCTTTAATTTCTTTTAAAAATCTGGCTCTGTGTGGGTTTACTAGTTCAAAGTCTTCCCAAGTTAAAATTCCATTAAACCAAGCTGGCGGTTTTGGTTTGGGGGGATCTAGAATGAATTCTGATTTTGAATCCTCCTCAAAACTTCCTACTGAGAGTGAGTCATGCCCTTCTTCTGTAGAGGCTTCAGACTGACTTTCAGTGCAGTGTAGGTCTCTGTCACCTCGTGACTCATAAATCAGTTTGCTCATATTACTTTTAATGTCCCCCATACACATAAGTTTAAAGAAAGGTTTGGAAATAGGTAAGTCCACAAGTCTGTTGTCTTGAATGCATTTGGCCAAGAAAATTCCAAGGAAATGAAAGAGTTTTGTGATCCTTTCAAGCTCATCACTGTCTTGTGGAAATGGAGCTGTAAACAGTCCACATGATCTCTGCACATAGTATCCGGGAGGTTTCAATCCACCTCCAAGATCGACCTGATATTTTTAGGAGGAGAAATGCAAATAAAATCAAAAGACCCATAAACATTAAACATCTTACCTGTGCTATATAGCATCTATAAACACACTTTATTAAATATGTTTTGTTGACTAAATTTTATCTTTTAATAATATCAAGATTATTCAATAATAAAAGCAGAGTCAGAAAACCTGACTTATGTTCTGGAAGCATATCCAATTTTTAACTTTCTAAAAGCTGAATCGCAAATCAAATCATGAAATAGGAAATAAATCTTACATGACGAGATTCATCATCTGGAAAGTTGTCATCACAAAGCCAAGCTCCCAAGTCAGTTCTCTGGAATTCTGCTGCTACCAGAGCATAGAACTCTAACGTGGGCCCCAAACCAGTTCCTTCTTCTCCTAAAAATTCAACCTAAACATGAACACATAAATTATGAGGGAAAGTAAGCTTAAAAAAAATCATTTCTGTAATGATCCCATTCTTGCCAAAACCCAGTCCTACTGTGATACATGTTTTTTTTAAATAGCAGTGGTATAATATAAGCTACACAACAGTTTCTATTTTAGTTTTTCTAAAGAGAAACTTGATTTGTTGTACACTATTCCATATTCAAACACTGTGGTTAGCACTGTTCATACATCAATTTACTTCTCACAACAAACCTACAAAATAAACTATCATCTCCTTTTCACATCAAAGCAAACCAAATTTTAGATAAAGAGGTTATATCATTTGCTTGAGGAGATGATGATATACAGATCTGTGTGTGTGTGTGTGTGTCTATGTGACACTAAAACTAAACTCCTTCACTTATTTCTGACTTCTAGCAATCACTTTAAGGATTTTTATACATAGTCCATGTATTCTAGAAATCTGAGGCAGCTTATAAAAATATACAGTACATGGTAAAATAATAATTAAGAATTATCTACATTAGAGGAATATATGGGTAAAAGAACAGATGAAGGCACAGAAACTTCTTCTTTCTTCTTTTTGACTGATCCGCGTGGCGATTGAACCGGTGTGCCCTGCAATGGAAGTGTGGCGCCCTAACCACTGGACTGCCAGGGGATTCCCAGGCACAGAAATTTGAAAGTGAAAGCCATAAGGAGTATAAATTTTTTAGAGATGTATCTCATTTACCACAGTCTGTGATCCAAAAAATCACACATCAGGGGGCTGACATCTGTGACAGGAGAGGTATTTCTTTGTCTCTCATATATAAGGAATATAATCAACAATGCCCACAGTAACATCTCTGCAGTAAATATACTGAATTTCCTACTGCCAATTGCTATAAAATTTCTCAACACAGAAATAAAAACCCAGGCTACAACACCAAGCACAATTTAAGTTAAACAATACTACAAAACACATGTGCTCCAAAGAAAGCAGGTATCTTGTGGCACAGCATTAATTAATATAAAGGTAAAATTTGGAGTATCAGAATCCTTTGTGGAATACAATTACTTGGTTCAGGCTTTGCTAAGAAATGAGTGGTGTCCTTCAAACGGACCAAGCACTCTCCCACTTCATGAGTGAAGATATTCTCTGCTGCTCATTACGCCATGAGATCCTGACCCTGAGGGGGTGAGCTAACATCCTCTCATGAAAGATGCCCTGCCAGAGGAGAAGGCCTTTGCCCAGAAGGCAGAGGAATCCCTCTACACTTGTATCTAATGCAGTTTTTTTTTTCTTAATGAAGTTTTTATGCGGTGGAAGAATAGAGATTGACTCTCTAGTTGTCATTCCTGCACAGTAAAAGAAATTTATATAGCAGTACCTCAAGCACTGATTTCCGATCTGCGTGTATTTGCATGACATTCTCAGCCCACTCCATCAGTGATTCACCACGTGGAACTTTTACTCTTTCATGCTTGAGACGACCAACACGGAACTCTCCAGGATCATCTCGCCTCACACTACTTGTGGTCCTTGTTCTTTCCACAGTGGCCTCACGTCGGTTTTGTAGCCACACAATTGCTCTGAAATAGAAAAACATCTCTGTAGCTGTAGCCTACAGCAACAGTTGATTGTACTACTACACAAGCAACAAAATTCAAAAGATTTAAGACTTTTTAAAATAGTATTTTATCAGGTGATCAAATACAGTAATCTTTTTTTAAATTTCCTTAAACAAACTGAGAAAACACTGAGTCTGTATTCTCTCTTTTTATTTTAGCAATTAGCAGATCAAAATAAAGGTCTGTGGTCCAATCCCACACAACACATAAAAATATTGACAAACTCATAATACCTAATAACATAAACAAACATTTCCTAAATCAGAGAATATAAAAATGGTTAAGCTATCTTTATTAAATAACTGAATCCACCACTGAAACAGTATTGTGAGTTTGAAACATTTCCTTTGTAACAATGCAGAGCTAACCCATCTAGTATGAAAGAAAGACTCCTGAACTAAGAAAAACAAGATGAAAGATCTACCATATGTGCTATAACTTTTTGGGTACCCTGAGACCAATCAGCTATATACTTTGAGAATCAATTTCCTCACTTATAAAAATCAGGGAGTTCCCTGGTGGTCTAATGGTTAGCATTCAGTGTTCTTTACTGCCTACAGTGTTATGCGCACAAATGCTTGGTAAAGGATATAAAATGCTACAACAAATGTAACTTATCAGGGCAACAGGCAGATCCATTAAAATTATAACTTTTTTACATCTACTTTGAAATTACTCTGGGTATTCAATCATTCAACAAATATTTATGGAGCAACCACAGTGAGAACAGTACAATATACATACAGTACATACAGTACAACATACAATGAGGGCAGTGAACAAAACTGCCAGAAATTCCTGCCCTCATGAAATTTCATCTAATGGAGACAGAAAAACAAAAAGTAAAATTTATAGTATGTTATATGGTAGCAAGAGAAAAATAATGGCCAAAAGATAATATTTTAATGTTATATCAAAGCTATTTTCAAGCATTAAATTTAATATTCTTGGGAATTTCAGCAACAGAAAATTTATGTAAACCACTTAAATACTGTACAATAAATGCTAGCTTATGGAAGACACAGTACTTAAATCCACACTGTTCTAAGAGTGCTTAGGTACAATCAGAAACCAAAAAATGTTTAAATGTTGCCAACTCTTTTTTTTTTTAACTTGGCCATGCCACACAGCTTGAAAGATCATAGTTCCCCCCACCAGGAACTGAACCTTCACCCTTGGCAGTGAAAGTGTGGAGTCCAAACCATTGGACCATCAAGGAATTCCCAAATATTGACAACTCTTTCCAAGAAACTCTTTCCAATATATTCTCTGCATCAGTCTTGATATAAAGTACAGTTTAAGCTTATATAAAACATTAAAAAAGACATTTATTCCAAAAATATAAAAAGACACACTTCCTACCTTGATGCACCAAACGCTGTACATGTGAAATAAAGCTGTCTAGTTTCAAACGGTATTAGAAAAGGACACTTGCTGGTTAACTGTTCACACCAGTCTGGCAGAGCTCCACTTGCCAATGCCAACGGTTCCTGCAAATTAACAAATAACAAAGTCCTATTATTAACAAAGACAAAGGGAGTCGATTCTTAACAGGAGAAATGGTGGGAGGAAGAAAAAGAAGGAGAGGTAATACTTTGAAAGTCCAACAGATTCAAGAGTTCAACTATCTGGTTTTATTACCTCAATTTGCTGCAAAATTTTTGTTGTGATTTTTTTGCTAGTGAATTCATCTGGTGGAAAAGTAAACTGAGGCTGCTCATCACCTTCTGTAAAAGTAATAGAATTAATAAAAATATAAACTGACTTATTTGTTTAAATGCCACAGAAATGAAACAAGGATTTTTACAGACCTTCCTGGGATATTCTTGAGTAAGGGTCACTTGCAACTATATACAGAATACGCAGGAGCTGAAGGACGTCTTCCACACCACATGAATTCTGCCCATTGCCTGCTTTGGCCTGAGGTTGTTCTTTTGTCAAATTAAGAATATCACTACTTTGAAGAGTAGAAATGGCCCCCTGGTTTAACCCAGACTTTGTTCCATGCTCACAAAAATCCTATAGAAACAGGAAAACCAGCCATTAATCATTTTCAAGAAAAACAATATATCATCCTATTAGTATTAATGGGAAAAAGCTCGAATTCTTAAAAAAAAAAACAACAAACTGCGTTCTTTTAAAATAAAAACAGTATCACCCAAGTCAAGGCTTAACGTATTCTAAACCAATAAAATTCTCAAAATATAACTACTGAAAGCCACAGTTAAAACTATGTATTTAGATCCAATGCCACAAACCAAATTTGAAATTTTAGCATTGGCATATTAACAATGTTAATTCAACCTCATTTTTTAGTATGTCCCAAAGAACTGCTCTTCTGTAAGAATACTTAAAAAGCTGCAAACAAAGCAAAGCCATTCCCAATCAAAACAGTGTCTTGATGCCAATATATACCTTATATGCAGCTATGAGCTGAGAACAATTTCTGTTTTTCCTAATACTTTTATTAGTGCCAGTTAATTTCCAGTGGCGCAGGAAAGCGGCGTCTGCATTCTTCTGCAGGTAGGTTATCAAGTCATTCTTTGGTAATTCATCAGTGCCAAGGTACTGTTCCACATGCTCTATAGACCAACAACCCTACAATAGGAAAAACCAAATGTTGGCCTTTCCTGATTATAAAGTCTATGCTATTTCACATGCATTTCATAAGGTGGCTTCAAGATCATGCATTTAAGCTAATCTGAAGAATCCCATGTTGCTGATTTCTCCCTCAACTGTTCAACTGAAACACAGTGTTAGTTTTTCTTTGCTTTGCTTTTTCTTTTACTAAGTAGCCAAGAATAAAGATTCATTTCCTAAAAATACTTACCATTTTTCCATTTTCCTTTTCTTTGTCAGAATCCTTCATTTCTCTGTACATAATTCTAAACATGAAGATATTATTCAAGTTAATTCATAAATCAAATGATCTGGGTTACTTCCAATAAGGTTTCAATTCTTTAAAAACATATGATGAGGTCACTATATGCTTAAACACTGAACTCGGAGAATTTATTAAGAAAAAGTATTAATCTGTTAAACTGGGCAAAGTAGCAGAAATCATATTCCTGAAAAAGTTGTGGCTTATAAATTTAGCATTATTAAGAAGAAAACATATATCAAACCTGGAACTTTTAAAGAAATGAATATGCTACACCTTATATTATAGCTTTCACATACTGTTATAAAAATGAGACGTGTTTTTATCTAGATGGATAAGAATAAGAAGGACCAAGAGCCCTTATGTTCATGTAAGGCAGTTGAGATCAAATTGTCAACTTTAATTATTCCAATTAAAACTGAAGGAAGAGTATGCCATGATGACCTTCTGTTGTCTCAAAAAGACCTACTTTATTAAACATTATATAAGATTATCAATGATGTTAACAGAACATCAGATATAGAAACTAAGAAAAATAAAGTCATGCAGGATGACTATAACAGTTATAATATTAAATTATATAAATTTATATTACTACATAATAAATCTTATGATAGGTAATACTTACTGAGCACCCTCTACATCCCAGATAGTACTGAATCTACTTTATATATATTAATTTACGGATTCCTCACAACTACTCTCATTTTACAGATTAGAAAACATAGTACTAAAATGCTATATAAATTTTGCCCAAGGTCATTGGCAATTATTTGTTGAACAGATAAATGAATGAACAAAGAGAGGTATGCTTAACTAAGAGACCCCAAACAAATACAGAAAATATTTACTATTTCATATACAATCCCAGTCAAAGAGTTCAACAATCACTACATGAGGAATTAGTCTAAAGCTCCTTCCAGTTATAAGCTTTAACCTTTATATATCAGGAGTCAGAAATGTTCTTATCTATTCCTATAAACTGAGAGAAGTTAATCTTTTCTGTTCTTATAATACAAAAAATAGAAAATACAATACTTGGCTTGTATACTATGAAAATATCTACTTAAAATATTAAATTAAAACTTCTTACGTGTATGTTGGCTCCCAGATACGCCTAAGTTTATCTGATTTCACATTGCCATTACATGACAACTGAAGCAATTTCTGTACATAGTAAAAGATGGTTGATCTGAAATTAGTGAGTGGTAATTCAACTTCACGAGTTGTTCCAAGACCTGTTACTTTTAAAGTGAGGGCTAATCGAGGTGATGGAGTACATTCAACTTCTTCCAAAAGCTCTGAATGAGGAGTTCCTAAAAATACAGAAGATGTGAAAAACATTAAAACAAGCAGTCCAGAAAGAGTACTGTGCCATCAGGAGACAGGTCACATGAAATCTAAGCTCTTCTGACATAAATAATTTAAAGAGATCAGCTACTTAAGATTCTCTTGGTGTCAACTTTTTTTGTAAATGAGAAGAATATACCTATGTTACTTAAAGGGTTCTAGGGTAGAATTTATGCATATGATATGAATCTCTTGTTTTTATTACGATATACATGACAACTATGAGTATTTCAGAAAATTTTATTTTTATAAATGAGAAAACTCTGAAATTATTAATATCTTACATCCAGAGAAAATCACATACTCAGTTAAAGACCTGTCAACTTTTTATGTATACTGAATGAATGTGTTATGAAGTACATACACACAAAGACAATTAGGTTCCTAAGTATTTAGTGATGTACTCTCTTTTTAAATCTCAGGAATCTTTTCCTCATAGCATGATACAGTGTTATAAGGTATTATTTTATTCACCACATGACATTCCATTGTACTTTAACTAAAACAATTCCATTCTCAAAACATAATGAAGGTCATTTCCAAGTTTTAAAAAATACTTCTGTAATCATCTGTGTATACAGTGAATACTTGTATGATACCAATTTGCAGCAGTAAAAATATGAAATACAGTGTTAAAGAGCTCTGTTGAAAATTTGTACGTATTCATACTCCCTAGAATAGATTTTCCTATTTGAGACATCTTTATTCATACTCTTTCTCACCATTATACTACATCATATACCACATATTATACTATAAAGTGTACTTTCACATTTAACTTAAGTATCTTTCTATCAAGTAAAAAGTACATTCCACACTAACATTTAAGTTTTCTTGAAGGATAATATATTGATTGCAATAGCTGACATTTACTGAGACACACATCAGGTACCATGCTAGGCACTTTCTATATTTTACCTCATTTAATCCTTTTAACTACATGGTCAAACAAGGACTACTATTTTCCCCATATAAGAGATGAGGAAAGTCAGGCTTGCACAGGGTAGGGATTTGCCCAGTTTATTAGTTTCCTATTGCTGCTGTAACAAATGACCACAAACTGAGTGGTTTAAAAGAACACAAATGTATTATCTTATAATTCTAGAGGTAAGAAATCTAAAATGGGCTGGCAAGACTTTGTTTCTTTTGGAGGCTCCAGGGAAGAATCCATTTCCTTGCTTTTTCTAGCATCCAGAAGCTTCCCATTTTCCTTGGCTCATGGCCCCTCAATAGTATGATTGCAGCTTTCTGACTTTGACCCTCCTGTAGCTCTCTTATGAGGACACTTGTGATTACACTGGGCTCATCCGAAAATCAGGATAATTTCACCATCTCAAGATTCTTAATCACATCTCCAAAGTCTTTTCTCATGTTAAGGTGACATATTCACAGACTCTAGGGGTTAGGACCTACACAGCTTTCAGGGTGGAGGCGGGAGGGCAGTGGAGTGCATGGGGCCATTAGTGTGCCTACCACATCCAAACTAGAGTTGTAAGAGATGGAGCTACCACTCAGGCTGACTGACTCCAGAGGCCAAAACTAAAACCACTACATAGCTTTCCAAAGAAAAGCTGAATGGGAGTAATGTTTAACAATTTAATCTAGTAGAAAAAAGAATACAAAGTATCTACCTTTAAATGAGGCCTTCCTTTAAAATTTATACAACTATAAAACAGTGTATTTTCAAAATACTCAAATTTAAAAGTCAAGACATGGAGGCAGCCTAAATGTCTAACAACAGATGAATGGATAAAGAAGAGGTGCTGTGTATATACACACACACAATGAACTAGACATACATAAAAATTATTAATCAACACTCATCAATTATTACTATTTAATTATATTTATAAAATAATTAATAAATATTTTGATTTATTATCAATTAAAAAGAAATAACACCATTTATAGCAACATGGATGAACCTAGATATGAACATACTAGTAAAGTATGTTAGAGACAAATAAGTGAAATAAGTCAGAGAAAGACAAATACCATATGATATCACTTAAATGTGTAACCTAAAATACGATACAAATGAACTTATTTATGAAAGCGAAACCGATTCACAGATACAGAAAAACTTTTAATTATCAAATGGGAAAGGCAGTGGGGGAGGGATAAATTAGGAGACTGGGATTAGCAGATATAAACTACTATATATAAGATAAACAAATGCCTACTGCATAGCACAGGGAACTATATTCAATATCCTGTAATTAGCCATAATGCAAAAACTATGAAAAAGAGTACATATATGTATAACTGAATCACTTTCCTATACAACAGAAAATAACACAGCATTGTAAAGCAACTATACTTCAATAAAAAATAAAATATATTCAATGCTATTTGGTGCTCCAAATGGGAAGGAAATCCAAAAAAGAGAGGATATATGTATGTGTGTAGCTGATTCACTTTGCTGTACAGCAGAAACTAACACAACACTGAAAAGCAATTATACTCCAATAAAAATTGAAAAAATAAAATACTGTATTTTGTTCCTTCTTAAAAAAAAAAAGTTGTATTTTTTAAGGATTTGTGGCTGATATATAGTTTTTCCTGAAACCTGTTATTTATAATCTGCATATACAAGTAGTATCTTACTTTTTAAACTATAGTACTTACTACTTAATCTAGAATCTATTAAAATTAAATCACAAAAGATAAAAGATCTTATACCTGGGGGTGGAATTTCTAGATCAGTTGTCTGCTGGACATTAGTTCGACCAGGTCTAGGATCAAAAGCAGGAACCAAAGCTGAAAACTGCCGCTTGAGCACGTAATCATCGTCCCATGTTCTCCGGCGGCCCCCCTTAGTTTCGTACTCTTCCTCTTCCTATTGAGGTAAAATTCCACGTACAGATAAACATAAAACTCTTCATAATTGCAACAATGGTATGCTATCTATAAAATAAGGTATATGTTGAGTACTTCTCTCTATAGGTATTTTATATTCTTATTCAGCCATATTTCTTAAGCACAAAATGAGCCAACACAAACATGTATAGATATAGATATATACACATTTCTTAATGATTTATCAAAAGTAAGTAGGTTTTGGAGAAACTGTTTATAAACAGTGGTTTTATGAATTGTGTTTAACAGCTTCTTCTTTAAAGTTGTCAAAAATATTGGTAAAGACAAATGAAATTGTAAGAAGGCTTGTGCTTTTGTAAATCAGACCTTATTAACACTTTTTTAAAGTACACATGAATATTTTCTTAAAAAAAAAAAAAAAGCACCTTTACTGGTGGTTGCACAAATTTACATATGTGATAAAATGATAAAGAACCATACACACACACTGGGTCAACTTCCTGGTTCTGATACTGTAATTATGTAAGATGTAACCACTGGAAGAAACTGGGCAAAAGGCACACAAGACTTTTCAGTCTCTGCAACTCATTGTGAACATATAATTATTTTTAAATGCGCTTTTAAAAAAAGTGTAAACTGAATTACATACAAAACACATACAGTGCTTGAAGCTGATTTAAATTACTCTGGGGCAAATAGCTCAAACAAGTTCAACAAAGTGTTGATTTGTCAAATGATGACTTCTTGGAGATTCACTGCAATATTTCTTTCTACTTCTAGCATGTTTAAAAAATTCCATAATAAAAGGGTTTTTAAGGAACATTTTTCTCCTTCGCTTTTATTAATTTTATCAACAAAACTTCAATGAATTATAAATATTATACATGTCTAATGTAATAATTTTTAAACAATAATTATGTAAATACTTAAATGTACACATTTAGCCCCCTCGTAACACTTAATTGAGATGAACCTTTACAGCAGATCAAACTGACGTTTGATAGGTCTGAAACCAGTTTTTTCTGGGATCTAAAACTTCTACGTGTGATCTTTAGTAATCATTTCGTCTGAAAACTGGGACTAATAATAACTTAAAAGGGTTGTTGAAAGCACTGAATTAGTTAATATACATAAGCAGTATCTAGCACATAATTAAAGATAAATAAATGTTAGCTAATAGGCTAATACTTCTATTACTCTACTGTGTAAACTACAAATCTCAGAAAATAGCTATTAACCATGCTGTAAAGAGCAATATTGCATAGGAACCTGGAATGTTAGGTTCATGAATCAAGGCAAATTGGAAGTGATCAAACAGGAGATGGCAAGAGTGAACGTCAACATTTTAGGAATCAGCGAACAAAAATGGACTGGAATGGGTGAATTTAATGCAGACGACCATTATATCTAATACTGTGGGCAAGAATCCCTTAGAAGATATGGAATAGCTATCACAGTCAACAAAAGACTCCAAAATGCAGTACTTGGATGCAGTCTTAAAAATGACAGAATGATCTTGGTTTGTTTCCAAGGCAAACCATTCAATATCACAGTAATCCAAGTCTATGCCCTAACCAGTAATGCTGAAGAAGCTGAACAGTTCTGTGAAGACCTACAAGACCTTCCAGAATTAACACCCCAAAAAGATGTCCTTTTCATTATAGGGGACTGGATTGCTAAAGTAGAAAGTCAAGAAACACCTGGAGCAACAGGCAAATTGGGCCTTGGAGTACAGAATGAAGCAGGGCAAAGGCTAAAAGAATGGGAAAGACAAGAGATCTCTTCAAGAAAATTAGAGATATCAGGGAACATTTCATGCAAAGATGGGTTCAATAAAGGACAGAAATGGTATGGACCTAACAGAAGCAGAAGATATTAAGAAGAGGTGGCAAGAATACACAGAAGAACTATACAAAAAAGATCTTCATGACTCAGATAATCAAGATGGTGCGATCACTCACCTAGAGCCAGACATCCTGGAATGTGAAGTCAAGTGGGCCTTAGGAGGAATCACTACAAACAAAGCTAGTGGAGGTGATGGAATTCCAGTTGAGCTATTTTATCATCTTAAAAGATGATGCTGTGGAAGTGCTGCACTCAATATGCCAGCAAATTTGGAAAACTCAGCAGTGGCCACAGGACTAGAAAAGGTTAGTTTTCATTCCAACCCCAAAGAAAGGCAATGTGAAAGAATGCTCAAACTACCACACAGTTGCACTCATCTTACACGCTAGCAAAGTAATGCTCAATATTCTCCAAGCCAGGTTTCAATGATACATGAACCATGAACTTCCAGATGTTCAAGCTGGTTTTAGAAAAGGCATAGGAACCAGAGATCAAATTGCCAACATCTGCTGGATCATCGAAAAAGCAGGAGAATTCCAGAAAAACATCTATTTCTGCTTTATTGACTACGCCAAAGCCTTTGACTGTGTGGATCACAATAAACTGTGGAAAATTCTTCAATAGATGGGAACACCAGACCACGTGACCTGCCTCTTGAGAAACCTATATGCAGGTCAGGAAGCAACAGTTAGAACTGGAGATGGAACAACAGACTGGTTCCAAATAGGAAAAGGAGTATGTCAAGGCTGTATATTTTCATCCTGCTTATTTAACTTATATGCAGAGTACATCATGAGAACTCTGGGCTGGATGAACCACAGGCTGGAATCAAGATTGCTGGGAAAAATATCAGTAACCTCAGATATGCAGATGACCCCATCCTTATGGTAAAAAGTGAAGAACCGAAGAGCCTCTTGATGAAACTGAAAGAGGAGAGTGAAAGAATTGGCTTAAAGCTCAACATTCAGAAAACTAAGATCATGGCGTCCGGTCCCATCACTTCATGGCAAAGAGATGAAGAAATAGTGGAAACAGTGTCAGACTTTATTTTGGGGGGCTCCAAAAATGACTGCAGATGGTGACCGCAGCCATGAAATTAAAAGACGCTTACTCCTTGGAAGGAAAGTTATCACCATCTAGACGGCATATTAAAAAGCAGAGACATTACTGTGCCAACAAAGGTCTGTGTAGTCAAGGCTATGGTTTTTCCAGTAGTCAGGATGTGAGAGTTGGACTATAAAGAAAGCTGAGCGCCAAATAATTGATGGTTTTGAACTGCGGTGTTGGAGAAGACTCTTGAGAGTCCCTCGGACTGCAAGGAGATCCAACCAGTCCATCCTAAAGGAGATCAGTCCTGAGTATTCATTGGAAGGACTGACGCTGAAGCTGAAATTCCAATATGTTGGCCACCTGATACAAAGAGCTGACTCATCTGAAAAGACCCTGATGCTGGGAAAGATTGAAGGCAAGAGAAGAAGGGGACGACAGAGGATGAGATGGTTGGATGGCATCACCAAGTCAATGAGTTTGAGTAAACTCCAGGAGTTGTTGATGGACAGGGAGGCCTGGCGTGCTACAGTCCATGAGGTTGCAAAGAGTCAGACACGACTGAGTGACTGAACTGAATTGAACTGATTTTAATATATGCTTACTACCAGAAAAGGCCAAGGCGGGTGTTTCAAGTAAGAAAACCGTGTCTGGATTACGGGAGAGCCATCATGGACTCTACCTGGTTTATGGAACCCATCTAGTTGGGCAAGTATCCTTCTGTTAACTCTGGTTGCTTCCTGCCCTCATCCTGCCCCCTCTGTAGATTTTCCTAGACATTTCAGTCAGTGCTTTACTGTGTAAGGAAAAAACTCCACTGTAGGAAGGCAGACATGAAGATATTACCTGCTCCCCAATAGGTCGGCTCCCCGCTCCAGCTGGGACCTGTGGTAGCTGTGAGGTGACAGCATGGTGTGTTACATCAGAGCGTGAGCCAGCTCGGCGCTGCAGGGATGGACGTCTCAGAATCTGATACAGAAAATGGAAAGAGACATGTCTAATTACGTGACTCATATATATCCCTCTTCGGCCTTGACCCGAACTATTTATCCATGTTATCAAAACTGTCATTAGACAACTTCATTAGCCATTTATAGAAAAGTTTTAAAGTCATCATACATCATATACTAACATTCAGAAGAAACGTGCCCATGCGCTATATATTTTCCAAGAAAAGTATACAAAAGCATTTCTTGGAAGTTCTCCACCCCACTAAAACCCAATTTAGGAAAAAATGCTTTAATCATCTAACATTTTATAACAGGAAATTAAAATTATACATGAAGTTAAAAGGCATTTTCAAGAAGTTCAATTTTAAGACAATCATAGTTAACACTAGGGGTTCTGGATCATACTGCCTAAGCTTGGGTTCTCCTTTCCTACTTAACTCTGATTAATTAGAGCAAATTATGTTTTCTATGTCTCTATCTCACAGGTCTGTGTAAAGACTCATGAGATAATATAGATACTGTCTGCAAAACAGTACATAGCAGAAAATTCTAAGTACAGCTTTTTTTTTTTGTCTATGCCACATGGCATGTAGGATCTTAGTTCTCCAACCAGAGATCAAACCTGGGTCCCTTATCTTAACCGCTGAATTGCCAGGGGAAGTCCTGAAAATTGTATTATTTAGGATTACTGCAGTTCTTCACATTTTTAAACCTGTAAAAACATCAGCACAGCTTTCACACTGGTGCTCTATTTTCTTGCTTCAAAGTTTAACTAAAATGTTGCTTTTCTCTTCTTCAATTATCAACATCCTATCTTAGTTAAGAAAATGGGGGACTCTCTCTCTACCATAACCTCCTCGTATTCTTGGTCCTCCTGATTGTCATCTTCATTTTCATCATCTTCCTCGTCTGGCTCTGGCAAGTCCTCATCGTCATCTAGCTCAGCTAACAGAGTGCTGGCACGGCAGCTATCAAGGAAATCTAGAAAACAAAACCAACAATCTTCCTCTTAACACAAGTAACAAAGCATACCAGAGAACCTCTGTGACTCTGTTTTATAATACACAGGTAAAATTCAAAAGTTCAGGTATAAAGGCCGCATTTAGTGATGCCACTCTTCCACCACCACACACAAGGGTGAGTAACAGCAGTAAATAGTCCCAAGCATGGCAGAAAACACCGTGGGATAAAGGATGGAATAAACTAAATCTGTATTCACTAAATCTTTCTTTAAAAAGGTCAACAATATGGGGTATTTTAAATATATAAAAGCAGCCCTATCACATTCTCTGTATAAATCAGTGGAAACACAATGGTGGAAAGAGAACACTTTGGAATCATTAGCTGTCTCAACACGCATCTGTTTGAGTGCCTACTATGTGCCAAGATTGCATTAGGCACTAGGTATAGACTGTGAAAAAAGCTGAGTGCCGAAGAATTGATGCTTTTGAACTGTAGTGTTGGAGAAGACTCTTGAGAGTCCCTTAGACTGCAAGGAGATCCAACCAGTCAATCCTAAAGGAGATCAGTCCTGGGTGTTCATTGGAGGGACTGATGCTGAAGCTGCAACTCCAGTATTTTGGCCACCTCATGGGAAGAGGTGACTCACTGGAAAAGACCCTGATGCTGGGAGGGATTGGGAGCAGGAGGAGAAGGAGACAACAGAGGATGAGATGGCTGGATGGCATCACCGACTCGATGGACATGAGTCTGAACGAACTCCAGGAGTCGGTGATGGACAGGGAGGCCTGGCGTGCTGTGATTCATGGGGTCGCAAAGAGTTGGACACGACTGAGCGACTGAACTAAACTGAACTGATACATCGCTGTAAACAAGACAGACATGGTATGAGCCCCCATAGAGCTTACAGGGGAGACAGACATTTAAAAAGTAAACAAATGAATACATACACTGTGAAAGGGAAAATAACAGAATTTAAGTTGATCAGAGAGAACTGAATTTATCTATGTGACTGGAGAGACTGCTTAATGATAATGAGTACTTAAAGATAATGCCTATTTTATGGAATGATGTAGGTACAGCTTTATATATCATCCAAATTATCTAGCACATAAAAAATAAACTTTAATCCCTTTTGTCTCCCTCCTTGTTAGGCTCTCTCCCCTCCATCCTTCAGTGAAGATTAGGTCAAATTTACACTGCCCTACATAATGAACATGTTGAGAAGCTGTTCTCCACAGGAACAGAAAATAAAAAGAGGAATAATGGGACTAAAACAGGAGTTTTTTATTGGATCTGGAATTAAAAAAAAAAATTCTATGGATAAGAAGGCAGTATATACATTACAAAAGAATATCCAAAAAACAATTTATTATTATTTAGTAGGAACTTGCATTTACAGGTTTCTGAACCAAATACAATTTTTTATGTCTAATAATTATACAAGACTAAAAATTCAATGCCTTTTACTATGACTTGCCATTGCTTATAAGACACATACTGATTTCAGAATATTCACAGCTAAATTGGCAACATTTTTTCCTTAATGACATAAAATAATCTTATAATTTACAACATCTTAAATTTGATGAAATATATTACCCCTAACCCTTTGGCTCAGCAGTAAAAGAACCCGCCTGCAATGCAGGAGACACGGGTTCAACTCTTGGGTCAGAAAGATCCCTTGGGGAAGGAACTGGCACCCAACTCTAGTATTCTAGGCTAGGAGTTCCCATGAACAGAGGAGCTTGGCAGACTATGGTCCATGGAGGTGGCGCAAGAGTCAGACACAACTCAGTGACTAAACAACAAACATGTCAAGTGCCATCCTGCATTTCAGGTAATGGTCCTCATGAATATGAGGTGGCAGGTACACAAAATAAACTCCACTTTTAGGTTTATTTCTTAAAGGAAAAGATATGTACGTATATAAATTCCAGTTTTCATCTGTTAGAGTTCACTGAAGTCAGTGGTTTTACTCATCTTCCCTTTTTCATCTTAGTATATTATATAAGGCTTCCCTGGTGGCTCAGATGGTAAAGAATCTGCCTGCAATGTAGGAGACATGAGTTTGATCCCTGGGTTGGGATGATCCCCTGAAGAAGGGAATGGCTACCGACTCCAGTATTCTTGTCTAGAGAATGTCATGGACAGAGGAGCCTGGTGGGCTACAGTCCATAGCGTTGCAAAGAGGTGAACACAACTAAGCGACTAACATTTTCACTTCACAAGGATAATATATATATTTTAAAAAGCACACATTTGATTATATCACACAACCAAATCATGTCCCTCAAAACATAACACAGTGAACATTTGCATATATAGAAATTATTTTATAATGCAGATGTGACTCTGATCCTTCATACAACAGCACTGTCGAAGAGTCCTCCAGTTTTAGAAATGCAGAAAAGGAGATTTTAATCACCAAAGAATAATTTTTAAAAGGCAGTCAGTAGCCCTGACTCCTCAATATTCTTTCCCATTAATACACCTACAACTTTCTTAACCTTCACATGATTTATTAACAGAACTAAAGCTTAAAGTTAACATAGTAATAGGGAGAAGCAGAAGGCCTCCATGAGGAAAACCAAAGTAGAAATGCTTATTTGGTGAATTTACGATACTTTGGTGTAACTATCATCATCATTTTGCTACATACTTATTTAACATATAAAGTAGAAACAGAAACATAATGCTTTTCCTAAAATCATAGATCATCAGATCCAGTTGGTAGCTTGGAATACGAGAGACCACATTCTTGAAAAAATGAAAACATATTAAAATGATGCACACACAAGATAGTACTTAAAATATATCTTCATATAAACTTTTTATATTTGAAATTAACAAAAGTAATTTTGAAAAAAGAACAGGTGATCAAGGATTGTGATAAAGGGTATTCTGAAACAATAATGACTGGAGTACAACCTTTTTGGAAGGAAATTCAACAACTACTCCTTTAGGAATTTACCCTAAGAAAGATACACAAAAATATAAAGGTTGCTCACTCATAACAATGCTGACGGTAATGAAAAACTGTAACTTAAATATCAATCAATATTAAATAACGATCATACAGTCAAACAGAGGAATATCTGGCAGCCACTCTATGTTGTAGAAACTCACTGAACTATATTAAAACATTTTTACAGTGTACTCAGTGAAAAGAGCTGTCCAGAAAGGACAGACTGAATTCGTTTTTTCTTTAAGAACAGATACATCAAATGATATGTATCAAATGACAACAATGGTAGGGACTAGATGATTTTTACTTGCTTCAATATTTCCCTTCTATAAAAATTTTTACTGTTCTAATATGATTAGAAACATTTTAATTTAATCACTGACTACATACCACAGTTACATTCAATAATGTAACTATAAAAACCTTCTAAGCAAGAACTAATTCATCTGAATATTTCAAATGTTACCTAAAAAAAGAATAATTTCCAGAAGACTTTGATAACTGTTGTGATACGGTGGTTTATAATAAGGGAAATCTGGTCATCTCTGTTCTATATACTGAGTTTTCTTAAACTCTTGCTATTTCCTGAGATAAGAGCAATAGAGGTGTCATTTGTTATTTATAACTGGAGTTGTTTTAATGAGGAGACTTTCAGAAAGCCCTGAGGTAATCTAAGGATGGGGCTGGTTGTTAGTGGAACCAACCACAATCAGAACTAGAACTTTCATCTCGCCCCTTAGACCTCTGGGGAGAGGAGCTGGAGACTCGTGGCCATACCGCCAATGGCCAGTAATTTAATCATTGGTGCCTAAATCATGAAGTCTCCAAAAAATAAAAGCCCTGAAAGGCTGGGGGTTCAGAAAGCCTCCAGGTTGGTAGACATGAACAAAATGACAGGCCAGGATGGCTCCTACACTCTAAGGGGATGGAAGGTCCTGTGCTTGGGACCTCCCGGACTTTACCCTGTGCATCTCTTCCATCTGCCTGTTCCTGAGTTATATATTCTTCTCCTCTTCTTTTCTTGGCTGGATCAAGCATCTTATGGGATCTTGTTCTCAATCAATGGATCAAACCCTGGCCTCCTGGCAGTGGTAGCATAGAGTCCTAACCACTGGACTACCAGAGTATCCCCTATATATCCTTTTTATAAAAAATTAGTAACCCAGTACATAAATGTTTTCCTGAGCCCTGTGAGCCACTCCAGCAAATTAATCTAACCCAAAGAGGGGGTTGTGGAAACTTCCAGTTTATAGCCAGACAGTGACTAAAGGGGCAAAGGTGAGGGGTGGGCAGTGTTGGAGGTCTGAGACTTTAATCTGTGGGATCTGATACTATCTCCAGGTAGGCAGGTAGTGTCAGAATTGTGGGAAAACTTTACACACACTTGGTGGTCAGAGGTGCAGAAGTGAAGTTGTCTGTGAGCAGGGTACTGTAAGTAGACGAGACACACAGGAGTATTTTTCCTCTTATATTACAATGTACAAAGAATTATCAATTTACAAAGCTTATTAATCTATCACATTTCTTTTCTTATAAAGATGTCAAATTATTACGGTTCTTCTAATAAAACTTCACTAGGGACAAAAAGCAAAGAAAAGGATGACACATAGAAGTTCCCAGACGTCTATTTACAACCAGGTAACTTAACAGTTCTTCATATCACTTTGAGTTTTTTCATCACATATAAAGCTGCCATATTTATAAGAGAGAATAATCCTTTTCTAATCGAAAATTTAAAACACCCAGGAGAAAAATGTGATAAAAACATCACCACATAAATATCTAACTATTTTATACTGTAACTTACCATATAAGGAATATTCTGCTTCCTGACCTGTGTCACTCTCACTGGAGGTTGATGTGAGGCTGGTGGTTAAAGTATTACTTAAAGACTGACCAACTGATAAAACTGTTGTTGCTGTAGCTACATTGCTGCTGCTAGTAACACTGGATGTTGACATAGTCACTGTCGATGTAGTACCAGGTGTGGTCAAATTAGGGAAACTCTGAGCACCCATAAGAGGAGAAGCTAAGGATAAAAATGAAGCAAATTAGTACAGAAAAGGGAGGATTGTGTAAACCTTAGAAAAACTACGTTGTATATTTAGAAAAAAGAATGCAGTCATGAAACACTGATTATTAAAAGTCTGAAAAG
Organism: Ovis aries; assembly: GCF_016772045.2. Taxonomy (NCBI): domain Eukaryota; kingdom Metazoa; phylum Chordata; class Mammalia; order Artiodactyla; family Bovidae; genus Ovis; species Ovis aries. The sequence continues at coordinate 39,503,494 of NC_056071.1, forward strand.
CAACAACTTTGGGAACCCAACTGAAATCCAACTAGAAATTCTTGTTTTTATAGTATTATTATCTTTTAGAAAGTTAAGCCTAGCTTTTAAAATAAGTGAAAACAGGCACTGAAATTACTCCCAATGGAATTTTCCAAGGGAATTACTTTGACCCATTGGTAGCTTTAATTAGAATTAAAAACTTTCATCAGCTAGTATCAATTCAGGACCTAAGTAAAAGTTATGCCACTATTATGCTCTGATTTCGGCTGACTCTGATGATAGTTAATAGCCATCTATTTCCTCTTGTAATTAACAATCAGAGGAGTGAAAAACAGAAAGTTTTATTTTATTCTTCAGAATTAGAATAAGAGGTTCTTTATCAGGTCCTGATCAGAATTCTTAAAATGTCACAATTCTACAGAACTTAACCTTATATTCCTGAAGGGCTAAACGTGACACAGTTGTATATAACAGGGTTTAATGATCTGGTAAAAGACTAGAGCCAGAATCCACTAAACAAATCCTACTTTGCATCCCTCAGAGTGGAAAAAGCATTGGGTTCTATAAGGAAAAGCTCACTTACTTGCTGTGCTCATCACATTCCTCCCCAAAGTATTAGTGTTGTTATCACTGCTGCTTCGGCTTAGATTCATGTTGTTGGTGGCATTAGTCCGTGCTATGTTTGCCACTCTCCTTACAAAACTCTCCAAGCTAGACGTCTCTCTTGAGGACAGGTTAGGTACACTCGCACTAGAGCTCATAGGGGCCCCAGCAGCCAACAGAGAACTCACTGACAGTCTGTTACTCGCTGAAGAGCTAAGGGGCCGTTGCGAAGCTGCTTCTTTATTAGTTAACTCAGATACTGAACTAACATCAGGAGAACTAACACTAACAATTCCCATGGATATTGCACTAGACTCCCCAGGAGTACGAGCAGAACTATCAGGGCCTAGCTTTCTTTCAGCATTTTCACTTCCCGTTTCCGCTGTTAAGGTGCTGGTACTTGCACTGGAAGATGACCCTACTTCTGTTTGAGGGACGTTTTCAGCAGATGAAAGAACAACAATTGGTTCATGGACATCAGCTCCTGAAACTATACTGTGTTCCATTACAATTTCTGATCTCCGTTCCGTTTTGGTCGAACCCAAGCTGATGTCGCTGCTACTGGCCACGCTACACACAGAACTGCTGCTTCCTTTTCTACTTGAGGAGCCTGCAGCAGCAGATGTCTTGTCTGGACAGTTGTTTTTCACCAAGCTGCTCCATGATTGCGTTGTGCCTGAAACAGTGGATGAAACAGGTTTGGGTGATGCCACTGTATCAGGGTCGTACCCTGGTGCAAGCTTGAGGTCAAATTTTCCTTCTGCGCCCATACGGTAAGAGTTTGAGCCACCAGCATCCCAGGTGACATCAATCCAGCCTGGAAAGGGACAGGAGTTTGTGAGACCCAGCAGAAAGCAGATAGGAGCGTGTCAGACAGTAGCTCCACAATATGGGATCAGCTTTTCATCAGCGCTGTACTTCTCTGAATTTCTAGTCATCTAAGGTCTGCCAACTAAAATTGAATCCTTCTGTTTCTCTTATTTCTGAACTGTTTGTTAATATTTAAAAACAACATAAGGGTCACGTTTATAACTACTGGAGTATCTTTCAAGGGGAAGAACTGTTAAAAATTGTAAAAAAGACGGATAAAAATGGTAAACTATTGCAACTTCAGCAAGTATACATGAAATCTAAGTAAAAGCTTTTTTAGTTGCTAAATACGATCATGCGGTCAAATGTTTTTAGAAAAAGTGCTGGCTTAACCATTAATTCTAAGTTTGGGCTAAATCCTATAATTGACGGACAAAATATTCATTTATCACTGTAGAAATTCTAGGCCACTAGCTCAAATAACACTAAGTTAGCATTTCGGTTGTGTTCTCAAAGTTCAGTGGTTACTTGGTTCTCTTATGATTAAAATTAATAAATTTGAATAAGCGCAAAATTCTAAAACCAAAATTTTAAAAGTATGCTAAGCTCTTTTATTAGATAGAACCTATATGATAAAGCTAACAACATGAAAAGAACTAGTGAGCATAATATTAAATCTATATTTACTTATACTTGGGAAAAAATACTTCTTTTTTAAAAATGGTGACTAACTTCCAAAAACAAAATAAATTGCCTATTAGAAATAAAATTAGTATAAATTTTACAATCTCATTTTAGTGTTATAAGCTAACTACTTCAGGAAAAAAAAAAGCACATAAAAATAGTCTTTAAAAACTTTAAAAGTACTTTACACACACACACACACACACTCTCATGCATACATGCATACACACATACACACATGCCAAGTTCATACATGTTTACAATGAAACTCAGAGGGGTTTAAGTAATATTAAATTACCTGTGGGGATTATCTGCATACAAGTTGTTTGAGAGGAAACTGACTGCCCCAAATCTACATAATCTAGTTTAGATGAGATTTCAATTGCCTCAATTAATTCTGTATGCTGAATTAACCTCTGAAGAATCAACTTTTAACTATCTCTTCTGCAACATGGAAAAGTGTGAGAAAAGGAAAAGTTCAAAAGCATACCCCAATCCCAAATAAAAATTACATTTGTATTGCAGTAACTGGTCCCAAAATATACTGATGACTTATTTCATAGCACATGTCAAAATCTGTAACTGTATGTTTTATCTGTTTTACCAGAAAGCATGGGATTGTACTTTTTTGTTGACCACTGCATATCTGAAGTCTAATAGAGTACCTTTACATAATAGGCACTCATATTTGTGTGATTAATTAAAAAATGGATATTCCTACCAACACAAATGTTCTGTAGAAAGGGAAGAGATTTGACACAGCGTAGAAAAGTAACTAATAAATGTAAACCATTCAGTTATACTTCAGAATGTGTTTAAACTGATCACTGACAGGAACTCAGAAAGGGTACATATCCAAAAGTGGATATTTACAAAACTCTGAAGTCCTCTTTAGATAAAAAGAGTCAGTAACAACTAGCCATTAATAAAAATGGTTAGCTTAAGTATTTGAAAGCTAAGAACTCTCTATGACGTAATGGTTTTAAGGTATGGCTTTTCTACATGTCAGATCAGCAAAAATAAGCCTTTCTTATATGCTAAATTCTGAAATTAAGATTCCAATTTTCCTATGCAGTTGCTTCACTTGACTCCAAACGAAGAAAAACACACAGTGCTTATATATCCCTAACTGGCTCACACATTTAAAAGTCAAACATTTTAGGGTAAATAGACTATTAACTAAGTATTATTAAGATGTGCAAAAACAACAACACTGGAAATTTCTGAATTGAACTATTATTATTCAAGTATTATTTTTTTTTATTAATTTTGGCAGCTGCATACATGCTCATTCACTATAAACCTGCTATGATGATAATCTGAAATTAGGGTACAACTAAACAGAAATGCATTTCATAACATAATTTCAGGGACAGAATTTTAAACATAGTAAAAAGCAAAAAGAGTTTAAGTAAACAGATGCTTTTATCACATAGTTAAGATATCAAATGTTAGTCATTCTCTTAAGCATCGTCACTTTTATTATCTCTTTCAATATTCGGTGTAAATTGACAATATGAACATTTTACTTTTTTAAATGGTAGGCAAAATTCATAAGAACCGCTACTGGTTAGGCAAATTATCCACTAATAAATGAGTATTTTAGGTTATAAGTAAAAAATCTAGCCACTATAGTTGCTTCTGGGAGTTAATAGCATAAAGTGGGTATGAACTTCCTTAAAATCTACAGAATCAAAAGTTAAAATGAACTGGATTTTTAAAAATATTGCTTATGGAAGAGAAAAACTGGTAGACTGAGAAACCTTTTCAAATATAATTACTAATAAATGAAAATGCTACAATTTTTGTTCTGTCCTTTACTGAAAAATGTTTAACTTAAAAACACTAATGTTTTTTCTTCTATATGACTTATAATTGAACAAAAAATTTTTGCCTGATTCTTGTGAGGCTAACAAGATAAAAGCATAAGAAATTAAGATCAGTGGAAACTTATGAATAATAAACTAAAAAAAGACACAAAAGGAACAGAGAAATATGTCTGTTAGGGTGTACACCTTATACCAACTTATTCATAAAAATTACTCCAAATTATTAGCAGTAAGTTTTGAGTGAAAACCTAAGAATTAAAAACTTTTCCAGTATCTAAGTAAATGATTTTTCCATTTTAACATAAAACCAATAGATGGGTTCTTCTTATTATTCCTGGAACATTTATTCAATTTATAAACTACCTCAAAATAACAAAAGAAAAATACTTTGTGATGTAAATACTCATTTCCGCACTACAGACGCTGAGCACCTGCTCACCGTTATGCAGCTCTCCTGTGACCGTGCCTTCTCCCTGTGGGCTGCCATCCTGATCACGCCATTTCCAATCAAGGCCTCTGATCACACGAGCCCCAGGAACCATGTACTTCAGTACCTGGGAGCGAACTAGACGTCGCTGTCGTCTAAGATTAGCTTCTGCTTCCTTAGCTGCTTTTCCTATAACGTAGAAATTAGAGAAATACAGTCAAAGTCACCTTCTAGAATTGTTTCAGTAAGTTAGAAAAACCTACTGTTCTCTCTTTACCTAGCTGATCTTCACATACTCCATTTACAGTTCCATAAAGTTCAAATCCAGACAGTGAGAGATAGTGGGTCTGTCCACTCGCATTCTTTCCCATCTGTTTAATTCTCACATGTCGCCACCCTTGTTTCTCATCCTTCGGTGGATCAAGAGGCCAGGTGGCTGTTGACCTGTGAATGTTAGGGAAAATATTTTAAATATATGAAAAAGATGCTTAAGGTAGCAAAGATCTTTTTTACATAATAGAAAATTATGCGAAAAATAAAGCAACGTTCATGTTCAGTCAACAGTTTGTACACAAAATTCAAGAAATCAAAGAAAAACAGCAGTTAAGAAAATGAAAAATGAAATGTTAAATGTATATGATTAATTTGACTCATAACGCTAAAAGATTTATAATTAATAAAATCCAAAGAAATAAGAAATTTTATGAGTAACAAATGTCTTTACGATAAAAAAGATAATTATTTGCAAAATTTTAAATGAGATATTAAAACAGCAACTTTAAAGCTTGAAAATATTACCTATTAATCATGTTAAGAAGCTCCCTCCATACATCAAATACAAAAAATAATTTAATCTACACTCTATCTACTCCTCAAAATGTGCCACAATATACAGTTAAACAGTATCAGGACTAAATGTTTTAGAAACATAATGCTGACTTTCTGCCTGTAAAAAAAATACATATGATCAATAATATAAAATTTAGGAAAACAGATACATAAAATAAGAAAAATCAATAGTCACTGTTAATTTCTCAAACATTCACATACACTGTGTGAATAAATGGATAATTTAGTTAAGAAGTTCATTCTTTTTTTTTTTGCTTTTATCAGTGTGCTATATACACATATATATAACTATGTATCAACTTCTTTTTAAATAAGTTCAGCTTCTACTAAAGTTTAAAGAATTTGATGGCTTTCATAAAGTCACTTTTCAAAGTTTTAACACCTAAATTACAGTACCAAGAGGTATTTTTACCAAGAAAATCTTGTTTCAGTATCTCATAAAATAGAGAGCTCTAAAAGGATACAGTTATAAAAATAAACAAAGCTCTTTACTGAGTTTTCCAATTTACAAAGACTCCTCAACTAACCCTGGTTCATTGAGACTGCAGTCATCAACATGGGTATACAAAGAAGTCCAGTTCTGTCCATCTTTGGATACCTGGAAAACCCAATTTCTCAGTGCAGACCTTCCATAACCACGAGCATGACGAAGTGTATATGCTGATGGTATCACCCAGAGACCCAGATCTATGGCAAACCAGGCATTCTTATCATCATTGCTATGACAATTTAAAGCCGAATTGTCACGACTCAATATGTCTTCTAAGCGGCCATAAGGTAGATTTCGTCCTTCTGATGATGTTACTACTACAAGTCCATAAGCAGCTGGATTAACCCATTCATATGCAGTTCTACATAAAAACAAAGAAAATACTCTTACACAGTGTTAACAGTTACCACTTTTAAAATAACTGCATTTGTTCAGACTACCTTTTTTCCACATAAAATTATATTAAGAAAAATTCTATATTTAATAATTTAAGCAACTTTTCTTCATAAAAAGAAAAATTTGGATGGTCTTAAATTTAACCTAAAAGATGAAATTCCTAGAATGACAGAATATTCAGAATGGTTTCTACTACCTAGATTTCTTTTCCAGGTGAATTATTTTCAATCTACATTAAACAGAGTGACTTACTTGGCATTTGTTCCAATCCAGTAAATGATTCCATTTTCATCAAAATCATGCTGGTGCCGAAATATAAAATTTTGGCCTTCTCTTAATTTTCGAACAAAAACAAATGAAGATCGGTCAAAATCGTACCACTGCTTTGCTACCTAACCAAAGAAAATATGGAAGACACCTTAATGATGATATTTTGAAGTTCACTGCCCACTTTGTTCCTAACCCTTTAATGTGATTTTTTAAAATAATCAATATTCATTAAAAAATATTTTAAAAAGAAAAAGAACTAGAAAATTCCCTAACCGTAGCACCCCACTATTAATATCAGAGTATTTCTTTAGTCTATTATTTCAACAGAAAGAGTAAAAGAAAGTCTCAATCATACAAAACCATTTTTCTCTTATCAGTCTGTATATTATGATAGCCAAATAATAGTCAAACTAATTGAAATAATTACCAAATTGATATTCCTTTACTTATTAGCATTAAGTTTTTGCTCACTGTTTTAGTAGTACAAATAACTATAATAGACATCTTTATGAAGAAACCATTCATAGTCTAAACTAAAATGGAATTCCCAAACCACTTTTCTAAAGGGCTAAACCACAGCAAAAAAAGCTTATTTCACACCATGTCCTTGCTAGAAACTCACCATTTTTAAGAGATACTGTTCCAGAGATTCAACTGTGGCTAAGGGTTCCATCTTCAACATTCTGCCAGTCCTGTCTATTAAGGCAGTTTCACCAGGTGCACGTTCCAACCGAAATCTTAATCTTCTTGTAAGTATCTACACAGAAATGATTAAAATGCTTCAGGGAACACTGTGCTTTTATCTTAACATTTTGAAAATGAGAAATGTTAGATAACACAGCAACTGAGATGAATAAAGTATAACCATAAAGGAAGTATCAGTATCTGTTTCCTACAAAATGTTTTAAAGAAGTTCACTGAATAAGTAATATTTTCAAGAAACAAACAAACTACTGATCTCTAAACAACTTCAAACATACATGGTTTAAATAAAATTATTATAAATCACTTAACAGATTAACAGAAATATTACAGCCTTAACTGATAACTTGCAATTTTCCAAGTAAGTTATAAAAAGCAGCTAATTAACTTATGCTATTAAAGTGAAAATATATTAAATAATCTATGGCTAATAAACTAAAAGAATACAAGGCATTTTAATAGCTTCCAATCCAATGTTTCAGTAAATAAAACAAGTATGTGCTTCATTTCTGTATAAATTTTAACTAATTTCTATAGCCACAGAATTAAACATTTATATGTACATTTAAGGAGTATTTTAGACTACAAAATTAACAGAGGGCACATCCCTAGCTTTCCTGTCTTTGTATCGTGCACAGTCTCCTGAAATGATACACATACAATAAAACATGTTGGTGCTCCTATGACTGTATAAGCTGGGAGATCTCCAGTCTTTGAGACTATTTCTATCTCATTCACCTATCAAAGATAAAACCTTTAAAATAATAGACAAAAATCCCCTTGTTCCTCTATAATGTTCTGTTTGAAGTAGAGCAAAAAGTAGACCTCTACAACTTATTTAATATATGTACCATGTCAGATATAGTAACAATACTATAACTCTCTGAACAATTTCTAGTCTGGAAATCTAGTGCCTTTGGTAACACTAATGGGTTCTTGAGGGAATGCTAAGTTTTTTGTATTGAGTAGGCATTGTTAGTGCAAATATAGTTTTTTAGTCACTTATTAAAGGCTGTATTTAAAAGAAACTATTTGATGCAGAGAAATGCAGAAAAGGTCAAACAAAAGCAAGACTCAAGCCCAAATAATCTGTAAGTAAATACTAAAGTAACCTACAGAAAAGGTAAAGATCTGTTTTGGGATATTAGCAGTAAGAATATTTATTTGTTCATATTGGGACACTAGATGCTAACATAAGGATAATTTAATGAATTAATAAGAAAGACAACCAAATAATATTTAGGAAGAAAATAGGCTTTTTATGAAACCATGTGATAATGGCAGATTTCCAAAAGAATCAACAGAAACAGCTAAGGAAGGCCATCTCTACTTAATGACATACAGAAAACAAGAAAAAAAAATCGTGCCAGAAACATTTTCACATTTTCTTACACACTGAGTTCCACACAGAGATGAAGGGACTTAATTCATAAACAGATGGGACTTAACTCTAAAACAATAGGATTTTCTGTTTTGCTTTCCAACTGAGAGTGTCACTTTCCGCTTATGATCTATTAAATATGATTTACTACTAAAAATAAACATTGAAATACTAATACATTCAAGAGTCATTAAAAAGAACAATCAAAAGGCACTGAGCGTTGAAGAATTTAACTATTAAACAATCATTAAACAATGATTTGTCACAATGTTTAAACAATCACAATCTTTTTTTAATAAAATAAAACATATTTTTTATTTTGTTTTTTTAAGAAAAGTAAGACTGCTTCTAAATGTATTTAGCAATAACAGCAATTGCATTTTCATGGTTACCTGGAGGTTGTAAGTGGATCCTGGTGTATCATACAAATGGAGAGGTAGACGTTCAATAGACTCTAGCACAGCTATTAACTTTCGGATTAATGCAACAGCTGGTCGGCTAGGAAAACAATCAATTGTTAAGAACTCCCACATAAGTTCAAACTAAACCTCATACAGGATCTGCAATCGCCAACCTCATACAGACTCCTACTTTCTGTATTAATGCAAAGTGAAGTCTAGTTTTGCATTAGACTATAACTGAGTAAGCAAAGATAATCTCATAACTCAATTTCTTTACTTACTAAAATATTTCACTTTTCATATGAAACTTTCACAACTGCATTCAAAGTAATGCATAATTTAACGTGTATTTTATTTTTTAAAGTTTAAAAAATTTCATTATATAATATTTGATACATATAACAGAATATATAAAGCAGTGAAGTTTGGAAAATGATGGTATTGTTAGCAAGGCAACACTGGTAAAATATTTCTGGCAAATAACATGACAAGTTATATCAAGAAGTTTTAAAAAATCATCAACTCACTAAAACTATTTAAAGCAATTTATATAAAAAAACATTTCCACCAAGACAAGTATATTTCAGTATTAGCAATAATTTGCAAAGAGTTAATATGTTTAATAGACTAATGTTTCAATAAATGATTATATATACATATAATACACACTCATTTAAAATGGTTTTTAAAATTAATAGAATTGAATTTCACTTATTATTTTAAAAATTCAATCACATTCAAAAGTAAGTTAAATCACAGAATGAACCTTTATCAACTTACAACCCAGCTCAAGTTACCTATTAATGGCCAATGGATTTCTAGCTATATCCCCAATCATTTCTCCCCTTTCCATGTATTTTGAAGAAAATGTCAAAGCATTTCACCCAGAAATACTCTTGAGTATGTACCTCTACAGAAGTTTTAAAAAATAAAATCATAGCATCACCACACCTAAAAGGAATGAGTACTTCCTACTTAATATCATCAAATATATAATCAGTGTTTAGATGTCTGGTTGTATCTTAAAGATTATCTAATTTAAATAAGTGGTCAGCTGCATTCACAGCAGACATGGATTTTTTTCTTTTATTCCATTAGATTAAAAAATACTTTTTAAAAATCTTTCTTTTTATGTATTTATAAGCTACTCTTGTACTGAATAAAAAAGTACCTACTTTGTATATGAACACTATAATAGACTATTTCAAAGGAAACCTATCAACTTACAAACACTTTAAACATGAAATTAGAAGAAATTTGGGGACTTACCTTTCGTCATCTTCATTTTCACTAAAGGCTGTTTTAAAAACATTTATTCTTTCTACCAGTTGACTACAATCTTGTTTCATATCTAAATCCATGCTCTTTAAAAAAAAAAAAGTTTTATGGCTGATATTGAAATTAATAAAAAAATACCAAAGATGAATACTAATATACATTACAAAATTATCAATACAATCTAAGGAAAATCATTATTGTCTTTCAATTAAAATTTTTTATTATATGACCAGTTGCTACTGCTGCTAAGTCGCTTCAGTCATGTCCAACTCTGTGCGACCCCATAGACAGCAGCCCACCAGGCTCCCCTATCCCTGGGATTCTCCAGGCAAGAACCCTGGAGTGGGTTGCCATTTCCTTCTCCAATATCTTCAATGTTATAATGGACAGCAATTACATTCCTTTCCTCAAAGTGTATACAAGCTACTTTCAGATTATTTATGAACATTTTAATTGTACTATTTACATTAATTAGTATTAGAAAAAATATGACTGGTATATAAAAAAAATGATTTCATAGACATTATTAAGTCACGTAAAGTGATGATACATCAAGATAATTTTAATAAAGGAAAAAAATAATCACAATAAAGAGATTAACACAGACTAAACTGAAGGGAATATAAGGCTACTGATAAATATTGATACCTATCAAATATTCACATGAACTTCCTAAATTGTCATTGCTCATAACTTAATCTTATCCAAATATTTTAGGTATTTAAAAAGGCCTACAGACTAACTCTGTTTTACAAAAGTTATGAGGAAATCAGAGCAGGGAATAATGTTAAAGTGTTTTTTACAAACAAATCTTGAATAAATTATAATCAGGTAACTAAAAAAAATCTAAACTCAATTGTTTAATTCAACTGGCTCAAACTACTGATAAAACTTAATGGCTGGAGAAATTATAGATGTTAACGTTTACTACAGTTTTTAATACTCTTTGACAAAATAAAGTAAACCTTGCTCTGTCAAAAGTGTAGCTACAAATAATTTTCTAATTATACACTTGATTCTGTACTACTTACATTGTTTAAAACAGTAAGAAGCGCTTGCACCAAGCCACTACTGCACATCTCATATGGCGAAATTGTGTTTTCATCCTTCAAAAGTACAATCAGATTTTCTAAAGCTGTCTTCATTAAATCTCTCCAAGTGTTCTCACTCTCAATACACTGAAAGAAAAAAGAAATTTTAAATAAGGATGATGATAAAAAACCAACAGGTCTTAATATACTTAATTTATCAGAACATCAATTACCATGAAATTAGACATTAAACAAGATTAAGAAATTCAAATTATTAATGCAAATTTTCTCTACCACACTTGGCAACCTTGTTTGTAAAGGGCTGATTATAAATATCTCAGGCTTCACAGGCCACGTATCTTGGTCACACCTGTTTAACTCTGTCATTGCAGCCCCTATAGCAGTTACAGACAACGGGAAATAAATGAGTGTGGCTGTGTGCAATAAAACTACTACAGAACAACAATTTTACACATTCATATAATTTTCAGAAATCATGAAATATTGTTCTCATTTTTGGTATGTGTTCAACCATTTAGAAACAAAACCATACAAAATTTAACCCATGGGTGATAATTTGCTGACTCCCTAATCAATATCCGGAATAGTAAGGATAAAGAAGAAAAATTAAGATCACTGCATGTCATAAAATCTACAGGCTAACATACCTGTCTATTTGTATGAAGTTCCCAAGATGACTCTAACTGAGTTGCTATGTTTCTGAGTGTTACCACTACTCCACGAGGCATGCTTTCAACAGCTTTAAAGTGGTCGTCATATAAATCTCGAGCCATAGTTCGTACCTACCAAAATAAAAATAGTAAATGTGAACTTTTACTACAATTAATAATTTTACCAAATCTTCCTTTTAAATATATAACCTTTAAAGTTAAGATGTTTGGCCAGTTTCAAGATGCAAAAATGTTACTACTTCTATGCATGTACATCAGAAAGATTTAACGGTTAAAAAACCACTCTAGCAGATTTTAGACAAAGAACATATAGTTTTAATTTTTGGTTATTCAAACTTTATGTTCATATACTAAATAGATGCTTATTTCATTTAAATAAAATTAAAGCTATAAAAGGTAACTTGGCTCTTTTTTAACAATCTGTTTGATAGTGAACCAATAAGAAAATACAAATAAGCAAAAATAAAGGAGAGAAAAAAGAAAAGAAAATTAAGCTATCTATAATTCCATCAACTGAAGTTGAACCTTTTAACATTCCAGGGTATATTTTAACTTGATATGTCTTTCTTCTATTTACATTATATTATTCACACAAAATATGATGCTCATATATTTATATATTACATCAAGAGCAAGAATGACTACTGCCATTTTGGGCACTAATTAGCTCTCATTTAAATTAAAGTAATATTATTTGAGAGAGGAACCCACACATGTCCAAGGCTTGGGTCTGATGAAATTTTGTACATAACGCTGTTTTTATGATTTATTACAATTTCATTTATATCACAAACTAACCTAGCATAGCTGTAATGTTAATAGAAAAAATTTTGCTCTCTACAAGAAATAATAATAAGTTACTATTCTATTTTAGTATGCCTCTCAGAATTAAAAGGTAAGTAAGTTCTGAATATCGGGCAACAGTGAAGAAACTATTCCTTTATAAACAGTATTAAGAAATAAAAACAGGTTAAAACTGTGTATACAAAATTATTTTTTATATTTTATCTATTACTTTATAATAAAATTATTTTTACCTAAAGTTAGTGTATTTTGACACATACAGCTTTCATGCACACAAGAATAACCACATGATCACTGAGTTACTACTGATTTCAAGAAACTGAATGAATAATTGTATTTTATTTAAGAAAATTAAATTAGAGGACTGAGACTATGCTCTCTTTGATTTACTTTTCTTTTGTATTATAAAGCTCATTTCCCTGTGAGTTAATCTAGATTTGGGTGGTTAATATAATTTCCTGGTGGCTCAGACAGTAAAGAATCTGCCTGCAATGCAGGAAACCCAGGTTCAATCCCTGGGTTGAGAAGATCCCATGGAGACGGGAATGGCAACACACTCCAATATTCTTGCTTGGAAAATTCCATGGACAGAGGAGCCTGGCAGGCTACAGTCCGTAAGTCGCAAAGAGTCAGACACAACTGAGCAACTAACACTTTCATATTTTATTCCAAAAAGCTCCTGAGATAGCTGAGTGGTAGTTTATAAAGAATTTAAGAGTTCAGCTTCATCATTTGAGAATTTCATACCTGTGAAATCAACTAGTCACTCAAATTTATTTGTAATCCACAAATCAATACTTGTAGCACTTTTCACAGTTATTTGTGGGCATGTGTATGCAGTGTAGCAAAAACTTAAAAAGTGTGACCACAGCCTCACAGGAACCTACACCTGTTATTTCTCCAAGAAGCAATTCACAGAAGCTTTACAGAACATAACTACCATGAAAAAAGTAAATTGTATTTAGTCCAAATTCCTTTTACCATATAATGGCTACCTTCAATTGAGATATTTCTTCCTCAAATGCCCTTAAGATATCCTGAATTAGAAGGAATCTGTAGCTTCAGAGTCTACATTTACAACTGGAAATTATTATATGCAATAAGTAATGCCTTCATAAATCATATAGTGCTTCTAGTAAAATCCCTTACTACTATTTCTATGGCCAAAGCCATACAAACACAAGTACCCTCCCATCTCAAGCACTCAAAGGCATTCTTTACATACATACTGTATGAAAAACCTATATCATTATTATATGTAAAATAAAAATGTGTCATCAGAAGATAACGAATCTAACTATGAAATTTTACTTTCTTTTTTAAAAATAAAAAAATTCAACAGCAATTGATAGGACAGATGGAAACATAATGGATTTATTTAAAAATGTATACTAAATGGACAGAATTTAAAAATTAGTAATATGAGTCAATAACACTTGCTTCTGTATCTTTTTGAGAGGTGACTTCATCTAAGATGGCCATTAAACTAAGTATCAAATTATCTGGGTCTAGATCCAGGAATTCAAACTGCTTTATCACAAAGTACTTAATCAGGATTACAAAATATAATAATGCATATTCAATCTCCATGTATCACTAAAAATACTACTATCATTAATTAAAGCATCAGTTTAAAGCTTTGATGACATTAAAAACTTAAGATGATTTTAAAATAATTTAGATTTTATTCTTTATCAATTTTATTTCTATTTTAATATTGATGTTTAGTATATATACAGAAAATAACTAAATGTACACATATTATGAAAAGTGAGATAATGAGCACTGAAAAAGGAAAACTGAAAATACATTAGACTAGGGTAGCCTATGTTATATGCCTCAGTTTCTGAACTGCCAATAATCTACCTCTAAAACCCTATGTCCGTGTAAAAGACAAAACAAATCAAATTCCACAAATTTACCTTTTGCTTAGTTTTTTCTAATTTAGATTTTAGTTTTCTTCCTCTTTTGCCAGTCCAGCCAGTCACAAATTCTGAACCTTAAAAAGAAAAAAAAAAGACATTTCACAGGATGTATTTTGTGAAATTTAACAATTTATGTGCAATTTAACATATTCATTCATTCTTATTCTGCTAAACTGACATACCTACATACTTACCCAGAGAAGTTTCTGCAGTAAATGAATGCCTGGTTCCTCTATTAGATTCAAACACAAATCCAGGTAAATCTTCTTTCAGTACTGTTGCCTGCTGGCCATCTGAGTTATGAATAGCAATTTCTCCTTCTTTCAAACATGTTAGTGACCAATTCCCTACGGTGAGTTTAGTGGGTCCCGGTGCTGAGAGTATAGGTTGACTTGAAGTAGATGGCTTTACTTGGCCTCGTGCTCTTTGTAGCTTCTCTAAGAATTCACTTCTACTTTCTATAAAGACAAAATGTTTGTTTTAAAACTTCATTCCTCTCAAATATACCATTAAAAAAAATGAAACTACCTACTGGAATATCAGTTTTATTAAAAAAAAATTCACTCAAGTTTTGTTCTTTGATATACTCTCACTGATTTGCTATTATTTAGGTTCAGGCATAAAAACAATCCTCTGGCTTTTGGGATAATATACAATTTGAGACAGCATCAAACATGTGCAATTCATTATTGCATGATGAGAGGCACCTTTACACAAAAGCATGGTGAGAGTAATCCTTGTCTCATACAACAGAAAGACATGAAATGCTTTCATGGTACAATCACTTTCTATGGTGATATTAAAGAAAGGGCCATATGATCATCAAGGATATGCTACTGCTTTGACAATGGTGGCAGAAATGAGCAGAAAAACAAATTATCAAAATTATAGAAATTAGTAAAGGGATTTTGTAGAAACAAAATATTACCTGAACTATCTGATCCACCTTCGGGACTACCACTTGAATACATGGTGGCTAGTTTTCCATCCAAGATGAATCTAAACCATCCATTACTGCCATTAGACAACTCCAAGGCTGCTGCATCGCTCCATATATACAAGCAGTCCCTTCCCCTGATGATGGACCAATCTCTCCAATGATATGGTTTACCTTGCTGCAACTCTTTAGCATCTTCCTGTGGTTCATCTTCCTGAATGTGTAAAATTATTCAATGAAATGTGGAAAATAATTTATATTTCAAATATTTGTAAGTATTTATAAAAACATGACCATGAATCAAATTTAGAATTAAAACATCCTGAATATAATATTCATCTGCCTGTAGTTTAACATGTATTATGATTCAACTAATTATCATCTTACAAGTCCGTCTTAAAAATGGTTAAGAAATTCACATGACCTAAGTTATGACATTTCTAGGTATATAGGTAAAGAAAACAAATGGATTAGCTCTAAACACAATTACCTAACTAACTATGACTTGATAAACTCACCGTATCCCTGGGCCTAAGAGATTATTTGTAAAAACATGGATATTTACACTAAATCAATGGTATCCAAACCTAGCAGTGTAAAAGAACCATCAGAGATGTGTTTTATCAGTAAACTATAAGGCCCCACCCTTAGCCAAGTGAATCAAATGTACTGGATCATTCCTATAATGATAAAAATGTTAGTTATAACACATTTAAAAAATAATAATTTGTAAACATTGTTTGACTAGCCTGGCATCCTAAAAGTTTTGATTTTGTTGATAACAATTAAATATTAAGAATATTCATCATCAACATATGATCTTGGCAAGTGTGTACATGTATGCATGTATAGGTAAAGTATTTTTAAACTTTTATAGACTTATTATACTTTAAAAAACTTGAAGGGACTTCCCTGATGGTCCAGTGGTTAAGAATCTGCCTTCCAATGCAGGGAATTTGGTTCCATCCTAGTTCCCTGATTGGGGAACTAGGATCCCCCATGGCATGGAGCAACTAAGCCCATGCCACAGCTACTGAGCCTCCATGCTACAGAGTGTGAGCACCTCAACTAAAGTACATGCACCTCAATGAAAGATCCTGCATGATGCAACGAAGAGCCAGTGTGCCATAATGAAGACCTGACACAGCCAAATAAATAAATATTTTTTAAAAATGTAATGCATCTTTCACATGTTTCTTCCCTGAAGCAGTAGTAGTTTATAACACTAAAATAAGATTGCAAAATATGGATTATAAATTTCTCTAATGTAAGTACTTGTGCTCCAGACCATGAGAGATTAATAAAGATTAAGGCTTGACTATCCATTGTAAACAAATTAAAAACCAGAGAAAATATATGAAAAAGTGTTTTCAGATACCGGACAACAAGCAACACAGGACTGAGTGATCTCTAGAAAACAGGAACAATTAACTAAGCCTAAGGTAAGCCTCTTAGGCTCAGACAGTTTTTCTGGTTAAGGTCTTAAGAAAAGGGAACACAGAGTAAAGCAGTGTAAGGAAATCTGTCTTTGAAGAGATTAAGGCAAATGGAATACGCATGGTAGATGAGTTCAGGATCAGGGAGTCAAGCAAAAAAGACCTCTTAGAAATGTGCAAAGTGGTCTCCAGGACATCTCTACTGAGTATCAGACCACCTGTGTATAAGTGATGTTACACATAAGACTGGGCAAAGAATGATTTGAAAACGATAAGCTGGAAAATTCAGAAGTCACACATGATGATCATACATTTGCATTCCAAACAGCCATAATGGAAAATCTTCATACCAATAGTTGAGACTTTTTCCAAATCTGATGATAACTGTAAGCCCACAGAGCAGAGAAAATTAAATAATCCTGAGCCGGGGCAGACCCCCACATGTGCATGCACATATACAAGCTAAACACAGCTGCTGCTGCTGCTAAGTTGCTTAAGTCGTGTCTGACTCTGTGTGACCCCATAGACAGCAGCCCACCAGGCTCCCCCGTCCCTGGGATTCTCCAGGCAAGAACACTGGAGTGGGTTGACATTTCCTTCTCCAATGCATCAAAGTGAAAAGTGAAAGTGAAGACACTCAGTTGTGTCTGACTCTCAGTGACCCCATGGACTGCAGCCTACCAGGCTCCTCTGTCCATGGGACTTTCCAGACAAGAGTACTGGAGTGGGATGCCACTGCCTTCTCTGAAACACAGCTAAACACATGAAAGACAAATTGCTAAAAACAAGTTATAAAGTCTTAAGAATAGCCAGAGAAAGAAAAGATTCAATATACACAAAGGAACAAGATGAAAAAATAAGGCAAACTTAACAGTATATAACACTATGCACATCCAGTGACAATGGGGTATCTCTTCAAGTACTAAAAAAAGGCTGGCCAAGAATCCCTGCAGGCACTGAAAATGTCCATTAAAAATCAAGGCCAGGACTTCTCTGGTAGTCCAGTGGTTAAGAATCCACCTGCCAATGCAGGGGACACAGGTATGAACCCTGGTCCGGGAAGACAGTGCAACTAAGTCCGTTCACCATAACTGCTGAACCCACAAACCCGTGCTCTACAATAAGAGAAGTCTTTGCAATGAGAAGACCACGTATGGAAAAGAAGCCCCTATACTCCAACTAGAAAAGACCATGTGCATAGCAACAAAGATTCAGTACTGCCAAAAAAAACAGGGGGGCAAAAGCAGTCCAGTGGTTAGGACTCCAAGCTGCCACGACAGGGGGCACAGGTTTGCTCCCTGATTGGGGAACTAAGATCCCACAAGGCATGCAGCATGGCCAAAAAAAAGATATTTTCAGACAAGTAAAATCTCAAAGAATTTTCTGCCTTGTCGTGCCATTTTCTAAGTAATGTATTTTGAAGAATAAAAGTTTAATTTTAATGAAAACAATTTACTGATTTTTGTTGTTCTTCTTTTATAATATAGTCTTTTAATGCCCTATCTAAAAAACCTCTGGCAGACTCAAGGTCACTAAGATTTTCTTCTTTTTCCTCTAGAAACCTTACAATTTTAGCCCACAAATGTTAGTTCACGATTTATTCTCTGTTAAAAGGGGCGAGATTTCATATTTCTGCATATGTTATCCACTTGTTCAAGCATAATTTTTTAGATCACCCTTTCCTGACTGAATTACCTTAGCACTTATTTGAACAATTGACCATATATGTGTGGGTCATTAATCTATTTTTACACCACTAGCACACTTTCTTAGTTACTACAGCTTTCTTTCAAAGGATGCTTTGGCTATTCCAGGTTCCTATAATCTTCATATAAATGTAGAATTTGCTTGTTAATTTCTACAAAGACTGATGGAATCTGTAACCTATCTCTTGAAAGAATTCCAAGGGGATGAACCCAGATAACACTTATTTGGTTTATGTTAAATGTCCAGTAATTTTGGAAATATACACATTCATCCTTAACCAGGAAGGATTCTGCAACTACAAACCATACTCTATCATTCTCTCAAAAATAGTATTACTCAGTCGCTAATACTTAGGAAGCATTCACTAAATGCCAGGACTTAACCCTTGCCGGCACTCGGTGGAGACAGATAAAGTGCATTTTTTGACATGCAATCTAAAGCAAGAATTATCAATAGGTACTGAAACCAGTGGATAAAAGTTTAATGAGAAACAGCATATCTCCACAGTCTCAAAATTATCTCCTCATAAATTACTAACTACAAAAGGAAAAAGTATCTTTACAATACAGAAACCTGGTAGAGGCAGACATGATAAACTGATCCAACTATCAGCAGGAAAGCAAACAGACATCATACACCTCTTAGAAGGCAGGTTTTACACCAAAATCGCCGTAACATCACCACTATAGTCTTTCTGCTAAAAACACGTTGTGTTTTGAATCAAATCATGAAGAAACATGGCACAAACACAATGTAAGGATCATTGTCCAAATTAAGGGATCTCTCCTCTTCAGAAACATGCCAGGGCTATAAAAGAGAAAGCTGAGAAATGGAACAACATGATGACTAAATGAAATGTGCTCCTGGACTGGATTCTGCAAGTGTGAGGTGGAGAGGTAGGAAGGTTGTAGGCACAGGCAGGGTTTGCTATTAGAGACAACAGAAAATTAGAATAAGTCTCTGGATTAGATAGTTTTTTTAATAAATATTAAATTTCCTGATTTTGATAACTATACTAGGATTATATAAGACAATGTCCTGGTTTTATGGTGAAGAATTTAGGTATAAAAAGGGACACAATGTATCCTATTTCTCTTAAACAATTTATTTTATTTTATTCTATCTATTTTTATTTCTGGCCATGCTGAGAGGCTTGTGGGATCTTAGTTCCCCGACCAGGAATTGAACGCAGCACTAGGTAGTGAAAACGCAGAGTCCCAACCATTAGACCACCACAAAATTCCCTCAAATAATATATTTCAAATGAGCATGCACACACATTGTCTTTGTAAGTAATTAAGCAAATGGGGCAAAATGTCAGTAATTAGTGATTTTGGATAGAGAATGTCCTGATATTCTTTATACGCAACTTTTTTTGCAAGTTTTAAGGTTTATCCATGATACATTTTAAAAGAAAAGTGACCAAATTTTTAAAAACTACAGTATGACTCCATATTGCCATTATTTTGTCAAATTGTCAAAACCCGTCATGATTGGAACTACATTTCTCCAAAAGAAACCCTATTCCTGATAGATACCATTGCAATCAATACCACTCACTTTTTCTGGTTTTGATTCCTCTTCATTCTCATCATCAGAGGAAGGACCTGCCAAAGTGGACACTTTGCTAATAACACCAAGTCTGGCTAGCTGATCCAAAAATATATCGCCACCTTTATCTACTAAATCCCTTATGATTTGCAAAGCCAGCAAGTGGCCATCATCATCATCCTGGGGAGAAAAAAGAAGGAAATTAAAAGAAAATGGTAAAAATAAGTTTAGCAGCATGGAATAGGCAAATGCACTCATTTGTACAGACAAAATGATTTAATTAAATTAGGATGCAACTGATTTTACTACTAGTTAATGAAATTAAAACTATAGATGTTTCAAAAAATGACAATAAACTTACCTCTTGATCAAGAACAGTTGCAGTTATTTCCACTAGTATTGTAGGCAAATTGTGACCAACATCAGAATCACAAACTTCTTTTAAGAGTGCTTCAGAGCAAAAATGAATCATTTTTCGAATCAGAGCAAGACTTGCTTTCCTTGAAAAGTAAAAAAAAAAAAAGGACTTTTAGGTAGCCATGATACGCTAAAATTAAAAAAATGATAATAATAATGAAAATTAAAATATCTAATTTAAGTTTTAAACAGTCTGCTGAAAATATACTTAATATAAGAATACTATTAGTAAGAACCTACTGAATAGTACAGGGAACTCTATTCAGTACTATGTAATGACCTATATGGGAAAATAATATTTTTTAAAAGTGGATATATGTTTATATAACTGACTCACTTTGCTGTACAGCAGAAACTAACACAACATTGTAAATCAACTATACTCCAATAAAAAATATTTTTAATACAAAATCAAACTAAGACAATATTAAACTAGTTATACATTCTTTTTTTTAGGTAATTTCATTTTTTATTCTTAATTGAGCTCATTAAAACAAATTATTTTTGTAATTTACTTACATGTGCTATTTCATATTCAAGCAGCATTACTGCTAACATTCCATGATAATTTTAGAAAATCAAAAATGGTACCATTACTGGTAAATGGTGTCTATAACTCCTAACATAAAACTCTTAAAACATCTGATGGTTTATATTGAAATCAAATTTTTAATCAAGCATTTTCATCCTTTGTCAAACTTAAGACTGTTCATTATAACTATATTCTCTAAATGAGACCCTAGTAACCCCATGCCCTCAAATATTCCCATTGTTAACAACTTGCATGACTCCTTTCCCTTCTATTTAGCTACTGCTTTGCTCAGAGCATAGGAGATACTCAATAATGTCACATAAACTAACCTCAACTTTAT
The DNA here is from genome assembly GCF_016772045.2 of Ovis aries. Lineage (NCBI taxonomy): Eukaryota > Metazoa > Chordata > Mammalia > Artiodactyla > Bovidae > Ovis > Ovis aries. The sequence goes on from NC_056071.1 coordinate 39,524,968, forward strand.
AATAAGCAATTTGTTTTTTTAAAGTAGAAGACACAATAACCACAGACATTAAAATGATAATACACTGGTCTATTACATAAAAGTTAGTAATTCTTTTAACACACGTTTTCTGAGCATCTAGCAATAGTCTGAGCACTAAGCTGTAGATATCAATGCCTTTGAAGTGACTCCTCCACAGGAAGGGTGGAGAGGCAAAAATCACTACCAAGATCTAAGAGGGGCATGTGACGCAGATGTATTCCCTCATAATGCGGCCTTCATGTATTTCACAACTCTCCCTAGATGAATTTCGTAACACTATGCATTCCTTAAATTTAAAATATCCTTTATTACAAATTCAAGTACATAACAGAATACAGTAGGCAAAAGGAGGACAAACTGGCCTAACTGGATCAGTTCCTTCCAGTGTTTGTTAATACCTATGTATATATGGTTGTAAAATCAGTATTTATGTATAATAATAGTTTTATGTTTTGATTTATCTCAATTAAAATAACATAAGAATGTTCACATGTTGTCTACCTATCTGGCTACTATCACTCACTATCATGCTGAATCATTATAAGCCAGGAACACTTGTATGTATTTTAAAAACTTTACATGTCATTTAATCCACCCAACAAACCCTATGAAGCAGTTTTATTAGCTCAATTTTACAGATGAAAAAAAAAGGGTCACAAAGAAAGGTAAGTCTACTAAGGTCAGAGAGCTAATAAATTAAGAGCCTCAACTCAGGGACTTCCCTGGTGGTCCGATGGCTAAGACTCTGCCTTCCCAATGCAGGCGGCTGGGGTTCAATCCCTGATCAGGGAACTAGATCTCACATGCCACAGCTAAAAGACAGCACATGCTGAAATGAAGATCGAAGATTCCAAGTGCCGCAACCAAGACCCGATGCAGCCAAATAAATAAATAAATATTAAAAAAAAAAAAAAAAAGGAGCCTCAACTCAAACTCATCTCTTAACCAATTCACCATGCATAATATACATAAAATAAAATTTTCCTGTTTAACAGTATTATATAAATTGTGAGCATTTAGCTTACAGACTTTTCAATCAATACAATAGTATTATTTTTATACTATTATTTAATATATTTAACACTATTATTATTTCATATACTATAGATTATTTTTATACAGTTTTATTTCTTCAGTAGAGGGATTCTTTGATCCCGGAGTCTAAACATTTTCATACATACTGAATTTGCATCAGTATGGAATCCATACTTGACAAATGGATTTTTAAAAAAATCTATTAAGTGACAACATGGATTGACCTCAAGGGCATTGTGCTAAGTGAATAAGCCAGAGAAAGACAAATACTGCCTCATATCACTTAAACACAGCTTTAGAGACAGAGAATGAAACAAAAAGCTCAAAGACCAAGATTTCAGACAGTGTGGATTCTGTGAAGACAGTAAAATATTATGATTGATATGCAAAATGCCTTAGGGGTAAATTTAAATCTGGTGGGTTAAACTGTCACTGGACATAAGTATTTGAACTGAGGCCTGAATCAAGCAACCCATCATTCAAAGGCTCCGGATACTGACAAGTCTCCACCGAAGTGAGCTAAGTGCAAAAGTCTCAAGGTAAGAATGGACATAGAAAGTTTCAAAAACAGAAAGGTTAGCATAGTTTAAGTGCAATAGACTAGGGGTTAGATAGTACTAAATGCGATCAGAGAGCTGATTGGGACTTAAACAAGACACCTTCCAAGCCTGAATGTTAAGGAGTTAGGTTTTATTTAAGGCCAATTAAAAACTACTTGGCTTCCCAAGTGGTTCAGTGGAAAAGAATCCTCCTGCCAAGCAGGAGATGCAAGTTCAATCCGCAGGTCGGGAAGATCCCTGGAGAAGGAAAAACCCACTTCAGTATTTTTCCCTGGAAAATCCCATGGACAGAGGGGCCTGGCAGGCTACAGTCTGTGGGGTTGCAGAAGAGACATAGCTCTCAGACATGGCTTAGTGACTAAAACAAGAAGAAGCTACTGGAGGGTTTACATCAGGTGATGTGACATGATTTAAAAATGAATTCAGCCTAATATGTAGGAAAAGACTATAGAGGGACAAGACAGAAAAAGAGGAGAAAGACTAGGTAAGAGGCAACTATAGCAGCCAAACTACAGACTATGGTACTTTGGACCAGAGTATTAGCAACAGATGGACAAACATGGCAGGTTTTGGACACACCGTAGAGGGAGAGCCACCAGGGCATGTCAGGATGAAATGACTCATAACTTCATGCCTTTGTACATATTCTTGTCATTGACCCTTCTAAATCTATCTCCCTAGAAAACTTCCAAGTATCCTTTAAACCCCAATTGAAATCTCATTTCTGCATAAAATCTCCAATTTGCCCAGCCAATTAGTTGTTAAATCATTTATGTTCCCAGGGCTGCTACTGCTAAGTCGCTTCAGTCGTGTCCGACTCTGTGCGACCCCAGAGACGGCAGCCCACTAGGCTCCCCCGTCCCTGGGATTCTCCAGGCAAGAATGCTGGAGTGGGTTGCCATTTACATGTTTAATCTACCACTTAGCCTTATTAGCTTGCAAGGATAAAGAGGGCCAATTCTTCCTAATTCTTTGGTTAACTCCTCTAGTGGCAGGCTTACAATGACTATCAAAAAGGCCTTCATAATGCTCAATGTTAGCTGTACTTAAAATTTTTCTCTAGAGTTGATATTCAGAGAGTTACAAAAACTGTGTTAGGTTAAGTTTTCTTGATTTTCTAAATTACTTCTCTTAAGTCAGATCATCAGAAGGAAAGATTTAATTCTCCAATCTAATTTTTATTCTTACCATACCTTTTCAATATTAAAACAATGTCACATTCTTCTGGAAAAGGGAGACAGATAAACTACATAATTAGTAAATACAAATAGTATGAATAACTACCTTATTGAAGGCAGCATAGTCTGTTGAAATGTTTGTGCAAATACTGGCAGCAACCTTTTCAAGTATATAGGTGCCATTTCTGGATCTCCTTTCGGCTCATTACATTCTTCTTCATCTTTATTTGTATCTTTCTTTTTCTTATCATCCCCTTTATTAACTGGACACATCCAATCACCTACAGACAAATATTGTTCAATAAAAGACACTTTTTGGAAAAATTTTCAGGGAAAAATTATTAAAATGTACTCAATGATAGCTATCTTAATTAACAATAATCAAATTAGAATACTGTATCTATCAAAGATGTTCATAAAAATACTAAAGAACATTAGTATCTCCAATGAGTTGAATCACAACTTAAGGAGATAAATTTGGACACTCTCAGTTCAGTTCAGTTGCTCAGTTGTGTCCAACTCTTTGCAACCCCATGAAAAATTTTAAAAATGTTTCAGAGACTCTGCATTCATCTACTTTATGAAAACTTAAAAGTTTGGTCAAAGTGTTTTGTCTACACAACAACCAACTATTCTTTATGACATTCCTATACCCTTAAACTTGTGATTTGGTCTTTTTGGAATCATGCAGCCACAGTCTCAAAGAACACAGGACAGTACACTGTAATAGGTTTATCAAATATAAGACCATGTGTATAAAATCACTTGACTTTAATTATTTCCTTATATAAGGGAGTTCATTTGTCTACAAAAAGCTACTTTTATGGAAGTGAAGCTGAAAAGTAATAGCAGATGGCATAAAAGGAAAGATACTGCTACTCACCTGGAGACTGAAGAATAGCTACTACTTCACTGTGGCCCCTTTCCCGGGCTTTATCTAATGGAGTTTTCCCATCTTCATCTCTCAGATCTGGATTTGCACCATGCCGTAAGAGAGTCTAGAAAAGAAAAGCATTTAATATGGATGTTGGTGATCAACACCTTATTTCAATGGACACCTTCAATGTACAGTTCTGCAACCTTCAACTGCATCCACATCCTTCATAATGCAGATTTACAGAATTGCTTAATCAAGCAGACTATCAATTCAAATCTCTGCCTTTGCACACAACTCTAAAGTTGTTTATTTACATCTTGAAAAAAGTATAGATTAATTTCACTTAGTTATTTATTAACATCTCAAATTAAGTATGTTCACATCTGAACCTGTCATCTTCTCCATCAAGCCTCTCCTCTCAATTTCTTTACTTTAACAGAGGTACTAGTATTCAATCTGTACAACAGAGAATGCTGTCATCTGTGCCATAACAAGTTTAGTGACACAGAGTTTCTGAAAGTGCCCTAGCAGACAGGATTTTTCACCCAAGTTACTAAAATCCATTCCACAATTTTTGTTGCATGGACAGGTAATAATAACTATGCTGTAACTTCTATCTGGCCAACACCAATTCTAAGACTTTTCTATTTAAAAGATGTTGAAATGTGTATGGTGGGAGGTAGTATTTTGGAATCAATTAAAAAACAGAAGAACCTGTGAAGAATGATGTGTGTGTGTTAGTTGCTTAGTCGTGTCCAACTCTTTGCAACCCCATAGACTGTAGCCCACCAGGCCCCACTGTCCATGGGATTCTACAGGCAAGAACACTGGAGTGGGTTGACACTTCCTTCTCCACAAGGAACTATAGAAAGAAAGAAAGTGAAGTCGTTCAGTCGTGTCCAACTCTTTATAACCCCATGGACTGTAGCCTACCAGGCTCCAGCATCCATGGAATTTTCCAGGAAAGAGTACTGGAGTGGGTTGCCACTTCCTTCTCCAGAAGAATGATAAAACATGTTAAATGCTTAAGACCCTGGCTGGCACAGAGTAAGTGCTTAATGAGTACCTATTATATCATTATTAGTAATGGCAGCTATAGTTCATTGTGGGCTAATATATAATCAAAATAGGTTAAGATTAGATACAATTCATTTGGCTTTTTCTCCCTCTCAGATACAAGAAAACCAGCATGGGTTAAAAAAAAATGTACAATAAAATTTTTTACTACCCTTAGAAATATCATTTCCTCTAAAAATTAACCAATTCAAGCTGACAGAAGTTGAGCTTGAAGAGATCACCTAGAAGGCTAAGTTATTAACAAAAAATTTTATTAACAACATAAACATGACAATAATAGCAGCTACCATTTAAGTGTCTACATACAATGTGCCAACTACTATACTAAGTGCTTTTCATGTATTTTTTTCCTAATCACCATGATAATGCTAGAAGGGACTTCCCTGGTAGTCCAATGGTTAAGATTCTGCACTTCCACTGCAGGGGACACAGGTTTGATATCTGGTTCCGGAACTGAGATCCATGGTATATTTACGTATAGAATGAAATTTAGTCATAAAAGAGGATGAAATCTTGCCATTTGTGATAACATGCATGGACCTTGAGGGTATCATGCTAAGTGAAATAAGTTGGACAGAGAAAAATAAATACTGTATGATCTCACTTATGTAAAGAATCTAAAAAATAAAGAAACAAATGTAAAAAACAGATTTGAGCAAACTCCGGGAGATGGTGAAGAACAGGGAAGCCTGGTGTGCTGCAGTCCATAGGGTTGCAGAGTCAAACACGACTGAGTAACTAAACAACAACAAAAGTCCTTTGCTAAAGTAAGAATCAAAGATATTATGATTCTTCTGCAAACAGAATATCTGCTATATTGATAAACAGAAATAACAGAAACATGTATAAAGCTATTCATTACCAGGAGAAAGAAATCAGGGGAAAAAACAAGTTTTCAGCAATAGCTGACTGGTTGAATACATTTGCACAGGTTAAGTATATAGATGTAATAAAAGATCTCTATATACTAGTAGGGAGAGATCTCAATGTGTACTGCATATGCACTTAGTCACTCAGTTGTGTCCAACTCTTTGCAACACCATGTACAGTAGCCCACCAGACTCCTTGTCTGTAGGATTCTCCAGGCAAAAATACTGGAGTGGGAAGCCATTCCCTTCTCCAGGGATCTTCCCACCCCAGGGATAGAACCTGGGTCTCCTGCCCTGCAGGAGGATTCTTTACCATCTGAGTCACCAGGGAAGCTGGTGTATCATTAAACAATAATTAAATAATAACAATGTGTATTTTTAAATGAAAAAAGCAAAGTATAGATCAGTATATATGTTACATTTTGTATTAAAAAAAAGCATATATATTCTTGCTTGTACCTGTATTAAAAAAACAATGAAAAGATTTAAACGGAAGGAATGAAGACAGTATATAAGTATGGCTTCTCCAAATAAAAGTTTTTATATTATTCTAATTTTAGAGCAATGTAAATATTAAATTAATAATTTAAAAACCTGGATTTTACCTTTGCTACTTGAGGTCTTCCAAAACATGCAGCATAATGTAATGATGATGACCTTTGACCTCTGTTAACATCAGCACCTCTTTCACAAAGAAATTCTACCTGTAAAATAATGGAGAATCATAAAGTTGCCTTATTAACATGTCTGTCTTTGGTTTAAAACATTAACTTTTATTTATTAGCTTACCATTTCCTGAGTTCCAAATGCAGAAGCCCAGTTTAATAAAGTTTGACCTACATCATCCATAAAATTTACTTCAAAGGCTGAAAGTTTAAAGGAAAAAAATAAATCTTTTTTAAAGGCAACAAAATAATAACGAACTTTTCTAAAGTAGGAACCATTTAAAGACTATTATTAACTGTTATTAATAATCACTAAATAGCCAATTTTAAACATTTAGGTCAACTACACAGTAGTAAATAATCAGCAAACATAAATTCTGCTAAGAAAAAGTATTCCAAGATTTTTAAATCACTGGGGATTCACAAGGCTATAAGCCTTAGAAATAAACATAAGAAATAAAATAACTAAATATACAATAAAACTAGACAGTATTAGTTGCCTCATGCTGTAACTGAGGAAAAGAAGCTAAACCACATCTATATTCAAAACAAAAGTCTGATGACCCAGAAGATCTTTTCTTTTTATTATAACATCTCTCTATTTATTTATTTTCCCCATGCTGATGGCTCAGATGGTAAAGAATCTGCCTGCAATGCGGGAGACCCAGGTTCGATCCCTGGGTCAGGAAGATCCCCTGGAGAAGGGAATGGCAATCCACTCCAGGATTCTTGCCTGGAGAATTCCATGGACAGATGCTACAGTCCATGGGGTCACAAAGAGTCAGACACGATTGAGCAATTAATACTTTCATATTTCACTTTCATGCTATGCGGCACTCAGGATCTTAGTTCCCTACCCCAGGGATCGAATCAGTGTCCCCTGCAATGTGAGTACAGAGTCTTAGCCACTAGTCCGTCAAGGATGTCCCCCAGAAGTATCCTTCACCAGCTTATATTTGCTGATCAGCTCATGAAGCAGTCTAAAAAAATGTACTATATATTATGAAAATTCACTTGTGTCAGTTTCCATTAATCCTAAGAAAACAACAGCCCTCAATTCAATCTGCGTTTAACCTCAGAATTGGTATGACTTCCTTCTGGCAATAAAACAGGTTAATTTCATTACTCATTCAAAAAACATTTATTCAGATCTTACCATGCACCAGACTGATAATTTATATATATAGGGAGAGGAGATACGGAAGACATTGGCCATTCTGTTTTCTGACACAACTGCTATAAATTTTTAAAATTTAAAAAAAAAAAAGCCTAGAAATTAAACATAATTCCTTATCTGTTTTCTTTTTATATTTAAAAAAATATTTTCCAACCTCCTGTGTCGATTGCATCTATAAGTGCATCAGTATCTTTACTTCGAATACAGTCTATAAGCTGCCGATGTGAGCGCTCCCCAGAACTATCCAATCTCCGAAGTCCTGGGATTCTGCCTGTGGATCCAGCACTAGATTTTGGCAAAGCCTTTCGTCCTTCAAATAATAGCACCAAGAGAAGGTCAACCAAACGCATGGTATCAAGCACACATCTTTCATCACCCTGCAATGCACTTTCAATTGAATCTGGAAGTTCTGACCTCAGGAGATCCTAAAAAGAGAATGGGAGAGAAGAAAGTTTTAATCTATTCTCACTATACAAAGACACTTCTTTGAAAAGACTAATAAGGAAAAAAACCACTCTTACGTGCGTTACTACTGGAGAGCCTCTGCACAGTGTTGAGAGCAGACTTACAATTGTTGAGACCTGGTTACTCAATTTGGAATCTGCAGCTGTGGAAGGTGCTCCTGTGGTGCTGCGACTGGGTTTGCAAGCTGATGATGGCCCTGATATAGTACCACCAGCAGCAGCCATTCTAGATAATAGCTCCTCAGTTAATCCATGCTTGGCTAATGGAGCTGGGTCAACACCACGACGGGTAAATCGGTCAGCTAGTGACGCAAAACATCGCAGAGCTCCATCTGAAACCTAATGATGTAAAGAATATACATGTGAACAAAATTCACTTAAAAAAGACTAGTACTATTTATTTCAACAGTGAACTATTAAGAAAGGCAATTGCAGCAAAGGATACCACCAGTCTAGATTTGAATCCTGGCTCCTCATTCTGGTAACTGTATAACCTGAGGATATTACTTAACTGTTCCTCAATTCTCTTATCTGCAAAATGGGAATAGTAACGATACCTATAATTCATTGTCTGAGCTCAAAAGATGATATATGTAAAGAAACTAGAGGAACAGTAAAAAGCTCAATAAATCTTTATTATTATTATGCATAACTAGGCCAAGATAATTGATGAATAGCTAAAAATAACATCGAAATGGTAAAAAGGCACTAGAAGTCAAGTTTTATTTTCGAAAGACGATAATTTAACAAAAATTTACACATTAAAAATTTTTTAAACTATTATTTTACTTGAATGAAAACTACCATTTAGCAAAATTGTGCTGAGCCAACAAATTTCACTGGGTATTAAGTGCAGCTTTAGAAATCATATATTTCTATAATGTTTAAATCTTAAGAATAAACACATGCCACTTTTATATTCTAAAATGTCTCACTGCCAAAGAAACAAACAAAAAGATTACCATATAGAAATATAAAATGAGAGAAAGAGAAATTATTTCTACCTCATCAAACAAAAAGTTCCAATTACACTAAGATTGACCCTTAAACAACATGAGTTTGAACTGCATGGGCCCACTTATATGTGGATATTTTTTCCCCCTAAATTCATACTACAGAACTATACAATCAAGAGTTGGCTGAATCCATAGCTTTGGAACCCCAGGTAGGGATGGCAGACTATACACATGCACATTTCCAATTGTACAGAGGGTCAGCACCTCTATCCCCCAGGTTGTTCAAGAGTCAACTTTGTATCATAGTTATAACCAGAGGACACTATAAAATCACTTTTTGAAAATAAAGTATACAGAAGCTATTTAATTACCTGATGATCTTCATGTTTTAATAAACTAGACAGAGATTCTACACAAATTTCTAAAGAAGAATCTTGAGGTTCCATTTTGCCACAGAGTCTGGACACCACAGCCATGGCAGAGTGCAAGGTGTCTTTATGAACCAGGTGTCCACTATCACGAATGAAGGTAAGCACACAATTCAAACCACCAGCCTCGAAGACTGCTCCTGATTCACGAGTGCATATTAGTTCTAAAACCTACAGTAAAATAAAATTAACAGAAGAATACAGTAAGTCCAGTTTTCATTTTCAAGAATGACAGAACATGATACACCCTCCAAATATACTGGAAGTCACATTTTAAAAAGTAAGGGCAGGGTCTGAGAAAGGGTGGGTGTGAGGGGCAGGAGCCATATCTGGCTGTGAAGATGGCCAGAAGTAGTCCCTGAAATAGCCCAGGAAGGTGACCAACAAGATGGACAGGGAAGATAAGGCATTCAAGTTGAAACAGAAATTAGAACAGAAGAAACTCAAGGAGCAGGCCGTGAAAAGGGCCCCCAGGCCACAAGTGGAATTAAGAAATTGGGCAAAAGCTGTCCCTTGTGCCTAAGGCAATGATCTTTAATTCCATTCTTATTTAAACATCCGGATTTCCTACTATACAACGCTGCTATCAATAGCTAGAATGAAGTCTTGGAGCCTGTTGTACACACTTAACCTTTCATTACAAAAAAAAAAGTGAAGCAAAACAGAATAAATTTTAATATATTTTATTTAACACAATATGTCCAAAGTGTCATTATTTCAACATGTAATCAATATAAAAATTATTGGTATCTTTTGTACATTTAGTCTTCAAAAACCCATGCATATTTTATACTTAAAACACACTTTAATTTGGGGTAGCCACATCTGAAGTGTTCAACAGTCACATATAGCTACCATATTAGACAGCATTGGCTTAGGTGGTGAAACCTGTACGGCAAACTAAGAACTACAAGTAATTTAGCAAAAGTCTATAAAAGTCCTAGACATTAAAAAAACAAATCAATAAATGCCAACTAATACACTATTCATTATCTTCACACTACTCTACAAATATTAAGACATTAAAAATCACTTTGGGGGCAAGTTTCTCTGAGCCCACCCATGTGTCTATCCACAAGTACTGTACACTTCTTCCTCCTAATAAACATCTTACTTGCTTCACTATAAAAAAGTTTAAAAATACATTTAAAAAAATTACTTTTGGGAACTTCTCTGTGACCCAGTGGCTAAAACTTCACACTCCCATGCAGGGGACACCAGGTTCCCTCGTCAGAAAACTAGATGCCACATGCTGCAACCACAGTGCTTTGCAGGCTGCAAGTAAGGATCCCACAGCTAAAAGACCCAGAGCAGCCAAATAAATATTTAAACACAAATAAATAAAAATCACTTTTATTTTCTAAATTATATGATGTTTAATACATTCAGGTAGAACTAGAACTAGGGTCCATAATTCTTACAGGCATACCAGAAATTTAGACTTTATTCTATAAGCAAGAAAAATGTTTTAAGCAGGGAAAATAATATGATTGGATTTCCAGTTAATAACTGGGGAAAACAGGGTATAGGAAGAGTATAGAGGCAAAGGCAAAAACTCAAGCATTAATATTCCTGAAAGGATGAGGGCTTAACCAAGGCAATAACGGCAGGAACAAATAGAAGAAAATAAACTAGAAAAGCACTTGATCATTAATTACATGTGCGGAGTGGAGAAAAGGAAATAAAAGATAAAGTACAGGTTTCTGTCTAAAGTGACTGAGTATAATTTGATGCCACTTATCAAGAGAGGAGTTTATCTGTAATGAAAGACAATGAATTCAGGCAACCAGGTGAATATGTCCAACAGGCCTTTGAATATGGAGTCTAGAACTTGAGAGAGAAGTCACTTCTAGAGATAAAGATGTAAAGGGCATATATTTATATATGAATGGTACTGATGCTCATAGATGAGATTGTCTAGGCAAATAGACAAATCTCATCTTAAAGCTTAAATATATAGCTTTAAGAAGGTAAAAACAGAACCTTAGGAAATACTACCACTGAAGAAGTGATGAATGAATTAATAATCTGCAAAGGAAAGAGAGAAAGGGAGAGCAGGGTATTAACAGATAAGAAAAAGTTTGAAAATATAGCTCGGTGAATATATGCAATGGAGTAAAGTCCTAGTTCTGGAAGAAAACTGAAGTGATGTGAGCAAGAGGGGGAAAATCTCTGAACAGAAAAATGGATACCTCTTTCTCTGAGGCCAGACACAGACAGAAATACAACTATAAACACAGAGATGAAAGTCAAGATATTAATATCTACAAAAACAACTCTCAAAGCATGGGGAAGACATGTTCAGGGGTCCCTGATTTTTTTTTCATAATAATACTATAACAGTAATTGTCTTTTTCTTTCTTATTCCTTTAGGAGTGTAAGGTAGAGTTTTCTAAAAGTTATGTGAATTGTGATATAGCAAAAGGCTGAATGCAGAAGCAAATATTAGGATCTGGCTGTCTTCTATTAAGTCACACATTTCAAACAACACTCACAAAAATGCTTAACAATGCTACTTTTCTCACTAAATTTCTCTTTCTTCGGGGTATATTTTCATTAAAAATGTAATGTATGTTAACACATATTGAGCCTGTCATTTTATGATAAATGAATAAATGTTTCTAAAGTCTGTTTTAATATCTAAGATGGTAAATAGAAACAAGCAGAACCTACATAAACAAAAACTCTTTGTGGGTCCTCAATAATTTAAGATTTATAAAGGGATCCTGAGGCAAAAAGTTTGAAAATTGCTAAACTAGTGATAGCATATTAAAAAGCAGAGACACTACTTTGCCAACAAAGGTCTGTCTAGTCCAAGCTGTGGTTTTTCCAATAGTCATGTATGGACGTGAAAGTTAGGACTGTAAAGAAAGCTGAGTGCCGAAGAATTGACGTTTTTGAACTGTGGTGCTGGAGAAGACTCTTGAGAGTCCCTTGGACTGCAAAGAGATCCAACCAGTCCATTCTAAAGGAGAGCAGTCCTGGGTGTTCATTGGAAGGAATGATGCTAAAGCTGAAACTCCAGTACTTTGGCCACCTCATGCGAAGAGTTGACTCACTGGAAAAGACTCTGATGTGGGGAGGGATTGGGGGCAGGAGGAGAAGGGGACGACAGAGGATGAGATGGCTGGATAGCATCACCGACTCAATGGACATGAGTTTGGGTAAACTCCGGGAGTTGGTGATGGACAGGAGGCCTGGCATGCTGTGATTCATGCGGGTCGCAGAGTTGGGCATGACTAAGCGACTGAACTGAACTGAGAGCAGCAAGAATCATAAAAAGAATGAAAATATTTAGGAATTTTTTTAAAAAGTGAATCACATAAAGTCTAAATATGTTCACCAAGCAGCTCCAATAAACTACTTACCAGTACTGGTGCTTTTAGAGTCACATAAAGTTAATAATTGGTCCCACCAAGAAAAAAATGAAACAGCTAACTCTAACAGGAGTATAGCAAAATAATTAAATGCACAGGCTCTAGAATCAGACTTCCTAATCTTCAAATTACTCATCACTGAATCTTGGCTCTCTGCCACTAACTACCTGTATCACCCCAAGCAAGTTACTTAATCTCACTATGCTTGTATTTTTTTCACCTACAAAATATGTACTGTTTACTCTCTGAGAAATCTTCACATGTACCAATAAATAATGAAGACTTACCTTTACACACTGTTCAGCTAAGTCTCTGCTTGTTCTGTTGTTAAGTTCAACCACAACCAAACGATTGCAAAGTGCTTTTATAGCTCCATCTACCCCAACAATCCTTCGGGTGCACTCTGCAGATACGTCCAGGTAGTATGTTATGGCACGAGCTGTTACCTCTAACACATTGTCTGGAGCACTTTCATCAAGAAAAATTTTGCAGAGGGCTGGTAAGAAAGTGCGAGGAGGACATCTGTAGTGAAAGAAATCATATTACACCCAGGATTACTAAATTCTTAACATCCAAAAGTCACCAATATAACAGATAGGAAAAACTATCACATAATACATTATGTTAAATACTCCGTTCCACATGTATATTAGGTAATATTTCTCATATTGCTTTTGTTGCCATAACAACAGTCACATGCTAATTTCATCACTGCTGAAAATAATCAGGTTGTAAACAGTTTAAAGTAGCAGCATTAACTTGAAACCATGTTTAGAAAACACTCCTATTCAATACTCAGCTCCAACATCAACTCTGTAAAATCTTCCCTAAGCTCTCCAAATAGTTAAGTGGTACTTTCATGTTCCTAAAGCCTCATAAAAACAGTACCCACACTGTTTAATGTATCATTTTATTTCCTTATTTACATTAAGAGTTCCTGAATGCCAGGAATGTTGTTCAATTCATGTTTTATGGGAATTGTTCAATTCATGTTTCATGGAAACAAATGCTGATTTAGTGTTTAACAGACCAGGGTAAAACACAGGACAACAGCTGTGTAACCTTCCTGGTCCTGTTTCCTCATTTGTAAACCAAAGATAATATCTAAACAATATCTATTTTATATGGATGTTATGAAGATTTGATGAAATTATACACATTCAACACTTAGCTCAGTACCTTGGCCCCATATTAAACTAATTTATTAGCTCCCCTTCCCTCCTATGAATAGCTAATGTGTGCTATATAAACCTGTATAAGACAGCTTTATCAAAAGCACATTTTACATTTTTAAATCAACATTTTATCCACACCTAAATAATAAAAAAAAACATAAATTACATTTAGTAGAGATCGCAGTTATATGCCATCAAACACTTTAACCTAGTTGCATAAACTGAACTTTAAATGATCTACAGATATCACAAAAGGCACAATAGTCATTCCTCCATATTCAAAGAGGAAAGATTTCAGGGCCCCCTGTAGATTCCAAAATCTCAGGATATTCAAGTTCATAAATTAAATGGTGTGGATACAGAAAGCTTACTGTATTCTCAACATTTCAGCTGAACTGTTTTCCGTCCAAATTTTAGTCTGCACATATCTTTAACAGTTTTTAACAAATATCTGTATGAAAGCCAAAGTAACTTTGCCCTTTCTAATCTGCTTGGATGATGTTCACTTTAGGGGTCCAGCAGCAGAAATATTATTAAAGATAAAGGCCTCTTGCATTCAGTGATTAAACACAAGTGGGTTTTACTAGCCAGCATCAGTGGCAACCTAGGTCACATTGTTTTGTTGCTATTGTTCAGTCGCCAAGTCATATCCAACTCTTTGTGACGCCATGAACTGCAGCATGCCAGGCTTCCTGCCCTTCATTTTCTCACTGAGCTTACTCAAACTCATGCCCACTGAGTCGCTGATGCCATCCAACCATCTCATCCTCTGTCTCACCCTTCTCTTGCCCTCAATCTTTCCCAGCATCAGGATCTTTTCCAATGAGTCAGCTCTTTGCATCAGGTGGCCAAAGTACTGGAGCTCTGGCATCAGTCCTTCCAATGAATATTCAGGGTTGATTACCTTTAGGGTTGACTGGTTTGATCTTGCTGTCCAAGGGACTCTCAAGAGTCTTCTCCAGCACCACAGTTCGAAAGCATCATTTCTTTAGCGCTCAGCCATCTTTGTTTTTTAATTAATTATTTTAATTGGAGGCAAATTACTTTACAATACTGTAGTGGTTTTTGCCATACATCAACATGAATCAGCCACGAGTGTACATGTGTCCCCCTATCCTGAACCCCCTCCCAACCCCGCTATCCCATCCCTCTGGGTTGTCCCAGTGCATGAGTGCCCTATTTCATGCATGCAATTTGGACTGGTCATCTATTTCACATATGGTAATATACATGTTTCAGTGCTATTCTCTCAAATCATCCCATCCTCGCCTTCTCCCATAGAGTCCAAAAGTCTATTCTTTACACCTGTGTCTCTTCTGCTGTCCTCCATATAGGATTGTTGTTACCATCTTTATAGCCCAACTCTCACATCCATACATGACTACCTGAAAAACCATAGCTTTGACTATATGGACTTTTGTTGACAAAGTGATGCCTCTGCTTTTTAATACACTGTCTAGGTCTGTCATAGCTTTTCTTCCGAAGACCAAGTGTCTTTTCATTTCATAACTACAGTCACCATCCACAATGATTTTGGAGCCCAAGAAAATGAAATCTGACTGTATCCGCATTTTCCCCATCTATTTGCCATGAAGTGATGGAACTGGATGCCATGGATCTTAGTTTTTTGAATGTTTACTTTTAAGCCAGTTTTTTCACTCTCCTCTTTCAGCTTCATCAAGAGGCTCTTTAGTTTCTCTCCACTTTCTGTCACTAAAGTGGTATCATCTGCCTGTCTGAGGTTGCTGATATTCCTCCCAGCCATCTTGATTCCAGCCTGTGATTCATATCCAGCCCTGCATTTCACATGATGTACTCTGCATATAAGTTAAATAAGCAGGGTGACAATATACAGCCTTGACATATTCCTTTCCCTATTTAGTTACTTGTAATTTTTCTGAGGAGGAGGATAAGATTAGATTATGGAAGATAGTCCAGTAGTTCTCAGGGAAAATTAGAATGACTAGCATATTGAAATCTTGAAGCATTTTTACTGCTCTCTGCATTGGCATATGTAGTATTAATATACTGGAGAGATAAGATTGTAAAAGCGTTAATACTACTGAGAAACAACACAGTCTTATTAAAAAGTAGTCCCCTCCGCCCCGCCGAGAAAACAGTAGCTTTTGAAAAAAGAATAAAATTTTGAAGTTGACAGTCGTCACATTAAATGGCAAGAATGGATCTACCATATGCTTTATATTAAGAATAAGAAAATTATTCATCTTACACAGTACAAAAAACTAGTCATCAAAACACAAAATTTAAGAGAAATTTTCAGTATAATTATCTATATTTCATGGGGAAATGGGTATCTTATTGGGGGAATAAGCTATGTTCCCTGTTCGTGTTCTTGAACAATTTAAAAGGACAATTAAAAAACAAAAACCAGAAAGTTCTAAACAGATCCTCAGCTTTTAACTATGATTAATTCTATTTCTAAGAGAAAAATAAAAGTACTCTGCATAAGTAAAAGCTTATTTTATGTCAGGTATAATGAAAACCTGCTTTGGGAACTTTTTAAAGGTGTGGTATAAAATATCTGTTGTAAACTTTTGGCTGTTGGACAAGAAAAAAAAAAATTTGTTTTCCTAGCTCCTGAGTTACTTTTTCAAGCATGAGAAAGTATTTTAGGCATATTCACTAGTTTTTCAATTCAGAAACCAAAGCCATTTACAAAAACCTCAACAATACAAATTAACTATAAATTGAGCAAAAGAAGTAGAGAAAACATGTAAAGAGTAATTAATGGATTCTGAAAAGCACAGAATAGTTGAAAGAACTATAGTTATATTACTTGAAAGTTCATACTGCAACTAAAACAAATTATAACAAGTGGTTTGTTTTTTTTTAACATTCTGCTTGATAGCCTGCTTTAAGATAGTCATCATGATATAAACATTTATAAGGCCTTAAAACCATCTTTTTACTTGTTGGTTAGTATCAATTTCTTTCTATCATTTCGAAAGTAACCCTGTGTTGACAGGTATTTCATCTAGGTCTTTAAATTCAACCTGAGCTTCATGATAATTCAATAAGCACTTGACTATGTTCTTATGAACAAGACCTTCACATTTCTTTCCTTTTTCCTAGGCTACAACTACAAACACAACTTTTCCTTGGTGTGAATCCATGTTAACAGACATGAAGAAAAAAATTTACATAATCAAGAAAATTCAATGAGTTATTTCACACCTTATCTTCAATTTTCTCTTGGCTTAGTGACTCCATTGGTTTTCCATTCTAGCCTCAGTTCTAAACTCCCTTCTCTTCTCTAGTTGATCTCATCTATTCCCTTTGTTCATACACCATAGCTGTAAATCTCATCTACATACTGTGAAAACTCCCAAAATATTATCTCTACTCCAGACCAACTAAATCACTATCTCCATTTAGAATTATCACAGGCATATTAAAATAAACATATTCAAAACAAATATGCCTCCATCCCAAATCACTGCTTTGCAAAGGTCACAGCCAAACAGAAATCCAGAAACCGGACAATCATCTTTAGTTCTCCCCCTTAATTTTGCTCACATTACACATCCAATCCATTAGTTAAACCCCAACAATTTTCTCTCTAAAATATATCCTAAGTCTGTCCACTTCTCTCCACACCATCTTTTACAAACCTAATCTTAACTAACTTCAAACTCTTGTTTGAACGACTGAAACAGCCACTTGGACATCCACATGAGAGATGTTTCACACCACTGTTGAAAAAGGTATTCCTAGAGGGAAGAGGAAGTCTGTCTGGAATAATGTGTAAGAGCATGAGCAAGACAAAGAGCATTTGTGTAGGGGCATGTCCCAGTAATGAGCAACTGATACAGACGAGGGAAGTGATCAAATACATGAGCATATAAATATATGGAGGGCAATGGGAGCCAGATTTCTCATTGTAGCCTGGAGATGGAAACACAAAAAAGAAAACTAGAATGAACCCTGTGATGCTAGATTTGAACTGGGGATGAACTCAGCAGGGATGAACAGATAGAAGGATAAAAACAAATAGATACTAACGTGTGAGATGATCCCTCTGCCTAAAATGCTTTTCTCCCAATTTTGCCCATGGCTGGTTCTCTGTCATCCTTCCTGTGAGCCTCAATGTTACCTCCTCAATTTCAGGCTTACCTTTTCTAACTACCCAAAACAGGACTCCTGTTTTTGGGGGTTTTTTTGGTTTTAATTTACTTTGACAATTTATATTTATATTTCATTTTCTGTTATCCACTGTAACTCTCTCCTAAAAATCTGCAAGCTCCTTGGGAATAGAGTTGTATTTCACACAGCAACCAACAGGGTTCTCTGCATATGGGGAGATACTCAAGTTTTATTTGGTTAATGAATGATATCAAGAAAAGGTAAGAACTTTCTTGCTTATAGAAAGAGAAACCAAACAAAAAGAATCCCATCAGCTCTCTTAGTGATCTGCTTCTTCATCCTTATGCCCAGTCCCTCTCTAACATTTCTCTACTCCCCACACACAAGCCCAATCTCCATCAGGTCGCCTTCCCCTGCCCTACACCTTCCCACAACACAAAAAGGGAATCCACTTTTATCTCTCATTTTCCATAGAACTGTTCTGAATTTCAATTGTGGTGGTTACATGACTCTGTGTGTGTCAAAATCCATATGTCATTTAAATAAAGTTAAGAGAAAATTAAATTGCGTGTATACAATAATCACAGTCCTTCCCGAATGGTACTGAAAGAATACATCTGTGGCACAAAAGTTTAGATGCATCACAATTAAAGGGTTATTAAAACTTTCAAACTCACTAAATATTTACCTCTTATACCACAGGTAGAAATTACTTTTACATATTAAATCCAATCTAGTTCTATACTAGACCAACTTAAAGACCCAAAGGTGGCCAAATTAGGAAAGTTTAAGATCACTCAGTCTCCGCGGAACTACTGTCAGACCAGCCAACCACAAAAATGAGACAAAGTAGAATCTTCAGATGAATCCAACTTAAGCAACTTTCCAAAATACTACCTGCAGTGACGAAAGAATCTTTCGCTAATGTAAGTAGAGAGAACTTAAAACAAGAACAAAAAAAGTTTCATGAGGTTACAAAGAACTTCTCTTGAGAACTGCAATATCTCCTATACTATTACTACCATACGCTTTTCCACACTAGATCACTTGGACTTGGGCCAAGGTTTCAGAAATGTGCAATATTAAGAAAGCAAACATTTTAAAAATAAAGTTATCTATAACAGTGATGTTTTACTGAATATAGTCTGTAAAGTGAACACTTAGTTTTAAAAAACTAAAAATTTTAAATGTAAAAGATTAATACATTTTATTTCCTGAAGATAATAAATAACATCTTTTGACCCCACTTTATCTTCTATTCCATTCTTGCCCCTGCTCCCATTCTGGACTTTGTGTATTTCTTAACTAACAATAACTCCTGGCGTAACAGTTGAAAATTACAGCTTTCCCTCTAAAAGGAAAAGGAGTAAGTCAAATTCCAATATGTAGACTCTACTGTTGTTCAGAACCTCTTCAAGGTGTTCAGTATCTGGATATTAGCTATTGTACACCAGGCACTATGCTTAGCAATGGAAAACAAAAGTAATAGTATGTATGTGTGAGATACAGCAGAGGTCTTTGAAGGCATCTAAATTGTATTCACTAGGTAAAGAGCACAAAAGATTTTATAAAAGGGAATGATACAATCAAATCAGTATTTTCAGAATATAGTCAATTACACTTCAATAAAACTGGGGGGAAAAATACCATAAAAATATTTTATGACTGTAGCTCTGCGTATTGTTAGCTTATAGGCAGGGGCATCTGTTATGAAGTCACTAGCACTACCTGAACATAATCATTTCCCCAAACCAATTCTCAGTGTTACCATTCTTTTAAAATCTCTTACTTTAGGGAGAAAATAGATGTCATCTGACATAAATCTCTCCAAGTTTTTCCCATCAAACCTAAAAATCTTCATCTTCCCTGCCTTACAATAAGAAACACATTACCATAAGTCTATCTCTTCATCAGTGCCTCAGAGCCTTGACACTCTGTGTGGGATTTTTCTGACCAACAGCTTCAGCATTATTTGAGAACATACTAGGAATGTAGACTATTAGGCACCACACCAGCCCAAATGAATCCGAATTTGCATCTTAACAAGTTCCCCAGGTGCTTCGCAGTATGCACATTAAAGTTTAAAAAGCACCACTACTGACAGCAGCCAAGGCTCTCCCAGTTTCTCAGAATCTGAACACTATGAATTCTCCATTCTCTCTCCTCTATGACCTCTAAAAGAAAAAGCCCCACACTATTTTTCCCAGTACAACTTTCTCAAAAAAGTTTTCCACACTCTGGTCTCCATTTCCTCCTGTTACTCCTCAACCCATTCAAGTCTGGTCCTCAAACCACTCCACTCAGCTCTCATTAAGATCAATGATCTTGAGAATGTTGCTAAATCCAAAGGACATCTTTGAGTCTTCACCATACTTGACCTCTCACCCGTATTCAGCACAACTGTCCTTTCTCTTCTTTAATCACTCTTTCTTGTGTTGACATGTACACTAACGATGTAAAAGCAATGGTGGATAAAACTGCTGGTGCTTTAGCGTGAATCAAGGCAGCAGCATTAAACTGTACCATTGGTAATCATTTTGTATTTTCATCGCCAAGCTATCACATGAAACAAAAGGTCAACTTCATTACTTTGATAAAGCAAATATATATATATACATACATTTTATTAAACCTCAAGCCTTTTTTAATTAACTTAAAAAAACTTGCAATATTGTGTTGGTTTCTGCCACACAATCTCAAACCTTTTAATGTGTATTTTTTTAATATTCTACTTAAACAAATAGGAAGTAAGCATAAAGCACTTCTGCATACTCAAGAAAGATGGTTGTGTCAAGGAAATGTAGTTCACAACTGCTGGAGAGCTGAACTAGCCACTTGTTTCATGCAACATCTTTTTTACCTGAAAGAACTTTAGACAAATTGTGGTTACTCAGACTTGGATATCTAGCAAACATTTTTTAAAAAATTAACCAAGCAAGCATTCCACCTCAAGGAAAAACAACTGACAGTATTTGCTGCCAATGATAACATTTGCGCTTTCAAGCAAAACTTACAACTTTGAAAAACTTGCTCCTGCCACCATGAGCTTGACAGATCCCATTATTTGAAGGCTTTTCTGATTAAGTACTTATAATAACAAATATGAGTTTGTGACAGTGTAGAATGGTATATGGCAACACCAGGAATATCTGTATAACTCAACAGATCAATATTTTTCACATGACCAGTGCAAGATCTTTTAAGCTTACACTTGGGTTAAAACAAAACAAAACAAAAAACCACCCACTCAAAGTACCAAACAGGCCAATAGATTTTAATCTACAAGAGTACAAGTTCATTGACATGATTTCAGAATCCACATTATAACTAACTTTTAAGAAACTATCACTTTGCCCACTTTGGGTACGATATCAAAGGAGACTATACAAAATTATGCAAAGACATCATTACAACATTCCTCCTTTTCCCAGCTACACCTATTGGAGGATGATAATTTTTTCATATATTGCAATCAAAACAATATAATGCAACACAATAAATGCAAAGCAGATATGAGAATCTAGCCAAATCCAAATTCATGATCTCCACCCCTCAAAAACATGGTCCTCCTGGGAATTTCTTGGTGGTCCAGTGGCTAGGACTTAAATGCTCTCACTGCAGGGGTCCGGTTTCAGTCACTGCTTGGAGAACTAAGATCCCACAAGTCATGTGGTGTGACCAAAAAAAAAAAAACACAGGGTGCTCTTTTGACTTTCTCTCTCACTGAATGGCATCATCATCCATTGTAATCTGAATTATCCATGGTACTGTCTTCTTTCTCACTCTGATATCCAATCATTCAACTATTTGACTATTCTACCTCCAAAATCTAAGTCTACAAGCATTTATTCTGTCCTCATCACACATTTATTATCCATAGGGCAGAAAAAATTAGTACTTTTAAGAGACACAATTCTACCACTCACTCTTTTACATCACTGCTCTTAAGAAAAAACCAAAAGCACACACAAGATTCCATCTGCTCTTGCCCCAACTTTCAACACAGTTCTCCAGAGACCTTTCCATGCCCAGTCATACTACCTTTCTCCAAATTCCTCAACCACGACATGCTAATCCCACTTCAAAATTCTTCACATGTTGCCTTCCCTTTAAACATCCTTCTATCTCACCACCTTATACTTCATCCTTTAAATTCTTACTCATCCTTCGTATCTCTAAGAAAAACCACTCTGACTACCTCCAGGTCATGCCCCTGCTACCTGCTGTCACAGCACTCTGAACTTTTCCTTCATTGCACTTATCAAAGCCTGTAATCACAATTTTATTTCTATAATTATTTAATATGTGTTCCTTATTAGACTACTAGGCACCATAAGAGCAGAGATTCTTATCTGCTTTCGTCATTTTTTTTTTAACAATAAAAAGTAGGAAGACAATTTAAAAGATTAAAAGATTTATCACTGGTGTAGATATTTTTAAATAGCTTTTACTGTACATACACAATAGGAGGCTTTTACCACTGTATTCAGTACTGGAATCCAAACTTGAGGCAGTCTTCCTTAGGATATTTCTCTCTGGGAGGATACACCAGGAAAATGATTAATGGTGGTTGCCTCTGGAGAGGAGAACTGGTCACCCAGGAGACAGGAAAGGGAGAGACTTACACTTTACTGTATATCCTTCTGCGTCTTCATAATTAAGTAAAATGATTATATTTTTAATATGAGCTTTCTGGTGACTAAAAGCACTATCCCTAATATTCCATTTACTGGATCTTCTCGGGAGATGTTAGATTCTTCCCAGAAGACATAAATTATATTACTTGAAGATTTAGTAGCAGGATCTACTAAACTGCCCAGGATTTATCTACTTTTAAGAATATGTACAATGATCACCTATTTTGATGCGAATGCAAAACTACTCATTTATAACTCATTAAAATTTATCTCAAATGTATAACATATTAAATTTAACTCACTAATGTATCACAGATGAAAGCAAAAACTAACTCTGAACTTGAATTTTACTTTCTAGAGCATTACCTTGTTAAGTTCAGGCATTAGTAAGAAGTATCACAGCTTCACAGAAAACATATATCCCTTAACTTCAAAAAGACCGTCAAGGAGTTTCCCTTGTGGCTCAGTGGTCTAAAGGATCCACCTGAGACACGGGTTGAATCCCTGGTCAGGAAAGATCCCAAATGCCTCAGAGCAACTAAACCCGCGCGCCACAACTACTGAGCTCTGGAGCCCGTGCGGCAACTACAGAGGCGACAGGCTGCAGCCACTGAAGTCCAAGCGCCTAGAGCCTGTGCTCCATAACAAGAGAAACCACGGCGATGAGAAGCTCGCACAACCCACGGAGAGGAGCCCCTGCTCATCACAACTGGAGAAACGCCTGCAGAGCAACGAAGACCCAGCACAGCAAAAAACAAAGTAAAAAAAAAAGTCAGAATGGGTACCAAAAAATGGATAGCCATGTACAATATTAAGTTAAAGAAAAAGAAACACTTAACTGTTATGTTTAAAGCACTGTTAGGCATCTCACTTGTATTATCACATTCAATCTCCATGAAAACCTATACTCATGTCTATCTCATTCCAAAGGCCATTATTTATATACCACACTATATGCCTTTCCTGACTAAACAAACATATAACTACTAATAAAAGCTAATCAGACAAAAACCCATCTGAATATATAGGCATCTTTTGCTTTACTTGACATAACTAAAAGGACTACTTGCTACTATCTTATGAAATTAAAACAGATATTTTCACCCATATTTAAAATGTGCACATCATCCTACTTTTCTCCTGTCTTATTTGTTGACTGTTTCAAAGAATTTTTAAAGGTTCTTCAAAACCCACCACAGTTTCATGAAATAAAGTCTCCAAATAAAATTCAACATTAGATATTTAATGACATTAAGTTAGCTCACTTTACTCAAAACACTTTTCACATACATTCTTTCCTTTACTCCTCACAAGGAGCGAACCAGATATGAGATTACTGTCATTTTTACAGAGGAAGAAAGTAAAGCTCTCAAGGGGTAAACTTCATTTAGCAAACAAGAATCTGAACCCAGGTCTCTGATGACACACAGCCATTCTTTCCACCTCACCATGCTGCATATCTGGTTTAAAGAAACTAAAGACAATTTTCCTTCTGACAACAAGAAAATCTGGCTCCTGAATGAAGAAAGCAAGCTAAATAAAGGTTTAAAAAACAACTGCCATAAATTTAATCAATTGTCTACTTTTGATAGACAAGCTACTGATATACTAAATAAAACAGGGCTAACCATTCCAATTTGAAATTCTCTTATACCTACACTTAGTAAATAAAAAATATAAATTGAATCTGGTTTTAATTTCATTCATATTATATTAAATATGACCAAAGTCTGGAAAGGATAATGAAAAGAATAACAATTGTATTAGGATGGTAGGATTTTGCATTGATGAGTTTGACATTTTAACAATTTCCTTTAAAACTGTTTTAATATAATGACACTTATTAAAAATGCCATTACAAATACCTCTACTACTACATGTTAGTACTTAATGGAAGATATGATAGTTGATGTGATTGGTACGTACAACTTTTTAAAATACCAGATGTAATTCTCAGGTTAATGAAAACCCTCTAATGAAAGCTATGAATGCTCAAAAATCTATTTCACTGTTCTATGATTCTGACCAAAACAAGTGTTAACAGAGGGGCTAAATTATTATGTTCTCAAAATTTGCCAATAACTACTTGAAATAAATGAGCCACAGACTGCGATTTGGAACCGCCTCAATGGGACTTACAACTAAGATTATTAATTATTCATTTATTAATTTATCTTCATTAATGATCCATTCAAAAATGAAGATGATCAAAAATACATCAATTTACTGAGTAATTCAGCCTTATTCCCACCTTAAAGAAATTAAGATAGTTATACCAAATTTTGTCAACATCTCAAACATCTTCTACTAATTACTTCAAAATGGCATTAAAACCAATAAAGAAGCATCTGAGTCTTCATTTACTTATCACCAGAATTCAAAATTATAAATATAAAATAAATAAAAAACAAATGTGTTCAGTATTTGCAAGTATCACATAAGAGGAAAAACATGGCATTAATGGCCAACCTAGTAATGATTCCTTAACATTTCTGCACAAATTCTACATAATCCTCTAAATAAAATTGCTTAAACTCTCAAATCTCAATCTTACTATTCCAAAAACTATGCCATGTGGTTAACATTCAATTTATACCCTCTCCAAACTGAAATTTACAAAGCCGTAAGTTGCTTTAACAGTACAGGAAATTCCCTGACAGTCTGTGTTCTAGTGGTTAGGACTCAGTGCCTTCACTGCAGTGGCCTGGCTTCAATCCCTGGTTGGGGAACTAAGATCCAGAAAGCCGCAAAGTGCCACCAAAAAAACAAAAACCAACAAACAAAACCCCCAAAACAACAATGCCAAAAAAACACAGTGTCCTAAAACTTACCAATGACAAAAGGGCAGTTGGAAATGTATTATTATCTGTATTTTCATATCAATTTCAAGTCAATTTCTTGATACAGAAATAAAGAAGCATTTGCATTTTCTCAGTTTATAACATGTTTTGAAAATGAATCAGTCAGGTTATCGGGTAGAATTAGCATTCTCTACTAATTCCTATTCAGTCAACAAACATGTATTTGTGTCATCACAATTATCATTACTGGAGTTAGTTTACCTACCAATTTTTATTTCTCAGAAAATTGTTAATGCAAAACTACAGAAGCTTTTCAAAAGATAAGTTTTAAAACTCACTAAATAAACTGGAGCCTATTATACAGACTGAAGTAAGCCAAAAGAAAAACACCAATACAGTATACTAACGCATATATATGGAATTTAGAAAGATGGAAACGATAACCCTGTATGTGAAACAGCAGAAGAGACACAGATTTATAGAACAGTCTTTTGGACTCTGTGGGAGAGGGCAAGGGTGGGATGATTTGGGAGAATGGCATTGAAACATATATATTATCATGTGTGAAACAAATCGCCAGTCCAAGTTCGATGCATGATACAGGGTGCTTGGGGCTGGTGCACTGGGATGACCCAGACGGATGGGATGGGGAGGGTGGGGGGGGGGGAGGGTTCAGGATGGGGAACACATGTACACCTGTGGCGGACTCATGTCAATGTATGGCAAAACCAATACAATATTGTAAAGTAATTAGCCTTCAATTAAAATAAATATATTAAAAAAATAAAACTCACTAAAGAAAAATTCTATACAAATTCAAATCAGCAGATGGTTGAAAACACGTTATGCCCAGGTCACTACAGCATCCCCAAATGAAAATGATGAAGGGTTGCACTTACGTTTCAAAACAACGATCCACGTTGTCAGACATCAAAAGCAGCATGCATAGCTGTTCAAGGGCTATTAGTTGCATGTCCCTTTCATCTCCTTGTCCCATCTGCAGCCATTCCAGCAAAGTATCTGGGTCCACATCTGCCATTGTTTCTTAGGCTTCTTTGCTTAAATTTAAAAAGCAAAGGCAAAAATTCCTTTAAATGTCCAGGACTGAACAGCGTGGGCTTAATTTTTTTTCTTTTCTTTTACATCGGCTAGAGCCAGATTTTCTTGGTATCCTAGGAATTAGAAAAGACTTGTAAGTATGTTTGGATAGTGTACTTAACCGTAGTTTTCCAACTTTCCTTATTCCTCGGGTTTAACTTCATACATTGTACTAAATAAAACCAGTTTTGCACAAGAGTATAAGCTGATTAGGCTGCTGCTTAAACTGGAAACCAGAGCCGCCTTTGTCAAAGACAGTCAAACAAGCTTCGGATCCCACTATTGCTATCACCAACATGTTTGCCAAAAGGCAAACAACACCTTACTAAGGGTTCTTTTTTTCCCCAGAAAACTTCCTTCCCCCTCCGTCACCCAAAGCTGATCTTCTGATAAGGATTAGATTCAGTATTTTAAGGAAACTTAGCACTTTGATCCAATTCCCCTCCA
This sequence comes from Ovis aries, assembly GCF_016772045.2. Lineage (NCBI taxonomy): Eukaryota > Metazoa > Chordata > Mammalia > Artiodactyla > Bovidae > Ovis > Ovis aries. Next base: position 39,551,914 of record NC_056071.1, read on the forward strand.
AATCAAGTCTCTAAAATTAACTTCAACTTCTTAAATTCTGCTGATTTAATTTACTGCTATCCTTAAGATGTCCAAATACAAACAATATACAAGATCTATCTATGATTTGATTAGGAATTTTGGCAGTAGCAGCAACTGTTCTTAAAAGTTTAAAAAGAAATGCTACAAGTAAGTGCAATGGACTAACACGTTACAGATCAGAACACAGGCCAATCTGCGGTCCTCTTTACCCATCCTCACCGAACGGGGCAGTTGGTTAAAAACAACAGCAGCCAACAACAGAGAAGCAGCCCCAACTGGCAAATCAATACAAAAACTCAAAAGCACTCTGACGAGAGGACAGCGTTGGGTCCCTCGTAACCCAGCTGCAGGTGCATAAATCCAGCGGCAGGTTCCGGTGGGCACCCAACGGCGGCGATCTGCAAGGGTGACCCAAAACTCGGGGCCCAGCCGACCCGGCGCCGGGAGACGCAGGCACTGCGCTCCGGTTTTCCCGAACCAAACCCGGCTAAGTTAGCTACCTGTGTCGAGGAGGAGGGTAAGTTTTGGAGGTGGAGCTGCGAGCCTCTCTACCCGAGAGAAGGAGGCCGGAGCAGGCAGGGCGATGGGTCTCCCGGGAGCGGCGCCCGGAACTCCGAGGCCCGGGGGGACGTCCCTGGCCCCGTCGGGCGGCGATCCTTTCTCAAGGACAAGGCGGGCCAGCCATGGGCTCTGGCTCGGACAAGCCGGGGCCCGCCGTGGGCAGAGTCGGGGGAGGTAAACAAAGGGGCCAAGCGGGTGAGTCGGCGGCAGCCCGCCGACCTCACCAGGGGCTGGGGTCTCGCTCCCGGGCTACCGCCAGGCATCCCTGATCCCGGAACCAGGCCTGACCCTTCCGACCGCCGAAGGCGCTCCTGCGTCCCCTTTCCTCAAGCTCTTACCCAGGCCCGTCGTCTCAAACCGCTCCGGTCCAGCTCCAAGCAGGCCGCGGGCTGAGCCAGGCCCGGCCGCGGCCCTCGAGTTCCCAGGAAGCCGCAGGCCGCGCAGGTCGAGCCGGGCTGGCGGCACAGGAAAAGCCGCGCCTTGTCCCTCCCCTTCCTCCGCGGGGACCTGCTGACAGGAAAGCCAGAGGTTCCCCAGACCGGCGGCAGCCAGCTCACGTCCCGACCCCGGCACGCGGCTCCAGAGGCCTGCAGCTTAGAGGCCCGCGCCGTGCTGCCAGCGGCGGCGGCGGGGGGAGACCGCGTCCATCGCGATCCGGGAGGGGGAAGGGAAGAGGGTCGGGGGAGAGCCGGGCGGGGAAGCTGAGGAGGGCAGCAGTGCGCCGCGGAGGCGGAGCAAATGGGCTGCGCTGGCTGCGACCCCGCTGGCCGCCACGTGGGGCGCTGTGGAGACCCGTCGGCCCGAGGCGCAGGGGCGCGGAGCGCCCGGTAGCTTCGTCGCCGCTACAGAAGGTCTCCGGCTCCCTCGGCCTCGTCAGTTGTCGCTTTCCTTTCGTACGCTCTGCGCCTTCACGTTTCGTTGTCAATTGAAGCGCGCTCCCAGCACCGCGCACATACGGGTGCACGCACGCTCAGCGTGTTTTGCACGGTGTGTATACACTTGGCGTGCTCCTGCTGAAAGCCCCAACGCTGCACGTCGAAGCTGCGGCCCAACCTGTCCGGGCCCGGCCTCCCGCCTCTGGGACCCGGCCTCCGGCGAGAGCTTCTCCTCCTCGCTGGTCTCCCCTCCTCGCGCACGGAAGTGCATCGCGGGAAGAAAAGCGCCACCCTTCGGTCCTGGGAGGCAAACTGCCCGGCAGTTCAGAAAGAAAACCTTTGACCACAACCCTGGGAGGTAAATATTGTCGAGTATCCTCTCCACTGTACAGACGAGAGAGCTGAGGTTCCAAAAGGTTTGAATTCAGGCCCGGTGGCGTTCCCAGGAAGCAGCAGTACCTCGAGTGTGTTTTCGACTTTTTCCTATGGGTTGTGATATTAAGTATGTCTGTAGTTAGTCCCTTCGAACGTTTTATTTCACACGCGTTGAAAACAAAACATGCCTGCGTATGAGAAGCTCTTGGAGACAGTTGAGACGTAATTAGTTGGAAATGTGATATAGCTTTCTTTTTTTTTTTTTAATCAAGAAATGAATCCCTTGGTTTGTGAGATAAGTAAACCATGCTCCTACACCCACTGTATTTAAAAAACAAAAATGCGTATTAGTATTTGAGGCGTGTTCCTTTAAGCAGAGGAGCTGCTGCATATCTTTGAAGAACTAGTATTTTGTAAATTACGCATTTGCGCCTCGAATGTCTATAGATACATGTCCCACTATAGCAGGTAAAGTTCCTAGGTCTCCTGCTCATAGGTCAAATTAAGAGATAAGAGTTGAGGATTCCACTATCTTGTCCCAACTACAGCACATAAGAATGATTATTTGAGAGCTGTGAATGTGACTTGGAGCTGCCAGGAAAATCTTCAAGGAGGAAGTGGCATTTATTTGGACCCCGAAGAAATGGGTATAAAGTGAACACTACAAGGGAGGAGGAAGAAGAAAGCAAAGCCTGATCAGTTGTAAAATAAAGGAAAGAGGACCTGTGCCTCAAGCAAAAACCAGCGTTAAGCAATGATGGAGAAAATAGGAGCAAAAGTCAGCAGGGACTTAAATGTGTGCGATACAGAATTTATGCTGAGGTAAAGTAGCAAGTTCTGGACTAGAACATTGACTGGAAAAGTTCTAAAGAGTCTTACAAAGATGTATAGGGCGAGAGTGACCAGAACAGCTAATAGGAACTACCTTGAAAAGGAGATTAACTGGGAGATTGGAAAAATCCTCCAGCAGTGGAGAGAGAAAGGGTCTAGTTTTTGGCAATAGGAAGACAGTTCCTATGGAGAAGAAATAAATCTTAAAAATGTTTTATACATGCAAATGTTTTATAAATGCCCCTATACATGCACAGCTGTCAAAAGTACTCCATGACCTAGTACATTTCTGACAATGAATGTATGTCAATAAACCATTATTACTCAAATTCCATAGTTTACATTAGAGTTCACTTTTAGTGTTGTATATATTCTGTGGGTTTAGACAAACATATCTTGACATATCCGCCACTATAATATCATACAGAATATTTTCACTGCCCTGAAAATCACCTGTGCTCTACCTATTCATTCCACTCTCATCTAGCCCCTAACAACCACTAATCTTTTCACTGAGTCTGTTGTTTTACCTTATTCAGAATGTTGCATAGTTGAAATCATATAATATATAGCCTTTTCATATTGGTTTTTTTTCATTTAATAATGTGCATGTAAGGTTCTCTTCATGGCTTAATAACTCTTTTTTTGTTTTGTTTGCTTGTTTTTAGGGCCAAATAATATTCTGTTGTCTAGAAGTACCAGAGTTTATCCATCCACCTACTGAAGAACATTTTGAATGTTTCCAAGTTTTGGCGATAAAAGTACTGCTATAAAGACCCAGGTGCAAGTTTTTACATGGACATAAGTGTTCAACTCATTTGGATAAATACTAAGGACCACAGTTGCTGGATTGTATGGTAAGAATTTTTTTTTCTTCCATTTTTATTGAGATTTAATTAACACATTGCACTGTGTAATCGTAAGGAACACAACATAATTAATTGACTTACATATGTCATGAAATGATTACCACGATAGGTTTGATGAACCTATCCATCATTTCATATAGATAACACATTACAGATTAAAAAATACTTCTTCCCTGTGATGAAAAAGAACTCTTAGGACTTAATCTGTTAGCAACTTTCACTTATAATGTTCAGCATTGTTAATTATCATTATTATGTTATAAATTACATTCCTGGCACATATTTTTTACTATAACTAGAAATTTGTACCTTTTGACTACCTTTAACTAATTCTTTCTCCCTCCTGCAAGAATATGTTTACTTTTATAAGAAACTGCTCAACTGTCTTCTGAAGTAGCTGTACCATTTGCTTTTTGTTGACACTGCCAAGCATCTTGTGGGCTCTTAGTTCCCTGACCAAGGATCAAGAGCACTGAGTCCTAACCACTGGACCGCCAAGGAATTTCCCCCATTTTGCATTTCCATATGCAGTAAAAGTTGCTATTGCTCCACAGTCCCTTCAGCATTTGTTGTTGTCCGTGTTTTGGATTTTGCCCACCATCCTAACAGATGTATAATGGTATATTATTTTAATTTGCAAATCCCTACTGACGTGATATGGAACATATTTTTTTCATATACTTATGAAAGTATATACTTTTCTTTTAATCTTTTCATATACTTATTTGTCATCTGTGTATCTTCTTCAGTGAGGTGTCTGTTCGGATCTGTTGCCCATTTTTTAAGCTGATTTTTCATCTTATTGTTGAATTTTAAGAGTTCTTTGTATATTTTGATAACAGTATTTATCAGATGTGTCTTTGTGAATGTTTTCTTTACCTGGGGAACTTTAAAATGTCAGATGCTCAGGACATTTCTCAGGCCAGTTCAATCAGTGTCTCTGAACATAGAATCTGGACATCAGTATTTTTTGAAGTGATTCAGTTGAATAGCCAAGGCTCAAGGCTGAGAACCACCGGCCTAAGTCAATACAACAACAATAATATTTAAATATAATTAGTATAATACTTACTATTCTTGCAGCTAGATTTTATTAGGTACTTATCATGTCCTAACACCCTTCTAAATGTATTACAAATATTAATTCACTATAGACATCAGCTACTTTGATTTGTTGTATATGTTGCCTTGGCCTCTCTGAGCTTTGTTTTCCTAATGTATAAGATTAAGATGATAATAGAAACTAACCCCAAGTAGAATAATTATATTAAACAAGATAAAGCATATAAATGCCTACCACATATTAAATAAACACTCAAAAGTGCCTGCTGTTAATAATATTACATTATTAGTTCAGCTCTCTGGTGTGGCATCCTAGGTCTGCCCCCTCTTCCATAGGACATGTCACCAAACAAAGACAACAGTCATGATTCCCATACCCTCTCTTCTCCCGGCAAAATAAGTCTAGTTCCTGCAATGGCTTTACCCTCCTTGGTCATGTTCTGATGTCTTCTGACATACTTTAACTAAGAACTCCTAAGCCTGAAAATGTGTTTTAAAGGTGGTCAGACCTGGACAGAGGAATGCCATCATCCATTGCATTAGGTTCAGAGAGTGACACTCACATCTACAGACTTTGCTGAACTAAAGTCCTTACTTCTTGCTCCCTGAACTGCCAAGCCAACTTTCCTTCAGTCTTTTAATTTCGCAGTTGATATTTTTTTCCTTAATATTTAGACTTATTAAATTTTGTCTTGTTGGTTCTGGGTCAATGGTGCATCCTATGGCAATCTCTTTGAATCCTGTCTGGGTAGTGAAAGGTATCAGCCGTCCCCCCAAATTCTTTGTTAGTAGTCAATTAGATAAAGGTGTTGGACAGAATATGGCCGAAACAAAGGCTCTGATGAATGATAAACCTTTTACCAAGCAGTTATTTATCCATTAAATAACATTCTCATGGTGTAGTTGTTCAGGTAACAGCTTTACCTAACAGTATTTATAACCTGACCTGCTTACTTCCTCCTTGATGATAGGAATTTTAATGTTCTTTTGTTTAAAAAGTCACAATGCTAAGAAAATGAAAACCAAAATTGAGTCTTATAATACAAAATGAACATATTTATATCCAAAATTTTGGAGGAAATATTGTCAATTGCCTTCTTGAAACTCACTTATTTCAACTATGCACCCTAGTAACATTTTGGGAACATGGGTAACTCCATATATGTAGGAACTCTCTTTTTTTGTGTGTGTCTAAACAAAGGATGAGATGGCTGGATGGCATCACCAACTCGACGGACGTGAGTTTGAGTTAACTCCAGGAGTTGGTGATGGACAGAGATGACTGGCGTGCTGCGATTCATGGGGTCGCAAAGAGTTGGACATGACTGAGAGACTGAACTGAACTGAACTGAAACTTATTTCAAAATTGAAAGTTAAAAGAACAAGATAGTAAGTTTAGCTTGAGATAACTAATTCTTACTAATGCTGTCTTCTAGGAATCATTCTTCTATTCTAAAGGTTTAAAAAATGATATATTTAAAAATAAATTCTAGAATTTTGACGCTTTTTTACAAATTCACTGTATCCATCATATGTCCCTTGATAGTATACACAAAAAACAAATAATAGTTGTAAAAGTTGTGTTTTATGTTCCTAGTAGGTGTTCTTGCTCCAAGGCTAAAAAAAAAAAAAAAAAAGCTGTTAACTCTTCATTAGCCTACTCATGTGCATAATAAGTACTTTATCACTTGAAGGAAAAGTAGGATCTGATTTAGTTCATAGAAAAAAATTAGCTCATAGAAAACTTTCGAGAACCTAAGTTCTATAAATAATTCTATTTTATTACATATTTTTTATTACATATTTTTAAAAGTGTATTAGGAGAAAAACATATAATGATTGTATAAATTTACAGTTTCTCCTGTATATTTTGCTATTAAGGGATTATTGTTAATTGTCTTTAGTGTATGATAATGATATAATGGTTATATTTCCTAAAAAAAAGAGAGAGTCATATTGCTTAGAGAAGCATACTAAAATATTTACAGATGAAATGATATGATAATTAGGATTTGCTGCAAAATTGTTTGAGAGAATAGTGGGTGGAGTTAAGATGAAACATAATTGGCCATGCATTGAGGATAACTACTGCACAATGGCGCTCATGTCACACGCTAATAAAGTAATGCTCAAAATCCTCCAAGCTAGGCTTCAGCAATACGTGAACTGTGAACTTCCAAATGTTCAAGCTGGTTTTAGAAAAGGCGGAATAACTAGAGATCAAATTGCCAACATCCACTGGATCATCGAAAAAGCAAGAGAGTTCCAGAAAAACGTCTCTATTTCTGCTTTATTGACTATGCCAAAGCCTTTGACTGTGTGGATCACAAGAAACTGGTGGAAAATTCTGGAAGAGATGGGAATACCAGACCACTTGACCTGCCTCTTGAGAAACCTATATGCAGGTCAGGAAGCAAGAGTTAGAACTGGACATGGAAAAACAGACTGTTCCAAATAGGAAAAGGAGTACGTCAAGGCTGTATATTTTCACCCTGCTTATTTAACTTCTATGCAGAGTACATCATGAGAAATGCTGGGCTGGAGGAAGCACAAGCTGGAATCATGTCAATAACCTCAGATATGCAGATGATACCACCCTTATGGCAGAAAGTGAAGAACTAAAAAGCCTCTTGATGAAAGTGAAAGAGGAGAGTGAAAACGTTGGCTTAAAGCTCAACATTCAGAAAACTAAGATCATGGCATCTGGTCCCATCACTTCATGGGAAATAGATGGGGAAACAGTGGAAACAGTGACTGACTTTATTTTGGGGGGCTCCAAAATCACTGAAGATAGTGATTGCAGCCATGAAATTAAAATACACTTACTCCTTGGAAGGAAAGTTATGACCAATCTAGACAGCATATTAAAAAGCAGAGACATTACTTTGTCAACAAAGGTCCGTCTAGTCAAGGCTATAGTTTTTCCAATAGTCGTGAAAGATGTGAGAGTTGGACTTTAAAGAAAGCTGAATGCAGAAGAATTGGCACTTTTGAACCGTGGTGCTGGAGAAGACTTGAGAGTCCCTTGGAGTGCAAGGAGATCCAACCAGTCCATTCTATAGGAGATCAGTCCTGGGTGTTCATTGGAAGGACTGATGTTGAAGCTGAAACTCCAATCCTTTTGGCCACCTGATGCGAAGAGCTGACTCATTTGAAAAGACCCTGTTGCTGGGAAAGATTGAGAGCAGGAGAAGAAGGGGATGACAGAAGATGAGATGATTGAATGGCATCACCGACTCAATGGACATGGCTTTAGGTGAACTCTGGGAGTTGGTGATGGACAGGGAGGCCTGGCATGCTATGGTTAATGGGGTCGCAAAGAGTTGGACACAACTGAGCGATTGAACTGAACTAAGGATAACTATTGAATCTGGGTAATAAGTGGGGATTCATTATATTAGTGTCTGTAGTTTTGTGTGTATTTGAAAATCCCTAATAAAAATGATTTTTAAAAACTATCTGGGAGGTGTGAGAGGTTAAAGGAAGCAATAATGGCATTTTGAGGCAATCTTACAGAAATATTTCTTAATTTTTAAGTTATAGCATCATTTAACCTATTGTCAATGGAGAGATCGCTCTAGTTATTTACTTAAGCTTTTAAAATATATTTATTTGTTTATTTATTTGGCTGCCTAGGATCTTTAGTTGTAGCATGTGGGATCTAGTTCCCTGACCAGGAATGGAACCCGGGCCTCCTGCGTTGGGAGCGCTGAGTCTTAACCACCAGGGATGTCCACTGCTTAAGCTTTTTAAAACTCAAAATAATTTGAGTAAGTGTATTCTTATACGTTTTTGTTATATAATAAATTAAAGAGGTTACATTATAGGGGATAATGAAAGGATAGGTATTTTTAAAATTCACTTAAGAATGCTTATACAGAACTTGGGCTTCTCTGGTGGCTTAGACAGTAAAGAATCTGCCTGCAATGCAGAAGACCTGGGTTCGACCCCTGGATTGAGAAGATCCCCTGGAAGAGAGCATGGCAGCCCTCTCCAGTAGTCTTGCCTGGAGAATCCCTATGGACAGAGAAGCCTGGCTAGCTCCAGTCCATGGGGTCGCAAAGAATCTGACACGACTGAGCAACTAAGCACACACACATCCATACAGATTACTTACTATGTGCAGGTACCCTTTTAAGTGCTTTTTAATTATTAATTTATTTAATCTCCTAACAACCCTGCAAGGGAGATAGTGTTATTGTCTCCATTTTACACATGGGGAGATGAAGTCCTGTAAAAGTGAAGTGAAGTGAAGTGAAGTGAAAGTCACTCAGTTGTGTCTGACTCTTTGCAACCCCATGGGCTATACAGTCCATGGAATTCTCTAGGCCAGAATACTGGAGTGGGTAGTCATTCCCTTCTCCAGGAGATTTTCCCATTCCAGGGATTGAACCCAGGTCTCTCACATTGCAGGTAGGTTCTTTACCAGCTGAGCCACAAGGGAAGCCCATAAAAGTTAAGTGATCTGTGTAAGGTTACACAGTTGGCAAACAACAAAGATGGGTTTTGAATCCAGAAAGCCTGGCTGCAGAAGCTCTATATATCCGGATTTCATGATCCCCTCAGCACACACACACACATACACACACACACACCATGATAAAAATACATCTTGAGGAATCAAGCATATAGAAATTATAGCATGAATATAGAAGAATAAATATGCGAGGGCGTTTATTGCAGTGCTTTTAAGGTTACTGACTATTGGAAACAGCCTATATGTCCCATCAATGGCAACATGAAGAAATCTGCACAAATTCACTTAATCTGTGCCAATGTTTCAAAGATTGACTTAAAAAATGACAAATATTTAAAACTAGAAAGTTGCAGAATCATAAACACATTAAGATCCCATTTAAAAACTCTTTATAGTATGAATAAGCATAAAAGGAGAATTTAAAAGAAGATACATCAATCTGTTAAATGATTTCCTCTGAAAAGAGTCAGAAGAAAGGGAATAAAGGAGAGCACTTTGATTTTCATTTTATATATCTTTTTAGTGTTTAAATTTCTTTTACAATCACTTTGGCAATTAAAAAATTTTTTTAATGTAATAAATATATACAGTTAAAAAGTTGAGAAAGTCCAATAGAATGAAAAGAAAATTAGTAATAATCACCTGCCACCTTGAGGTTATTATTAGGATTTTGATAATATTTACATGACTTTTTTCTAAATATAAATATATATTTATAATATATATGTAACATGTATTATAAATGTATATGTTATGAATATTTTATATATTAAAATCACATATTGCATATATATATTATGACCATGTTAAGCAATATGAAGTTAATGACATTAAACAAGTCTTAAGCCCTTTTATTGCACTTCTTACATCATCAAAGTCCAAAATTCATCTACCCAGTACCATCTCATCTCATGTGTTGTTCAAGGAGTCCTTTTTATCCCTTTTATCAGCTAACTAAAGATGCCTGAGGGCCAGTTGATTATCTGAGCTGAGAAAACTAGCTGGTTTCCTTCAGCCTTAAGGATTAAATTTATACTCTCAGAGATCAATGTCTGCCATAGTAGAGTTAGAGGTGAGCAGTTATTCAAGTAAAGCTGCTTAGCAGAAAAATCTATCTAGGTCATTCAGAGACAAAATTACTTCCCTTAAGGTCATTTGCCACAGCCTATCTGAATCCTTGTCTATAACACCTAGGAAGGTAAATCAGAATTTAATATAAACTTGGAGCCCAGGAAATAATGTTTGATTTACTAGGTAAATGCCAATGGCTTGATAATACCTGCAGACTGTATGCTGCTGCTCCTAAGTTGCTTCAGTCGTGTCTGACTCTGTGAGACCCCATAGACGGCAGCCCACCAGGCTCCCCCGTCCCTGGGATTCTCCAGGCAAGAACACTGGAGTGGGTTGCCATTTCCTTCTCCAATGCATGAAAGTGAAAAGTGAAAGTGAAGCCACTCAGTCGCGTCTGACTCTCTGCGACCCCATGGACTGCAGCCCACCAGGCTTCTCCGTCCATGGGATTTTCCAGGCAAGAGTACTGGAGTGGGATGCCATTGCCTTCTCCAGCAGACTGTATATATGTATTATTGATGTGAGAATGTGCATATATGCTGAGGTAATCTAGAGATTAAGGCAAAGAGTTTCTTGACCAAGGAAATTAAACACCAAGCTTTCAAGGAAATGTTATCTGTACTAGTTTTTCTTTGAATATCATTATTGATATTCATTTTCTTTGAAATCTTTTCAGGATTTTAAGGTTTTTTATTATTTACTTTCAGTTTATATTCAATTTTCTGATGTGTACATCGTATATATCATATACCGATTTAAATATATAGTTTATACATATGTGTATACATTATGTGTATGTGTGTGTATATATATATATATATATACTTTTGATAGTAGCTTTATTGAAATATAGTGAATAAACAATTAATCATTTTAAAGGAACAGTCCAGAGGCCTTTCGTTCATTTTTCTTATACCTTTCATACCGTAAATTCGTAGGGAATGGATTTCAGCAGTTCAGACTCCTTTCCATTGGTTTTTACAAAGTGTGCTTCCCTGGCTGAATCAAGCTGGTGCTTTAGTTGACTCCAACTACCTTTCTTTTTGGCTTCCTTCTTTTTCTTATCATTTTCCTTCACATGTTTCAGGAAGCTGTCTCAGCTCTTAAGAGTGTTTAATACATCCAATATGTACGTTAGTTCTCTTGGCAAGAATCGCCCTTAACCAGTTTATTTACAACAGTGCCAACAGCCTGCTGGGTAGGTAATATTGTAGATGCTTCAGTTTTGCCTTGGTAACATTTGTGGGGAATTCCTCTATGAATAGTGTCTGTTCCCTTCAGGTTTACAGTATCACCTTCTTTGTAGATTTGCATGTATGTGGCCAAAGGAATAGCAACATGTTTTCTAAAAGGCCTAGAGAACATAGAGCAGGTGCTTCTCCTCTTTCCCTTTGTGTCATTTTGGTGAATACTGGAAAATGTCCATTTCAGCCTGAAGTGTCTATTTAAATATAGCCATCCTAGTGGGTTTGAGTAGTATCTTGTGATTTTGATTTGCATTTTCCTAATGACTAATGGTGTTGAGCATTTTTTTTATGTGCTTATTGGATAAAGTCTGTTCAGATTCTTCATGCATTTTAAGATTTGGTTATTTGTCTTTTCATTGTTAAGTTGTAAGAGTTCTTTATATATTCTGGATATGAGTCCCCTGTCAGAGATACAGTTTGCAAATACACTCTCCCATCCTGTGTATTGCCTTTTCAGTTTCTTGATGGTGTTTTTGAAGCACGAAAGTTTCAAATGTTTATGAAGTTCGGTTTACCTGTTTTCTCTTTTGTCACCTGTGCTTTCAGAATCTAAGAAATGATTGCTTAATCCAAGATTGTGGAGATTTACATTTATGTTTCCTTCTAAGAGTTTTACAGTTTAAACTCGTATATTTCAGTTTATGATCTAGGAGTCCAACTTTATTCTTATTTGCACATGGATACCCAGTTATCTTAGCACTATTTGTTGAAAAGACTATTATTTTCCCATGGCTTGCCTTGGAAGCTTTGTTGAGAATCACCTGACCATAAGAGTAAAGATTTATCTGGATTCTCAATTATGTTTCATTGATCTGAATTTCTATCTTTATTCTAGCACCACTCTCTGTTGATTACTATAGATTTGTAATATGTTTTAAAATGATGAAATATGAACTCTGCAACCTTGTTCTTCTGTTTCAAGATCATTTTGGCTATTCTGGGTTGTTTGTATTTCCATATAAATATTAACACTAATTTGTCAATTTCAAAAAACAGACTTTGATTTTTTTGTTTTTACATTGGTATCTGACTTTTCACTTTTTTCCAGATGGGTGTCAGACTTCTATTTATTTTTGAAATTTTACTGAAGTGTAGTTGATATACAATGTTGTGCTAGTTTACAAGTTTGTCCTAGTACAGCAAAGTGATTGAGTTATACATATAACTATAACCACTCATTTTTAGATTCTTTTCCCATATAGGTTATTACAGTATATTGAGTAGAGTTCCCTGTACTGTACAGGTCCTTATGAGTTATATATTTAATATTTAGTAGCATGTGTATATCAATCCCAATTTATCCCTCCCCACATTCCAATCCCAAAGAAAGGCAATGCCAAAGAATGCTCAAACTACTGCACAATTGCATTCATCTCACATGCTAGTAAAGTAATGCTCAAAATTCTCCAAGCCAGGCTTCAGCAATACCTGAACCATGAACTTCCAGATGTGCAAGCTGGTTTTAGAAAAGGCAGAGGAACCAGAGATCACATTGCCAACATCCGCTGGATCATCAAAAAAGCAAGAGAGTTCCAGAAAAACATCTATTTCTGTTTTATTGACTATGCCAAAGCCTTTGACTGTGTGGATCACAAGAAACTGTGGAAAATTCTGAAAGGGATGGGAATACCAGACCACCTGACATGCCTCTTGAGAAGCCTGTATGCAGGTCAGGAAGCAACAGTTCGAACTGGACATGGAACAACAGACTGGTTCCAGATAGGAAAAGGAGTACGTCAAGGCGGTATATTGTCATCCTGCTTATCTATGCAGAGTACATCATGAGAAACACTGGGCTGGAGGAAGCACAAGCTGGAATCAAGACTGCCGGGAGAAATATCAATAACCTCACATATGCAGATGACACCACCCTTATGGCAGAAAGTGAAGAAGAACTAAAGAGCTTCTTGCTGAAAGTGAAAGAGGAGAGTAAAAAAGTTGGCCTAAAGCTCAACATTCAGAAAACAAAGATCATGGCATCTGGTCCCATCACTTCATGGCAAATGTGGGGAAACAGTGGAAACAGTGTCAGACTTTATTTTGGGGGGCTCCAAAAATTACTGAAGATGGTGATTGCAGCCATGAAATTAAAATACACTTACTCCTTGGAAGGAAAGTTATGACCAACCTAGACAGCATATTAAAAAGCAGAGACATTACTTTGTCAACAAAGGTCCGTCTAGTCAAGGCTATAGTTTTTCCAGTAGTCATGATGGATGTGATAGTTGGACTTTAAAGAAAGCTGAGTGCAGAAGAATTGATGCCTTTGAACCGTGGTATTGGAGAAGACTTGAGAGTCCCTTGGAGTGCAAGGAGATCCAACCAGTCCATCCTAAAGGAGATCAGTCCTGGGTGTTCATTGGAAGGACTGATGTTGAAGCTGAAACTCCAATCCTTTGGCCACCTGATGGGAAGAGCTGACTCATTTGAAAAGACCCTGTTGCTGGGAAAGATTGAGGGCAGGAGGAGAAGGGGACAACAGAAGATGAGATGGGTGGATGGCATTGCCGACTCAATGGACATAGGCTTGGGTGGACTCTGGGAGTTGGTGATGGACAGGGAGGCCTGGCATCCTGCAGTTCATGGGGTCGCAAAGAGTTGGACATGACTGAGCGACTGAACTGAACCTTCCTCTTTGGTAACCATAAGTTTGTTTTCTACATCAGTGTCTTTATTTCTGTTTCATACATAAGTTTTTTTGTAGCATTATTTCTATTCCATATGTATATGATATCATATTATATTTGTCTTTCTGTCTTACTTAGTATGATAATCTCTAGGTCTGTCTATATTTTTGCAAATGACATTATTTCATTCTTTTCTATGCCTGAGTTATATTCCATTGTACCTATGAACACATCTTTATCCATTCATCTGTCAATGGACATTTAGATTGCTTCAATGTCTAAACAAGGTCTGATGGGAATTCCTTGGTGGTCCAGTGGTTAGGCTGCTGAGCTTCCACTGCTGGGGACCTGGATTGGATCCCTGCTCAGGAAAATAAGATCCTGCAAGCCGTGCAGTGTGGCCACAAATTTAAAAAAAAAAAAAATTAAAAAGAAAACCAGACTCTGATTTTGATAGAGAGTATGCTGAATATGTACATCAATTTGAGAAGTATTGCCATTTTAATAACATTTTCCAACTCATAAACATGAAATATCTTTCATTTACTTAGTTCATCTTTAATCCTTCAGTAATATTTTATAGCTTTCAGTGTACATGTTTTGTACTTATTTTAAGGCATGAAGATGTTTGTATGTATATTCTGTTTTTGTTGAGTGAATATCCTTTGGTCTAGTTGGTTTGTAGTATTTTTTTTAATAGTATTTTTCAAGTCTTCTGTTTCCTTATTAATCAATTGTTTGGTTGTTCTAGTCATCAATGAAAGTGAAGTCTGTGTCTCCCATCAGTTTTATTAGTTTTTACTTCATGTATTTTGGGGATCTGCTGTTAAGTGCATATATATTTAGTTATGTCTTCCTGACAGACAGACCATTTTAACGTTAAACTATATCCTTCTTTGCCTTTTTGCCTCTACTAACAATTTTTGTCTTAAAATCATTTTTGGAGGGGGGCACTCGAGTTATGGGATCTTAGTTCCCTGACCAGGGATCGAATCCAGGCTGTAGGCAATGAAAGCAGTCTTAACCACTGGATGCCAGGGGATTCCCTTAAAATCTCTTTTGTCTGATGTTAGTATAGCCACTCCAGCTCCCTTTGGGTTATTGTTTATATGGTGTATATTTTTCCATTCTTTTCGGGGAAATATGTTTGTACCTGAATCTGGGGCTTCCCTGGTGGCTCAGACGGTAAAGTGTCTGCCTGCAATGTGGGAGACCCGGGTTCAATTCCTGGATCAGGAAGATCCCCTGGAGAAGGAAATGGCAATCCACTCCAGCACTCTTGCCTGGAAAATCTAGCTTGTCTTTTTTCAGACAGCATATAGTTGAAATTTTTTTAATCCATTCTGCAAATGTATGCTTCTTGAGTGGAGTGTTTAGTCTATTTACAATTAAGGAAATTGTTGATAGCATAGTTTTTACATTGGCCATTTTGTTACTTGTTTTCTGTGTTTTCTGTATATTTCTCCATGACTGCTTTCTCTTTTGTTAAATAGTTATTTTCTAGTATATCATTTCAGTGCCTTTGTTGTATCTTTTTCTGTATGTTTTTGAGTTGTTTTCTTAGTGGTTATGCTAGAGATTAGAGTTAACATCTTAATATAAAAATAATCAAGCTTGGATTAATAGCAACTGAATTTCAATAGTATGCAAAAACTTTATTCCATGTAGCTATTTCCTCCCTTCTCCAATGTGCTATTATTGACATACAGTTACATCTTTATACATCATATACCCATCAACTCATTTTTATAATCAGTACTTTATGCAGTTGTCTCTTAAATCAGATGCAAGAATGAATTACAAACAAAAATAACATTTATACTGTCTTTTTGTTTACCTGTGTATTTACCTTTACTAGTGCTTTGTACATCATGTATTGGCTTATTTTAGACTCTTATTAAATTCTTTTCAAAATATTCAGTTTACATATGCTACTCCCCTCAGATATTTTCCCATTTCAATAGTTTTTTACACTGTAATTATCTAAAGTAATGTGGTTTAGTGGAAAGACTGAGTTTTGAATCAAGAGTCTTAGCATCTGCTAATGGTTTTTAGTCCATAGATTGATTTTGTAATCTGGATTAAACCATTTATTCTTTATCAAGGCTTCGATTCCCTTAACTTGAAAGCAGAGAGAATAGCATTTGGCCATATTTGACTGCTGACTTTAAATGTACCATTCTCCCTACTATAGGTCCTATGACAGATGACAGAAGTTCTCTTGGAATTCTAGTCTAGTACCTAATGAACAGAAAGGAGTTCAAAACCTTCATAATAACATTATAGGCTAGTATTCCAACAGGAGGGAGAAAATGAGTGAGAATAAATAAATTATGAAAACTGCTTCAGATGATCAATTGCTATTTGCAATATGCTTTGTAAAAAACATAAAATCCTTCAATTTGCAAATAGCTTCCTATACAAAAAACAAAATACAAATAATGAATACTCCCCAATATAGTGAATACCTATTCCTCAGCTAACTTCGTTTCAAAAATCCAGGCATAACCCAGTATAACCCTAACTCTGAGCTATTTGAAGTGAATTTGACAGGCAAGTGAGGGAAGGGGAACAGATTATATCTGAGTCTTCAGTGCATGCTAACTCACTTCAGTACTGTCTGACTCTTTGCACCCCTGTGGACTGCATCCCGCCAGCTGTTAATGAGGTTCCAACCATGGTGATTTCTGAATATTAATGAAAGAGCAAGTCAAAGTAGATAATCTGGTTAGTGTGTCTTAGTATGATTTAGACCTGTTGTACAAAGATAGTTATTCTAAGGACCTTCCTTTATCCTCAGTCTTGAGATGTAGCCAAATTGATTAGAATGTAATCTTGCTAACCACTGAATAACTTTCTATATGATTCTACCTTATCAAAGGGAAGCTAGCTTTTGCCTTTCTCTATTACCCAATTTCAAAGCACATTCCTTGTAGCCAATGGAAAAAAAAAAGTATTTTTGCTATTCCTTCTTTTCTTTTGCTAAAGAACCCCATGTCCTTTCTTTAGTGGTCTGGAATCTTGTTAGCAAACAAAATTTGCATGTGGCTTTTATGTTAGTGTTACTGCCACACTATGTACATAGGGGAGATAGAAGACTAAGAATAACTAATCTAGCCTCAGTAAATGGACCGAACTGTATGTGCTGCATATTCCCACAGACACAACGATCTAGGGAGGATAATATTTATTTTTAGAGCAAATCACAATTGAAACCCTTATTCTCCTCTCACTTGGGTTTTTTATCCCCCGTCTTCCCCCCTCACCTGAGAGTGGCTGTGTGCTGTGTGCTCAGTCACTTCAGTTGTATCTGACTCGTTGTGAACTATGGCCTGCCAGGCTCCTCTGTCCATGGGACTTTTCCAGGGAAGAATACTGGAGTGGGTTGCCATGCCCTCCTCCAGGGGATCTTCCCGACCCAGGAATTAACCCCTATTGAACCCATATCTCTGGTGTTTCCTGCATTGTGGGCATGTTCTTTACCCACTTGAGACAGCTGGGAATGGCAATAGGGTTTTTTAAAGAGGTAATTGCAATCTCAAGAAACAAACCGCAGAACCTTCTTTTTATAAGGGTTTCTTCAGTCAAACACATTCTGTATTGTAAAAATGATAAAATTATGACAGAATTTTAGACAGTAGGACAATTGCTTTTCCCTATTTGGCTTATTTTGGTCAACTGAAAAAATGTTCCTGCCTCCTAGAGAGATTTACTTCTTATTGTGGACTAATAGAAACATGTTAAGAGGGTTAATTCATTTACCCGTTCAAGTTCTTAAATTCTAAATCTTGAAAATAAGTTTATTTGTAGCTACAACTCATTATGTGTTCAGCTTTTCATTTCTTTCATAAATAAGGCCCAAGTTGATTAATATCCTCATCTGCTTCCAATTCTTCCTCATAGATTCTGCCCTGCTCCCCACTCTCATGTTACACAACATTAGGGAGCCTGAAACATAATGTCAGCGACTTTCTAAAGGCAGTGGGTGATATTTACCCACTTAAGCAGGTGGTACTGACAGGGTGACTGGAGTCGAATGTAAACCATGGCGTTTATCATTCCTGGTCAAATATATTGTGCAATGAGTAGCAATGGGCACTATGTGAAAGGTTGCCGCCCCAGCATTAGGATTAGTCAGCTTCTTGCCTTGAGGTGTGTGTGACTAAGATACTGGAGGTCGCTGGTGATGGAAAGGCAAGCTGGCCAATGATAGGAACCAAAAGGAGGGGAAACTCAGCAGTTGGCAAACAACTGAATCTTAGCACAAGGCATTTGCCTTTGAGGTGCAGAGTCTGAGAGGCTCCTGAGAAGCATCTAAGGGAAAGATATTATTTTCTGACTTTTTATTGCTTTTTCGTGAAAATTTTCACCTGTATACAATCTTAGAAGCCAGTGCAATTTCTGGTCATGTTGATTTATAGTGGAACCAAAAAATGATTTGGGGGGAATTTTTGTTGTTGTAATAGAAAGTTTAATTATTAAAAACAACATAATGACACTAAAGATAATTAGAAAAAGCAAGGGGGGAAGTGCTTATTATTTTTTTGCTGAAAATAATCATGATATCATAGTAGCATACATTCCTATTTTTTGAACTGTTTCACTTGGTTGTAACAACCGTGTTATTAAAACTTAACAGTTAAAAGATTTGTCACGTAATTTTTGGTAACTTATCATAAGCTTTCTTTTGCCCATAGTGCTACATAACCATATTTAAAATAATTGAATGACTTTCCATTCAGTGTATGGCTGAACCAATGTTCACTTTAAACATTCCAACAAATAGACTGCTTGTTATTATGAATAACTCTGAAATGACTACAATTTAAGATACAACTTTTTAGTATAATTTTAAAAATTTCAGGTCATTTATATAAAAGTTTATATAAAGCATATATGAACAGGTAAAGGTTAATAATAAAATGAACAGCTGAGTATCCACTTACTACTTAAGAAATAAAACATTACCTGTAACTTAGAAGCCTGTCTGTATGCTTCTCTTCAGTTGCATCATCTTCTCTTTTTTCCCTGCAGAAATAACCACTAGCCCAAATGTTTTGTTTATCATATGTGTGTGTGTATATATATATATATATATATTATATTTTAGATTTTTCCTTAGGATAGGTTCTTTGTAGGAGAATTTTATGATTAATGTAAATGGAAGTTACATGTTTATCAGGACTTAGTTTCTGATGTTGGTGGCTTATATTTCTTGTTCAGAAATTATCAGGCTTGACACACCCCGGTAGGCTGGACAGGCTAACAGATGAAAGAAAAATTTGCCTCATAAGCAAGTGTGCTCTGTGACAGCTCTCTGCAGTATGAGGATATTATGGATTAGGATTGAGAACCTTTATCACAGTGTTGGGGGAGTTTGTAGTTTCCTCAGTTCTGTCTAGTCGCAACAAATTTTGAAGCAACAGACCAGCGTTACAGCCCTCTAATGGACCAGTGTTATAGGTCCATGTTACAGCTCAGTTTTATTTAGAAAGTAAAGGAAAAGACATCCTCGAGGCGTGAGGGCATGTCAAACCAAAAGACTTGAAGAGAAGGGAGGCCCCCTGGCCCAATTTTGGCCCCTCTTTTTATATGTTTTTTTCTCCTCCCCCTGAGCCTGCCCTATGTAAATTGGGCTAGCCAGGAGTGCTGTTTGTTTTCTCTAAGGTCCTGACTCCAGTCCTTGGACCTTCCTTTATTTTATTTTCGTGGGCTTTTCCCTTCCTTGTCTTTTAGCCAGCGCCATTCTGAACTCCTTTTTCTTATTCTAACTACCTGATAGAGAGAGATGATTCTGGTTTACCTGCATAAAGGTTACACACCCTCCTTCCATTCCTTTCTCCATTCCCAGTTTTGATTTTAGCTTATTATTTGTATTTTGTTATTTTAATCACTCATTCATTTAAAGCAGGCAGTTCTTTTTGTTCAACATATTGGTCTCTGTCTTCTGGAATAAATGTCAACATATTTATGTTCAACTTTACCTATCCCAAGGAATCAGATTGATCAGCCTGATCACCTCAGTTTTGAAAAATGGAGAAACTAAAAAATTTGAAAATAATTGGCCAAGAATAGAACTGATAAGAATGTTTAGCTTTCAAGTCAGTAGTAAAAATCCCAGGATAGTATTTCTGATCACCTGAATCAGAATCAGTTAAGATATTTAGTAATTGGGGGATTCCTGGATTCTACTTGAGACCTACCAAATCATAACCTCTAAATATGGAGTCTAGGAATCTATAGTTTATTAAACACCGTAGATGACTTTCAGCACCCTAAAATTGAGAAGTTCTACCCTAGCAGGGGCAACAATTAAAGAGAAGTGATTTAGTAAATATTCCTATATTCTCTAGTGTGTTTATATTTATTTAGCACTGAGATGTGGGGTTTGGTGGTCACATACCAGTCCTTTCTGTGAGAACCCATGATGATGTATTTTGCTGAATGAGAGTGAAAAAAAACCCAGCTCTTTAGTCCACTAGTATTTTGAAATTTTAAAATGAGAGAATGAAGTCTAGGGATCACCTTTTAATTTTTTATATCAAGTTAGCGGTAGATTTTCATTGACCATGGCCAAGAATGAGATATACAATGGAAGCAAGTGAAGACATTTTTCCTAAAGCTAAAAACAGTGTTCAGTTTATAGAAAGAACACACATTCTATTTTCTTTCAGTATTGAGTAGTGTTTTTGTCCACGACTTTGATACTCAAAATTGTTTTGCATGTAACCACTGTCCTGCTTAGCACTGGTTCTACAATAATCTTTGAAGCAGAACTCTTTATGGTTTTACCAAGTCTAGGGGTACGTAAAAAAAGAGAAGTGGGGGGAAAGTAGTTGTTGAAAAGAAAAGCTAAAAGATAAGAGTTGATGCTTTTGAGACAAGACAAGAATTGATGCTTTTGAACTGTGATGTTGGGGAAGATTCTTGAGAGTTGCAAGGAGATCCAACCAGTCCATCCTAAAGGAAATCAGTCCTGAATATTCTTTGGAAGGACTGATGCTGAGGCTGAAACTCCAGTACTTTAGCCACCTAATGCAAAGAGCTGAAACCATCCTGATGCTGGGAAAGATTGAAGGTGGAAGGAGAAGGGGACAACAGAGGATCGACTTGAAGGACATGAGTTCGAGCAGGCTTCAGGAGCTGGTGATGGACACGGAAGCCTGGCATGCTGCAGTCCATGGGTTTGCAGAGTCAGACAAGACTGAGTGACTGAACTGAACTGAACTGCCCACCTATGAACAGAAGAGATTAACACATGTCTTCCAAAGCCTGACCCTTCCCTGAGATGTTTTGCAAGACTGAAGACCCTTGTTGCTTTACTTCCTCACCCTCTTCCTCTCTATTCTGCATTTTGACTTTAGTTTCTCATTGCTTCTCTCTCTGACTCTATAAAAGAACCTAGCACCCAGGCCCCCAGAAGATCGTTACTTTGAGACATTAGTCCACTGTCTCCTCGGTCTGCCAGCTTTCCAAATAAAGGCATTTTTCCCTGCCTCAACACCTCATCCCTCGGATTCACTGGCCTATTGTATAGCGAGCAGAGCAAGCCTGGACTCAGTAACAGTGCTACTTTCTGGTTTTCGTTATGTTTAGTTCAGTCTTTCTGCTTAAGCATATCCCCTGATTTGAAAAACCTTCAGAGATAAAACTGAAAATAAATAGTAAAGCATTGTCAGTTAAGTACACTTCAATAAAACGTGTGTCTATATCTGTATCTATCTATCTATATATATAAGGTCTTCAGAGAAATAGTAATTTCAAAACCTAAACCCTCCCCAGGTTGATAAAAGAGGAAACATTTCCTCAAGTGTGACCTATTTACAAGTGTCATAGGCCCCCACTCAGTCTGAGGAGGTGACAGTATTTTTAATCATAAGGAAATGGAAAGGTCTGAATTTAAAACTCTAGGATACATTGTCTCAAGACAGTGGAAATATAAGATTCATTGGCATATAAATACCATTAGAGGGGACTTTCCAGGTAGTCCAGCGGTTAAGAATCTGCCTTCAAAAGCAGGGTAAGAGGGTTCCTTGATGGGGAACTAAGATCCCACATTATTGTGTTTAGTCTATAAGTTGTGTCTGACTCTTATGCAGCCCATCCCCACTGGGCTTCTCTGTCCATGGGATTTCCCAGACAAGAATATTGTAGTGTGTTGCCATTTCCTTCTCCAAGGGACCTTCCCGACACAAGGATTGAACCAGTATTTCCTGCATTGGCAGGTAGATTCTTTACCACTGAGCCACCAGGGAAGCAAGAGCCCACATTGCCTCTGGCTTAGAGTTGCCTCTAAGCCAGCTGTAACTCCTGAAGCCCCTGTGCTCCAGAACCCATGAGCCTCAACTGCTGAGCCCATATGCCCTAGCTCCCATGCTTCACAGTAAGAAAAGCCACTGCAATGGGAATACCACAACAGAGTAGCCACTGCTCGCTGTAACCAAGAGAGCCCACATGCAGCATCAAAGAACCCAAGTAACCAAAAATAAACAAAGATCTTTAAAAAATTTAGAAACATGGACAAAACAATAATAATAATTGCGATGAAGATAAAGATAATGATGGTGATGACTGCTACTTAGGGCAGATACTATGCCAAGTGCTTTACATGTGTGCTGGATAATATTTTGAGATATTATCTCTTCTCTCTCTTTTCCTCTTTTTCCCCCCCATTCTTATCAGTTAGTTCTTTCCTCAGAGTTTGTATCAACACAGATAATAAAAGTGCCCTATACAAGTTTCTGTCTTTTGCTTACCTTGAGTCTTAAGAAGAACTTGGAGAGTTTATGAAGGTAAAAGGGAAAAGTAGATTTGTAAGAATAGTTAGAGCAATGGTTCTCAAACTTTTTGATCTTAAGACCTCTTTATATTCTTAAATATTATTTAAAACAAAAAAGTGTCTTTTTTTTGCATGTTAGTTTCAGATAATTTGTGGATATTCTTTTGGGGTATATTAAAGAGAAAACTAGGCTTCCCTAGTGGTTTAGATGGCAAAGAATCCACTTGCAATACAGGAGACCCAAATTCGATTCCTGGGTTGGGAAGATCCCCTGGAGAAGAAAATGACAATCCTCTCCACTTTTCTTGCCTGGGAAATCCCATGGACATAGGAGCCTGGCGGTTTACAGTCCATGGGGTCACAAAGAGTCGGACATGACTGAATGACTAACACTTTCACTTTGTTTTTCAGAGAAAATCAGGAGCCCCAAATAGTGTCACTTATGCTGAAGCTCCTGATACCAAACGTGGATTAAATACGGTTATCATTGCAGGTTTGATTTTACCCAGGAATGTATGCTTAATCTGCCAGTTTGGGATTCTCTGGTTGGTCAGCACCAATGAGATAATCTGTTGCACCCTTGTATATCCTTCTTCCCCTGGGAAAGAAAGAAAAGGTAATCTGCATGATGGATCCTTATCCTTATCCTGAAAGAAGGAAACCTGGCCTGAAACCATCCTTTCTTTTCTTTTGTTAATAGCGGCTTTGCCCCACCCTCCTTCTGCCTTTAAAAACCTTACCTTTGCTCTCCTGCTTTCTAGACAGGATGTTGTCCAGTTCATGAATTGTTGAGTAAAACCAGTTAGATCTTCACATTCACTCAGCTGAATTTTGTTTTTTAACAGGTACTATACTAAAACTCAACAAGTGGTAATTTCCTTATAGTATAGTTATAGTGTAGAATCTGAAACCAGATAAATTAACTTTTTGTCTACCATTACATTAAATCCACGCATCTGTGTGTTGCACTAAGAATGGATTCTCTGCCCTTCATGAATTTGTAACATCCTCTGTGGACGTTCAGAAAAATATTGGCTCACTGAGTGAACGAATCATGCAGATCTTCCAAATGTTAACATCTTTCAGCATGTAATATCAAAATGGTGATATTATATACATTTGTCATCACCATTGATCTCATCATAAAAGTCATTGACACATCAGGCTATACAGGTTTTCCAAAAATTCTGTATTTTATCATTGGCAATAAATGTTGTCACTTCTTTATATTTAACTAGCAGGCTAACTTTCTTTGGTAGAAAATACCAGCCTAAAGCCCAGGTACAAATGAGACAACTGTCTGTTAGTCATTCTTTTAATTATAATGAAAAAAAAAAAAAAAAAAGCTAGTTTAGCTCACAGCTCAGTTGCTTGAGTGCTTTGTAACAGAAGTGCTCTGTAGCAGGACATATCCTGTATTTCCCATTTCATCACACAGAGTATTAAAAATATGTGTACACAAGGGTCAAGATTTAATGAAAGTAACACTTTTTACTATTTCATCAAGGACATTCTTAAGTGAAACTGTTTTGTTCTTTACTGCAGGTGTGTGGTAGAGAGAATACAACTGTTACTGTAGTTTGGTACTGTTGGGGAGAAAAAACTTTTCCTGTACCCTTTTAGATTCTGTGCTTGAGCATCTTCACATTAAACTGGCAAACAGGTTAGCAAAAGACAAGACAGATTTTTATTCAAATAAGGATACACTGGAGTTCACAGAAAAATGTAACTCAAGAAGGTGGAATTTGGATGAAATTAAAATTTGGGGCTTTTATGCCCCCTTATTATGGGAAAGAGAGAGAAGGGCACTTAAAGGAAAACAGTTGACTTTACTTAAGAAGGGTCTGGGGATTTAGAGAACAAACTTATGAATGCCTGGGGGAAGGATGGGTGAAAGGGATATAAGGGGTGGACATGTATTCACTACTATATTTAAAATGAATAACCAACAAGGATGTATTGTATAGTACATGGAACTCTGCTCAATGTTATGTGGCAGCCTGGATGGGAAGGGAGTTTGGGGGAGAATGGATACATGTATAAGTAGGGCTCACTCCCTTCACTGTTAACCTGAAACTATCAAAACATTGTTAATCTGCTATACCCCAATAAAAAATAAAAGGTTAAAAAATAAGGGTCTGGGGAGAAAGGGTACTGAAAGGAAAACAAATGATCTTTTGGAAAGATGAATGACCCCTTAGGAGAAACTGTTTTTTTTTGGAGGGGAAGAGGGTGGTTTGGAGACTTCTCATTTCCAGGGATAGTACTTGCTCCAGAGCAGGGGATTTATGACAGTTGAGTTCCTTTGGGAGCCTCTACTTTTAAGCAGATAAGGGACTTCAGGAACTCCAATGCCTTCTGCTCAAAATAATTTTTATGCCATAGTAGCAAATTCTGGACCCCTTCAGTACCATCATCTTAATTAGTGGCACAATACCACCATTTTTTACCCATCACTATTTTGTATCATTGGTTCAAATGCCAACCTGGTAAAAAAGACAAATAACATTTTACTGTAATTTGAAAATATTTTTGACTTCTCCAACACCATTGAAAGGTCTCAGGGACCCTTCAGGGTCTGTGAAACACATGTTGAGAACCACTGAGCAAGGGTGTCTTGAGAAGCAGTGGGGAAAGCAGGTATTATCCTTGGGGCTTGAACAGCATTCCCCCAGGTGGTGGATAAAGGAAGGCCTGCAAGTTCTAGAGAACTGGAGAAAAGCATCTTACTTTTTGTCACCATCATGGGGAGGCAGCGAGACTCCAGAAAGAAATGGTTGTATAATGTACCTTGGCAGACAGACCGTAGGAAATCTTAGCAGAAAATTCCTTTGCTTTCTGAATGGTGTAGGTACTTCAGAGTGCTGAAAAACAGAGACAGCAGACACCTCAGCTGTTACCTGTGTAGATCAGTGGTTATTGATCAGAAGAACACATACACATACCTAAACATATACCATACACTGGGGCCTGAGCACTTTGTGTGATTCTTGGTACAACCCCATTGGATGGGCAAGGCAAAGTGCCTAGAATGACTGTTTTGGCGGGGGTGAAGGGGGTAGGAGGGTGGGGAGAGGGTTGGGGAGGTGCACATCAGCTGTCAAATAGAGTTATAAATATTTTTAAAATGTTACTTCTAACAAACGTGTTTTTAGGCTTAAGTTTACCGACCCTATACCATCCTGTATAATCCTTGACAGGGTAGGATATCATTATTATTATCATTCCCATTTTATAGATGGGGAGGTGAGAAGATAGATGATTTGCTTTATGCATAGCTAGTAAGTGGCAGAGCCGGGATTAGGACTGTGTCTTTGGGAAGCTTGTGCTCTTAGCCAGCACATTCTCTCTGTGTTCAGTTGCTAAGTTGTGTGCGAGTGTGTAATTTAGCATAGATAATTTCCTTATGTTTGTTTCTAGCTACTAATTTTCGTGGTTATGGCCTCAGAAAGAGAGAACACAAGATGTTGGTTGGTTTGTGTATGTCCAGTTCTTTGTAGACTATTCTAGCCCTAGCAGATCCCAGATTCCTCCGTCTTGAGTGAGCCCTAGAAGGAAGGGATGGTAAATATTGAATGAAGATAGTAAGGGCTATTACATTTGTTGTGAAACTTGGTAGGGAGGCCACAGGACCACAGGTGGTATGTGGCTCATCCTTCTATTCTTTAGGCATCAGACCTGAGAGGAAGGCTGATAATCTAAGACATAGAGACTTAGAGAGCTCGAAGACCTTTGAACATGGGATCAAAGATACATTCCTGTGAAAATGAAGTGAATGTATTCCCTGTCTGATATTCCTTTAATTTTGACAACACAGTACCCTCAGCTGGCATACTCCAAATAGTCCACGGCACTCAGAACTTGAAGACTGTGGTGGTTTTAAAACATGTCTACATTCCTAAGCACTCTTCCCATCAGGAGCTGGATTCTGATCCCTCTTCTCTGTCATATGGATGGCTATAACTCTCATGGGGGCTTCCCTGGTGGCTCAGCTGGTAAAGAATCCACCTGCAATGCAGGAGACCCTAGTTGGATTCCTGGGTTCGAATGTGTTCTGGTATGTATGCTGGCCTGCTGAGGTCCCAGTTGACAGCCAGCATCAGCTGCATCAGTCACCAGATATATGAGAGAAATCTTTGAGGCGACTGCAGCCCCAGTCACCATTTGACTTAAATGCCATGAGAAAACCCAAGTCAGAAACCTCCAGTTGAGCCCAGCCCACCCCTAGGACCCTTAGATGATGATAATAATGAGGAGGAGGAGGGCAGGGGGTGGGGGGAGAGAGAAAGGAAAAGCAAGAGCAGGATGAGGAGGAGCCTGTTGGTGTTTTATATAGAAAATTTCAGGGTAGTTTGGGTGGCAGCAATAGAGAACTCAAACTCTCTTCATTGCACTTCCTGCAGTTGACACTTAAATATGTATATATGTGTATGTCTGTTTATGTTTGGCTGAGCTGTTTCTTTGTTGCTGTTTGGCCTTTTCTCAAGTTATGGCAAGCGGGGGCTACTCTCTTGCAGTACTGCGGCTTCTCATTGCAGTGGCTTCTCTTGTGGTGGAGCACAGGCTCTAAGGTGCACCTGCTTCAGTAGTTGGGCATACAGGATCAGTAGTTGTGGCCCACGGACTTAGTTGCTACATAGCATGTGAGATCTTCCTGAATCAGGGATTAAACATAAGTCCCCTGCATTGGCAGGTGGATTCTTAACCATTGGACCACCAGGGAAGTCCCTGCAGTTACCAACTTTTTTGTTTTTAATAATCTAAATCAGTTTTTAAATTTAATTAATTTATTTTTGGCTGTGCTGGGTTTTTGTTGCTGCATGGGCTTTTCTCTAGTTACGACAAGCAGGGGCTACTCTCAAGTTGCAGTGCACAGGCTTCTTATTGTGGTGGCTTCTTTTATTGTGGAGTATGGGCTGGGTGAAGCACAAGCTGGAATCAAGATTGCCGGGAGAAATATCAATAACCTCAGATATGCAGATGACACCACCCTTATGGCAGAAAGTGAAGAAGAACTAAAGAGCCTCTTGATGAAAGTGTAAGAGGAGAGTAAAAAAGTTGGCCTAAAGCTCAACATTCAGAAAACAAAGATCATGGCATCTGGTCCCATCACTTCATGGCAAATATGGGGAAACAGTGGAAACAGTGTCAGACTTTAATTTGGGGGGCTCCAAAATCACTGCAGATGGTGACTGTAGCCATGAAATTAAAAGACGCTTACTCCCTGGAAGGAAAGTCATGACCAACCTAGACAGCATATTAAAAAGCAGACATTATTTTCTCAACAAAGGTCCGTCTAGTCAAGGCTATCGTTTTTCCAGTGTCATGTATGGATGTGAGAGTTGGACTATAAAGAAAGCTGAGTGCAGAAGAATTGATGCTTTTGAACTGTGATGTTGGAGAAGACTCTTGAGAGTCCCTTGGACTGCAAGGAAATCCAATCAGTCCATCCTAAAGGAGATCAGTCCTGGGTGTTCATTGGAAGGACTGATGTTGAAGCTGAAACTCCAATCCTTTGGCCACCTGATACAAAGAACTGACTCATTTGAAAAGACTCTGATATTGGGAAAGATTGAAGGCCAGAGGAGAAGGGGACAACAGAGGATGAGATGGCTGGATGGCATCACCGACTCGATGGACATGAGTTTGGGTGAACTCCTGGAGTTGGTGATAGACAGGGAGGCCCAACATGCTGTGGTTCATGGGGTCCCAAAGAGTCGGACATGACTGAGTGACTGAACTGAATAGGCTCTAGGATGCTCAGGCTTTAGTAGTTGCAGCTTCCGGGCTTTAGGACACAAGCTCAATAGTTGTGCATGGGCTTAGTTGCTTTGCAGCATACGGGATCTTCGCAGATCAGAGATCAAACCTGTGTCTTCTGCACTGGCAGGAAGATTCTTTACCACTGAGCCACCAGTGAAGCTCCCTGCCCTTCTTAATTTAATCAGTATGTTTAGAGCACCTTGTTTGTGCCTTGACGATCCTCCATGTTCCTTTTCTATTCCCTAGTACCCGTGATTTTGTTCTGAGGCTCAGGAATAGAGCCAAGTCTTCAAAAACACATTTAAAAATGTTACAAAAGTTTAATAATGCTCCAGGCCCTATGGTGTCCCCAGACTCACAGATATTCAGGAGTGAGTCTCCACCCCCTTTTGGTGAGTCATTTCCAGGGCTCCTGAGGCATTGTGCCACCATGATGGCATGTCTCCAGCCAAGGAAGCAATCTGATTGAGAGCCTGAACTGGGCCAGTGGAAATGGTGACAGACCCAAGGTGTGGCAGTGCCTTTGAATGGGGACAGGGTTCTTCATGGCTTGTTGTGTCTGCAGTGGCAGCTACAGGAAATGGGAAAAGAATAGGCATGTAAGAGAAGGAAGAGGAGTATAAGAATTTATAACAACAGGAAGAGGAAGGAAAGGGGGAAGAAGAGCCTATAGGAGAAGGAAGAGCAGCGAAGGGGTTATGGTAGCAAAAGGAGATAGAGAACTGCTCTATTTTTAAAATATGCAAACACTGAAAGAGAAGCTCTTAGTAACTAAGAACTAAAATATATTGAGCACCTACCAAATCCCAGGCATTGCTCTAACTGCTTTAATTGTGATCTCATTTAATCTAGTCTATACCCCTAAGAAGTAGATGCCATTATTATCTGCCCCACTATTTTGCAGGTAGAGAAGCTTGGAGACAGAGGCTAAGTATTATAATTTGACTTAGTAGTAAAGCTAAGAGTCAATCTGGCTTAACCACTACATATTTTCCCTTGTCATACATGATGTTTTTGAGCCTTCCCTTCTTACCATAGACACATATTTATTCTTTCACAAAAGAATGAGGATAGAAGCAGAAAGAAGGAGGGGTAGAGGTAGGCAAAGAAACAAGATCAGAGATGAGAGAAAAAAGGTTACAAGACAATGTATAGTATAACTCTCTTTATGATTTAAATAGGACACACGTGCCCCCCTCCATACCCCTTGCCCCACACACATATTCTTTAGAGGGGAAGAAAGGTTTTTTTCGGTCGCTCTGGTTTCCTGAACTATCTGATTCTGTTTGTTTGTCTGTTTGCTGTTACCTTTATTTTTCAGAATGCTATTTATACCAAGAGTGGCGAGAAAGTAGATCCTTGGGAAAGAAAGAAAACAGTTCAAAATTCCCTAATCCAAAATCTAACAGATTTGGGGGATATGAATGTCTGCAGTTACTCAGGGGGCTTGAGAGAAACCCTTTAGGGGGATTTGCTCCCCCAGACTCTTCAGTGTGTATATAAGACCAAGCCCCTCATGTATCCTTAGAACAGGATATCCTGACTTAAATAATAAAGGCAACAATGTGCGACCTCCAGATGAGGGTCTCAACTGTTTTTCCTGTTACCTGAATTAACAACTCAGTTCAAAATAAGATCCAGGCTGGGATTCTCTGCTATACTCAAAAGGGAGACCCAAAAAACAGCTGGACTGAGGGGTAGACAGTGGCTCAGTGCCTTCTTGTTTTGTTTATTTTTTATTGAAGGATAATTGCTTTACCGAATTTTGTTGTTTTCTGTCAAACCTCAACATGAATCAGCCATAGGTATACATATATCCCCCTCCCTTTTAAACCTCCTTCCCATCTCCCTCACCATCCCACCCCTCTAGGTGGATACAGAGCCCCTGTTTGAGTTTCCTGAGCCATACAGCAAATTCTCGCTTGGCTGTCTATTTTACATATAGTAATAGAAGTTTCCATTTTACTCATTCCATTTGTCTCACCATCTCCTCCCCTCTCCCCATGTCCATAAGTCTACTCTCTATGTCTGTTTCTCCACTGTTGCCTTGTAAATAAATATTTTGCTCCTTGGAAGAAAAATTATGACCAACCTAGACAGCATATCAAAAAGCAGAGACATTACATTGCCAACAAAGATCTGTCTAGTCAAAGTTATGATTTTTCCAGTAGTCATGTATGGATGTGAGAGTTAGACTATAAAGAAAGCTGAGTGCAGAAGTATTGATCTTTTGAGCTGTGGTGTTGGGGAAGACTCTTTAGAGTCCCTTGGACTGCAAGGAGATCCAGCCAGTCCATTCTAAAGGAAATCAGTCCTGAATATTCATTGGAAGGACTGATGCTGAAGCTGAAACTCCAGTACTTTGGCCACCTGATGTGAAGAACTGACTCCTTGGAAAAGACCCTGATGCTGGGAAAGATTGAAGGCAGGAGGAGAAGGGGATGACAGAGGATGAGATGGTTGGATGGCATCACTGACTTGGACATGAGTTTGGGTAAACTCTGGGAGTTGGTAATGGACAGGGAGACCTGGCATGCTGCAGTCCATGGGATCACAAAGGGTCAAACATGACTGAGTGAGTGAACTGACTGACTGAAATAAGTTCTTCAGTACCATTTTTTCTAGATTCCATATATATGCATTAGAATACAATATTTATTTTTCTCTTTCTGACTTACTTCCCTCTGTATAGTAGGTTCTAGGTTCATCCGCCTCATTAGAACTAACTCAAATGCATTCCTTTTTATGGCTGAGTACTATTCCGTTGTGTATTTGTGCCACAACTTCTTTATCCATTCATCTGTCAATGGACATCTAGGTTTCTTCCATGTCCTAGCTATTGTAAATAGTGCTGCAGTGAACATTGGGATAAAAATGGCTTTTTCAGTTTTGGTTTCCTCAGGGTATATGCCTAGGAGTGGGACTGCTGGGTCATATGGTGGTTTTATTCCTAGTTTTTTAAGGAATCGCTATACCGTCTTCCACAGTGGTTGTATTAATTTACATCCCCACCAACAGTGCAAGAGTGGTCCCTTTTCTCCACACCCTCTCCAGCATTTATTGTTTCTAGACTTTTTGATTATGGCCATTCTGACTGGTTTGAGGTGATATTTCATTGTAGTTTTGATTTGCATTTATTTAATAATGAGCAATGTTGAGCATCTTTTCATGTGTTTGTTAGCCAGCTGTATGTCTTCTTTGGAGAAATGTCTGTTTAGGTCTCTTTCCCACTTTTTGATTGGGTTGCTTGCCTTTCTGGCAATCAGTTGCATGAGCTGCTTGTATATTTTGGAAGTTAATCCTTTGTCAGTTGTTTCATTTGCTATTACTTTCTCCCATTCTGAGGGTTGTCTTATCACCTTGCTTACAATTTCTTTTGCTGTGCAAAAGCTTTTAAGTTTAATCAGGTCCCCCTTGTTTACTTTTGTTTTTATTTCCATTACTCTAGGATAGGTGGGTCATAGAGGATCTTGCTTTGATTTATATCAAGTGTTCTGCCTATGTTTTCCTCTAAGAGTTTTATAATATCTGGTCTTACATTTAGGTCTTTAATCCATTTTGAGTTTATATTTGTATATGGTATTAGGAAGTATTCTAATTTCATTCTTTTACATGTAGCTGTCCAGTTTTCCCAGCACCATTTATTGAAAAGGCTGCCTTTGCCCCACTGTATATTCTTGCCTCCTTTGTCAAAAATAGGGTACCCATAGGTGCATGGGTTTATTTCTGGGCTTTCTGTCTTGTTCCAATGGTCTCTATTTCTGTTTTTGTGCCAGTACCATAATGTCTTGATGACTGTAGCTTTGTAGTATAATCTGAAGTCAGGAAGGTTGATTCCTCCAGCTCCATTCTTCTTTTCCAAGACTGCTTTGGCTATTCGGGGTCTTTTGTGTTTCCATATGAATTGTGAAATTTTTGGTTCTAGTTCTGTGAAAAATGCCATTGATAATTTGATAGTGATCACATTGACTCTGTAGATTGTGATTGGTAGTATAGCCATGTTCACAATATTGATTTTTCCTGCCCAGGAACATGGAATATCTCTCCATCTGTTTATGTTGTCTCTGATTTCTTTTACTAGTGTCTTATAATTTTCTGCATACAGTTCTTTTGTCTCTTTAGGTAGGTTTATTCCTAGATATTTAATTATTTTTGTTGCAATGGTGAATGGGATTGATGCCTTAATTTCTCTTTCTGAATTTGCATTGTTAGTATATAGAAATGCAAGTGACTTCTGTGTATTGATTTTATATACTGAAACTTTGCTAAATTAGCTCTAGTAATTTTATGATACTATCTTTAGGGTTTTCTGTGTGCAGTATCATTTCATCTGCAAACAGTGAGAGCTTTACTTCTTTTCTGATCTGGACTCCTTTTATTTCTTTTTCTTCTCTGATTGCTGTGGCTAGGATTTCCAGAATTACGTTGAATAATAGTGACAAAAGTGGACACCCTTGTCTTGTTCCTGATCTCAGGGGGAGTGCTATCAGTTTCTCACCATTGAGAATAATGTTTGCTGTAGACTTATCATATATGGCCTTTACTGTGTCAGGTAGGTTCCTTCTGTGCCCAGTTTTTGAAGAGTTTTAATCATAAATGGGAGCTGAATTTTGTCAAAGGCTTTTTCTGCATCTTTTGAGATTATCATATTGTTTTTATCTTTCAATTTGTTAATATGGTGTATCACATTGATTGATTAGCATATATTAAAGAATCCTTGCATCCCTGGAATAAACCCAACTTGATCATGGTGTATGAGCTTTTTGATGTGTTGCTGAATTCTGTTTGCTAAAATTTTGTTGAGGATTTTTGCATCTGTGTTCATCAGTGATACTGGCCTGTGGTTTTCTTTTTCTGTGTTGTCTTTGTCTGGTTTTGATATCAAAATGATGGTGGCCTCGCAGAATGAGTTTGGAAGTGTTCCTTCCTCTGCAATTTTTTGAAAGTTTTAGAAGGATAGGCATTAGCTCTTCTCGAAATGTTTGATAGAATTCTCCTGTGAAGCCATTTGGTCCTGGGCTTTTGTTTTTTGGGAGATTTTTGATCACAGATTCATTTCAGTGCTTTTAATTGGGTGGTTCATAATTTCTGTTTCTTTCTTGTTCAGTCTTGGAAGCTTGGACTTTTCTAAGAATCTGTCTATTTATTCTTTCTACTAATTTTAGGGTTTTTTTGTTCTTTTTCCGGTTGTTTTAGGTGTAAAGTTAGGTTGTCTGCTCAAGGTTTTTCTTGTTTCTTGAGGTAGGATTGTATTACTATACACTTCCCTCTTAGAACTACTTTTGCTGCATCCCACAGGTTTTGAGTTGTCATGTTTTCATTTTCATTTGTTTGTAGGAATTTTTAATTTCCCTTTTGATTTCTTCAGTAACCTGTTGGTTATTAAGAAATGTATTAATCTCCAGGTATATATGTTTCTTACAGTTTTTTTCTTGTAATTGGTATCTAGTCTTATAGCATTGTGGTCAGAGAAGATGCTTGATACAATTTCAGTTTTCTTAAATTTACTGAGGTTTGATTTGTGACACAAGATGTGGTCTGTCCTGGAGAATGTCCCATGTACACTTGAGAAGAAGGTATATTTTTCTGCATTTGGATGGAATGTCCTCAAGATATCAATGAGATCCATCTCATCTAATGTGTCATTTAAGACTTGTGTTTCCTTATTAATTTTCTGTTTTGATGATCTATCCATTGGTGTGAGGGGGGTGTTAAAGTCTCCTGCTGTTATTGTGTTACTGTCAATTTCTGCTTTTATGTCTGTTAGTGTTTGTCTTATGTATTGAGGTGTTCCTATGTTAGGTGCATAGATATTTACAGTTGTTATGTTCTTCCTCTTGGATTGATCCCTTGATCATTAGGTAGTGTCCTTTCTTATCTCATAATCTTCTTTATTTTAAGGTCTATTTTGTCTGGTATGAGGATTGCTACTCCAGCTTTCTTTTGCTTCCCATTTGCATGGAATATGTTTTTCCATCATTTCACTTTCAGTTTATATGTATCTTTAGATCTGAAGTATGTTTCTTGGAGATAGCATATATATGGGTCTTGTTTTTGTATCCATTCAGCCAGCCAGTGTCTTTTGGTTGGAGCATTTAATCCATTTACATTTAAATTAATTATTGATATATATGTTCCCAGTGCCATTTTATTAATTGTTTGAAGTTGATTTTGTAGATCTTTTTTCTTCTCTTGTATTTCTTGACTATATAAGTCCCTTTAACATTTGTTGTAAAGGTGGTTTGGTGCTACTGAAAAGCTTTTTATTTCTCCATCAATTTTGAATGAGATCCTTGCTGGGTACAGTTATCATGGTTGTAGATTTTTCCCTTTCAGTACTTTAAATATATCCTGCCATTCCCTTCTGGCCTGCAGAGTTTCTGCTGAAAGATCAGGTGTTAAGCGTATGGATTTACCTTGTATGTTACTTGTTTCTTCTCCCTTGCTGCTTTTAGTATTTTTTCTTTGTGTTTAGTCGTTATTAGTTTGATTAGTATGTGTCTTGGGATGTTTCTCCTTGGGTTTATCCTGTATGGAGCCCTTTGTGCCTCTTGGACTTGATTGACTATTTCCTTTTCCATGTTGGGGAAATTTTCAACTATAATCTCTTCAGAAATTTTCTCATACCCTTTCTCTTTCTCTTCTTCTTCTAGGACCCCTATAATTTGAATGTTGGTGCGTTTGATATGGTCCCAGAGGTCTCTGAGACTGTCCTCAGCTCTTTTCATTTTTTTTACTTTTTTCTGCCCTTCAGAAGTTATTTACACCATTTTCTCTTCCAGCTCAGATTTGTTCTGCTTCAAATATTCTGCTATTGATTCTTTCTAGAGTATTTTTAATTTCAGTAATTCTGTTGTTTGTCTCTGCATGTTTATTCTTTAATCCTTCTAGGTCTTTGTTAATTGATTCTTGCATTTTCTCCACTTTGTTTTCAAGGTTTTTGATCATCTTTACTACCATTATTCTGAATTCCTTTTCAAGTAGTTTGCCTATTTTCTCTTCATTTATTTGGACTTCTGTGTTTCTAGTTTGTTCCTTCATTTGGTTAGTATTCCTTTGCCTTTTCATTATTATTTTTTTTAACTTATTGTGTTTGAGGTCTCCTTTTCCCTGGCTTCAAGGAAAGTTGAATTCTTTCCATGAAGAAGGTTGAATTCTTTCTTCCTTTTGTTTTCTGCCCTCCTAAGGTTGGTCCAGTGGTTTGTGTAAGCTTCCTACAGGGTGAGATTTGGGTTGAGTTTTTGTTTGTTTGTTTTTCCTCTGATGAGCAGGGCTGAGTGAGGTGGTAGTTGTGTCTGCTGATAATTGGATTTGTATTTTTGTCTTGTTCGTTGTTTAGATGAAGCCCCCTGCACAGTGTGCTACTAGTGGTTGAGTGATGCTGGGTCTGTATTCAAGTGGTTTCGTTTGTGTGAGTTCTCACTTTTTGATACTCCCTAGGTTAGTTCTCTGGTAATCTAGGGTCTTAGAGTCAGTGCTCCCACTACAAATGCTCAGGGCTTAATATCTGGTCAGGAACGAAGATCCCACAAGTGGTTTGTATGGCATTAAGTGAGATTAAAACAAATATCCAAAAATGAGAAACCAAAGGTGAACTCCAGGTAAATAGCAGTTACAAAATCAGGCAAATAATAATTAAAATGATGGAATATACACATATACAATTATATCCATGAGCAAAGTCAAAACAGTCCAACAAAAATAAAGTAGATTGACCCTGCGAACAAACGAAATCAAAAATTATATTTACCAGTTAAGAACAAAACTAACTAAAGCAAAAAGTTAAAAGTTAAAACTATTAAAAAGAGAAAAGAGAAGAAACAGAAGAAGAAAGAAAAACCAGGAAAAAAAGGAAAACTCACAGAACTGCAAAATCAAAACAGTCCAACAAAAAATAAAGTACAATAGATCAACATGGCCAACAAAGGAAACCAAGAATTATATCTACTGGAATAAAACTAACTGAAGCACAAACTGGAAAACAAAACAAAAGCAAGGTGCCGATTGGGGAATAAACCAATGAAAATAAAACTAACAAATATGTTGAGTGGAAAGGAAAGAAAGAAAGGACATGCAAAGTTAAAAAGAGGTAGATAAGGAAGATTTATATACATTAAAGATTAACTGCAGGGGGAAAAGAACAATAGGAAAAGCAAACAAAGGAATAAATGTAGAAAAAACAATAATGTTTAAAAAATTAAAATTTAAAAAAGTTAAAAAAAAAAAAAAGGAAAACTCCACAGAACTGCAAAAGCCCAACGTAGAGGCAGAGGTTTATAACAACAGTAAAAAATGTGACTGAGGGAACAAAACAAAGCTCAAAAGCTAAATTGGATTTCATCAGTTCAGTTCAGTCGCTCAGTCGTGTCTGACTCTTTGCGACCCCATGAATCACAGCACGCCAGGCCTCCCTTTCCATCACCATCTCCCGGAGTCCACTCAGACTCACGTCCATCGAGTCCGTGATGCCATCTAGCCATCTCATCCTCTGTCGTCCCCTTCTCCTCCTGCCCCCAATCCCTCCCAGCATCAGAGTCTTTTCCAATGAGTCAACTCTTCGCATGAGGTGGCCAAAGTACTAGAGTTTCAGCTTTAGCATCATTCCTTCCAAAGAAATCCCAGGGCTGATCTCCTTCAGAATGGACTGGTTGGATTTCCTTGCAGTCCAAGGGAATCTCAAGAGTCTTCTCCAACACCACAGTTCAAAGGCATCAATTCTTTGGCGCTCAGCCTTCTTCACAGTCCAACTCTCACATCCATACGTGACCACAGGAAAAACCATAGCCTTGACTAGACGGACCTTAGTCGGCAAAGTAATGTCTCTGCTTTTGAATATACTATCTAGGTTGGTCATAACTTTTCTTCCAAGGAGTAAGCGTCTTTTAATTTCATGGCTGCAGTCACCATCTTCATAGTGCCAAGAAAATTGACAACTACAACAGAGGGGGAAAAAATGGAAAAAAAAGAAAATCCAAAAGTATCTACAGAACAAGTCAAAAAATGAGAATAATAAATGTTTTCCTTGAGTCACTGCTGTCAGAGTCCTTTCCCTCGCTGGGAGTCACAGTCCACCTTACCTCCCTAAGATGCCCTCCAACACTGTACTGATCTCTGGGTCTGCTGTGGGAGCAGCTCAGATTCTAATCTGGTCCTACTCCTGTGTGTTCTTGCCTCCAATGTCCACAGCTATCAGAGCTAGTGTGTTTTCTTTGTGGGAGCTCTCAATGACCTTTTATATATATTCCATAGACACAGAGTCTGCCTTGTTGACCATGTGGATTAAAGCTGCAGCTTATACAGCTGGTTGGAAGGTTTTGGGTCTTCTTCCTTAGCCACACTGCCCTGGGTTTCAATTGTGGTTTTATTTCCACCTCTACGTGTGGATCATTCTCTTTGCTCCTGAGGCTGCGCTGGAGGACTTGGGTTTGCCCCTGTGAGGGCCAGGTATGGGGGTGGTGCAGCTGCTTGGGTTGCAAGGTTCTGGCAGCACCAGGTACTCAGGGGAGTTGGTGGCTAGGGCAGCAGGAAATATAGTGCTCTAGAAGGGTATGGCAACCAGTGTTGGCCAATACCCGCCAGTATTCTTGCCTGGAGAACCCCCTTCCCTGACAGAGAAGCCTGGCAGGCCACAGTCTACAGGGTTGCACAGCGCTGGACATGACCAAAGTGACCCTGCATGGATAGGTGCAAGACTATTTTTGCCTGTGGCAGCTCTGCCCCATTGAGAGTTGAGTGTGAAGATGGTGCAACTGCTTGGCTTGTGGGGACCCTGGAGGCACCAAGTATGCAGGGACACGACTGCCTCCACCACAGGAGTTATGGCCCTATCAGAGTCTTTTTTCGAGCCTCTTGTAGCAGGCAATCAGAAGGCCTCTTTGACCAGTCTTTCTCTGTAACTCCACCCGTTCAGACGCTTAGAGGTCTCCCTTGCCTGGGGTCCTTCTCAGTTGTTTGGCGCGTCAGGCACATAGAGGGGCACCCTGACTGGGGTCCTTCTCTGCAGTTCAGTGTGTCAGGCATTTGATGGGCCAGCCTCTCTATTGTTCAGTCAACAGCAGCCTTCACTGTGGGATTGCTCCGCAGTCCCTAAACCCCAGCTTCCAGCTACTGTGCCTTCCAGAGGACCAGCGTTTCTGTCCAGGGTGTGTCTGGCTGTAGCAAGGATTATCTGATTCTCATTCTATTTAGGCTGCCACAGATCAGCGGTTTCACTCTCAGCCTTAGATGTTTCTCCGCTGTCTCAGATAGTTGCCCTGATGTGGGGATTGGACCCCTGCTTCAGTTGCCCCACCCGCAGAGGGCAGGTCCAGTCCTACTAACACTCCTGTTCCCCACTAGTTCCTTCATCCTGCCGAGTTTTGCGTGGTTCTTTTCCGCTGGTCAGGTACTCCTGGCCACTCCCAGCTGGTATTCTGTGTGCACTTCTGTTTGAGGTGCATTCCTGATGGGTCTGTGGAGAGAGCTGTGCTCCATGTTCGCCTGCTCCTCCGTCCTCTTGCTCTCTTTTCCCAGTGCCTTCTTTGAACCTGGAGCTCATCACCGTGGCTCAGGGAGCTCCATGGGTAGGTGTGTGATTTTGTCTCTTCCTAGAGTAGGGCTCTGCCCACCATCCTCCAGGATTCAGAGCAGGGCACAAGCTAGCTGCCTCTGCAGGCAGCTCTCCTTCCTCACCCCAGCCGCCCTGCGTGAGCTCTGGGTATGTGACTTCCTCACTCTGGGCTGTCAGTCACTCCTCTCTCCAGTAGCCTGGCAGCTACTGGATCTGAGCTTGCGTTCGTTGGCGATTGGAGGACAGAGCATAAACTTCTTCCCCGGATAGTAGCGCTTAAATCCCCAGAGTTCCCCAGGACCAGTGAACACACTTAAATAACACAAATAAATGTTACTATAAAAGTAACCAATGATAAAACACCGTGATGGGATCGAAGAAGCTGATGCCTTAGAAATGAAAGGATATGTTTACAATGACTCAACAAAACAGAAACCTCCCCAGTAGTCCCCAGTCCTTTGATCTCTCAGTCTCTTAGTGGCTAGCTGGAAGGTGGATGGAGTAATTAGAAAATACTAGAGTCACCTTGGGACCTACCTGCCCTCCTTCCTCTAAGGAATAGAAATCCAGAAGGATCTTCTCACTTAGTTACCCCACGGGAAGAGCGTTGAAAACAGCTAAACATCTAAACTGAAGAGCATGTAAGGCGATGTGTGTATGGTGATTTATAACAGTATCATGGGCACATTCTCAATTCTAGACACCGATTTACTGACACACAGAAGTTCATGGAAGGTCTTTACGCACTTATGTTACTTGTTGGGCTGTTCAGTAGCCAGAATTACTAATGGGGCTCGGAAGCTGCCAGCAAAAGGCAGAATTTTGTTCAACACAGAACCAACTCTGAGATTCTTTATTTTTAGCATTAAGGAAGGTTAATTATGTTTCCAGAGTTGTGCCTAAGGTAGCATCCTAAAGGCACTGATATTTTTTTTTATTAGCATTTTAAATGATAAACTGTGTTCATGTAAAAAATTTCAGCAGTAAATAGTGATATAACGTGATTTCCTGGTACTCGTTCTTCATCACCATTAATAGTTTCTTATATATTCCCTGGTGGCTCAGAGGTTAAAATGCCTGCCTCCAATGCGGGAGACCTGGGTTCGATCCCTGGGTCGGAAAGATCCCCTGGAGAAGGAAATGGTAACCCACTCCAGTATTCTTGCCTGGAAGATCCCATGGACAGAGAAGCCTGGTAGGCTACAGTCCATGGGGTCGCAAAGAGTCAGACATGACTGAGCGACTTCACTTTCTTTTCACTTTCACTTTATATATCCTTCTGGAAATTTTCCATGCTAATAAAAGCACACACATACAAACATACACATACATGCTTCAACATATAACTTGTATATAAACACACATATATGATCTACTAATAGAATCATAAATAAGAGCATAATATACATTCTGCTTTGCGGCTTTTTTTTTTTAACAATTGTCTGTTGGACATTTTCACACACCAGCACAACTGATTTGCTCCTTGAAAAGAATTAGTTTCATATTATGCCAATATTTATTTATTTATATTATGCTTTAATCAGAGTCTTAGCAATGGACATTTATGTTACTTATATGTACTTTTAAAAATAAAAATAAATATATTACTTTAAAAAAATAGGTATTAGAAATTTCTTGGAGGTCAAGTGGTTAGGACTTTCCACTTTCACTGCTCAGGGTGTGTGTTCAATTCCTGGTCAGGGAACTAAGATCCTGCAAGGTGTGTGGTGTGGCCAAAAAAAAAAAAAAAAAAGTGAAAAAGTAGATATTACATAACTGGCCCCTAATATGTTGTACCAGTTTACTCTTCTACCAATGGCCAGTGTGTGTACCTATTTCTCAACATGTCTGTTGTTGCTGAGGATCATCAAAACTTTTCTAAATGGATTTAAATTTTTCTCTCAGTCTTTTGCAGTAGAAATGTGTATACAATGGAGATACATGAAGTCAGCACATTTACCAGGGTAAACAAGCTGTGGAGTCCCAGGTCAGTGTAAGAGTAAGGTAGGGGGGAGTTGCTGATTTGTTTCTCTGGTTTATTTATGATCTGGGGCTTTGAAAGCATTTTCTTGTACAGTGCTACAAATGGTGAGTGGCTTCATGGGCGAGACAGGGATGTTACACTATAGGCAGTGCTAGGCCTCTAATTCAAGCTTCCAGGGTACTTGTAGTTGACGTCTTCAAAATATAAGGCTGTACTCGTAGTTGGAGACTCTTAATCACTGTTTAACCATGTTGTGCTTTGTTTAACATACGTCTAGCCATTCACTTTGGGCAGCCAGAAACCCCTTCCCCTCTGCTGTAGTGATGTGGGGCACGCCCATCTCACCTGTGTTACCTTTCTCACACTGGGAGACAAGTCTTTCCAGAGTTTTGA
Organism: Ovis aries; assembly: GCF_016772045.2. Classification (NCBI taxonomy): domain Eukaryota; kingdom Metazoa; phylum Chordata; class Mammalia; order Artiodactyla; family Bovidae; genus Ovis; species Ovis aries. The sequence goes on from NC_056071.1 coordinate 39,593,398, forward strand.
ATTTTGATACTCCCCTTGACTGAAGGTACAACAAGCCAGGAAACACAGACTGTTCAATGGGAGAGGGGAGGAGGGTTGGAGGAGGTAGGTACAAATGCCCCTTGGCTATGGAGAAAAGGCAGAGGGTTTCCGTTCCCTTGTTGCAGGCAAAGGTGGCACAGAGCCCCAGGAACAGGCTTAAAATAGTGATCCTGGCAGAGCAAACCAGACTTCTGAGATTGATCAGAATAACTTCCAGCTTGTGAGGTCGCCAGAATTTTTTTTCAGTCAGAAACTGGAATAGCAAGGAAAGGAACGGCATTTTTCCAGTTTCTTGATATACTTCTATGAACCAGTGTTTCTTCAGACTACTTGGGTAGGAAGCAGAGTTCTCTCCTACGTTAAGGGGAAGGAACCTTTTTCCTGGAAATAGCTCTGCCATATTTCACTAGAAATACCTCTGCCGTATTTTACCAGAAATACCTCATAGCCTCATTGGTTATATTTCATAAGGCTCTGATGGAGTTCTGTGTTCTCAGAAGGAAGGGAGAAAAAAAAACACAAGTCCACTCAGTGTTGTGGATTCCTGGGTGCAGAAAACAAAGTATGTATGCTCTCATCTCAATACATCCCACAGTATTTATTTCTGGCACTGAGAAACAGCATTCAGTGAGCCCAGAAGCACTTGGATTTTATACATTTTTTAACAAATCCTTATCTTACAGTGTCTATGAACTTTAAACATTATTTATTTATTTTTGCCTGCACTGGGTCTTCGTCGCTGCGTGCAGACTCTCTTTAGCTGCAGCAAGCGGAAGCCACTCTAATTGCAGTGCACGGGCATCTCATTGTGGTGGTTTTCCTTGTTGCACAGCATGGGCTGTAAAAAGTTCTGAATTATTATAAATAATCCTTCAAATAAATTATTTTGTATGTTTTTACCAGTTGTTTTTAATATTTACTTAGAATAAATTCCTAAGGGTAGGATTGTACCCAAAGGTAAGGAGTCCTAATATTAGGCTTGTGACCAATTAGTGGCAAAAATGCCTGGGTTCAAAGAATGGAAAAAAGGCATTGGTCATTATAATCATCAGAAAACATTTATTGAGCAGCAGATACATGACCATATTGATCACTAAGACATGACTGTTGGCCTTACAACGAAGTTAAAACTCTTCTCTTCATGTGATTTTCTAATAAGATATACCAAAGAATACAGCATGAAGATGCTATGATGAAAGACATAGAGTGTTAGTTCAAGAAGGGACTATAGTAATTTTGTGGTATAAATAAATGAAAATAAGGCAACATAATTCAAAAGCTCTTCTAGGTTTGTAATCATAGAGGTTTGAACAAATAGGTAAATGGACCTGATGCTGCAGCTACTAAGTCACTTCAGTCGTGTCTGACTCTTTGCAACCCTATGGTCTGTAGCCCACCAGGCTTCTCTGCCCATGGGATTCTCCAGGCAAGAATACTGCAGTAGTTGTCATTTCCTTCTCCAAAATGAACCTAAGTACTTAAAAAAATTTTTTTTGTCTTCTACAAGAAAACACAGATTTATGCAACACAAAACAGTTCCTCCAGCCTGAGTTGGCTGATCAAGTTGATGACCATATCTGCCTCTAACCTGGAATTTGGTTGCCGACCCAGTGGTCCATCTGGGGGTGTCTCTGTTGGCTTCTCTCTGTTGGTGACTCTTGCTGGTTGTTTGTTCTCAGGACATTCTGGCTAGCCTGGCAGTCTCAGGATAGCTGTGGTGCTGGGGGGCAGGTGTGATCTTAAAGGCAAATCATGGCAATAATCATGGTAATCCTGGTGGTATTGGCTACACTGTTGGTAAGGGACACATTGAAGTGTCTCTGGGTCAACTGTCCCTTCCCTGAGTAGTCTTGCAAGTCGGGAGACTGCATGGCTCTCGTGACATTATTGGAAAGAAGACATTTTCCTCTAACCTTCTAGTTTTTTCTGGCTTGTCTAAAAATTGACATGAGACAGATTAAGAAGAAAACCAAACAAAAGTTTAATCACATGTATACCTGGAGGGGATCCAGGTAAACTGAGTAACTTGCTGTGTGTGTGTGTCTGCTCAGTTGTGCCCCACTCTTTGGAACCCCATGAACTGTACAGCCCACCAGCTCCCTGGTCCATGGGATTTCCCATGCAAGAATCCTGGAGTGGGTTACCATTTCCTCCTCCAGGGGATTTTCTGACCCAAGGATCAAACCCGCTTCTCTTGTGTCTTCTGCGTTGGCAGGCAAATTCATTTCCACTGCGCCACCTGGGAAGCCCTGAGTAACTTGCTAAAATGGCTGAAACCTTTATCTTAAATATCAGCTTTGCTGCTAAGTCACTTCAGTCGTATCCAGCTCTGTGCGACCCCATAGACGGCAGCTGACCAGGCTCCCCCGTCCCTGGGATTCTCCAGGCAAGAACATCTTTAGCTAAAGATGAAAGAGGATGTTTGGAGTAGTGGTTTGGGACTTTCAAAGGGTAAGGAGGCAAAGCACTTAGAGATGGAAGAGCAAATGTTTGGTAGATAAATGTTTGCTGGGCATGCAGAGACGGTGGGACACAGAGAGGACTTAACAGACTTTGTTAGGTTTCTCTCTATCTAACCGCACCTAATTCATACTATAGTTCTCTATGGTAACAGCTCCTGGTAGAAGAGATCCTCTGCCTACATTCTTTTAGTCAGTTAGGGGGAAGGTCAAAGTTTCTTTCTGAGTGTTTTGGGCCTTAATTGTTTTCAGCTTGATATAATCTGCCTGCCATGAGGACATCTTCAGGTGGCAAATTTTGCTCCCTTACAACATGAAGGTTGGGCTTCTTGTTTGCCAGCTAGAGTTCTTTGACCTGTTGACATCCTTCTTGGCCATCATCCTTCTTGGCAATCCAGTTTTTCTTGGGCATCAACATCATCTGGACCTAGGACTGGAAAGCCAGGATAAGCTATTAAATGTACTGCTTTATAATAAAGATTCAGATTGTCTGCATCTTAGGACCAGAAGAAACTACTGAGGGACAATCCATTCCCTTCGTGTTCTGCATATGTGGCTATTCTGAGGGACACTTACATGGACATTTAATTTCTCAGAAAGGTTGAGTTGCTTGGGAAGAAGTCCTTTCTTCTCTATAGCACTAAAGAAGAAAAATAACCTTGGCAGTTCTGGTTGCCTAGTGGTTAGTGTTCTGAGCTTTCACTGCTGTGGCCCGGGTTCAGTCCTGGATGGGGAGCTGAGATCCTGCAAGACTCAGTGTGACCAAAATAATAATAATGATAACAATAATGTATTTACAAGCCTTATTTCATATATACTTATCCCTAAAGAGGGCTTCCCTGGTGGCTCAGATGGTAAAGAATCTGCCTGCAGATCTGCTGCCTGCAGATGCTGGAGACCAAGGTTCGATCCCTGGGTTGGGAAGATCCCCTGGAGAAGGGAATGGTAACCAACTCCAGTATTCTTGCCTGGAGAATCCCATGGATAGAGGAGCCTGGTGGACGATAGTCCATGGGGCTGTGAAGAGTTGGACGTGACTGAGTGACTGACACTTTCACTTTATCTCTAAAAATGAAAAGGGCAGAATGTGCAGAATCTCACTAATTGCAGCAACATCCGAAGATGGTGGGATTTTTTAGCCTGCCAGATAAAACAGAACTTTATAGCAAGACTTTCATACCAACAGGCTAAATTACTGACCAGTTTTTTGTTTTTTTTAAAAGAGCACAAAATGCTTAATTTTCCTGGAAACTTTGGAAACATGATGAAGAATGTGACTCCAATTGAGAGGCAAAATATAGATCCACCTCATTGCATTTTATGTTCTTTGGGACTAGAACCTGGAGTTCTAAGTTTTTGGTTGCAATAGGAATGCCACATCCTGTGGTCTAGAATATTTGGGCCAAGAACACGTGGTGCTAATGCCTTTCTCTAGTCGGGATAGACCTCCACCCCACCCCCAGTCAGCACTTCCCATCCATGTGAGCATGTGTCGCTAAGTGGCTCCAGTCATGTCCGACTCTGTTTGTCGCTATGGACTGCAGCCCGCCAGGCTCCTATGTCCATGGGATTCTCCAGGAAAGAGTACTGGAGTGGGTTGCCATGCCCTCCTCCAGGGGATCTTCCCCACCCAGGGATTGAACCTGCATCTCTTATGTCTTCTGAATTGGCAGGTGGGTTCTTTACCACTAGCATCCCCTGGGAAGCCCCACTTCTTGTCCATATTAGGCCACATCATGCCCAGACCACCATTATACTGAGTTCTGGTTAGGAGAGCTGCATGTAGCCAAGAATCTAGCCTTTTTATTCTTTACAGAATGGTACCTTAGATCTGTATGAGATTTGGAGGGGAATAAAATAGCAAATGACTTTCATTCTTAACCCCAAATGAGTGACTTAAGGAAAAAAATTCCTACTTTCAGAGGACCAAGATGAGGTGGCAAACAGAACCCTAGATGATCAAGTTTTAGAGATCAATTTAATATATATAACTTTACTATTAAAAATACCAAAAAGTCACTGATAAAAATAGGGTTTTCTCCTGAACTCTCCACACCTACAACTCCTCATCTTATAGGAAAAAACCATCAGGAAGAATCTATGCACCTTCTAAGCTGAGTGTCCCCAGCACACAGTAGGCGCCCAGAGGATGTCTGCTGGGATGTGAGTACATCACTGACATCTGGTTAGATGAGTTTGATAGTTCTGATACACGATTAGGCTGAATCAGGCTGTGATTCAATCTATTTGTTGTCATCTGATCTGTCAGAAATTCCCTCCCAGGTAGGATTTACAGAAGTTACAACCCCTCCTCTTGCTCTCTCTCAGCTCCATAGGTGAGAGATTAACAAACTCAGAGGGAAGTGGACAGGACAGGTGGCCCAGTCTTGCTGATTAAGGGAACTTTGATCACCTGCCAGGGTGGACAAGGCAAACCAGCACACATCTTTCCATTTCTTCACAGTCTATTAGGTAACATATAATGAATACTCCTCAAGTGAAAGAATTTTAAGTCTCAAGCCTAGGGAATTCCCTGGTGGTCCAATGGTTAGAGCCCTGTGCTTTCACTGCCGAGGGCATAGATTCTGTCTCTGGTTGGGGAACTAAGATCCACAGGCCACATGGCCTGGCTAAAATAAAATAAAGTCCCATGCCCGGAGTCTTCTTATTTAGCCATTCTATCCCATGTTGACCTTATGTCCCCAAAAGTGTCTCCTATACATACCCAAGTCCTTAGATCCCTTTACTGCTGTCTAGGTTATGGGTGAACACGAATTTTCATTTGCATCATAGTTAGTCTCCAGACAGTTAACTCTTGAGATTATAGCTAAAAGTTTTCTTTGTTAATTGCTTTTGATTATACTACAGTAGAGCTAACAGGGGAGAGGAGCAGTTTGCTTAGGGGAAATACTATAATACTGTTTGGCACACACTTATTAAACCAGTTTAACTTGATTTTGCTGTATTTTTTAAAAGATTTTTTAATTTATTTTTTAAAACATTTATTTATTGGTTTTTTTTGGCTACATCGGGTCTCTGTTGCTGCTCATGAGCTTTCTCTAATTGCAGGCTTCTCATTGCGGTGGCTTCTCTTGTTGCGGAGCACAGGCTCCAGAGGGCTGGCTCAGTAGTTGTGGTGTGTGGGCTTAGTTTTTCCGCTGCCTGTGGGATCTTCCCAGACCAGATATCTGTGTCACCTCCATGGGTAGTGGTTTCTTAACCACTTCGCCACCAGAGAAGTCCATGACTTTACTGTATTTTTGATTGGCCAAGGGTGGGTAAGAGTCTTTACAAAACTGCTCTCTTAATTTCTTGAGTTAGAGAAAGTCCTTGATTTCTTTATTAGCTCCTTAAATAGCCTGTGTTAATCTAGCTCTTTTGACTTTCTCCATGTACATTTATTCTATCTCCACTCAATAATTATTTGGGGCTTGTGTTTTGGATCCAGGTATTTAAGAAGAATGACTGAGAAGGAAATTAGGCCAGATTTATTCCACAAGGTGAGATTGAAATAGGAGTTGATCTTAAGCATAAAGTCAAAATGAAATCAAGCACATAAAAATATGCAAGGTGGTTCTGAAGATTGCTTCTAAATTAAGTATAAATCTGTAGCAAGCTACATCATTTTTCTGAGTCAGCTCAGGGCCAGCTGGCAACCTCTATAGTTGTTTGCCATGTAGTAAATCTACTTAAGGCCTTGGGTTCAGCTGTCTTTCTATTCAAGTTAGGCTAGCATCCCCCACCCCATCTGGAGTGCCACACAGCATGTGGAATGTGGGGTCTTCATTTCCTGACCAAGGATGGTAGAGCTTGTGCCCCCTACAATGAAAGCATGGAGTCTTGCCCACTGGACCACCAGGGAAGTCCTTTTCTTGAAACTCATGAAAATAGGACAACAGATTCTGTTATCAACCTCAGCAGTGGCAGTCACTCACTCTGTTTTTTGTTTTTGTTTTTTGCATTAAAAAAATTTTTAAGCCTTAACTAGAAAGTTGATTTCATATTCTCTCCTGCTGGAGTAAGTCTGTATATCTAAGTATGCTAAAAGCCTTACTGCCAAGCCATTTGAATATAGTCTAAACTGGGAAAGGAGCCTTCATTGGGGTGGTGGCCAAGAAGCTCGTCAGTTGTAGATGTAGCTTAAGAGGCCATTGGCTCACTTACAAGAGTGCTGGCAGCCTCAACATTTACTGCAAATTCTTCTCACTAGTCCATTGCTTTTGAATTTCTTTCCCACTGGGAAACCCAAGAGTGTCTCCTGCCTTAGTGTACCATTCTCAGCTGATCTCCTCCCCTGAGATGTTAGGAATGGTGCCCTGCAACATCCCTGGTGAGTCATAACCCAAGAGGCAGGAAGCCATGCAGATTCTTCTCATTGTAGCCACCACCCTGTGTCTCTGTGACTCAGTCTGCACTCATAAAAGGTCATAAACAACATGCCTTGAGAAGCATCTGATGCTTAGAAGTATCAGAACCGGTCAAATAGCCTGTGCAAGAGGGGAACTAACTGTCCTGGCTCACTTGGTACTGAGAAGTTTCCTGGGACACAGCTTTCAGTGCTGGCCCTGGCAATCCTAGACAAACTGGGATAGTTGGTCACACTATACTCAGTTATTTAGCAGAGAAGGAACTGAAGCCAGGAGGCTGACTTGCCCACACTGACAAAATTAGTCATAGGCAGATCTGGAATTAGAATCCATATCTATTGGTGCTTGAGTTCAGTTCTCTTTCTGCCCTGGCCCTTCCTTATATTTCCACAGGGCCTTGCACAGTTTAGGTGCTTAAGTTTCTGTGGTGATTGGGTTTTGAGTTCAAGGGAAATGCTCTTCACAGATATGATCATTCCTAATTAGCTGTGATCTCACTCAAGGTCATCATGAATCAGGAGTCTCTACTTCTTGAGTCCGAACAGAATAGGCTGAGTGAAGGGGAGGGAAGTTTAGGGAACGATGACAGAAGTGGTTAAGAAAATAGAAGGATTGTGCAAAGATGGAAAGACCTGTGCGTACAGGTTGGCTGAGCAACACTGTAGCAGGGGACACACAGAAATACAACACGGGTGTGAATACCGATGAGCAGGGTGCATTATTTCCCTGTCCTCAGAGTGCGGCAATGACCATGTGATGAAAATGGCATCACCTGCTGTTCATGTTATGTGGTTTCCAAGGACTTCAAAAGGAAGTAACTCCAGCAGTGTTTGTCCTTCTAGGTCTGAGATCTGCCCTATTTTTCTTACCAGTTTTCTTCCCTGGATACTTAACATTCAGATGTTAATAAAGTAGTATGGATTACGAGGGATCCTTAAGTCTGTTATACCTAGATCTTAGTGATCTCTAGTCTAAACACCGCTGTTTATACCACTCAGTGCTCCAGTCTTTTCAGCTGCAGAAGGCGTGGGTGCTATCTCTAGGAGGGGACAGGAAAAGCAGTAGGAATGTGCCTAGCTGCTGACTCAGACTAGAGAAATGACTGCTAGAAACAGGGGTCCAGGAGCATTATTTATTGTGGCCATCTTCAGGCGTTCATTCTGTAGGGTCATGCTTGGCACTTGATTTCTTTCATCTGGAATGGAGCCCAAGGAGGTAATGCATGAAAAGGGCGCAGCAACAACAAAAGGGAAGTGACTAAGGTGTTTTGAGACTTATTAAGATGGGTGTTACTCTCAAAGTCGAAGCCAGGTACCTGCTTTTCTGTTCCACCACACCTGTTCCTGCTGGCAACCAGAGACAGAGTTACCTGTTCTGACTAGTCCCTAAAAGCAGAGGTAGACAGAGGCAGAGCTGACCTACTTTATCGTACCTGTGTTAAATAGCGTTACATTTCTTGTAGGCAGAGGTCAGGCAGCCTACAGTCATTCTGCTTTAGGCTGAAAGCCACTCTGGGAGCTGACCTTAGTTAGGGTAGAAGCACTAAAAAGCAAGAAGGAAGATGAACAGCAAGTGTTGGGTAAAAATGCAGATTACTGGACCATATACTTCGGACATTCTGAAACAGATTTTCTCTTTCTTTTTAAATAAACTTTAAAATTTAAAACAGTTATAAATTTATAGAAAAGTTGGGAAGTTAGTAAAGAGTTGCCATATACCACACACCCTGTTTTGCCTGCCATTAATATGTTATTATATATTAGTATGGTACATTTCAACTAGTGAACCAAACTGATGCTTTATTCTTCACTAAAGTTCATACTGTATTCAGATTTCCTTAGTTTTTTTAAAAAAATTTAACTCATTTTTGGCTGTGCTGGGTCTTCGTTGCTGTGTGCTGGGTCTTCGTTGCTGTGTGCAGGGTCTCCGTGGCTGTGTGCTGGGTCTCCGTGGCTGTGTGCAGGGTCTCCGTGGCTGTGTGCAGGGTCTCCGTGGCTGTGTGCTGGGTCTCCGTGGCTGTGTGCTGGGTCTCCGTGGCTGTGTGCAGGGTCTCCGTGGCTGTGTGCAGGGTCTCCGTTGCTGTGTGCTGGGTCTCCGTTGCTGTGTGCAGGGTCTTCGTTGCTGTGTGCAGATTTTCTCTAGCAATAGCGTGCAGGCTTCTTTTATTGCAAAGCACAGGCTTTAAGCTTGGAATCTTCAGTAAGTGCAGCACACGGGCTCAGTAGTTACGGCTCGTGGACTCTTGATCTCGGGCTCAGTTGCCCCACAGCATGTGGAATCTTCTAGGACCAGGGATTGATCCTGTGTCCCCTGCATTGGCAAGTGGACTTCCAACCACTGGATGACCAGGGAAGTCCAGATTCCCTTAGTTTTTAACTAATGTCCCATTTCTGTTCTAGGATCCCATCCAGAATTTGTTACATTTTGTCATCATCCTTAGGCTCTTCCTAGTTCTGATAGTTTTTCAAACTTACCTTGTTTTTGATAACTTTGATGGCTTTGGAAAGTACTGGCCAGGTGTTTCATAGAATACTCTTCCACATGGTTTTGTCTGATGTTTTTCTCATAATTAGACTGGGTTATGGGTTTTTAGAAAGAAGACCACAAAGGTAAAGTGCCATTCTCATCATATAGTGTCAGGAGTGTGTGTGCGCGTAGTTGCTCAGTCGTGTCTGACTCTTTGCGATCCCATGGACTATAGCATGCCAGATTCCTCTGTCCATGGGATTCTCCAGGCAAGAATACTGGAGTGGGTTGCCATGCCCTTCTCCAGGGGATCTTCCTGACCCAGGAATCAAACCAGGGTCTCCTGCATTGCAGGCAGATTCTTTACCAGCTGAACTACCAGGGAAGCCCAGTGTCAAGGGCTTTTTATTATTGATGTTAATTTTGATCACCTGGCTGAGGTAATTAATATTTTAAAGCTTCTCCAGTGTAAAGTTTATTCTTCTTTCCTTCCTCTCTTTTTTAAAGGAAATTACTACCTGCAGCCCACACTTAAGGGGTAGGGAGTTAGGCTTTACATAAATTATTTGGAATTCTTTGGCATGAGGGATTTGTCTATTTTTCACCATTTATTTATTCAATAATTTATATTAGCATAAACTCATGGACATTTATTTTATATTATTCCATGTTCCCATTGTGTTTTGATCATTTGTTTTTAGCATGTTATTACTTTCTGGCATGTGGGGGTAGGGGCACTCATTTTTTTCAATATGCTTTCCTTATGTTTCCAGGCACACTACGCGTAAGTAGATATTGACAGAGAAGAATTTCTTTCTTATGTTTGTGAGATCTTTTGAGTCACTCGGGGCCTAGCTAAAAATAAGAGTCTTGGGCCCTTTCTCTGAAGACTCTGATTTAGTGGTTCTAGGGTGAGCTCCAAGTATCTGGATTTTATAAGTTTTCTTCCAATGATTTGTAGGATCAAGCATGTTTGGTAAGCATAGCCTTAAGAAAATTTTAATTAAGACTTTTGAATAAGGCTTAATTTAGATAAGAGCTACAATCATGGCATTGAAAGAATAAATGCTTTACAGTTGGAGTTTCAAGTGTTTTCAGATGCACCCTGTCATTTGTTTCTCATTAAAATATGAAGGAAGAACATTTTGTAAATGAAAAGAGTGAAAACCCAGATGGTAAGGTGGCTTTCCTGATTGCATAGTTGCATACACCACCTTACCATAGTCAGTAGGCAGAAAAGAAAAGCAACAACAGAATGTGTTGTATTTTGGGAACCGAAATAGCATTACTAAGTAAAATAACTGAAAACATAGCTATTAGCCTTTTGATTTTTTGAACAGTAAAGATTTGTTTGTAGTGTCTTTTCCTTCCATCATAGTAGACTGCATTTACTTTGTATAGTGAGCAACTACTTTCTGCTGAGAATAGCCTGGTCTCTTAACTTCTTTGTAACTAACTCCTTTGAAACTTCGAGGGATAAATCTGTTATTTTTCTAGGGCTGCCATTACAAAGTACCAGAATCTTGTTTTAAACAGAAACTTACTCTCTCATAATTCTGAAAGCTAAAAGCCGAAGTCAAGGTGTTGACTGGTCATTTTCCCTCCAAAGCCTCTGGGGAAGGAGGATCTTGCTTCTCTAACTTCTGGCAGGGCCAGGCATTTCTCCGTGGTGGAAGTGTAGCTCCAGTCTCGGCCTCCATCTTCACATGTACATCTTCCCTCTGTGTCTTCCAGTGGCATTCTTCTCTTCTTACAAGGACACTAATCAGATTGGATTAAGGTCCTACCCTACTGCAATATGACCTCATCGTAACTATTTACATTTGCAATGACCCTGTTTTTCAGTAAGGTCACATTATGAGGTAAAAGAGGTTAGTTCAGTTCAGTTCAGTCACTCAGTCATGTCCTACTCTTTGCGACCCCATGAACTGCAGCACACCAGGCCTCCCTGTCCTACACCAACTCCCGGAGTTCACTCTAACTCACGTGCATCGAGTTGGTGATGCCATCCAGCCATCTCATTCTCTGTCATCCCCTTCTCCTCTTGCCCCCAATCCCTCCCAGCATCAGAGTCTTTTCCAGTGAGTCAACTCTTTGTATCAGGTTGCCAAAGTACTGGAGTTTCAGCTTTAGCATCATTCCTCCAGGACTGATCTCCTTTAGAATGGACTGGTTGGATCTCCTTGCAGTCCAAGGGACTCTGAAGAGTCTTCTCCAACACCACAGTTCAAAAGCATCAATTCTTTGGCACTCAACTTTCTTCACAGTCCAATTCTTACATCCATACGTGACTACTGGAAAACCCATAGCCTTGACTAGACTGACCTTTGTTGGAAAAGTAATATCTCTGCTTTTGAATATGCTGTCTAGGTTGGTCATCTTTCATCTTTCAGGATTTGAAATAGCTCAACTGGAATTCCATCATCTCCACTAGCTTTGTTCATAGTGATGCTTTCTAAGGCCCACTTGACTTCACATTCCAGGATGTCTGGCTCTAGGTGAGTGATCACACCATCATGATTATCTTGGTCATGAAGCTCTTTTTTGTGCATTTCTTCTGTGTATTCTTGCCACCTCTTCTTAATATCTTCTGCTTCTGTTAGGTCCATACCATTTCTGTCCTTTATTGGATGAAATGTTCCCTTGGTATCTCTAATTTTCTTGAAGAGATCTCTAGTCTTTCCCATTCTGTTGTTTTCCTCGATATCTGCGTTGATCGCTGAAGAAGGCTTTCTTATCTCTCCTTGCTATTCTTTGGAACTCTGCATTCAGATGCTTATGTCTTTCCTTTTCTCCTTTGCTTTTTGCTTCTCTTCTTTTCACAGCTATTTGTAAGGCCTCCCCAGACAGCCATTTTTCTTTTTGCATTTCTTTTCCATGGGGATGGTCTTGATCCCTGTCTCCTGTACAATGTCACGAACCTCATTCCATAGTTCATCAGGCACTCTGTCTATCAGTTGTAGGCCCTTAAATCTATTTCTCACTTCCACTGTATAATCATAAGGGATTTGATTTAGGTCATACCTGAATGGTCTAGTGGTTTTCCCCACTTTCTTCAATTTAAGTCTGAATTTGGCAATAAGGAGTTCATGATCTGAGCCACAGTCAGCTCCTGGTCTCGTTTTTGCTGACTGTGTAGAGTTCTCCATCTTTGGCTGCAAAGAATATAATCAATCTGATTTCAGTGGTGATGTCCATGTGTAGAGTCTTCTCTTGTGTTGTTAGAAGAGGGTGTTTGCTATGACTAGTGCGTTCTCTTGGCAAAACTCTATTAGCCTTTGCCCTGCTTCATTCCGTATTCCAAGGCCAAATTTGCCTGTTCCTCCAGGTGTTTCTTGACTTCCTACTTTTGCATTCCAGTCCCCTATAATGAAAAGGACATCTTTTTTGGGTGTTAGTTCTAAAAGGTCTTGTAGGTCTTCATAGAACCGTTCACTTTCAGCTTCTTCAGCATTACTGGTTGGGGCATAGACTTGGATTACTGTGATATTGAATGGTTTGCCTTGGAAACGACCAGGGATCATTCTGTTGTATTTGAGATTGCATCCAAGTACTGCATTTTGGATTCTTTTGTTTACCATGATGGCTACTCCATTTCTTCTGAGGGATTCCTGCCCACAGTAGTAGATATAATGGTCATCTGAGTTAAATTTACCCATTCCAGTCCATTTTAGTTCGCTGATTCCTAGAATGTTGATGTTCACTCTTGCCATCTCCTGTTTGACCACTTCCAATTTGCCTTGATTCATGGACCTAACATTCCAGGTGCCTATGCAGTATTGCTCTTTACAGCATCAGACCTTGCTTCTATCACCAGTCACATCCACAGCTGGGTATTGTTTTTGCTTTGGCTCCATCCCTTCATTCTTTCTGAAGTTATTTCTCCACTGATCTCCAGTAGCATATTGGGCACCTACCGACCTGGGGAGTTCCTCTTTCAGTATCCTACCATTTTGCCTTTTCATACTGTTCATGGGGTTCTCAAGGCAAGAATACTGAAGTGGTTTGCCATTCCTTTCTCCAGTGGACCACATTCTGTCAGACCTCTCCACCATGACCCGCCCGTCTTGGGTGGCCCCACAGGGCATGGCTTAGTTTCATTGAGTTAGACAAGGCTGTGGTCCTAGTGTGATTAGATTGACTAGTTTTCTGTGAGTATGGTTTCAGTGTGTCTGCCCTCTGATGCCCTCTCCCAACACCTACTGTCTTACTTGGGTTTCTCTTACCTTGGGCGTGGGGTATCTCTTCACGGCTGCTCCAGCAAAGCGCAGCCGCTGCTCCTTACCTTGGACGAGGGGTATCTCCTCACAGCCACCCCTCCTGACCTTGAACGTGGAGTGGCTCCTCTCGGCCCTCCTGCGCCCACAGGAGGGGTTAAGACTACATCTCTTTGGGAGACATAATTCAGTCCATAACAAATTCACATACCACAGAATTCATCCTTTTAAAGTGTACTGTGGTTTTTTTTCTTTTTTTTTTACTATATTCTCCTGGTTGTACAACCAACACTACTGTCTAATTCCAGAACCTTTTCCACGTTCCAAAAAGAAACCCCATACTCATTAGCAGTCACGTTCCCCTCTAGCCTCCTTTCACTGACAGCCAGTTATCTACTTTCTGTTTTTATGGATTTGCCTATTCATAATAATTCATATCAGTGGGCATTTCATAAAATAGAATCATATGACAAGAGCCCTTTAATGTCTAGCTTTTTTTACTTAGCATACCATCTTCAAGTTTCATCCATTTTATAGCATGTATCAATTCCTTTTATGGCTGAATAATTTTCCCTTGAATGGATATACCACTTTTGTTTATATATTCATCAGTTGATGGACACCTGGGTTGTTCCCACTTTTTGGTTACTATCAATAATTCTGCTGTGAATATTCATGTACAGGTTTTTTTTTAATTTTTTAGTTTTTATTTGGCCATACTGGGCCTTTGTTGCAGCATGCAGACTCTTAGTTGCAGCATGTGGGATCTAGTTCCCTGACGAGGGATTGATACCCAGGGCCCATGCATTGGGAGGGTGGAGTCTTAGCCACTGGACCACCAGGAAGTCCCCACATATAAGTTTTTGCATGAATGGACTTGCTGGATCATATCGTTAATTGTTTAACATTTTGAGAAACTACCAGTTTTCCAAAGCAGCTGCACTAATTCTCACCAGGTTCTAATTTCTACACATCCTCCTCAGCGCTTGTCATTGTCTTTCTGATCACACTCATCCTAGTGGAAATGCGGTGGTATCTTATTGTGGTTTTGCACTACCCTCATGACTAAGGACACTGAGCATCTTTTCATGTGTGTATTGGGCATTTGTATATCCATCTTCTTTGGAGAAATACCTGTTTAAATTCTTTGCCCATTTAAAAATTGAGATGACTTTTCATTGTCACATTTTAGGAGTTCTTTGTATATGCTGGATGGCCTCTCTCTCTATATATATATATACACACACACATATATATACAATATACATATGATTTGCAAAATTTTTCCTCCCAGTCTGTGGGTTTTCTTTTCGTTTTCTTTTCATTTTCTTAATGGTGTCCATTGAAGCACGAAAGTTCTTAATTTTGATGAATTCCAACTTATCTACCTTTTGTCAGTTGTGCTTTAGGTGTAATATATAAGAAACAGCTGAAAAGTAGGTACTTTAAAATGGTTAGAGAAAAGATGATTTTGAAACTCACATAATGAAACGTGCTAGACAGGTTTTCAAGGACAAGCATGGAAACTCCAACCTTTTAAAACAGAATGAACTGTTTTAAATGGTTTAGACTTGTATTTGCCCAGAGACAGACCTTTTAGGTGATTTCTGGAAGTTCCAATTCTATGTTAAGAACATACATAACCAAAGAAACACTTTCATATTGTAGAAAATTCTACAAAAAATTTTATACAACATTGAGAAATCAGAATGTTCACCTTATTGCTCTAAAGAGAATGCATTTGCAATGAAAACCTGTAGCAAACGGCAGAGTCACAATACAGCTGACTGGGGAATAGGAAGTACATGTTCTAACCACATCTCATCTGATATTGACTCATGACAGTCTGTTGACCACTGAAATAAAAGAATTTCCATAATTTAGCAAATCTATTTTTACGAAGCTTTTGTGTTTAAATGAAGGCCTAGATGATATGTTTCTAACCCTACTAGGGTTATGATATGTTTCTGACCCTACTAGAGAGAAAAGGGTAGGAGACAAGTCACTCTGGCAACTCAGGAAGCAGCAGGTACTCCTCCAGCATTTGATTAGAAACTACGAGGCCCGGAGCTTGGTTTAAGATCAGAAACAAGTAAGCAGCAGAGAAACGCCAGGGCTTCTACCTCATTGTCCAGCGGAGAACCTGTTCTAGTTGTAGACACTTTTCTTTTTCCCCCTTGAGGACATTTGTCCTGACTTCAATAACAACACTAACAAAACCACTTTTGCTGTGTCACTAGCATGCTTTAAATTGCTTTAAAAAAAAACTCACTTGTTTTGTTCTTTCTTGGAATATTTTATTTTATAAAGCAGTCCACTCTTGGTGATATGTTTATATGCATATACACACACACATACTTAACATATATTTGCTTACAGTTTTTTCCATCTAGATGATTTTTCAGAGAAGTGATTAAATTTTGATCCTAATATTTAAGCAAAACAGTGTCAACATTAGTTTTTCATTGGTAGCAATGCCCTCTTATTTTCTTTAAAAATACAGTTAGACTCCTTGAAATGGCCAGAAATGATTCAACATTTTAACTTTATAGTTTTGGGGTAGTATAGACTTTATTTCATAGATTGTCAGTTTTTTATTAACATCATAGTTTATTAGCTTGAGGGTTTAATTTCTTCGCTTAACATGCAAACTAACATTGTAATAACAAGGGAATTTTTCTCTTCAGTATTAATATTACAGAGTTCCCATAGCACTATGCTATCATCTCTTTTATAGCACTTATTTGTATCTTTTAAAGTGCCTTAATAATCCCTTTAGGTTGTTGGTGGAATTTTCTTTTATAGAAATTTTGCTTTAGTTGCTCCATTAATAAAAATATGGTATCCCCAAGCTTTCTTTTTAAGAATTTCCATGATAAGCTTTTAAACATTGGATTAAAGAGAATGAGATTATTTGTTTTTCAGTTGCTAAGTCATGTCTGACTGTTTCTAACCCTATGGATAGCAACATGCCAGGGTCCTCGGTCCTCCACTATTCCCTGGAGTTTGCTCAAATTCATGTCCATTAAGTTGGGATATCTAACCATCTGATCCTCTGCTGCCCGTATCTCCTCCTGCCATCAATCTTTCCCAGCATCAGGGTCTTTTCCAGTGAGTCAGCTATTCCCATTGGGTGGCCAAAGTATTGGAGTTTCAGTTTCAGCATCAATCCTTCCCACTGGATATTTAGGATTGATTTCCTTTAGGATTGACTGGCATGATCTTGCAGTCAAAGGGACTCTCAAGAGTCTCCTTCAGGACCACAATTCTTTAGTGCTCAGCCTTCTCTGTAGTCTGACTCTCATATCCGTACGTGACTATTGGAAAAACCATAGCTTTGACTAAACAGACCTTTGTTGGCAAAGTGATGTCTGTACTTTTTTAACATGCTGTCTAAGTTGTCATAGTTTTTCTTCCAAGTAGCGTCTTTTAATTTCATGGCTGCAGTCACCATCTGCAGTGATGTTGAGGCCAAGAAAACAAAACCTGTTACTGCTCCCACTTTTCCCCCTTCTATTCCAGATGTGCTATCTTAAGTTTTTTAATGCTGAATTTCAAGCTAGCTTTAAAGAGACTCTTTGACCTTCATCAAGAAGATCTTTAGTTTCTCTTCACTTTCTGCCCTTAGATCAGTATCATTTGCATATCTGAGGTTGTTGACATTTCTCCTGGCAATCTTGATTCCAGCTTGTGATTCATCCAGCCCTGCATTTCACATGATGTACTCTGCATAAAAGTTAAATTAGCAGGGTGACAATATACAGTCTTATTATACTTCTTTCCTAAGTTTGAACCAGTCAGTTGTTCCATGTTGGGTTCTAAATGTTGCTTCTTGAAACAAAACTTTCAAACCCACATACAGGCTTCTTGGGAGACAGGTAAGGTAGTCCAGTACTCCCATCTCTTGAAGAATTTTCCAGTTTGTTGGGATCCAAAAAGTCAGAGGCTTTAGTGAAGCAGAATTTAGTGTTTTTCTTGAACTTCCCTTCTCCGTGATCCAGTGAATTTCAGTAATTTTGATCTTTGATTCCTCTACCTATTCAAAACCTAGCCTATACGTCTGGAAGTTCTCAGTTCACATATGCTGAAGTCTAGCTTCAAAGATTTTGAGCATAACCTTGCTAGCGTGTGAAATGAACACAACTGTATGGTAGTTTGAACATTCTTTGGCATTCCCCTTCTTTGGGATTGGAATGAAAACTGACCTTTTCTAGTCCTGTGGCCACTGTTGAGTTTTCCTTATTTGCTGACATATTGAGTGCAGCACTTTAACAACATCATCTTTTAGGATTTGAAGTAGCTCAGCTAGAATTCCATCACTTCTACTAGCTTTGTTCATAGTAATGTTTCCTAAGGTCCATTTGACTTCACACTTCAGGATGTCTGGCTCTAGGTGAGTGACCACACCATCATGGTTATCCAGGTCCTTAAGACCTTTTATGTATAGTTCTTTCTGCCCTTAGAAAAACATAAAGCTCAAGGCAAATATTGTATCACTTTGTTTCATTCCAAGTCACTTATCAATAGATTTAATTTGTAAAGTTGTTAATTAAGGGGCAACTGCTTTATCACAACTAGAGACTTATTAAAATAAAACAGATGTAAAGAATTTTTAATGTTTCTCAATTTTAAGATTCACCTTTGAACAAGTCAGAACTTATATCAGTATCTAATTGTATAATTATTATTCCCACGGAAATTGTAGAGGTCACAAACTTCTCCCACTTTTTCCTGTTGTTTCAGCCGTAAAACTTTTGGTGGCAATTTGGAGAAATATTCAATGAAAGTATCTTCAACAGTGAGGAAAGCTCTGGAGGGAATGTGGAAGACTGAAAGGTGGGTTCAAACCTCAGCCATCTTACCTTCTTTATCAGTAAGGAAATCTTTAACTAATTCTATATTGTATTAAAGAGGGAATTCCCTGCAGCCCAGTGGTTAGGACTTGCTTCCACTGCTGGGGGCCTAGGTTCAATGCTTGGTCAGGGAACCAAGATCCTACAAGCTTCAGGGTAAGGAAAAGAAAAAAATCCCAAACAACCCAATATTGTATTAAATAAGATGATACATTACAAAGAAAAAGGTTATAGAATAGTGCCTAACTCAGAGTTCTTAATTCTATGACATTGGACATGATATTTATTTATAACTACTGATATTCGTATAGCACCTTTAATCCAGATAAATTATGAGCAGAAACCTTAATGTTTACAAACACACTAAATGAAACAAAACACAAAACAATATAAAAGAAACAAACAAAATTTTATCCTGAGAATATCCCAGTCTAGCATTTGCCTTGCTAAGGAATACATTTCTGAGTTCAAATTCATCCTTTATCAATGCAGTTCAACAGTTTTGTTTGTTATCTTTTATTTTACAATACTGTATTGGTTTTGCCGTACATCAACATGAATCTGCCACGGATGTACATGAGTTCCCAATCCTGAACCCCCCTCCTACCTCCCTCCCCATACCATCTCTCTGGGTCATCCCAGTGCACCAGCCCCAAGCATCCTGTATCCTGCATTGAACCTAGACTGGCGATTGGTTTCTCACATGATATTATACGTTTCAATGCCATTCTCCCAAATCATCCCACCCTCTCCCTCTCCCTCAGAGTCCAAAAGTCCGTTCTATACATCTGTGTCTCTTTTGCTGTCTCACATACAGGGTTATCATTACCATCTTTCTAAATTCCATATATATATGTTAGTATACTGTATTGTTTTTCTTTCTGGCTTACTTCACTCTGTATAATTGGCTCATTTCATCCACCTCATTAGAACTGATTCAAATGAAAGAGACACGTGTACCCCAATGTTCACTGCAGCACTGTTTATAATAGTCAGGACATGGAAGCAACCTAGATGTCCATCAGCAGATGAATGGATAAGAAAGCTGTGGTACATATACACAATGGAGTATTACTCAGCCATTAAAATGTTCAACCGTTTTTTAAGTGTCTAGTTGATGTCACACAGGCAGTTATAGAAGACAAAATTTCTCTTTCAGGAGGCACAGTCTAAAAGGGAAATATTAAAATGTAATGTGATGTTCAATGCATGGAAGAATATATAAAGTACTGTAGGAACAAAGATGAAGAAGCAGTTTTAGTTGCTTGGTCTGAGGGGAAGGTAAGAAGCCTTAAGGAGTTATTTAAGGAAAGTGACATTTAAACCAGATCTAAAAGGAGTGGAAGTCAGCCAGATAGAACAGGCAGAGAAGGCATTCAGGTGAAGGAAACAGTAAGTATACAAATTCATAGAGACAATTAGGAAGACAAAGAATGCAAACCACTGCAAAGAATGGGCCCAAACAGGACTCTGCAGAGAAAATAGGCTAAGTTTTAGAGAAAATATTTGCTCCACAGAAATGATTTTCTGGACTCTTTAACCAGCCATCTTTTGTGGGTAAAATAATTTCACATACAAGAATGATAAAGAAAATTAGCTTTATTTATGTAAATTAGAAAAATTGATTGTAGTGTTAGAATTTGTCAAATGTTTTCATTCTGAACAATTTACAAGTGTATTTATATACAAACATAATAAAATAGAGTACATCACATTGCTTTTGCTTGACTCCAAGGGTCTCTCCATTCTGAACATGCCCCTCTCACTTCGGGTTTTAATTTTTAATGGGGAAGTGCTTTGTTTTGACACAGTGTTTAATTCACACAGTATAACACTGAAGTGGAAGGAGAGTCAATGATCATCAACAATTAAAAAATACTTTTCAACCAAAATGACTTCATCATCAGATTTTTCTATATTAAAATATGTTTCATGTTAAAAAAACATACTCTTATTCATTGATGATCTAAATTTATAAATTTAACATTTATAGAAACCCATAGTTAATTAAAATATAGATATGAATTATATTAAATGCATTGATATGAATGTTTGCCACAAATGAAAATGAAGAAAACTGTTAGGAACAGAGGTAAAAGAAAATCCATGGGAGAAACTGAAATGCTCTGGTTATATTTAAAATGATTAAAATGTCAATTTTCCAAACTCAATACAAATAAAACCAATAGATCATAAAATGTCATGATATTTATAGATCTCAAATCTTAAGTTACACTGTAGGACTGTAATTAATTTGTACTATTATATATATATTAGATACTTCTAAGCCAAGTTTCCTAAATAGCTTTCCAGTCACTTACATTGTTTGAGAACTCCAAGAAAGTTTAATACAATTACTGAGTAAGGCAGGATTTTAAATTAGCAATTGGGATACAATATTAATGCAGATAATTTAGTCAAATCTATATCTGTAAATGTATTAAGTATACCATATGTATATGGACTGTTAGAAGAAATAAATTTTGTTTTTAAAGCAGTGGTTGGTTTTCTAAGTTTAGTTCTTTAGCATTTTATTGACATTATCCTGGCAAGAATTCTGACTGAGCTCTGTGGTTTTATTATAAGAAAAAAGAAAACCACCATGAAAAGTAAGTTGGCTGTGACTTTCCAAAGTAAGCTATTTAAATTAAAATAAATAGCCCGACTTCAAGTGCACTTGTGTCTAAAATGTCACTTTTGCCCCCAAAGTGAAGGAAATGATCAAGTATTGTGTTAAGGTGCTTACTAGTTTAAAAAAAAAAAAATCAGAGGAAGTTGGTCTTTAACTGGATGCTTGAACTCTTCCCAGAGTTCTTAGTATGTTTTGATGTTGGTGTCTTGACTTTGACAGTTTCTTGATTGCCCTTTATAGCAGCTTCAAGGCGGGCTTTCAAGGCTGGAGAAGAAGCCATTACACTTTTAAAGACCGATGAGTACTGAGGCCCAATCTGCATGAGATTTTGCAAAGCAAAGTCATGGAGATTTCTCATTACGGAAGTTGCTGATCCCAGGGCATTCTCGTCCAAAACGAAGGAAATGAGGATGGGCAGCAGACAGGCCACGAGCTGAGAGCCTGCAAAGGACAAAGACCGTGTAAGCGCTGGCTCCAGGGATGCAAATGTTCCATGCACACTTGACAGGAACCTATTTCCCCAGCCTGAAGGGAAGCAGTTCTTCCGATCTCTTCTCCCAGACTGTTACTAAATAATATCAATACTTGGGGTTAACATCAACATCTGCCTTTCCACAGGTGTGAAAATACAATATTAAGTGACTAGAGGGAGAAGGAAATGGCAACCCACTCCAGTGTTCTTGCCTGGAGAATCCCAGGGACGGGGGAGCCTGGTCAGCTGCCGTCTATGGGGTTGCACAGAGTCGGACACGACTGAAGCGACTTAGCAGCAGCAGAGGGATGTTTTATACTTTAAAGAACATTCAAGTTCTGACTCTGTTAGTATGCATTCAGTGCTAGCACTTACGGTGCTGTTCCTCGGCCACGGCCACCAGTGCTTCCAAGACCTTTATGCCTTCTTGAAAGATCTGAAGCTCAGTAGTGTCTTCAGGTTTTCTCCTATCTATTTCCTGCAACTTTTGCATGATAGAGGATACTAAAGAGTAAATGTATGGATAGGAAACAGCTGGATTCGGATACTGAAAAATGGAAAGGAGGAGCTGATAGGTCTTGATTTGTACCTAGTCAGATAAGAGACAAAAAAAGTATAAACTATAAATACAAATTTACATTTACATTAAAATGTAAGTTTTAATTAAATTTTTTAAAGTTTTAAAATGTAAAGAAAAAAATTTTCCTACCCCACCCCACCCCCAAACTTACACTTATTTCTATTTTATCTTCAATTCTGGAGGTCCAAACACTAAATTCAAGTTTGCATGCTAAAAGTGGTTGTGACAGCTTGGAGTGGGAATAAAGTAGTTAATTCTTCTTTTTTTGACTAGTTTCTATTTTCCCCCTTTATGTGTCTCTCCATAATATATATATTTTTAAAAAAAGAACTTTGAAAAATATTTTGGGAAACATTTTAGATGAAGAATCACATAAATTTGATGCAATGAAGGTGTTAGGGAACTGTGTCTAGACTGTATTAATTATACGTCACCACATATCAGAGGCATGACTTTGAGACTGCTACATAAAGCTCCTGTTAGGATAGAGGAAATAAACAGGGCAGAAGAATAAAAGATGACTATACATCAGATATACAAATAATCCCTTATTTAATTCACTGTGATGATATTTGAATGATTTTTTTTTTTTTTCCCGAGAGAAAACCTGATTCCTGAATTTTAGGAGTTTATCTATTCGTGATCATGTGCTACAAACTTATTCGGTAGCACCTAAAAACATAGGAAATTATAAAAGGATCAGAAAGGAATGGGATTAATTTGTATGTGCTGTTTTTGAAATTGGTCTCATTATTTTACAATCATATTCTGAAGGCATGTGCTGAAGTCTTCCTTTCCCTCCTGAAAGAAAACCCACTGAAGTTCTAGGAATGTATCAATTTTAAGATGCCACTATTTCAAATTTAGTTGGTGATATTTTTAATCCTTTCTTTATCTTTCTCTATCTACCTTCTATCCTCAGGGCCAAAAAACAAGACCATTATTATTTGACTTTAACCTAAGAATATGAATTAATCCAAACCTAAAAATAAAAACTTTAGTCTGGTACTTTTTGTTGGAACCAACAAAATCACAAAGAAAAGTTTTTAAAAGCCTAAATGTATTCCTATTATAAACATCTGTCTTCTAAGGACACTTACCATAGGATCTTTTATCTCAAGAGTGGCCTTAAATTTCTCAATACAGCGCTTCTGAAGGCATGGGATCGTAGTTACTTCTGGACTTGTAGACAAAATAAATACTGTGATAGCGGTAAGCAGACTGACTTCGTCAAGTTCTTGGTGTGTTCCATCTACTAAGGAGAAGTAATCTATGAAAAATAGATCCTGATACTGTCATATTTACTGTCTTATATATCTGTGAAACGTTCTCCAATTTGGTAGTAACAATTTCTTTTGGGCACCAATGGGCTACAGATAATAAATAGTGACTTAGAATCCTGGCAAATGATATAGCTTCAAATTTTAAATTTGAAGCAACATTTTAAATTGCACTCATCTCACACGCTAGTAAAGTAATGCTTAAAATTCTCCAAGCCAGGCTTCAACAATATGTGAACTGTGAACTTCCTGATGTTCAAGCTGATTTTAGAAAAGGCAGAAGAACCAGAGATCAAATTACCAACATCCTCTGGATCATCGAAAAAGCAAGAGAGTTCCAGAAAAACATCTATTTCTGCTTTATTGACTATGCCAAAGCCTTTGACTGTGTGGATCACAAGAAACTGTGGAAAATTCTGAAAGAGATGGGAATACCAGACCACCTGACCTGCCTCTTGAGAAATCTGTATGCAGGTTGGGAAGCAACAGTTAGAACTGGATATGGAACAACAGACTGGTTCCAAATAGGAAAAGGAGTACGTCAGGGCTGTATCTTGTCACCCTGGTTATTTAACTTCTATGCAGAGTACATCATTAGAAACGCTGGACTGGAAGAAACACAAGCTGGAATCAAGACTGCCAGGAAAAATATCAATAACCTCAGATATGCAGATGACACCACCCTTATGGCAGAAAGTGAAGAGGAGCTAAAAAGCCTCTTGATGAAAGTGAAAGAGGAGAGTGAAAAAGTTGGCTTAAAGCTCAACATTCAGAAAACTAAGATCATGGCATCTGGTCCCATCACTTCATGGCAAATAGATGGGGAAACAGTGGAAACAGTGTCAGGCTTTATTTTTGGGGGCTCCAAAATCACTGCAGATGGTGACTGCAGCCATGAAATTAAAAGACGCTTACTCCTTGGAAGGAAAGCTATGATCAACCTAGATAGCATATTCAAAAGCAGAGACATTACTTTGCTGACTAAGGTCCATCCAGTCAAGGCTATGGTTTTCCAGTAGTCATGTATGGATGTGAGAGTTGGACTGTGAAAAAGCCTGAGCACCAAAGAATTGATGCGTTTGAAGTGTGGTGTTGGAGAAGACTCTTGAGAGTCCCTTGGACTGCAGGGAGATCCAACTAGTCCATTCTAAAGGAGATCAGCCCTGGGATTTCTTTGGAGGGAATGATGCTAAAGCTGAAACTCCAGTACTTTGACGACCTCATGAGAAGAGTTGACTCACTGGAAAAGACTTTGATGCTGGGAGGGATTGGGGGCAGGAGGAGAAGGGGACGACAGAGGATGAGATGGCTGGATGGCATCACGGACTCGATGGATGTGAGTCTTGAGTGAACTCCAGGAGTTGGTGATAGACAGGGAGGCCTGGCGTGCTGCGATTCATGGGGTCGCAAAGAGTCGGACACAATTGAGCAACTGAACTGAACTGAGAGTCAAGAATTACCAAAGTAATTATAATCTTCACAAGTAAAGAGATCAGTAAATACATATATACATTTACTAGATATATGCATTTATTAGTTGTGTGACCTTGGATAATTAACCCTGTCTTCAGTTTTCTCATCTGGAAAATGAGACTAATAGTACTTAAGTTTATAAGTTAAATGAGTTACTCCTCATATAACATTCAGAATAGCATGTTGTACATAAATGCTCAAAATAAATTAACTATTATTATTTTTATTGGGGAGAAATACAGAGGTGCTTGGACAATTGTCTTTTCTTTGCTAAGTATTCATATTTTGCTAATACATGTGTCAAATGAAAATAACTTAGCATTTTGTTATATATCCTATTTCTTAAGAGTATAGAAAAATGTGAAAATCTCTGTGTGTCACAATCATTTAAAGGAATTTTCTACTAGATGTAATTTACCTTCATTTTCCAAAGTCATACTCTCATTAAATAATTTTAATAAACCTGCTGTGGAAAATCAATGTTATTTGAAAAGGCGTGGCAAATTCAATTCATTAAATTGTGTAAGAATGGATTGCTACTTGGGAAGAAATTAGGGACATAACTCTTTGGTAACATTCACTCATCAAATACTGAAGAAACTGTTTATGTGCCAGCATTCTTTTTGGCCCTAGGAATACAATTTACAGAGAAGATGTACTGTATGCCAGGAAGTAAATAAAGAATTTAATTTCAGCTAGTCACAAGGTCTATGGCAACCAGGAGTTGCTACACTGGGCAGTCAGAGGAAGGTTTGAGGAGATTAATACTTGAATTGACACTTGCAACATGGCAGCAATGAAGGCAAAATATTATAGCTGGGAAGGAGATACATTTATAAGAATAATCCGGATAATTTTAAGGTAAAATAGGTGCAAGGCCAACATTTAAAATTATGAAAGCATTATTATAAGCACTTTATATGTAATCTTCACAGTAACATCATGAGGAAAGTATTCCTCATTCCCCCATTTTATGGACAAGAAACTGAGGAACAGAAATTCAGTAATTTGCCAAAATCACAGTTATTAGTGAGGTGTTGAGTTTGATTCCAGAGAATACACTGGTACTTACAATGCCACAGTGTTTCCCATACAGCCAAGTTATTTTTAGTCATTTACAGTGACTTAAAACTACAAGAGCTAGTCTATGTAGTATAAAAATCTCTTTTTATTCTTCGTAAATAATGCTCTCCTGGGTTCCTCTTCCCCTTTCTTCTAAAATTTCCTTATTCTGCCACTCATGCTCCAATTCCCTTATGTGCTTAGTCTCTCAGTCAAGTCCGACTCTGTGTGACCCCATGGAGGGTAGCCCGCCAGGCTCTTCTGTCCATGGGAGTCTCCAGGCAAGAATACTGGAGTGGGTTGCCATGCCCTTCTCCAGGGGATTTCCCCAACTCAAGGACTGAACCCAGGTCTTCCACACTGCAGGCGGATTCTTTACCATCTGAGCCACCAGGGAAGCCCAACAATACTGGAGTGGGTAGCCTATCCCTTCTCCAGGGGATCTTCCTGATGTACGAATAGAAGTGGGGTCTCATGCATTGCAGGCAGATTGTTACCAGCTGAGCTACCAGGGAAGCCCAATGTTCCTCTTAATTCTCTTTTACCTACAATAAGGCGCAAGGTTCCCTTAACATTGGTAAGGAATTGAGGCCTCTTGCTAACAGCCAGTGAGAGACTGAGGCCTCTTACCAACAGCCACGAGCCAGAAATGGGTTCTTTGCCTGTGACCCTGGCCATCATCTTAACAGTAACTTCATGAGACACCCTGAGACAGAACCATCCAGCTACACTACTCCCTAATTCCTAACCCTCTAACACTGTCAGATAACAAATGTTTGTTCTTTGAAGCCACTAAGTTTTGGAGCAATCTGTTATGTTGTAAATGTTTTCCCTAGCACAATCAGCCCCTTCCTTATTTCTTCTCACTAGCGAGTCCAAATCCTTCATGTCCTAACCTCATTCCCCGATAGACTACAGAAAACCATCTGTGTGCCTGTGCGTGAGATGAAAGAGGCAAGCTCATCATAACTCACCCTAACAACCTACACTTATTACTTTACATCCTTACCTCCTTGTCTTCATATTGGCAGAGACTCATCCTTCTAAATGTGCTGTGAATTTTTTTTTCCTCTTCTCCCTAGAAAAGGGATGCTGCTTTCTTCCCTAACAGCTCCATCTGCAACACTATCTCCACCTTTTCTCCCCACTAGCAGGAACTCATGCTAGACCCTCATCTGAAAAAAAAAACCCCAACTTCCTTGACCCTGTATCTTCCTTCACTTTCTTCTCTTGCGGTCAAGAGAAGCCTGAGCGTGATCCTTCCCCTCCTTACTGCTCATTTGTGCCTAAACGCTGTAAAGCATGATCTCCAGAGTGTAATTTACACTGCTGCCCAGTCTCTAGTCATTAACACTCTTTTCTTTGGCTTCTGTTACTGCATTATATTCAGAATCTCCTGCCATCTTGTTGCATAAACCCAAGTTAGGAGATTTCACCCATCCCATAAGTGGCTCTGACAGCTCCTGAATACATGCAGTCTAAAACCATCTCTAGCCAGCCTTTCTCGAATCCCTGACTGCTTCATAGTTTGTTCCACTTGCTTATCCTGTAGGCATTTCAAAATCAATTCACTATCTTCCCCTGAAAACCCTCCCTTTGGTATTTCTGTTAAGAGCACCATGAATGCTCAAATCACCTTACCCTTTCAACTTCTATACCAAACTACCAGTAAATTTTCTTAATACTTGCTTAACATTTTAGTTTTCATTATCCCATCCCTCATTATCCGTACTGCTACAATCTTGTCTCCAATAGTCTTGCTTTCTTTTCTGTGTTACTGCCAGGTGAGTCTATAGAAATGCAAACCCTATCACTTTGATCCCATTTTAAGAACAAACGTGCCTATTAAAGGTAGTCCAAATCACCAATCATGCCAAACCTTTCACCATCTGACCCCATGTACCATCCAACTTCATCTCTTTACTCATTACCGTTCACTACCTTCTTACTCTTTCCCCTCAAACCCACATTCACTCATTGCACTATTGCTGTCCCCAAATATACCATACTATTTAAGTTTCCTGGTCTTGTATCAAAATGTGTGAGAATACATTTCTGTGATGCCTGTGTGGAGAATGGAGAATACTTTCTTATCCTTTAAGAAACTCTTTTGAAAAATCTCTTCTGGTAGTTACAGAGGGAAACCACTGAGCTCCCCTCCATAGTGGGAGGTCCTGCCCAGCTGCGAGGACCGTGGTCAACTCCCTCAGGTTGACCTCAGCCCCAGAGCTGCCTTGACTGACACCAGTCTTCTGGGGGCAGCCACATCTGAGCTGGAGTGCAGACACTGGTCCTTTGAAAGGCACTGATGGGCAGTATTCAGAGGACCCCGCAGGTGTGCTGAGTTCTGCTGGACACTCTTACTGCAGTATGACTTCTTTTACCTACCACTGCTTTCCCCACTGCCTTCAAAGATACTCGCTCGCCAAAATGCATCTCAGCATGCGCTTCCACAGAACCCTACTGTGACACTCTGCCTGGTTCACTCAAACACAAGCATTCTAATTTTTGCCAGTTGTCTCTGTTTCATTATGCCAGAAATGCAGTGGTAAGTAAGATACTACTGTCACCTTCAGGAGCTTCTATGGTATAAATCACACCCAATGGCAATTTGTAGGTACTAGACTTCCCTAGACTCCCAACTCTGGGCACAAAGTGTGTGGTCAATAAATTGCTGCATTCAATTGAAATCTTTTTACCATATGAAACAGAATATGGTGAACTGTGACACTGATAAACAGAACAAAAAAGCCAGGGTTAATTATAATATGTGTAAACACTTTTTACAATCACAATGACAATGTCAAAAATAAAACCTATGTAACAATAACAGAGAAAAACTAATTTGAACAGATACTAAACATAATACTGGCTATCATTTACTGATATATGCCAAGTAAAAAGTGAAATAATTTTCATATATGTCACTGACCTAACAGTTTCCTGTAACACAATCTCCCTATTTTGTTAATGAGAAAACTAAGGCTCAGAGAATTAGATAACTTGTCTAGTCGCTTAGCACTGGTGCTGGAGTGAGGATACAGACCAGATCAGTCTTGAATTATAATGTATATCTTATCCAGTTTTCACTATACTGTATTAAAAAATTCTGACATGGATGACACCTTATTTTAAAATTAACATATTATTACATTTGAAGGTCTCTCACTGTCAACACACAGGCTTCTAGCCATTTTTTTGCATTAACGTTAAAGATACTAAAATGAGACCACAGATATCTGCTACCTATGATACATACCCTCTAAATATGTAGTGAACACAGTCTCCTCTAGATGAGACTGCCAAACACGATCAAGTAAACAGCTTATTCTCAAAAGACTGTCCGTCTTGCTTTTTAAAACAAACTGCACAACTGCTTCCAAAGAGCCTGACTTACCTGGATCCCAACAGTCAAGGATCGTAGTTAAAGCGCTACGGAGGAGGCCCGTCCAGGCAGTATGGCTCTTTTCTGCTCGGGCCATGGGAGAAGACAATATTCCTTTCAGAGCCTGTAGGGAAGCTGCAGCCGTTGAGGACAGTTGGCCCCCAGGTAGCTTCACGGCAGTTTCCCTGAGGACTCCAGTTGTGAGGTACAGTATAGTAGGAAGGATTGAGATGCTTCCTGTAAGACATTTTGAAAAACACTATTTCAGTCTATATGTAGTTCCTCAAAAGAAATTGCCAAATGAGTAAGGTTATGTCAAAGATTTCTAGCTTTAAAGATTATTTTTTCATTAACGATTATAACAGTTTTAATAACCTTAAGATTTTAAAGGTGGGATAAAATTTAGGTTCTAATTGGAGATGTTATTTAAATTATATCACAGTATCATTATCTTGTGCTGTGTGATTTTATTTGGTAGTTGACAAACACTGAATTTATTTATTTTTTAGTGTGGCAAAATATTTTTAACAAAAATTTACCACTTTAACCTTTTTTTTTTTTCATTTTGGCTGTGCTGGGTGTTAGTTGTGGCATGTGGGATCTAGTTCCCTGACCAGGGATCGTGCCCAGGCCGCCTACATTGGGAGCAAGGAGTCTTAGCCACTGGACCACCAGGGAAGTCCCACTTTGACCATTTTTAAGTGTATAGCTCAGTGGCATTACGTACATTCACTACCACTATGCATTCGGGGGATTTATTTTATATTAAGCCTTGCAACTTGCAGTGAGTTAGTACAAAAAATTAAAGTTTCCATGGCTACTAAGTAGTTCAAAAGTCGCTTTGTTTAAAAGGAAAGGGAAGAGACTAAAGTTAAAACGGTCAATTAAGTTTTCCCAGGAGCTATCCACAAAACTCATGTAGTGTATTTTTGCCCTTAATCCTTTGCTAGTCACTTTTTCTGCATTCTTGGTATAAGGCAGGTGTGAGAATAAGGAATACAAGGTTTTCAGTCAAACTGAAGCTTGAAGTTATATTAAGCTTATAATATATATGAGACTTATGTAAGACTTATATGCAGACAGCATATAAGTCACATTTAAGCAGAAATATGCTTACCAATTAAGTATCTATTAAGTATTGAGTCCTTATTATGTGCTAGGGTACTAGAGGGTAAACATTTTGCTGGAAGTAAGACATATGTCTGTGTGTGTGTATATATATATATATCTTCTCTATATAATAATAGATTATATATAATGCCTCTATATATAACAAAAAAACCCTATGTATATACATATGGAAGCTGTACACACACACACACACACAGAAAAACAAAACTCAGTATGAGAGTTTTTAGGGAAGCCTTCACAGATGAAGTAGGTCTGGAGTTGAATTTCAAAGGAAGGCAGAATTTTAAAAAGGAAGAGAAGGGGTGGTGTCATTTCAGATCAAATAACACCACTGGCAATAGCACAGAACAGGGCTAAGCATGGAACCTCCTAAGTTTATGGTTCACACAGAAGGTATCAGGAGGCAGCTGTACTCAGCAGAGCCCTATGGAGAGCCTTAGACACTATATTAAAAGTATGGACTTGATTCCAAACAGAGCTGGATATGACGAGAACCTTCTATCAAAACTGAGGCAGGGAAAGTCCATTAGATACTGTATACCAGAAGACGCCCCAGAGAGAGTAATTGCCATCAACTGGTTTAAAATATTTCTAAAAAAAAACCACCACTGAAGAGCATTATTTTTCTAGAGTACATGCTGTCCCTATATTTACTTTCATCCTTTTAGTAAAATAAATTACTATATCGTTAATCGTAAAGGATTAAAGACAATACCCAAATCTCTGGGTCACCATTTGTTTAATGAAAGAAAGATTAGCAACCATTTGTCTCCATTATCTATTAAAACCATTTCTCTCCTTTCGGGTCAAGTAAAGCCATCACATACCACAACATACCTTCAGGAGAGCACACTGCAGGAAGTTCAGAGAGGATAACTAGCGCGGCTGAAACCAGCCTGCTTCCATCTTCTGACAGCATCTGTGGCTTTGTTGCTTTCCCTCCTGGGCTACCTGTCAATTTAGGATTTAGCCCTGGGAGCTGCCTAACTAGAATGCACACACACAACTCCAGTGTTGCAAAGACCAAAGACTTCCCAGGCACAAGTCCTCCTGTGTCCTTTCCCTCTCCAAACTCTGGCAAGGTTTCCTTTTCAGCAGCCCCATCATCGACTGGAAAACAAAAAGAACAGTGTTGAATAAATACTTCACGTTTGCTTTGCTTCTGTTGTAGGTAGCACATTTTAATGGGTCAAGACTTGGGTCTTGAAGAATGAAAGAGAAAGCCGTTATGGAGGTAAAAGGAGTTGTCCTTATTTGGACTTCTTATTGTAATGGGTCAAAAGAAATCCTCGGGGACCTTCTCAGCCTTGCAATATTGTCTGGTTAACTCCATGCAGTTAAGATGTGAACCTGAAAGCTAGAGCTCCAGCACTGACTTTACTACCATAAGCAGTGGCTGGGCAGAAAGATACATACTGAGGTCTCTGATGTCTTTATGAAACTGCCGTCTCAGCCTAGGACTGCCAACCTCTGGAGTTCTTATAGATGAGAGAATAAGTCCTTGTGTTTTAAATCTACTGTAGTTCTAGGTTTTGTTATATGTAGTCAAACGTAATCTTAAATGATATACTCACCAATACCAAATCAGACTTATAAATGAGCAATTTAATCACTTTATAAAACTAAGTCAGTAAAAAAAATTGTCAGTCATTCTTTCCCTGTACACTGGTAAACACTTTTAAGTACTCAATCCATATAAGGGATTTTTTTTTTCCTTCCAGGGCTGTTAAAATTCTAATTTTCCCAAGGAAAAATACTTTAGCTACTGACAATACCCAAGGTAACACATAGAGATGACTGAGAGACTTTAAAGCCATACCTAGAGATGTTTCATTTGTACTGTACACAGCAGATTCTCAGAAGACATAGACACATAAGTAATACTTTAAAAAGCTTTTTTTTTTTTAAAAAGGTAATGATGCTATATGATTAATTTGGCATTGTGGTTTAATATTCACCTTCTGCACTTCGTCTTTTCTCCTTCACATGTTCTTGAGCCGCACAGATAATCTGCCTGACCACTTCAAGAGAAGCCAGTTGAATGGAAGGTGATTCTCGAGTCAGAATTACTCGATGTAGTACATTCAACAACTCAATACCCAAGTCCTATGACCGAAAACAGGTGAGACCATTTTGAAAATTATATACTTGAAAAATCATAAAGCGTTAGGGCAATAAAGTAAAGTAACACTTGCTCCACCTTAAACCATCTCCAGGTTGATTTCTGTCCAATCGTGTAGGAGATGGCACTATATGACAAAAGATCATTTTCACACAGGTCCTAACCTGAGATAACAAACAAGGAAATTTCTAAAACAAGATTAAAAAACACGGCTCAAAGTATACAAGGACTGCCAGATTCGAGATAAAAGATTCCCAGAAATATATTAAAGTTTTCTAAACTTACAAACGGTGGCAAAAATGACATTAACAGTGTGTAAGTTATTAAGCATAGAATGAATATCACTCAAAAGAAAATACACTAGAAGAATACTACTTAACTTTCCCCGTTTTATTGGTCACTCTTGTGGCTTTCTTTCATCTTCGAAAATAAGTGCGAAACAGTCATTATAATACTTGTTTTAACATACAGAATTAACAAGCACAAAAAGTTTAAAACTTATCCATGTGCAATTCAAGTCAGGCAGAAGCCTGATTTATACTTTAAACCTAATAAATGATAGTGGTAATAAATAACAGTCTATACAGAGAGGAAATTATACCATTTATTTTTCTTAATATCCAAAAGTCAATTTAATATACAATTCAATATACTGGTAATACCGGCTTCCCTGCGGGCTCAGTGGTCAAGAACCTGCCTGCCAGTACAGGAGTTGCAGGTTCAGTCCCTGGGTCAGGAAGATCCCCTAAGAAGGAAATGGCAACCCACTCCAGTATTCTTGTCTGGGAAATTCCATGAACAGGGGACTGCAGTGGGCTACAATCCTTGGGGTCACAAAGAGCCAGACACAACTTAGCGAATAAGCATTCACACATATGGTAATACATGATGCTAAGGGTGCCTGCCCAATGCACTGCTGCTCTTGGGAAGGCAGTTAAAGGAAGTGCTGTACATTGTGCACTGATCCTTCAAATCACGGTCCCAGCTGGATCTGGTATTAGTGTCTGACTGCCCCCACAGGCTAGTCAGTTGTCTCTTAAAAAGACCTTGATGGAGCAATGAGCCGAGAGGAACACTACACACCTCACAGAGAACAGCATGAAGCAAGAGGATTCTCTCTTGGGAAAGTGGGGCATAAGATACAGATGCATATGAGGGGCAGAGTGCAGCAAAGCGGCAAGAGACAAGCATAGCACAAGACAGAACCTTCCCGGCACTGTAGGAAGTGCGCCCGAAGAGCTGCGACACAGAGTGTGCTGGCGGCAGCAAACGTTAAGCGCGGCAGGAGCACAGACAAAGCGGCAGACCGGCGGGACCCTCCCGAGCCAGCACGGCGCTGACTGGCGCGTTGGTTCGGAGCTCAGCTACGCAGTGTTTCAGTTTCCTTTTTACTTCTCCGTGTTCACCCGCTGCTCGCTACAGTAACCTGAACACATTTCTCTTGCTGTGCCTTGGAATCTACAGAAGCCTGACAAGCAACAAGAAATCACCTGATCACTGCCAATTTTAGATCTTGGCCAAGGAACATCGAGAAGGGCCTGTAACGCGTGTAAACAGGCAGTAATGCTTTCCATGGTTGCATCTGAACGTAAGGAACACAGAAACTTCACACTGATTCCTGCAGAAAGTAGAGAAAGAGAACAGGGCTTCTTTAGAGTCTTGGTTTCTGATGTTAAAGAATTTTCTATTTTGATAAGATATATAAATAAACTTAGCAAAGAAGCAATGTAAATAAATCACCATGAATTTAAGAGTAAACAATTAAGTGGTAAGGCAATCTCTTAAACAGTTTTTGTTTTTATCAACATGTACACAAACAATAATCTCAACTAGGCTTGTGCACTACTACAAAAATTACAATAAAACTGTGCCAGAGCATGTAGAGTTTCATAATTTTATTCTAAAATTTATTGAGTGATTACCATGTATCAGGCATTGTACTTTAACTATAGCATTTCACTCTCACAGTATCTCAGGAAATAGGTACTATTATTACCACTCCTTTTGAGCACATAAAGCTTAAATAGTTTGCCAGCTGTTACAATGAGGCACACCAAGAATTTGAGCTAAGGTAATTAAACTGCACAGCTTATGCCCTGCCAGTCTTCATGACATAAAAATCTGTTTTTTAAAAAGCTCTCAAGGCAAACAGAAACAAAATTTTAATATACCCAAGGATATAGCAAGTCTGATCATGTTTGGCTTCAGAAGGAATAACAGGAGCTCTATGAATCAGAAACCTTATTAGTTAATTACTGACCTTTATAAACCTCACATTTCAGTTAGTAATTTATTTATAGGTAATCTAACAGGTTGCTTCCTCAGAACAAGATAAGTGTGGAAAACATTTAATCTAGAAACTCACTGTATCTAGAAAGATACCTCATTTTAAAAATGAAGTTCTAAGCCAAAAAATGGTTATACTTCATAAATTTAAAAATCTCATTTATCTTTGACCTTAAATATTGATGCAGTTCTGGACCTGTGAATATACCTTCTTGAACCTTGTAATTCTTGAGAATGGGGAGGGAGGGGTAGATGACTCAGTATACTGTTATTGCCTAAGAAAGAAAGAAGTTAACAGCCACAAGAGCTGATAGGTAAGAAAGCACAATCCAAGAAAAACTCTGTATGGTTGGCAGCAGGTAAAAAGTGTTTTACTGACCTAAAATAAGATGGAATCTCTCAGTGTAGACATCCTCAGGGGACTTTACTATAGGTCCAGAGGATGAGCCCTGGCACATGGAAGTTGGTGTCACAGGCCTTGAGAGATTAGGAGCTCCCTCATCTGGGTCAGCAACGACAAAGCCTGTGCTTGTAAGCCACAGAGCTGTGGCATGCAAGATAAGCGCCCAGGAGTTGTAATAATGCAGTTTTGCATTTTCACTAGTCTCTGCTGTGTAGAAAGCACCACCTACAAAAAAGGGAAAGCAAACAGTTTCAGGAGGAATAAATGAAGAGATATGTTCACACTCCATTTTCCCTTTTATCTGTTACAAGAGATATACCGTTTCCAGCCTGTACCCTACTCTTCAAGGCAACTGCTTGTTGACTTTTATCACCACAGATTAGTTTTGCCCATTTTTGGACTTCACAGAAATGGAAAAATACACAGTATGCAACTGTTTGTGACTGAGTTTTTACTTAACAATGTTTTTAGAGATGGATCACCTATGCTGCTATAGTATCAATATTTTATTATCAGACTTTATTTCTCCTGAGCATACAACTGTTGGTCACAGTGCTGACGTATCCTTAAAACTTCATAAGAAATTTGTAGGCTAACTCTTTTTCTTTTTAATCATAAAATATTTTTAAACAAATATGTGATGTGCGTGTGTGTGTTTAGAATGCAAAAGGTTCATACAATCTGAAGAGAAACCACGGTATGTGTGCGTGCATGCTCAGTTACTCAGTTGTGTCTGACTCTTTGTGACCCCCATGGACTGTAGCCCACCAGGCTCCTCTGTCCACGGAATTCTCCAGGTAAGAATACTGGAGTGGGTTGCCATCTCTTCCAAGGGATCTTCCTGACCCAGGGATCAAACCCTTGTCTCCTGCATTGGCAGGGGGATTCTTTACCACATAGCCACCTGGGAAGCCCAGAGTATGTATATGCATGTATAAAACAAATGCTGATACTCACCTACCTCTAAGATTAACATTTTGCCATTCTTAAATCTCTTTCTTAAAAAACAAACAAAACCACTAAAACTTTATATACCACTAATTCTTGCCCCTCTTTCTATAACCACTTTCCTCAAGTCACTGTGAATCAGTCTCAGGTCTTAAACTTTCACACTAGACGTTTGTATTCATAAATAATAGATGCTGTTATTTAGTGTGAGTTTACTTAAAAGGCCTCATATTGTGTGTGTCCTTTTCAAACTTGCTTTCCCCCTGAACATTATAGAGATTTACATATGTTGATTCATGTGTCATTCATTTTTGTTGATAAAAATTTTTTCAGTAAATCAACCTATTTCCATTTTTAATGCTATTAAAAGGTACAAAGTCCAATAAATACTCTGCATATCTTTGTGTATAATTCCAATTAAAATTCTAATAGAACTTCGCAGGCTGGCCCTAAAATTCATAGCAAGGAGTGAAAAAAATAATAGCTATTTTGGAATAACATGAAGAGTAAAAGCAGCTGCCAAATATCCAATCCACAAAATGTGATATTAATAACAGAGTATAAAATTAGATTCCCTTGGAGGAATATATGTATAAAAAAGAGTGGATATATGCATATGTAAACTGATTCACTGTGCTGTACAGCAGAAACTAACACAATGCTGTAAAGCAACTATATTCCAATAAAAACAAACAAAATTAGACCCATCTTCATTCTACACACAAAAAATAAATTCCAGCAGGACTAAAATCTAAAATGTGAAAAGCAAAAGTGTAAAGCTTATATATCTTTGTGGTCTTAATTTAAAAAATGTATCAGGCATTACAGAGGAAACATAAACCATAAAAAACTGATTATATTAATTTTAAAAAGGTAAAAGAGCCAAGCCACAGGCTGAGAGAGGATACCTTCCAGATATGGAACCACAAAGGAAGAGTATTAAACATATGTAAGGATTAACAAGTTAGTAAGAAAATGACACATATGAAGTAGAAAATGGGCAAAGATGATGACTGGGTGATTTATGGAAAAAGAAAATTAAACAGCCCATAAACTGATGAAAAAAGACTTTCAATCAACGAAATAAACCAATGAAATTCTTTAAACTCATCACATTGGGAAAAACAATTAAGTATAGTAACATATAATGGACGGAAGTTGTAGATAAACAGAGGCATGTTGTTGATCATATACCCTGCTGTAATCACGCTGGAGAACGATTTGGCCATTATCTTTTGAGAAGAAGAGCGTTCCTCATGACTGAACAAGTCAACTGCAGGGTCTCTACCCTGAAGCAACTCTACCATGACTATTCTATGCATGAAAATTATTCTTGAAAGAATGTTTCAAATAAACATTACCTGTTAGTGGAGAAATTTTGAAAATGCATGTTATTGACTGTCATTCTAGGAATTACAGTAAATATTTCACCCCCTTACCTTCAACAGGAAGCTGAGAGGCAAATTCTGAAGGCAAAGTTAGGAGAGCAAAATCCTGAAGTGCAGCTAGCCAGAGCCTACTCAATGTGCCGAGGTCTGCGTGGACTAACTCAAGCAGCCCGTCTGGTGAAATCGACCCGTTCCCAACGCTCTCTTCTGAACAGGCAGGAGTCTTCAAAGATTGCCTGTGGTTTTTATGCCTTTCTACAGCAATTATGTAGACCTGTATAAAGGTTACTTTATAAATAGGAAAATCTTAGACCCACAGGTGCTACAATATTTTTATCTTGCAGATTTACCTTGAACCTGCTTCCTGGACTTGAAATGCACATGATACCAAGAAGGTACACGTGTGCAACCACATTCAAAACTGGGGTAGAACGATCCAAAAGCAGTATCTTCACTGAGATATGTTAGGGATAATAAACACTTGACAAGTATGCTGCCACACTGCAGTTTACAACCATGACAGCCGTAACTAAATGATCCTGGCACCCTTTTTCACTAAGCCTGGCTATGGCCTTGTAATCCATTTCAATATATGGCTACAGGCAGCCATCTCTGAAATTAAATAAGATGAAATACTGAATATTTTCTTTCAATGTTACCACTAAATGACTCACAAAACATTTACCTATATAGACTATAGACAAGGACTACAGAATGGTAAGTATTCAACACAGTACATAATGTGTACTATCTCTTTATCCATAGCTCTGAAATCCAAAAGCTCTGTAAAATGTAATTTTGTGGGCAACAATCTGGTGACAAAACACAAAAAAGTTTATGTGAGGCTATTTATACAGTGTGACTATTCAAACATTTTCACATATTATAAATTGTTTGATTACAGATTTTATGGTATTATCCCAAACATCCTGGAGGGATACATGAAATATGCATCCAAATTTTAAATCCCAATTTATCTGGCTCTAAGGATTTCAAATAATTATGGACCTCAATTACATGGAGCTTGTTGGCTAGTCATTATTTCCACTAAGGAGAGAACAGGAAAAAGTAATGGCTTAAGCAAGAGTACAAAGATTCAAATGATTATAAAAAACATTATAAAACAGTAAATTTATAAAATAGGTTACAGAAATTACAGAATATCTGTTTGCTCTACTAAAAGCATATGTTTAAGCCATTTAGAGTTCATTGTTAAAGATCATTAAATCCAACTTAAGTCTAGGCAGAACTACTTTCTAACTGAAATTTGTCAATACTAAGTAATGACAAAAACAGAAACTCAACAATCTTCTGATTTTAATTAGCCCTATTGAAGAAAACCCTTTCTCACATATTGGCTGCAACACTCAGTTGCAATCTGAGACTACATATATTTCTAACTAAAGTGATACATGAACCAAGACTGGCCAAATCTGATAATTGTTGAAGCTAGATAATGGGTTTATATGAGTTCATTACAGTATTCTATTTACTTCTGTATACATGTAAATGTTTCTATCATAAATTTAAAAAATTATATGGCTTTCTTACTGATTAGAAAAATAAAGAACAAATAAGTACTTCCCTCTAAGATTTTTTTATCCTTAGGAAATAAATGACTTACTTAACATTCAAAAGTCATTTTATGAAAGAAAGAGCTCTAAGAAATATTAAAGCATGTGTTATAGTTCATAGAATATATGAGCAAACCCACATTTCCAATTCAAATGCCAATTTCAAATTCAGGTTTCAATAAAAGTTGATTTCCATTGGCTATGATAAAGTCTCTTATGACTGCCCCCTTCTTAAAACAGCAGATAAGACAACAGGAGGGTACTTTAGAATCCTTGGCCAAAATATCAATTAGCATATAAATATATCTCATGTTGAAAGTCTTCTGTTAACCTTAAACACAGACTTACTTGTGTTTTAAATAGCTAATTTCAGTTTATGGCCTAAGATGTTTATTAACAACTTCCAAAATTCTAGTCATAAATGGAGACGTACTAACCTCTGCCCAGGCTTTTAGCACAGCTAAGATCTCCATGGTAGAAGCACTTTCATTATATAAGTGACTAAGAGCTTCTTTTCCAA
Source organism: Ovis aries (assembly GCF_016772045.2). Classification (NCBI taxonomy): domain Eukaryota; kingdom Metazoa; phylum Chordata; class Mammalia; order Artiodactyla; family Bovidae; genus Ovis; species Ovis aries. Next base: position 39,633,037 of record NC_056071.1, read on the forward strand.
CCTGAATTTTTGTTAATGATGCAACAAGCAGCTGATGAACTCTTCGGATGTCGTTAAGATCACTTACAACTCCACTTGCTATCCAGGCACTGCAAACCTAGTTTTTTTAAGAAAATCAAAGATTATATTTAAAAACTATAAACACCCCCTTTGGGAGTTCAGCAGAGTTCACCCATATCTCAGGAATCTGGTCACTTAAATCATCTTGCTATCAAGAAACCCAATGGGATGCTGCTGATAATGATAGTCAAAGCCAGCATTTCAAAAGAGAATGAGACAGGGTGCTCAGGGCTGGAGCACTGGGATGACCCTGAGGGATGGGATGGGGAGGGAGGTGGGAAGGGGGTTCAGGATGGGGAACACATGTACACCCATGGCTGATTCATGTCAATGTATGGCAAAAACCACTACAATATTATGAAGTAATTAGCGCCCAATTAAAATAAATAAATTTTTTTAAAAAATCAAAAGAATGAAATCATAAGATTGAAGAAAGGAAGCTGTGCTAATAAGTAAATAGAGTTTTAGATGTTATTAACATAGAGAAAATAAGCCATGAAAGGCACCACTTGCATAATTGTCTGGATTGACATTTGAATTATATCTCCAATCTTAATTATTTCATCTTACTATTTTAAAATCAGGGGTTAACTGCACCTCAGTAAAGATTTTTATTCTTTTGAAGCTATTTTTAACTTTTAAAATAAAACATCATTAATAATCCTCCAATGCAAAAAATTTACTCAGTTATCAGGGGCCATCTATAAAGGTTTTCCTGATTGTCATGATATTTCATGAAAATTTATTTTTCCTTTACCGTCTACTTATTTAGTTCACATTTCCTTTCACAAAAGATTTCAAGTGGCTTATAGCAAGAACACATATAATAAAATGATAAATTAGACTCAGTACAACAGTTAACAAAATTCTATGAATACTGAAGGTACTCAAACATTTCCTAAATACAACTGAATTTGAAAAGTTGAAAGAAATGAGTAAAATCAGTTTTTGCCATTTTGTTTTTAATTAATTTAATTCATAACAGTTCTGGTTTTATTTCAGACCATTCAGGGCTGGATATTGAATGCTTGACAACACCATCAAGAAAAGCAACTATTTAAAACTGCATACCATGTGGCTCTTAGATATATGAAAAATTGCTCAATCTCACTTGGCATACAAATCTTTTTACTCCATCACAAAAATCTAAGTTTGACAACTCACACAGCTGCTGAGAAAACAGGCACTTGCATACAGTGCTGGTAGAGTTTAAAGTGGCTAACTCTTGTAAGATGCTCTTTAACCCAACAATTCCGTTTTGGGGAATTTAGCTGCCATACATGCTTGGGCCCAGTGAAATGAAGAAGGTCTTTAGCTGCAGCACTGTCTGTAAGAGCGAAAGACAAAAAAGAGCCCCCGTATTTCCATCACGAGAGAACTGGTGACATACCCATACACTGGCTTACTATGCAGTTACAAGAAAGAAGTTCTGTAAATTTAAAAGGTGAAGAAAAGGGGCAGCTGAGATCAGTGGCTGGGTGGACAACTGTAGCATCGAACCTTGGCATTAAATACTATCTGGAGAGCTGCTCCCTAAAGGACGGCTTACTATTTACCTGACATGCTTTGGCAGTGACGTCAGGTGGCGTCTCGGAGGTGAAGGCTGGTCTAAGTGCTGCTCCTACCTGGCAAGAAAGGATATGCTCATTCAAGCATCAATAAGACAGACAGTACAAACTCTTTTCTCTTTTTAATGTTATTTTAAAATTATCCCTTTATAATAGGTATTATAAACACTTTTTGGTTTTGCCCAGCCCAGGGTATCTTTCACTGTTTTGGGGTAGGAGCATCTCAATTCTCCTTTGGGGAACTTTCTCTCTCGCCAACTCTCAGCCCATGTGGCTGCTATGGAGCTAACAGTACTGTCTGGCTCCAGGGACCCACGCTGGTATAATCAAAGCTCTCCTGTAGATGTTTGCTGGAAGTACTTGGAAAGAAGTGCTGTCTTTAAAAGACTCTATTTGCTAAGAGAGCCATTTTGATACCACTCGGAGAGGGCAAATTAGAAATAAGAGCCGGTGCAGGAGAAAGCAGAGCCAACTAAGATTCCCCAAAACAATCTTCCTTTTCTGCTTAAGTGAGTGGTAATTTTATTTCTATCATTTGTAATTTTAAGAGGAGTGAAAATATAACAGAGCTCCCCTTAAGCTGGAATATAGTATTTAGACTAATATGTAATTGTATGTAACTCCCATCCCTTCCTTTTCTCTTTCCCTAAACATACACTGACATTACCTGTTGGGAAGATGTGATGGAGCCTGATACCAACTGGTGAATTGCTCTGGATTCCCTAATTGCCAGTCAACAGAAGTTGCCTCTGAATCATGAGAGAGATCCTTGCATGACTGCTGAAGGACTACATGTGATGTGTGTGATGTAACATGGTAATTTTGTTACCTTCCTTGTTCCTCCTAGGTTGCTCAATGCACCAGTCAAACAAACACCAGTTAAAAAGATTACAGAACCAGTAAAAGAATCTTGAATTCTTTTCTAAGTTCAGGGGAAATTAAGGAGGTTCTATCTAGACTAGGAGTAGTAACCTGAAGATGAGACATAGCCTAAATGGAATGTTAATAATATTAATAATTTGGTGTTATCTTAAGGTTATTTGGATATTCTGTAAAGAATTTCATTATCAAAGCCCTTTATTCCCAATAAATTACCAAGAAGGTTTTAATTACGCGACTTAACTTTTAGCATTATAAAAGACCTGTTTCATGAATTTTATTTTGCTTTTACTTGAAGATTTCTTCTTCAAACATATACTGATTAGACTGTGATATATTAACAGGTACACACACACATTTATGTATTAAGAGGTGACATGCCAATTAGTTTCACAGACTTCTAACCTGGTTGTTTAATAATAAGATTCTCTAACACAAAGTGCTTACATTGGCTTGATACTGTTCCAGAATCACATGACCTGGAAACTCTGGTTCTGGAATCGTTGCAAATCGCCGAATAACCACTAGCAGTGTTTCAAGGCCAGAGAGACGGAGCTGGTCACTGTGATCTGTGGCAGCCATAAAGGCCATGCGGATTAAGTCAGCAAGATGCAGCACCAGAAAGTCACCTACGAGATTAAAACAGAAAATCTTACTAAGAAAAGGAATATGCTGGAGCTAAGAGTTATGCTAAGTGCTCATTCTTCCTCCTCCTAATTTCATAAGCTAGACTTTCAAGTACTTTTACAGTTTTACTGTTTGTTACAGACCTTAAAGCTAGATTTACTGCACCAGTGCAAATACTCAGACACAAACAACTATCCCAAATCAAATACTAATACAGCTTTGAAAAAACTAAAGGCAGAATTAGCATCCTTTAAAAGAATGCTAACAGTATTTTCAATAAAAATTTTGTTCAGACTTTCTGGTAAAAGTACATTAGAAGGTACTTAGGAAACTTTGGGTTTTGATGAATTATGCATTAATCATTCTCTTCATGTCAGGTTGAAGTTAAAAGATAATATTCCTTTAAAGATTTTTCATGTGGTTCTTTATATGAACTATGCTTCCCTGTTAGCTCAGATGGTAAAGAATCTGCCTGCAATACAGGAGACCCAGGTTTGATCCCTGGGTCAGGAAGATTCTCTGGAGAAGGGACTGGCAGCCCACTCCAGTATTCTTGCCTAGGAAATCCCATGGACAGAGGAGCTTGGTGGGCTGCAGTCCATGGTGTCACAAAGAGTCGGACATGACTGAACGACTAACGCTTTCACTTTCATATGGACTACATTACCTTACTTTTGCATGTGCTGCCACACACACAAAAGATGGGGGCATAAAAAAAATATTTCTAGCTATAAAATTATAAATGAGAATTCCTTTCATGCCCACAACATATTACTTGGTATAATAATTCTACTGGGGAGAGACATAAAACAATCATTTAATAGTGTTCCAACAATAAAATGTTTACAGGTACAACAAACCTTTACCTAAAAAAAATTTGAGACTAATTCAAAGAAGTATACTAGTTACAGGTCATACTGAAGAAACCAGCTCATCTTAGTAAGTGCCAATTATAATTTTAATCAAAAGCAAAGGAGTCAGTAAGCACACTAATTTTATACCTATCAGTATTAGTGTTCATCACAAATGAGAGACTCAATTTCCAAAACATACTAAGAGCTCATACAACTAAACAACAAAAAGACAAACACCACTATCAAAGAACGGGCAGAAGACCTAAACAGACACCTCTCCAAACTATATATACATACGACCAACAGGCACAGGAAAAGATGCTCAACACTGCTGATTCTTAGAGAAACACAAATCTACACTGAGGTACCACTTCATACCAGTCAGAATGGCCATCATTAAAAAGCCTACAAATATTAATACAAATGTTGGAGAGGGTATGGAGAAAAGGAATGTACAGTGTTGGCAAGAATATAAATTGGTACAGCCGCTACGTAAAACAATACAGAAGTTCGTTAAAAACCTAATAGAGCTGCCATATGATCCAGCAGTCCTATTGCTGGGCAGATATCTAGAGAAAACCATAAACTGAAGATAAACTGGAGATACATGCACCCCTATTTTCATAGCACTATTTACAACAGCCAAGACATGTAACCAACTAAAATGTCCACTGACGGATGAATGGATAAAGGTGTGGTATATACACACAGTCGAGTATCATTCAGCCATCAAAAAGGATGAAATAATGCCATTTGCAGCATCATGGAATCTAAAATATGATACAAATCAACCGATCTACACAACAAAAACAGACTCACTGACATAGAGGACAGACTTGGTTGCCAAGGGGAGTGGAAGTAGAGGGGAAAAGAAATAGGAGTTTGAGATTAACAGAGGCAAACTATTATATATGGAATGGATAAACTGGACAGCACAGGGAACTATACTGAATGCCCTGTGGTAAACCATAATGGGAAAGAAAATGAAAAAGTATATAAATATATAAATGTGTGTATAACTGAGTCACTTTGCTGTACAGAAGAAATGAACACAACACTGTAAATCCAACACTTTAATAAAATTAAGCAAATGAAAGACAACCAAGGGACTCAATACGTGCTTGCTTGAAAAATAAATTAAAATAGAAACACCTAATTCATAGTCTCAGGCGGGGAATAGCAACATCCTGCCTTGTGATTCTTTTGTTGGGTAAAGAGTATTTATAAGGCATTGAGATATGAGCATTGTGTCTGAATATACGTGTTTAAGTGAATTAAACCATAATCAACATGTATTTAGGTAAAAATAATAAAACTGAACAATAAAAAGTCAAACTGGTCTCACAAGTAGGTTTACTTTACATTGAGATAGACCCAGATGTTTTCAAGGTAATATCCATGGAAACAAAATAACCTATGAGCAAAATAGCTATAATTTTGCTATATTTAATAGTTCTATAAAAATAAAACTTAAGAAAATAAAATTTGGGAATGTACATACTACCTTCCAAGAACGTGACCATTCTCTATAAACTTAATGTATCACATTATGTCCACGAAACAAAAGTGAATGCTGATTTAAGAAGTTCAAACATTAAGAATGTATTTGGACATTAGAAATGTACTACAGGCACACAGCGCCTCTATGTGTATCACTTGGTCTTGTCATTATTAAGCCGCTTACTTCTCGAGTCCTTCTTTTTCATTTCCTGTGCTAAAGCAACATCAAAATGTGCGCTGTGTGCATTCTCACACTGGTTGATTATCCTGCAGACACATTCAGCAGTGAAGACTCTGGTGGCCCATCGGGGATTGGTGAAAGGGTGAGGTCTGCCATCATTTCTGCTGGTCAGAACTGAAGCGTCATCCCCTTTATCTCCTTCCTCTTCTTGCATTGTATCCACACACGTTACAGTTGCAAAATCTTTCATCAAGGGAGAATACACATAGTTTCAATTGGAAGATACACTTATAAAGGGACACAAATGGCCTTAAGTACAGATCATAATTACTGTTCATCAATCATACATCTTTTAACAATGTAACATAATCATGTCTAATGACTACTGATAACAGGGGTTACCTTGAGAAACGCTAAAAAATACTATTCTTAAAAAATGACGAAGCCATTAAATTATATTTAAAGTGAAAACTTGAACATGATACTAGAATAATGATCAGTCCACTATATGTAGATGGATATACTCAAGCATAGCATTCTGTGGTAGGGAGTATGGTGGACAGAACTAGATATGTTAACACTGGGCCCCTGAATGAATTTAAGAAGGTTCTTGAACCCACAAAAAAGTCCAAAAAATACTTTCCTCAGGATAGATTCACTGGTGTCTTTACAATCGCAAATTATCCAGATGACTAGAGCCAGTAAGTAAGGAATTATTTTCCCTTAATACTATACTAATGGCTAACTTATTAACTATTTAACTCAACTTAAAATGCAAGTTGTAACATAAACTAACTTGTTTTTCTTAAATCTTTTATGTCAACATTTTTTGAGTGTGATACAACAGATAGCAAAGATGTTACAAAGTTAAGGCAAACCCCTGTTTCAGAACATCAATGGAGACTGAAATTTATGTTTTTCTAATAAGAAGGGATAGAGGTAAACTACAAAGGATAAAAAGAATAAACAGTGAAGTAAATTGAGTATTAAGTTTACAGAGTGACTATAAAATTTTAAAGAAGATAGGTTACCTATCTATGCACTTGTAGTTCTTCTTTTAAAGTCCTTTTAAGTTCTTAAGTAGTGGGGACAGAAGAAAACATCAAGAAAGGAAAACATGTACAATACAATGGTGGAAAGAGCAAGTGTAAGTAACTGAAAGACAGGAGTACGAACAAGAATAAAGGTGGACAGAGAAGAACACTAAAAACAAAAAAGCCAGAAATTTTATAGTACCTTTCTTCCTTTGAGACCAGAGCTACATTAAGTTATAAGGCTTAAGTAACTGAGTTGAGAGCTACTAAAATATAATGAAAAGTTAGATGTTAAAGTCATGCAGGCTAAGGCTTGAATATGTGTGTGTCTTTGGGAAAATTACTTATGCTTTGCAAGCCTTGTTTTCCCTTATGTAAAATGGAATAAACTGCCTACTCCTAAGATGGTTAAAAGAGTAAATGATACATAATACGTATAGTATTTGGAATAGAAATGGTTTCTATCTTCTTTCTTTCTCACTGTCTCTCTTAGTCCAAAGATACAAATTTTAAAGACTCTAACACAATTATAAGAGAAAAAAAAAAGTAAGCTTTAAGTACTGGACTTAAACACTAGCATTAGAATCTTCATTTAAAGAAAAGCAACAGTTTTTACCCCAAATATCCAAATTAATAAATTAGCACTAGCAGACAATTTTATATAATGCTTTTACTTTCAGTTTTATTATGTTGGCTGGTAATCACCAGTACTTACCAGCTGATGCAGCGAGTACATCTTTACAAAGCTTTAACCAAAAGGAGAGTTTATCCACTGCCATAGATGTGAGCATATGATTTAAAGTCTCTTTGATATCATGGCATAATTTCTGATCTGTCTCTTTGTCAAGTAAGGTCAGTAAGGCCCCTTCAAGGCCCACTTCTCTGATGTTAGCATCTGACAAGAAGAAAATCGATGATCTAAGTAATACAGAAAACAAAACTGCCATATGAGAAGCACACACATTCAGTGGTTATTCAAAATATTCCATGCAAATATATTCTAAAGAACTGGTCCACATATGGCACCCTCAGTCTACTGAGGTCTGTTTCAGTTCACAACTAAAGTTTGATTATTATTCATAACACTGCAAAGTTATTTTTTATACAATGTCATTAAAAGATAAATCTTTGAGTTTGCTAATATGTTTTCCTTATCAGGTAAACATTTTAACCCAATTAGCATGCAATACTTCTAAAAATTTATACAGTGTTTCTTGGAATGATTACTTTATCTTCTCTTTAAAGTAAATTCAAATAAATAATCATAATTAAGCATTACTTATTCTGGTATAAAGGCTTTAAATTTATTAACATGAGAGTAAAACTCAGAAAACAACTATTAAATGGAGAAGAGTGTTTAATTACTACAACTAAGCTACAGTGGATCTAAGAATACTATTGAATCAATATAAATTACTACACAATATTCTCACTGCAAAGTGATACATCATCTCAAAAAAGAAATATAAGCCTTGATCTAGTATCTATTTCCTCTAACTCTGGAAACATAAAAAGAACAAGTACATTTTCTTATGAGGATTTAACTCATTTGGCAATTATGAAAGCATTTAGTTTCTAAAGATTATGCTACTGTTAAACTATTTAAAAGAAGAGTTATCTTTTAAAGATCAGAAGGAGGTGGCAGGAATGTTTCTGATTATGGGTCTAAAAGTTAGAACAGCTCAATGTAACATATGAGTCATGATTGGATCCTAAATTTGGGGGTGGGGTGTGGGGGTGAGGGGGGGAAAGGAATTTATAAAGGACATTTTTTTTTAATATACAGGAAATTTATGTGAGGACTACATATTCTATGAAAATAATAAATGTTGATTTTACTAGGTTTGGAAATAATGTGTAATCAAGTAGGAGCATGTCCTTCTTGAAAGATGCAGATAAGTATTTAGGGGTAAAGAGTCATGATGTCTGCAACCTGCTTTCAGATGGTTTGGCAAGAGGTTTATGTGTGTATATATACTGAGAGATACACAAAGTCAGTGTTACAAAGATACTAAGTAGGTGAGTCTATGTATTCACTTGCATATTTCTTCCTACTTTTCCATGGTTTGAAAAATAATAAAAATTTTAATAAGGAATGATATAATGAATCCTTTACTATCTTACCCACATAACTTATTCAATAATTATGTACCAGCATATTAACATAATAAATCCTAAAGCAACAAATACAGTTTCAGCAGTTAATATAAGTTAAAGGTCACTGTGGGGAGAACACCACACATGGTTAGAAGATTACAATTTCTCTGGTTAAGTGACCACAGAATAATCTGCAAACAAGTTCTTCAACCTATTTGATGACTAGCATACAAGTTCAGCCCCACTCCAGTACTCTTGCCTGGAAAATCCCACGGGTGGAGGAGCCTGGTGGGCTGCAGTCCATGGGGTCACTAAGAGTCGGACACGACTGAGCGACTTCACTTTCACTTTTATGCACTGGAGAAGGAAATGGCAACCCACTCCAGTGTTCTTGCCTGGAGAGTCCCAGGGACAGGGAGCCTGGTGGGCTGCCGTCTATGGGGTTGCACAGAGTCGGACACAACTGAAGCGACTTAGCAGTAGCATACAAGTTCAGCAATGCTGACAGTAAGTCAGAGCCAAGGTTTTAATATAATAATAAAACTAAGTTAAAGAGCACAGAATAACAGTAAAACACATTATGGATCTGAGAGCTTTAGATATTGGAAAGCTCTGTAAAGTCTGAGACTTTCTATAAATGTGATAGAACTTTCAATTCAGTTCAGTTCAGTTGCTCGGTCGTGTCTGACTCTTTGCGACCCCATGAACCGCAGCATACCAGGCCTCCCTGTCCATCACCAACTCCCGAAGTTTACCGAAACTCATGTACATTGAGTTGGTGATGCCATCTAACCATCTCATCCTCTGTTGTCCCCTTCTCCTCCCATCTTCAATCTTTCCCAACATCAGGGTCTTTTCAAATGAGTCAGCTCTTCGCATCAGGTGGCCAAAGGATTGGAGTTTCAGTTTCAGCATCAGTCCTTTCAACAAACACCCAGGACTGATCTTTAGGATGGACTAGTTGGATCTCCTTGCAGTCCAAGGGACTCTCAAGAGTCTTCTCCAACACCACAGTTCAAAAACATCAATTCTTTGGTGCTCAGCTTTCTTTATAGTCCAACTCTCACATCTATACATGACTACTGGAAAACCATAGCCTTGACTAGATGGACCTCTTTTGACAAAGTAATGTCTCTGCTTTTGAATATGCTGTCTAGGTTGGTCATAACTTTCCTTCCAAGGAGCAAGTGTCTTTTAATTTCATGGCTGCAATCACCATCTGCAGTGATTTTGGAGCCCCCAAAAATAAAGTCTGACCTGTTTCCCCATCTATTTGCCATGAAGTGATGGGACCGGATGCCATGATCTTACTTTACTGAATGTTGAGCTTTAAGCCAACTTTTTCACTCTGCTCTTTCACTTTCATCAAGAGGCTCTTTAGTTCTTCTTCACTGTCTGCCATAAGGGTGGTATCATCTGTCTATCCGAGGTTCTTGATATTTCTCCCAGCAATCCTGATTCCAGCCTATGCTGCTTCCAGCCCAGCATTTCTCATGATGTACTCTGCACAGAAGTTCAATAAGCAGGGTGACAATATACAACCTTGACGTACTCCTTTTCCTATCTGGAACAAGTCTGTTGTTCCATGTTCAGTTCTAACTGTTGCTTCCTGACCTGCATATAGGTTTCTCAAGAGGCATGTCAGGTGGTCTGGTATTCCCATCTCTTTCAGAATTTTCCACAGTTTCTTGTGATCCACACAGTCAAAGGCTTTGACATAGTCAATAAAGCAGAAATAGATGTTTTTCTGGAACTTTCTTGCTTTTTCCATGATCCTGCGGAAGTTGGTAATTTAATCTCTGGTTCCTCTGCTGTTTCTAAAACCAGCTTGAACATCAGGAAGTTCACGGTTCACGTATTGCTGAAGCCTGGCTTAGAGAATTTTGAGCATTACTTTACTAGCATGTGAGATGAGTGCAATTGTGCAGTAGTTTGAGCATTCTTTGGCATTGCATTTCTTTGGGACTGGAATGAAAACTGACCTTTTCCAGTCCTGTGGCCACTGCTGAGTTTTCCAAATTTGCTGGCATATTGAGTGCAGCACTTTCACAGCATCATCTTTTAGGATTCGAAATAGCTCAACTGGAATTCCATCACCTCCACTAGCTTTGTTCATAGTGCTACTTCCTAAGGCCCACTTGATTTCACATTTCAGGATTTCTGGCTCTAGGTGAGTGATCACACCATTGTGATTACCTGGGTCACGAAGATCTTTTTTGTATAGTTCTGTGTATTCTTGCCATCTCTTCTTAATATCTTCTGCTTCTGTTTGGTCCATACCATTTCTGTCCTTTATTGAGCACTTTGGAAACTATATATTTTAAAAGTGTAAGACATTATCATTTCTATTTTTGTAGTCTGAATTTATATACATGTTTGTGTTAGTTATATGATTTTAAAATGAAGAGATACACTTAAAACCTTCCTGGCTAAGAAATCTTTTAATTCAGCTCTAAAACATAGAAGGGGCAAAGAAATCCTTTAATTTGAAGCCGATTCATCTATGAGAAATTTTACTCAATTAAATTTGAGGGGAAGAAAGGCACATATGATAAATGACTTCAGGCCTAAATGCAATTTCAATCCATTGTAAAAAAAACTCGTTCAAAACCAATAGCTCTCAAATGTCAGTACATATTACCATTATTGGAGAATAAGTAACAGATCGCTGGGCTCTACTCCCCCATTTCTGGCTTAGACTTGGGATGGGGCCCAAGAATTTGCATTTGTAACAAATTCCCAGGTGAGCTGGATGTTGCTGCTGTTGGGAGCCTGTTTGAAAACCACTGCTTTAAACCAGTAAAATCACTGGTTGGAATGACAACTGTTTAGCATCCACCACTTGTAGCACATTTAAGGTATTATATACTAACTTTTAAATTTCCCTTTAAAAACTCATGTTTATAGAGAAGCTTTAGGATTAAAATAATCATCTGAGCTGGAAATAATATTGATAAAGAGAATTACCCAGAGTCAGTTCTTCTCTGCTGTTCTTAGCAAGCATAACAGCATGCTCTGAAACTTCAGCTGCTTCTCTCTGAACAAGCTGACGTAAACAAGCCAGTACCGCTCGTCTCAGTAACAAATAGGGACTACAGAGATTCACCTGAAAAATACCATTTGGGAAGTAAAGGAACCGAAATTCTTGGTGACAAGATTACTCACTGGACCCCTCCTGATTTATTAGATACACAGAGATTTCTTCAACTATCTGAGCACGTATTTTTTACTAAATAACTTAGAAATAGCTTAAGGAGTAATACATGTACTTATTATGCAATATTCATAAACAAACCCAAGCAAAAGTCTCTTGACAATGTTAGAAGACATAAAATGTATATGAGTAAAACAGTTGTGAGAGACAAAGGGATACCACTGAAAAAGAATTTACTTGCAGCTTGTATATACTATTGTATATACAAGTGCTCATGGAACCATATACTGTTATGTTTTATGTGGAACTATATACTATTCTGTGTTCATGGAACTATATACTATTATGTTTTATGAATCTCCAAGTATAAGTTTATACAAATCTGTATGAGCACTGAAGCACAGTGATTAAAACTGAGGCTCTAGAGTCAGACTGTCTCAGTTCGAGTCCTATATCCATGACTTGCTAGCTATGTGACCACGGGCAAATTATTTAAATTCTCTGTGCCTCAGTTTCTTCCTTTGTTTTATGAAAATAACACTACCCCTGTCTCACAGGGCTGCCTTAGAGTCAACACAAAGAAACATGCAAAGGTGCTTAGCACAGTACCTGGCAAATAGTAAGTATGCTCAATTAAACGTTAGCTATTATTAATGCAGCCTCTATCAATAGTTTATGCAGATGCCATAGAGAGTAAGTAAATGCATTTTCAAATAAAGGCAGGAAGAGTCTTAACTCAGAAAACATATTCACCAAAAGTGCTCTCTAGAGACATTACAGATAGCAAATTTTATACTTGCATATCTACTTATATGTGGATATACATATATGTACACAGATATCTAAATCTCTTCGTGATAGAGAATATTTCTGCTCGAATGACAGACTCAATACATATTCTTTTCACTGAGAATATTTAAACAACGTAAATCTCAATAAGCTGCATCTACCGAGGGTAAATGGTAATACAAATGGTGATATACCTTAAATGAGTAATTAAAACAAGTCAAAGGTGATTTCATAAGTAGAATAAAGCCAAAAGATTTTAAAATTTATTTCATTCCAACTATGAAAACAAAGACCAGTCTGGTGTGGCTTATGACAATAAATGTCTTCAATAGTGATTTTCCAAGCAGCATTTGAGAAATAATGGCATAATTCTTACAAGGCCTTTAGATCTGGCTTATGTGGGAAAGGCATGACTGAGGCAGGTGCGTTTGCCAAAAAGAGCAGAGGCAGACTTCTGAGAAAAGAGAAGGCAGTGGCAGAGGGTTCTGGCACATGACCTATGCAAAGAGGGCTAAACCCTTAATTTTATCATGAGCTAAAAGACAAAGTTTGTAAATATATTATCAGTGAAATACATGGATGAGGTCTGCTTTATAAATATGTTCTATTATACCCTCAAGTACATGTCATGGACAGTGGAAAGACAGGCATGTCATTCACAAAGTCTCAAGGTTATGTCATTCTAGTTATGTTTAAGAACTCTGCTGTTAGAAACCGGTACACAGGCTAACAAGAGAACTTTAAATGTATAAAGATGAAGTTTATTCATGCCCAAGATTAAGGCTGTATTTAACAACAATAGCAAAGAAGCACTCTAAAGACAATTTTAAAGAAAAGTTAATGAATCTACTAGCTATATTAACTGGAGCATATACAAGCATATAATACAAGACAGGTGCAGCATTTACTCAGGCTGGTCATACAATCTTTCAGAAAAAACATGCTCAAAAGTACTCTACTTGTTCAGTAGAAAAAATATTAAAGACTGTCACACAAAACAAAATGGGATGCTTAATATCTCCATGTCATTCTCCAGCATTTATATCGGGAAGAAGAACAGGGTGGGTTAAGGCAAACAATTAAGCAAGCAAAATACAGAAATTAAAATCAAACTGTATGTTCAATTCCTTTCTGAAATGAATATATTAAATCAAAATGATGCAAAATTAAATGCAAAGAGTGAGTGCACCAGCTGGAGAAGGTTAGGGAGGATTTGTTTACATTGGTATTAAATAAACACCAGGTAACATGCTACACGCACTGGACTTTGCATTAATGGTTAGCTTAAACAGAGAGATGCAGAGGAAAACAAGAACATCTACAACCAAAAGGGTGGGGGTGGTGGGCGGAACACAAAGAAATAGCACGGCAAACCTCAAATAAAGTTAGGAATCGAGGGTCAGGGACCTACCAACACAGAATTATCCAACAAGATCTCCTGCACAAAAACAAATGACAGACTGGTCATGACAAAAACCAAAAGATACACACCAGGATGACTCTGACAACAGTCAGCTAAGCATTAAAATACACATGTTGATAGAGCTATCATTCAAATTGGCTTAGCTTCAGCTTTAAAAATATGCCATAAATACTTCAGTTTCCAACTTAAAACATGAGTTGAGCTAAGATTTTAAAAACAGTCAACTCAAGATATAAAGATATACAAAAATACAGTAATTTCAAAATGCACATTTGTGTAATTAGGTTTTCCTTTGGAATCTTTCATCAAGCCTTAGCAATAAACCCAGATCAAGTAGCCATGAGTGTGAAAGGAGTGATCTGGATTACCTTCACATGAACAGGTGTCCCATAAGAGACACAGTCAATCATTTACCTCATCACAAGTTACAAATTTTCTTACTCTTGGAAGCCAAGTTTTAAAACTGTGAGTAGTCAGAATTGCAAGTGTAGCTAAGACCAAGTTCAGAATGGAAGTTAAACAGCATGCAGTTAGAAGAAAATCCTCTATAGCAAGATTCTTTCCTAATGATTAAATGTATTCTGAATATTCAGAGTTTCAGTTAATATGAAAACACATCATGCTAAATAATTAATTTCTATGAAGAAAAGAAAACCTGAACATAAAGTTGGAAAGCAGAAGCAATTTTCTTATTACAGGACATACTTTAAAATATAATAAATTTAGGATAAAAGCTTTACTAACCAAAATTTTAAGTTTCAAAATTAACACACTATAGTGACAGCAATTTTTGAATTTAATTTCTATATTAAAAAAATGATTTTATAGCTTAAGTATTATGAATAACATGAATAAGATTTGTAATTGTTACTTCTGATTTTCTCAATGGCTATAAATGTACCTAAAAGAAAGAAATCTGAGAACAGTCTCTATTGTTTTTTGTATATAACCTTCTCAGTCTGGGAAAATAAAAGAGTAATGAATGTGATCAGAATTAATTCATTAGGAATCAGTAGTTGTGCTCTTTATTTCTCAATAAACTCTACTTAATGAATGAATTCATGTATTAGTTAAAGAAGAAGTTTTAAATGGTTATTAATGGAAATTTTCTACGATGATTCAAGGAGAAAAAATGGTAGTATTGATATATTTAAGTGGAGAGCAGAAAGTTAGGTCAACTTGCTGAAGACTGGGTTATCTTTCAATAATTAGTATTGGCAATGGTTCTTTGAATATAAAGAACAATATTACTGGGAAAAGTTGCTGAATGATAAAGGTAAAATTCTTTTCCAGGAGGTGCTATATTCTCTAATATATGTTTAATACAGACAGAAACCAAAGTTTCTATTAGGAAAGTCAGTCATCTTCTCTCCTTAAGAGTCTTAGATAATTATGACTATGAAAATCAACATGAAGATAAATAAAATTCTATTTCTAAGTTATATGTTAAGAAAATAAAAACAACTGCAATTTACTAAGTGGTTATTAAGTGTCGAGGACCCATGCCTTTATAGGTAGCATCTTGTGTAATCCTTGTGTTTTACAGACAGGATAGATGAGGCTGGGGGAGGTTATGGGACAGGGCTAGGAGGGGGCAGGGTCAAGAGCTATCCATAACTACCAAGTCAACATGAAATAACAAAATGAGGACTAGAAAAGGAGTTTAGAAAGCTGGTTCTAGGCTCAAAGCTAGAATACTTAGATACCTTGGGCAAAATATTTCACTTTTTGCTCTTTATATTTTTATTGAGAACGTTGGTTTTAATGTTTGAGGTTCTTTCAAGGTTTGAAATGCTGCATATTTTGTCTCAAGTTTGAAAATGAATGGTCTTGTCTACAGCGATGGTTCTCAACTATCATGTTACTAAGTAGAGGGTGCTGTAAACATCACAAGGGCAGAAAAAGTTGAAAATCAATGGTCTTAAGTTTTAACTCCAATTATAACTGTAATTCCTTTTTTAGGCAAGTCCAGATAGAAACTGGTGATGCTCACAGTAAATCTTAAAACCGCTGATGATCATGAACCACCTAATCAGAACATTTTATTGATCACCTTCACCTTTCTATGTTCATTAGACACACTGTTAGAACCCAGATGTTGAAGCATACACTGCTAGAATATTCGGGAAAAATATTTCATCTGGGATGAAAATAACTTTATATGTAAGTTTGGAAAAGAGGAAAAAGAAGAAGTAGGAAAAAAATTGCTATTACCACATAAATATTTCCATGTCCTACAGCGTTTACACAGTACCTGGAATGTTAGCACTCAGTATTAATGAATCAATATTCCAAATACTAAGTTTAACATTAATGGAAGGAAAAGCGAATAAATATATGAGCAGTTTAAGATATGACTATATGAAGTTACCCCACACCCTCTCCAAAAAAAACTAAAATTGAGGGAAAATAAGTGGTCTAGAGATTAACAGAAATAAATTTACATTTCCAATAAAAGAAACTAACAAAATATGCAATTTTATACTCACACAGAGACAGCTGACCAGGCTAGACAAGTTGACATGTCGTGGAGCAAACATATGAAGCTGCTGAAGGCAAGAGATGGCCTGAGCTTGGACAAGGCAGTCTGGGTTATCTTGCATCACTGCACAACCCAACAGACAGGAACTTCTTAGGGTAGAAACAGAAGCGCTGTTACCTAAGATGAAAGCAGAATGCTTTTAATTGGCCTATAAAATCACCACCCGTGAAACACATATTACTGGGCTTAAAATTTCTTTTTTTTCCTCTAATCTTAAACGAGGTTCTGGGAAGTAAATTTCTTCTACAGAAGGAGGGATAATCCAGGTTATAAGTTTTTAGATAATGTTAGTTATTTTTAGTCTGAAAGGTTTATGACAACACAAATAATTAGGCAAAGAGAACCTAAGACCGCAGTTTACATCAAATTTTCATGAAAAGTAGAGTGAGAAATTGCTAATAATACCCCTGCTTGTATTAGTTGAGGGCTGCTTTTATATATTAAAATCATGTATTTTGCATCTGAATAGATCAGAATAACTGAGTTTTGGGGCTTAGTCATTCATCTCTTATAAGAAATGAGGTTTTTAAACTATTTCATTTTATGTTTGTCATTTAACTTAAGGAAGGTATTTTTAAGACATTATCTTTCTAAATATGGTCCTCATCTTTTCAAGGTAAGAGTAATCTGATTGGCATTTATTTTAACAAAATATACTGAGCATTTACTATGTGCCAATTACAAGGGTTTTGCAACTCTTCTTTTATTTGATAGAAGAGGAAGCTAAAGCTTAGAGACATGAGAATTTTTCTAAGTCATCCGACTAACTAATGGTTGGTGAAGCTTAAATTTCTATTTTTTTTTCCCTATTATGTCATCACTAAGAAGTCAGTCTTTCCAAGATTATTCTCAGTATTCTGCCCATATCTTTGAAAAGAACATTCTGCTAAACTTCACTTTATTGAGAAGTGTTTGAGTCAATGAGAGGAACTGTTTTCATTTTTATGCATATATTTTTATGTAAAATATCACAAAAGCAGCTATGCGTACCTTGTAGCTCTGGACCCAATGTAGTAATAAGGGCATTCAAACAGCGACCTAGACTTTGGTGAACTTCAGCATGAGTAGGAGGCACATTTAACAGCAACATCATAATAAGAGAAAGGGTTGGTTCTGCATGTATATAATAGAGTGGGCCGGCGGAATCAATTATCAATGAGAGAGAATGCAGTGCCCAGGTCTGTGAAGACAGAGAAAGACAGTTAAAAATGTTATAGCAGCATTAAGAAACACAAACCACTACAAACTGTTCTTTTGCTGAAATGAGTGATAAAGTAGTATCACAGTCAACTGTGTGTTATTACTAACTTGGAGAGAGAAACAAGGAACTTCAGGAGTTGAAGAAAAAAATGTAAATACCAGTAAAACGCAACTGAGAGACAAATGTCCAGTTGAGAACGGCACACATGGGTACAGGGGTTTCCCAGATGGCGCTAGTGGTAAAGAATCTGACTGCCAATGCAGGAGACTTAAGGGATGAGGGTTCCATCCCTGGGTCAGGCAGATCCCCTGGAGGAGGGCATGGCAACCCACTTCAATATTCTTGTCTGGAGAGTTCCATGGACAGACGAACCTGCAGGGCTGCAGTCCACAGCGTCTCAGAGAGTCGGACACAACTGAAGCGACTTAGCTAGCACGCACACATATGGATATATCTCAAAACTGAGAATTCCAGAATCGTGTTTGGTTCTTTAGCTAATGGCTTGAACTAGATCTAGTGTGTTGAAAATTGTTTATTGCTTAATCTGTACAGAGAATGAAAATTCAAATTTTTAGAAGATTCAACAATATCTCAACTAAATGAAATAATACAGATCTCTTGGAACACAATGGTGTTGAAGAAAGCCAAACATAAAAAAGTATATACTGTATGGTTCCACTGACATAAAGTATAAGAGCAGGCAAAACTAATAATCACTGATAATCAGTGAAGTTGGATGGTGGGTTTAATAGGTTCCTGACAGCATGTTCAGAATTCCAGTTGAGCTATTTCAAATCCTAAAAGATGATGCTGTGAAAGTGCTGCATTCAATATGCCAGCAAATTTGGAAAACTCAGCAGTGGCCACAGGACTGGAAAAGGTCAGTTTTCATTCCAGCCCCAAAGAAATGCAATGCCAAAGAATGCTCAAACTACTGCACAATTGCACTCATCTCACATGCTAGTAAAGTAATGCTCAAAATTCTCTAAGCCAGGCTTCAGCAATACGTGAACCGTGAACTTCCTGATGTTCAAGCTGGTTTTAGAAAAGTCAGAGGAACCAGAGATCAAATTGCTACATCTGCTGGATCATCGATAAAGCAGGAGAGTTCCAGAAAAACATCTATTTCTACTTTATTGACTATGCCAAAGCCTCTGACTGTGTGGATCACAAGAAACTGTGGAGAATTCTGAGAGAGATGGAAATACAGACCACCTGACCTGCCTCTTGAGAAATCTGTATGCAGGTCAGGAAGCAACAGTTAGAACTGGACATGGAACAACAGACTGGTTCCAAATAGGAAAAGGAGTACATCAAGGCTGTATCTTGTCACCCTGCTTATTTAACTTCTATGCAGAGTACATCATGAGAAATGCTGGACTGGAAGAAACACAAGCTGGAATCAAGATTGCCAGGAGAAATATCAATAACCTCAGATATGCAGATGATACCACCCTTATGGCAGAAAGTGAAGAGGGACTACAAAGCCTCGAGGAAAGTGAAAGAGCAGAGTGAAAAAGTTGGCTTAAAGCTCAACATTCAGAAAACAAAGATCATGGCATCCGGTCCCATCACTTCATGGGAAATAGATGGGAAACAGTGGAAACAGTGTCAGACTTTATTTTTTGGGGCTCCAAAACCACTGCAGATGGTGACTGCAGCCATGAAATTAAAAGACGCTTACTCCTTGGAAGAAAAGTTATGAGCAACCTAGATAGCATATTCAAAAAGAGATATTACTTTGCCGACTAAGGTCCGTCTAGTCAAGGCTATAGTTTTCCAGTAGTCATGTATGGATGTGAGAGCTGGACTGTGAAGAAGGCTGAGCACCGAAGAATTGATGCTTTTGAACTGGTGTTGGAGAAGACTCTTGAGAGTCCCTTGGACTGCAAGGAGATCCAACCAGTCCATTCTGAAGGAGATCAGCCCTGGGATCTCTTTGGAAGGAATGATGCTAAAGCTGAAGCTCCAGTACTTTGGCCACCTCATGTGAAGAGTTGACTCACTGGAAAAGACTTTGATGCTGGGAGGGATTGGGGGCAGGAGGAGAAGGGGAGGACAGAGGATGAGATGGTTGGATGGCATCACCGACTCGATGGACGTGAGTCTGAGTGAACTCCGGGAGTTGGTGATGGACAGGGAGGCCTGGCGTGCTGCGATTCATGGGGTCGCAAAGGGTCAGACACGACTGAGCAACTGAACTGAAGTACAGCATGTTCTCTACTTTAATGTATGCCTGAACTTCCTATATAAGAAGTATCTGAAAAGTTCTCCCTTTAGGAAATCAACTAAGAAAGTTTTACCCTCTTATCAACAAATATGTTAGAAAAGCTTACAGTATTTTTAAATAGTACAATAATGAGTTCCCATTAGGTGAGCAATGGCAGCAATCAAGAAGAGTCAGACTAATGACCCTGGATGCCACAGAACGAAAAATCTAATAATCAACAAAAGAGACTCAATAGAAAAGGAGTCCGTTCAGAACAGACTTTTTGAAGGGGAAGAGGAGAAATATAATAAATAGAAGCAGAAAGTACTGTATTAAAGGAATAAAGAAAGGATGGAATACCTTATAAATCAACTCAAGTAACAGATGATGTGAAAAAAAACTATTAGTAATACGGTAATTCAAAGAATGACACCCATGTTAGATGCTGAAGTTTGACAAGGTGGTGGTTAAACTGGGTCTTACAATACTAAAAAATGTGGATTATAAGACAGGAATAGAAAGAGAGAAGAGCGATAGGAAGAACCCGAGCACAGACATGAGAATGACGTGTGGGAGGAAAGCAGGAAGATCATGTTAGGAGATCAGTTAATAACCAAGAAAGCTTCTGAGTCAGTTTACGGGACTTCAATGAGGAGTTAATTGAAGAAGCAATAAGCAGTATCCCCAGCTTTTTGGTTGGGAAGTGGCAAGATGAAAATTTCCCAGGCAAACACTTCTGGCTTCATATCTAGGTAGAGTTGTAAGTGAAAGTGAAGTCGCTCAGTCGTGTCAGACTCTTTGTGGCCGCATGGACTGTAGCCTACCAGGCTCCTCCGTCCAAAGGATTTTCCAGGTAAGAATATTGGAGTGGGTTGCCATTTCCTTCTCCAGGGGATCCTCCCAACCCAGGGATCAAACCCGGGTCTCCCCCGCATTGTAGGCAGACACTTTACCATCTGAGCCACCAGGGACGTCTCAGAGTTGTAAAGAACCTGAAAATAAAGTGACCAGGTAGGAGGCTACTATAGTAATTAGGGTCACACAAGGGGGACAGAAATACACTAAGGGGACCACAAGAGCAGGAAGTACAACAGTCATTCAGGATGTGAATAAGATCAGGAGAATGATGCCTGGCAGAAATGAGTAAGTTATGTATAATAATACGGCAAAGTGGTTAAGAACATGAGTTTAAAGTCCATGACTTATGTTCTTCACCTGACTACACGGTATATTAGTGGTTGTGTGAGCAAGTAACTTAGGTTCCATGAGCCTGGTTTCTTTCTATATAATGGGAATATACATCCTAGATAACTGTGAAGATTAAATATATTCATATGTTTAGAAAAATGTAATATAATGCCTGGTACCTGTTAAGTTCCATAAGATAGTAGATGTTATTTTAAGATAGAAGGCAGATCCATTTTCAGAAAATGATACTGAATTTGACTTTAGGTATTGAGTATGAAGCATAGATAGTGATATGTGCATTTTAAAAATCCACTGAGGTTAACAGTGGTTTTGATTTTATTATGGAGCAAGAATTATTATATAAATTAGTAATGGTTAATACAACAGAATATGCATTATCTACAAATCAATGGGGTACTCACCTGCACGTCAGGTGAGGTGCTGTCCTGAGACAAAGTATAAAGGATCCCAACACAAGAATTCAAATGTTGAGAACTTATTCCTCCTAAGTACCTATGCAGGGATCCCAAAGCCAGTGAGTGTCCTGTTCTGGTAACTGCATCCCTTGCTGACTTCAGTCTGTGATTATAGAAACAAAAATAAATGATAATTACTGAAATAAACCAATGCATGCACAGTCACTTAGGGAAATTTTTTATATAAAGAGCTGCAAAATTCAGAAATACATTTACAGGTAACTGATACAAAAAATTCTGAAATAACTTGAAAGATATCTTGAAAAATATTTTAAATAAAAATGTCTTCACATACGTGCTGCAATGACCGAGGCCCACACACCCTGGAGCCCATGCTCTGCAACAAGAGAAGCTACTGCAAGGAGAAAACCGCACATCACATCTAGACAGCAGCCCCCGCTCGCTGCAGCTAGAGAGCGCCCACACACAGCAATGAAGATCCAGCACAGACAACAATAAATGAATTTTAAAAATTTTAGATGTCGTCACATTATTAGTAATAATTATTTAAATATAAACAATTTCAATGTCTTTCAGAAATACACACTAAATTCATATGACATGCATTATTACCTTATCATTAAGTCATATTTTAAAAACTCTCATTGAGGAGATACTAATTCCATATAGAGTTCCAGCTCAAGAACTTTGATTTAAAATGAAATAAAGTAAGAGAACTTATTATGCATCAGGAGTTTCCATTGTATTCTAATTTACACACTTTATATTGGGTCCTTTAATCCTCTCAGGAATCGTGAGATTCATACTATTGTCAGTTCCTTTTTACAAACGAGGAAATCAAAATGACTGAGTCATTTTGGCCAAAGAGCTCTTATAAAGTAACCAACTATTAAATGGAAGAGTTGGGATTAGAACCAAGTTAGCAATCTGACGAGAGATATAGAGTTCATAACCAAATCAAGACATATATACTCAGGAGACTAGAAGGTCAAAGTGCCTTCTGCATTACTACCACGGCTATATAACTAATATAACCATGAGCATTTGCAGTTGTTTTATTTTTTCATACTATTTTCATATTTATTTTCTCATTCACCTTAACATTCTTAGCAGGCAGGGCTTCATTAATAAACTTCTATTTGAAATAGAGAAAAACAGATCAAGATGATTAAGCAACCAGCTCACAGTTACAAAGCTAGTAGGAACGAACATATAGTTTATGTTTCCTGATCTGCAGCTTTTTTTCTTTCCAGTAGATTGTTTTACTGCCTATCATCTATATTTTATATGATGAAACTCCCTACGTTTCTTACTCCCAGAGTCTACTGGTGGCCTGTTACATCACTCCTATAGGCAGTGATCTTTCTTATATAAAAACAAAAACCAAAGTAAAAATATTACTCATAGTTTTATGTTCCAAGACAAGCAGTCCATGGCAGCAGCGGTGGGGGGCGGGTTCCACTTTAACCCTAACCCTAGCTGAGCTTTTGAAATGTGGTGTTGGAGAAGACTCTTCAGAGTTTCTTGGACTGCAAGGAGATCAAAGTAGTCAATCCTAAAGAAAATCAACCCTGAATGTTCACTGGAAGTACTGATGCTGAAGCTGAAGCTTCAATACTTTGGCCACCTGATGTGAAGAGTTGAATCATTAGAAAAGACCCAAATCCTGGGAAAGACTGAAGGCGAGAGGAGAAGGATTGACACAGGACGAGATGATTGGATGGCATCTCCGACTCTATGGACAATAGTCCGAGCAAGCTCCGGGATATAGTGAAGGACAGGGAAGTCTGGTGTGCTGCAGTCCATGGGGTCGCAAAGAGTCAGACATGACTGAGTGACTGAACAACAATAAAATACGCCTTTCCCAGTTTTTTAAAGTTATAATCAGAAGTTTCTTAAGTTCCAACAAGCTATACACAGTTTTGACACGTATCTCATGAGTATTAAGTAAGACATTCACTTACTTGTCAAAGCTAACTTGAGCTAATGCAGCAGTAAAAGCTCCATCATCAACTACTTGGGCTAATCTAGCCCATGCCTCTGCAGCTGCGCATCGCAAGAGGGGGCTGGGACTTTCTAAGGCTCCCATCACCAATGCAAGGACAGGTCTTCTCACTTCTTCTGGACTCAAATGTCCCTTAGAGCCAGCCACATACTGAAATATGTAAAAAACAATCCAAACTTACAACTGTAGTAAATTCTCTTATCCAGTTTGGAATATATATTCTGGTTAACCAAATATGTCCATATTCAGTGATTACTACTTTAAAAAAAAAAAATCACACCACCAGAAACACACACTGAACATACAAATGTAATTTAATTTTTCTCATGAAGTACTTTAGAATTTTAAGCCTCCAGGCAAATATGGTGATCAAATATCACTGTACTACATACGTGTTCAAAGAACATTAATAGGGATTTCCATAAAATAAATGACCAACGAAGCCTATTTTACTTAGAAACAGTACGTCATAAATGCAACAATGAGCCAGATTTGGTCCATAGGCCATAATCTGCCAATCCCAGGTCTGCAATATTAGGCTTGGTAGGTTAAAGCATGTTTCTAAAATAGTATTATAGGCTTGACTTCTGACCAACAAGTTTTATATGGAGAAAAAGTAAAAGGGGAATTACAAATCCTGAAACATCAAGAAAAATGGGGGGGAGGGGAAACCGTCTTTTAAAAACATCTTCCCTCAACCTACTCAGTTGGCCACATATTAGGGGAAAAAAGAAAATAAAGTAAGCGGGAATTTTTTTTAAAAAATAGACTTACCTTCAGGAAACTAGAAACTGAAGAAACAACATGTAACTGAACTACTTGTTGACGAGCCCCCTTTGTATGCTTTATACTGTCCAAAAGCTGTTCCAAGACAAGAAGCCTAAAATCAGAAACAAGATTCAAAGAGAAATTAAGTCAAAGGGCGATATTAAGAATCCACTACTAAATTTGTTTGGTTGCATTTTTATTGGAGCTACTGAAATGAGATAAACTGTTGTCAAATACACTGAAGCCTTTTGGGAAATGAAAATATATTAATAGCAATGCACAAGTATTTTGACTATGTGTCATGACACTGAGGGAGGAAAAAAATAAATAACATGTATCACTTGAAGTAGATTTACCTGGGAAAATTTGGCTATTTCAGCAACTATTTTCTAAACAAAGGGTATTTTAAAAGTTACCTGCATCAACATTTTTGTTCTTAGTAACAGGACTTATTGGACTCAAATACATTGCTTCAATTTAAAGGCAGCCTGGACTTCAGTTTATGAGAAGCAGCACAACCTTTTGAACCCCAACTGTACCTTAAACATGTATGTGGGGATCATACTATATATAACATAGTTTTTACACTTGCTTTTCTCATTAACATTACCTCTTTATCACTTTTCAAATCATTTTTATTCTTAGATAATTTTCAGGAAGCCAAATTTTACTATACACATTCTACAGTTTATTCAACCATCCTCCTACTAGTGTAGAGTAATATTCTTATTTTCACAATTCTACAATTCCACCTATAATGAATGTGCATATCACTTTTGGTCTGGGGTTGAATGTGCTCGTTAGGTTTTAATGTATTAAAAAACAATGTGAGTTGTTTTTCATGTTCTTATAACACGGGAGTTTTAAAATCCGTTTGATGAGATTAAAGATATGTTAACCATGAAAAAAATCACCCCCTTTTCTCCCCACCAATTATTCTGTTTATAAACATTGCTTCAGAGCTCTGGATTTCCTTTCTCTCCTTCTCTCCCTTTAAATCAGGGTTAGGGTTAGGGTTAACCCAGTGAGTGAAAACAGGCATGACTGGCTGAAGATGGCACGTGGGTATACTTTTACTCAACTCTGCTGTACTTCCAATATATTTCTAAAGCCCTAAACTAAATCTCTATCACTCTGTTGAGCCCAAAAGGCCCAAACACAGTTCTGCTCCAAAGGATAATTCTGTTATCAAAACAGAATAGATATGGAACTTACGTTTTTTTAAATAAACCCAGTTGTGGAAGAAGTTAAGTCAGAAAAAAAGGAAAGTATGCGAGGTAACATTATATTACTCGAGGAAAGCATTATACATAAAATCAATTCAGAGAACAAACACAGTGAATCACTAAAAATTTAGGGAAAATCATAGTCACTCTTAAGTAGTCTATTTAAATATTTATTTCCTATTTCAAGGTTAATTCAGTTCATCGAAATAAATAAAAACCAGAAAAGCACAAGAAAGAAAAATAAAATTTACCCAAAATCCTACCATTTAGAAAGCCATATTTTGACATCTTTGGTCTAGTCTCTCCAGATATATGCATCATTTTTTAAAAATTGGTTTCACAGTGTACATACTTTGTCAATAACTTTATTTCCCTAAACATTAATCCCACCTTATTAACTATTATACTGAAATAATTTTATTTGTTTTTTATCTTGACCTCCTGTGATTTTGTTTCTAATTTAAGTATAACTGATGTACAATATTGTCTAAGTCACAAGTATGTAATACAGTGATTCACAATTTTTGAAGATTATATTCCATTTATAGTTACTTTAAAACAACTATATTCCCTACATTGCACAGTATCTTCTTGTAGCTTATTTTATACACGACAGTTTGTGCCTCTCAGTTGCCTACCCCATGTTGCTCTCTGCCCCCCTTCCCTCTCCCCACTGGTAACCACTAGTTTTGTTCTCTGTATCTGTGAATCTGCTTCTTTTACATTACATTAACTAGTTTGTTGTATTTTTCAGATTCCACACATACTGAAATAATTTTCAATTGCTATTAGAATTAATTAACTAATTCTCTAGTTTGGGATATTTAGGCCATTTCTAATTTTTATTACAAATAATACAATACATGTATCATATAAAATTTTTCTGTTTTCCAGACCATATTTAAATCATTATGCTTCAAGAAAATATTTATAACCAACCTGCCCTGCAGGAAGAAAAATTAAGGGTAAACATACGGTCAGGCTTATGAATTTAAAACCTAAAACATCATTATTAGACCATATCCTAGTCACCTGTTATAATGAAACTGTGTCATGTTGAAAGTACTAAAAAATACTTAAGATTAGAGCTTGAGAATTTTGTTATATTGTAATAAAATCTGACCTGCACTGTTTTCTTGCCCACATTCATAGGACAAAGACCCTAAATGAGACTACCAGAGCCCAAACTTTTTGCCCCATCCTTTATTCCCATATTTTGACATGGATCACAAGAAAACACTCTGACTCTTCAGGAAGATGGAGATGACCACTTTTTAGTAATACTGAATTTATATTCCTAAGTAGTATCAATTATATAATTATTAGTTCATATTAATATAATTAAGAAAATTAGCTGGTGCTGAAGCTGAAACTCCAATACTTTCACCACCTGATGTAAAGAACTGACTCACTGGAAAAGACCTGATGCTGGGAAAGATTGAAGGCAGGAGGAGAAGGGGATGACAAAGGATGAGATGGTTGGATGGCATCACCGACTCAATGGACATGAGTTTGAGCAAGTTCCAGGAGCTGGTGATGGACAGGGAAGCCTGGCACGCTGTAGTCCATCAGATCGTGAAAAGTTGGACACGACTGAGACACTGAACTGAACTGATTAGTTCAGAACAAAGTTAGATAATAAAACGTTTGAGTCTGGACGAAATGAAAACATACAAGTAATTAAGTAAACAGGAAAGACATAAATATTGAAAATGCTGATTTACCTTTCTTATACATTCAGAGAGAGGGTGTATAATGGGGAAAATTTTTACTACTGAGAGCTATAACTATGCTTTTCCTCCCTCTCCATCAATTTACACTCTACATTACTTTATACATTTTTAGCACTGTTCTCTGCATGCCAGAATCACCTAAGGAGTTTAAAAATTTTTAATGTCCAATGTAGTATGCATACCATTACTATTACATCAGAACCTACATTTTAAAAAGTTTTAAAAAATGATCCAAATGACTGCAACGTACAGTCAAGGTACTTACTAATATAGATGAATTAAGTAATCCATTCTTTGTAATTAGGTGCAAATATATCGGAAAGTAACCATAAATAACACACGTATAAGATCAGTAATAATTTATTCTCTGTATAAAATATCTTGATATTCCAGAGCTTTCAACATTTTAGTGCTTTAAAATTATCAATGCAAAGTTTTCTTAGTTTTAGAATCCTACAGTCAAAATAATCACTGATTTAAAGATAATTTAATTTCTAAGTAAATTAAGTAAATAAAGTAATAAAAACCTATTCCTAATTTCAGGACAACCTCATGTTATGAGTTTCTTTTAAACTGTTTTAACACAAAGATAACCACCACAACAAAACACTTGAAAACATTCACTTGTTGAATACAGGTACTTGAAGACCTTTCTTTTCTAGAGATGCAAATGTATGGCCCAGAGAAGGGTCTGCCTTGTAAACAAGTAACATCTCTGGGATAACAGGAAACTAGAAACTCAACTTTGCTACCTCTGTTTCTCTGTGGTGCTCTAAGGGCATCCACTGGAGATTGCTAATAGTTGCTAAATGTAGGATCCTGCCAGACCGCTTCCTTTAAAACTCTCCAAACTACCACCTACTATTTTTATTCAGTTAAGACTTCAAAGAGAATATGCTTTCTTTACTAGGTTACAACATTTTCATTACGACAAACAAAACCTCTCCTCCCCTGAATATTCATTCTATATGTTATTTTTATCCATATGGGATAAAAAGAAATGTGGCACATTTTAAAGTTCATTAAACTGTAAAAAACAGAAATAAGAAACCACTTCCTTGAAACTGTAACTGGGCAATAAATCTGGGTAAAATCAAAAAGAAAATCACCTTCTCTAGGAGAGCAATAAAACTAACTTTTTAAAAGGAAAGCTTGTAAGAAGTATGCTTTTTCCCCCACTTTTTATCTGAGACTTATCAAAGAGTTTAACAGTCTTTCAAGAACATGCTTAATTTAAATCTTTTGCCCATAAGGCTGCAGTTATTGCGGTATTAATCCAAATTAAGTATTTGAAATTAATTGTATGTACTATATACTAACACAGTTACAGACTAGCTCAAATCTTCTCTCCGTCAGTAATTCTTTTTTTTTAAACATTTTTTTAAAAATTTTTATTTATTTATTTGGCTGCTCTGGGTCTTAGTTGTAGCATGTGGGATCTAGCTCCCTGACCAGGGATCGAACCTGGGCCCCCTGCACTGGGAGCTCAGAGTCTTAGCCACTGGACCACCAGGGAATTCCCCATCAGTAATTCTTTAAAAATTCCAGACCACTGTGATTTTCCTCTCGTCTTTTAGTGCTACAGCATTCATTTATAATTTAGTCACATATTGTCTTAAGTATAATCATAACTTTACAGTTATAGTATACAGTGAACTATAGGTTACAAACTTCAAATCATCTTTTGAAATTAATCTCAAAATATGCATATACCATATGATACGGAGTAAGTACTATTATCAGTTAAAATAGAACATGAAGTTATTAAAAATCAACATAAATGTTATTTGTTTTCTATCCACTGAAAGTAGACTATCCAAAAGCCTGTTTCAGAAATGTGTTGCTGACAAGACTCAAATATTCCTGCGATTCTTCATCAAAGAGACCAAAGTAAATCCCTTACCTAATTTGTGTTCTCTGGAAGACATAACTGATAAAATTATATAAAAGCTATGATCTAGCATTGTTGCTGGTCTAGCATAAAAGAAACAAAGAGAATGAACATGAATGAATGAAGATAGTTAATATTCTGTAAATTGTTAACCAGCACAGCCTATGGGAGAGATTCAGTTCCCATCAGTATCTCAGATAAAAACAGAATTTCCTGGATACTAGACATGAGTAGTGGTTTCTGATCCCCAAGAAAAATATTACCCTGTTACCTTCAATGAGAAATCATTAGCAGTCTTTATAATTTTTAAAAACCAAAGTTCATTTCAAGTGAAGTGAATCCACCAAATTGAAGACTAATCTATTTTAATCTAATTTTTGAAATCCACTAAACTGAAGATATAGTATGAGATCTTGTATATTCAGACAACCAGTGTTTCCCTTTGCAACACTGGCTCATAAATCACTGTTTTTGTGTCACTGAGTTTTATATTCGTATTTTCAGCTAAATGAGAAGTTAATGTGGGAAAAGCATTGCATCCATGATACTGCCTAGCAGTTTTCAGTTTAATCTAATCACTGACTTCATTAATTCTTATTAAATATTTAGCCCACTGAATAATTAAACAAGAGCCTTTAATCTCACCTTCATCTGTCATCTATAAGAAGTCTTTTATATTAATGAGAACTTCTGACAACCTCCTTTTTACCAGTCTATTATGCATTCACTGAACAAATTACCAAACCTGAAAGACATTTCAGCTAAGTGAACCTCTGAAGATGGTTTACCTTTGAGCTTCTCCCACATGAGCGCATACAACTCCAAACAGCTTGACTGCAGAGCTAGTAACTGACAGCATTGGAGGTAAGGGCTTAGGCACCGAATCTCCTTCTACGTCTTTCTCGTAAATAGAGTAAGGGTCATACTCAAGACTTCCACAAGCAATACCACTACCAAGCAGGAGCTACAAGAAAAAAAAATTGCATGTAAGATTTTAAAACGACTATTCAGGACTTCCTTGTGGTCCAGTGGTTGGCACTCTGTGCCCTGGTTGAGTAAGTAGGATCCCACTTGCCGTGCAATGTGGCCAATTAAAAAAACAACAACAAAAAAATCAAATTAAACCACTATTCATAGGTTGAATCAATCCAAGTGTTACTGAAAAATGACCATACCTGTTCTTCAATAAATCTATGGTCAGTCTCTTGTAGCAAAGGACTTAATATTAGAAGATCATCTTGATGACAAAGGGGCGGGAGTAAAAATGAGGATGCTGCCACCTGTACATCAGCGGCGGTCAGGTCAGCAGCCAGCTCTCTGAGGATAGCACTGAGGTTTCCTGTTGAGTCACAGAAAAAGAGCAATTAGCAATTTGGCAATAGCAGTTAACAGGTCTGAGAACGGGGTTTAAAGAGCCCAGGGTGAATGTTAATTTACATTATCAGCTAACTTTAATCTATCACAGCCTCTTTAATCTGTTCTCCTCCCTGAGAAATGCCCTACCGATGAAAAACTCAACTATGTGTTGCTGACCACAGGATAAGAACAAACATCTCAAAGTACATGTATATGTTTATTTTATACACTAAATAAATACTACTACCATCATTTAAAGTAAAATGACATGGAGCATAAAAACAGAAAGAAAAAAGAGTAACAAAGGCCGACAAAGCAGGCATAATAGTAGTAGTATGGCACCCTAACTCCCCACCACCCCAGCAAATGACTGTCACTCATCCTAACCAGCTAGATTAATCTCGGTTCACCTATACTCTCAATTGACTATCTCATCACCCTCCACACTATTTTGGAGCAATCCCTGGAAAGCATATCACTTGCATCTATAAATATTTCACTGTGTATCACTAGAGTTAAGGATGTTTTAAACAATTTCACTATCATAATTTGATGTTTTAGTAATTACTAAACAGGGACTTCTCTGTTGACAATCCTCCCTTGAAGAAGATATAAGACACAAGACACACACGTTAACTAAAAAATGAAGGTAGGAAATACTAAGTTTCATAGAGGATGAAAAAAGAGTATAGCTATGTTTAGAGAAAGGAGAGATTATACACAGGAATTGCAGACAGTGGACAGGGATCAATAAAAGCTTAATGAAGCAAGTAAGAGTCTGTTAGTTTAGTTACCAGTATGTGATACTCAAGAAAATAATTCTATTGGTGGCATAACATGCAAGCTATGTTTGGTACTACAGCTAAATGTGGAAACAGTGGTATATCTCCATTTCTCATTTAAAGTAACTGCTGGCCGCCTAACTGTCCCTGAACAAAGTACTTAAAGATGATTCAGTTTTAAAATGCAAATACACTTCTCTCGTAGAAATACACCACTTTCTGACGCTAATGAGAAGCAATTTTCAGTGTGGAGAAAATTA
The DNA here is from genome assembly GCF_016772045.2 of Ovis aries. Taxonomy (NCBI): domain Eukaryota; kingdom Metazoa; phylum Chordata; class Mammalia; order Artiodactyla; family Bovidae; genus Ovis; species Ovis aries. Next base: position 39,664,801 of record NC_056071.1, read on the forward strand.
AAATACTTGAATGCAGATCCATAACAAAACTAAGATAGGAAATAAATATTAGGAACCCAAGTTTTGTTCCATAAACTTAAGAAAATTAAGCAACTATTGTGACAAAATTCTGTTTTTGTTGGATAACCATGATGAAAAGTCATATAAATTCTTTTTTTTTCCAGCCATGCCAAGTGGTTTGTGGGATCTCAGTTCCCTGACCAGGGACAGAAACTGGGCTGCAGAGAAAGCCTGAAATCCTAACTAGTAGGTCACCAAGGAACTCCCCAAAAGAAATAGATTTGAAGTAATGATTAACTTAATTTAGTTAGTTGAAAATTAAAAAAAAAAAAAAGATGCTCACTTTAGAGATCATTTTCAACTTTCACCTCTTAAACATCTTAAATTATTCAGTAGTAGTAGCAATACATTTTCTTAAAACTGTATTTGAAATTTACAAGAAAGGATACAGAACTAACTGCAAAATAAGGGCAAGCTTTTTTTTTTTTTTAACCAAATGCAGTATTCAAGTATTCTGAAGTCATCTTGAGCCCAATAAAAGCAAAACCTACATTATAAACTTTATAACATAAATTATACCTTGGTATACCACTCAAGATTAAAGTGCTATCTGGACAGAGTTAAGAATGGAATAATGCAAGGCAATGTGTACAATAGATATGCACTCTAGAAGGAAAACAGGGAATGGTCAAATTTCTAATTGACTAGCATTATATATTCTGTGGAAAACCCTGGAGTAGAATCAAGACTAATCTTTGTGACTCATTCTCTCTCACACATTGAAACGAGGGACATTTTTCTCAAAAGAGAGAAGACAGCAAGACATGAAACAGTTTTCTTTTTTAATGTATTTTATTTACTATAAATTGATCGATGATTTCGAATTGTGGTGCTGGAGATGACCTTTGAGAGTCCCTTGGACTGCAAGGAGATCAAACCAATCAATCCTAAAGGAAATCAACCCTGAATATTTATTGGAAGAACTGATGCTGAAGCTCCAATACTTTGGCAACCTGACACAAAGATGCAAAGAGCTGACTCACTGGAAAAGACCCTGATGCTAGGAAAGACTGAAGGCAAAAGAAGAAGGGGGCAGTAGAGGTTGAGATGGTTTGATAGCATCACTGACTCAATGAACATGAACTTGAGCAAACTTTGAGAGATCGTGAAGGACAGGGAAGCCTGGTGTGCTGCAATCCATGGGGTCACAAAGAGTCAGACACAACTTAGTGACTGAACAACAGTGTTTACTATAAAATGGTAAACACATGGGTTAAGACTGAACTCCCAAAACCTCCTGAACACAAGGCACAAAGTAAATGCCATATAATCCATTTGTTCAGGCACTGTATTAATCACAAATAGTAAAACATTCAGGTGTAAGGCGCTTACCTTCATAGGTTTCAGGAGATAATAAAATCAACAATTCATAAAGCCTTTGTCTATAAACTACTGATGGTGTTTTCAAAGGACTTCCATAGGTTTTTAGTATTGAAGAGAGCCTTAAAGTAAAAGAAAAAGTATATGTTAACTGTATAAGTTATATAACAATGTATAAATATTCAACATATTGACATATAAAGATAAAATACGTATTATATATGTGATCATTAATGCTTTTATTTACTAAAATTATTTTTTAAAATTTTAACTGTGGACCATTTTTAAAGTCTTTATTGAATCTGTTACAATACTGTTTCTGTTTTCTTTTTTCTTTTTAAATATAAATTTATTTATTTTAATTGGAGGTTAATTACTTTACAATATTGTATTGGTTTTGCCATACATCAACTTTGACTGCAAGGCATGTGGGATTTTAGCTCCCAGATCAAAGATCAAACCCACACCCCTGGCACTGGAATGTGAGCTCTTAGGTAGTGAACCACTTGGGAAGTCCCTATTTATTATTTTTTATAGTGTGTGACTTGAAGTTAAAAGAGGAATTACAAGTGTCAGATGTGAAAACCATTTAGCTATTTTTTCTATCATATCTCATAAAACTATATATATCTAAGGTTGTTACTATTTTGGCTATTAGCTGAAACTCTTACTAAACCCCTACATTTATAGCATTGCATTCGTGAAAACTAAACTCTGTTATGCAGAAAAGGAACAGGCCAAAGAAACAGGAGGCACAAAGATCTGGGAAAAAATCCAAGTGTAGAAAACTTCATCTGGAACGCACTCACCAAATAACAATAATCATCAAAATACACAGAATCATAAAACAAATTCACTTTTGAGAAAGCAAAAGCGGAGCCAATGTTTCCCCAAAAGCTCCAGTCATAAAAGCTCTTATCACCTCCTCTTTTCACTCTCTTTCATTCGCTTTCATGTAGTCTTTCAATCTTCTATTCATTCTCACCACTGGTATTAACATCATTTTACTGATGTTCACTCGTCTAATATTTATTAAAGGATGACTACACTTTGCCTTGGGATCAAATGGAGTGAAGCTTTCATCTCCTGTAGCAATACAAAAATTCAATGGAATTACTTCTGCTGTGCCACTGGAATAAATTTACTATGCTGTTATGGCATGTGGTTTCCAGGTATTCTAAGAAATCCTGGTAATGCTTATTCATGTGTGTTTGCTAGCAAAATACTGCATGCTGTTTCTTGTTTCTAAAAGAAAAAAAGAATTATATATATAATTTTTTCTTTTTTGAGAGAGAGAGACTATGATTGACAGTCTCCTTTTTTAATAAAAAACATTTATTTATTTACTGGCTGTGCAGGGTCCTCGCTGCTGCTTGGGCTTTTCTCTAGCTGCAGGACGTGCGCTTCTCCCTGTGGTGGCTTCTCTTGTTGCAAAGCCATGGGCTCTAAGGCGTGTGGGATTCAGCAGTTTTACTTGCCGAGCTCTAGGGCACAGGCTCAATAATTGTGGCACGTGGGCTTAGTAACTCCGCAGCATGTGGGAATCTTCCCAAATGAGGGAGGGTACCCGAGTCCCCTGCATTGGCAGGGAGACTCTTTATCACCGAGCCATGAGGGAAGTGCAAATAATTATTTTTGACTTGTCATTTTATTGAAAAAAAAAAAAAAGAACAAAGTTGGTTCTATTTACTATCTCTCACCTTAGTAAACAACATTTATATAACCAGGGGAGAATTTTTTAGTTATGGAAGTTAAAAACAAATCCACTGTATTTTTGTATTCCTCTAAAATAAGATGGGGGGATTATGGCTGATTACACGAAAAATATTTAAATTGTATTGGCAAGATGCTAAGATATTACAATTCTTAAAAATTCTGCAACATTCAGTTGGTTTAAATACAATAGAATTTAGTTCAGAGGGTTGTGTGCATGTGCCTCCATTTAAGGAAAATAAGATGAATACATAAAAGTAAGAACTTATTCCTAAGGACTTCTACTACTATAAGTAGGGCAGATTAGAATCTCTAAAGGGCCTTCTTCTATAAATACACTTTAGATTTTGGATAAAAGATAATTTGCATTGCTAGACTTGAAGAAAGACTTTTCCAAGGTCAAGCCCACACTAGCCGCCAAAATAAATGATCATAAAATGCTTGAAATAAAAAATGAGCTAAAATTAGAGCGGGAACAACAACACAAGAACCTGCAATTGAGCTGTGCCCATGCACTGTAGGGCTGCTAAATGAGATCTCTTAAAGACAGTGTATCCCACAGAAATCCCAAAAAAATGCAATGCCAAAGAATGCTCAAACTACAGCACAATTGCACTCATCTCACAGGCTTGTCAAGTAATGCGTAAAATTCTCCAAGCCAGGCTTCAGCAGTAAGTGCACTTTGAACTTCCAGATGTTCAATCTGGTTTTACAACAGGCAGAGGAACCAGAGATCAAATTACCAACATCCGCCGGATCATCGATAAAGCAAGAAAGTTCCAGAAAAACATCTATTTCCGCTTTATTGATGCCAAAGCCTTTGACTGTGTGGATAACAATAAACTGTGGAAAATTCTGAAAGAGATGGGAATACCAGACCACCTGACATGCCTCTTGAGAAATTTGTATGCAGGTCAGGAAGTAACAGTTAGAACCGGACATGGAACAACAGACTGGTTCCAAATAGGAAAAGGAGTAAGTCATGGCTATATATTGTCACCCTGCTTATTTAACTTCTATGCAGAGTACATCATGAGAAACCCTGGGCTGGAAGAACAAGCTGGAATCAAGATTGCCAGGAGAAATATCAATAACCTCAGATATGCAGATGACACCACCCTTATGGCAGAAAGTGAAGAAGAACTAAAAAGCCTCTTGATGAAAGTGAAAGAGGAGAGTGAAAAAGTTGGCTTAAAGCTCAACATTCAGAAAACGAAGATCATGGCATCCGGTCCTATCACTTCATGGGAAACAGTGGAAGCAGTGTCAGACTTTATTTTGGGAGGCTCCAAAATCACTGCAGATGGTGACTGCAGCCATGAAATTAAAAGACGCTTACTCCTTGGAAGGAAAGTTATGACCAACCTAGATAGCATATTAAAAAGCAGGGACATTACTTTGCCAACAAAGGTCCATCTAGTCAAGACTGTGGTTTTTCCAGTGGTCATGTAGGGATGTGAGAGTTGGACTGTGAAAAGGCTGAGCGCCAAAGAATTGATGGTTTTGAACTGTGGTGTTGGAGAAGACTCTTGAGAGTCCCTTGGACTACAAGGAGATCCAACTAGTCCATTCTAAAGGAGATCAGTCCTGGGTGTTCTCTGGAAGGACTGATGCTAAAGCTGAAACTTCAATACTTTCGTCACCTCATGCGAAGAGTTGACTCACTGGAAAAGACTGTGATGCTGGGAGGCGTTGGGGGCAGGAGAAGAAGGGGACAACAGAGGATGAGATGGCTGGATGGCATCGATGGACATGAGTTTGGGTGAACTCTGGGAGCTGGTGATGGACAGGAAGTCCTGGTGTGCTGCAATTCATGGGGTAGCAGAGTCGGACACAACTGAGCAACTGAACTGAACTGATGCCTAAAGATGAAAAAGGCCAAAAAGTTTGCCCTAACAGACACTAAAATTTATTATTATTATAAAGACAATGTAGTATGGGCACCAAAATGGGCAAACCCATCAATAGAATATGGTAAGAAAATACAGAAACAGACTGTGCTCTGGCATTTACCAGAGAGAGGAAGCATGGATTTATTTAGTAAAGTATGGGACAATGTGTTATCCATATTAAAAAAGAATGAAATTGGAACCCTATGTCATTCCAAACACAAAAATAAATTCCAGATTGATTAAACACAAATGTGAAAGACAAAAACCTTAAACATTATAGAGAGGGAAAAAAAAAAAAGTATATTTATAACCATGCAGGAATATTTTATAAATCAAAAGGTCGGAAGTACTAACCAAGAAGTAAAAGCCTGATAAATCTGACATTTAAATTAAGAATGTCTGTGGGGCCCAGGTTCGATCCCTGGTCAGGGAACTTAAGATTCCATAAGACATGCGGTGCAGCCAAGAAAAAAAATAGAATTTCTGTTAATCAAATCATTATTTTACCTAAAAATAGGTAAATATATGCATGATAGGGATTTCATAGAAATAGTGAGGAACAATAAACATACAGTATGACACTTAAAGCATCAGGAACCAGATACATATAACATTATAATGAGATACCAATTTACACCTATTGAATTAAACAAGAGTTGATATCTGAGTAAGTGTTGGTGAACAAGTAGATTGATGGTTACTCCCATTTACTATGGATATACATATGAAAAAATTTTGGAAAATAGTTTGGTTATTTCACTGAACAGGAAGGTTAAGTTGCTGTATATTCAATTAAATATTACACAGCAACCAACAAGAACATACTTGCATATAGAGGAAGTTTAGAAATATCATGTTGAGTAAAACAAGTTAAGCCTCAGAAACAATATGATACCATCTGCCTGATCAAAGCCAAGCAAAACTAAACAAGGAACTGTTTAGGGAAACATGTACATGTGATACACTTTTGAAAAATGCAAGATTCAGGATAGTGATCACCTCTAAAGGTAGGGCAGAAAGAATGGTATTAAAGAGGAGCACACAGATAAACTTCAAAAATGTTCTAGTCCAGGGATAGCTAATTTGGGCCCACTTCCCCTTATTATTAATAAAGTTTTACTGGAACACAGCTGCATTCATTCATTCACAGATGAGCTATGACTGCTCTTAAGCTGCAACAACAGAACTAAGCAAGCGCAACCGAGACTGTCTGAACTGAAAAGCCTACAATATTTACTCTCTAGTCTGTTACCGCCAACATTCATTAACCTCTGCGCCAGTTGAGCTGAACTCACAGGGGTTCATTTTACTGTTATGCTTCATAAGCCATAATCTGAACTGTATTTTTCTTATTTTAGAATTTTCTTCAGCCTTGTACTTTAAAATAATTACAGTTTCATAGGAAGTTGCACAAGTATTTTTCCACATACATAAAATGTTGTATTATTAAACACTTTTCGGAAAATCTTTCCCTAACCTGTACATTTCATTAATTGGGAAATTATTAGTGACCATGACATAAATTATATTTTAAAAAAATAAATCAAACATGAAAAATATGAACAACAAAAAACTGAAACTGTTAACAAACATCTGGTTCTTAAGAACACAGAACAGCACTAACAAACCAATAAAATGCATACCTGAAAAGGTTAACAGGCTTAATATATACTTTCTTGGTTAAATCTGACTGTATGGAAGATACATTATCCACCAAGTAACTTTCCTTCCCTTTTAATATGTATTTTTCAAGATCCTACCCTAAAAAAAAAAAAATCATGTAACTAAGGAAGATACATTATCTACCAAGTAACTTTCCTTCCCTTTTAATATGTATTTTTCAAGATCCTACCCTAAAAAAAAAAAAAATCATGTAACTAAGGAAGATACATTATCTACCAAGTAACTTTCCTTCCCTTTTAATATGTATTTTTCAAGAGCCTACCCTAAAAAAAACAAAAAATCATGTAACTAAATGTTTGCCTTCCTCTACAAATGGAAAATCATTCACCAACTGCAGAAACTTGGCATCATTAATGTACTTCATAAAATATTACATATTTTATTACATAACCAGCAGGTAAAGGATTGCTATTAAAAATCTGTATCAAATCTAAACAGCAGATCCTTACTGAGTTAGCAAATCCACAGCGCAAGGAAGTGGTGGAAGAAGATGCTGCATTACTTCCTCAGTAAGGAGATCACTGCAGTGGGCGACAAAGCTCTTGATAGCTGAAAAACAGAACAGACCCTGACTCAGCAGAATGTAATGAAGCATGAAAGCAAGCATTCAATTTTGGTACAGCATTCACATTTTTTTAAGAATAAAGAAATGTGTGAAAACCAAAAAAAATTCTTGAAACTCTAGTAAAAAAAGGAACCTAGTGGCTTCTACTTCTAGCGAAACTGAAAAAACAAAAAAACAAATCAAACTTCCTACAATTACTAAAGGAGACCGAAAACCAAATCAACAAAATGTTGCTTTCTTGGGGTTTTACTCAGCCCTTAAACTCAAAGTAGACCTTCAAGTCTACCAATTCTACACTAGTTCTGAGGAACCTGGCTGAATTTAAGTCGGCATGTTAGGTTTTACAGATGTTACCTGAAACATACAAGTTTTCATTAGGAGTTATCACATATGTAGGAAAAAATGAATATTTAAAATTTAGACTCAGATTCAAGGAAGCACTGATTTTGGTTTTGTTTATTCATGTCATTTTTACTCTTAAAAAAGATGTTTTTTAAGAAAACGTGCTTCAGAAAAAAGTCTGTGCTTCCATGTCTTTTCCTTAGCTCAAATTTTCAATGTGGATACTATTTTTAATGGTCTGTGTGTTGTAGAAGGGTACAACGTTCACATATATAAAAAGCTAAATAGAAACCATACTTAGTCAACATTAACTTCAACCCTAGTTTTTCTGAAAAGGGAAATGAATGCCCACTTAACACAAAAGCAATCTTGACATGTCTCAGGTAGATCATATTATAATAAAATATCCCAAAGAGAAGAATGCTTAAATTTGTTTTTTTTACATCATACTTCTGTTACAATAATTGCCAACAAATCAATTATTTCAATAACAAAAATCACCAGAAGCAGATTCTCCCCCTCAAGTTAAAACATACACGTATATGTGAAGTTAAAAGATGGAAAAAGGCAGAGGAAAGGGAGAGAAAGAATAAACTCAACCTACCACAGAGAGCACCAGCGCGTCCTTCCAAGGTTACCTGCCATGTGAAGGAGTCTCCTCGGCTCTTTTCTGTTTCTAGGTCTTTAGGAGACACTGGGAAGACACACCTCCACAAGAGCAGTACTCGCGCAAGGTGGTGACTGACAAACGCAGGACCTGCAATTTATTCAACTTGTCATTTGTACAAGAACCCGAAGTGGTTCCTCTTTAAAACCCTTCCCTTTTACAAGAAACATATTTGAATCCACTACTGCTGGGTTACTTCGTCCCTCTAGTTCCAACAAATGTACTACTGGATCACTGACTATCTGAAGGCACTGGAGTAGAGAGAGGAAAAACAAGGAACTGCCAGCAAAGTCTGGGCTCTGGGGTCTGCTCTTCTACTACTGCTGTGACCTCCTTACGCCTCAAAATTTCTTTGAACTGTAAAATGAAGCTAGACCAACCTGCACTGTTTATCGCCAAAGATTTGTCCTGAGCCAAACAACAGATGCACTTTAAATTAAGCCTAAAAAACTAATGTGCCTGCATAAATGCAAAGTACTACTGTTTTGGTAACAACACTGCATCCTGAGAGTAATTCTTTTAAAAAAATATTTATTTGGCTGTGTTAGGTCTTAGTTGTGGCACGTGGGATCCAGATCCCTGACGAAGGATCGATCCCAGGGCCACCTGCACTAGGAGCTCAGAGTCTTAACCACTAGAGCATCAGGGAAGTACCCTAATTCTAACTTTTGATAGCAACTTGCTCCAGGTCAAAAATCAGACATGATTAAATCCAAAGGCAAATTTTTTTTTTTAAGATTTCAGAGCAATATTTTTAAACTGAATACAGTAAAAGAAGCCATATTCACTCCTTGCTTATTACTTTCTTTGAGGAAGTAGTACTAAAAACATCCTAGGACTGGGATAAAATAAGGAAACTGGAGTAAGGCAATTAGGAATAGGTGACTTTAAAGGTTTCTGTGACTGTGCACACAGGCACACTCATATACAGTGGGCTGTGGGAATAGAGAAAATTCTGAATGCAAAATTTAGTCACACACCAAAAAACAAAGCAGGTATGCTGTCACTGGGAATATCCACAGTTAACAAAAAGTTTCATAGTATCTGCCCTTAAGATATCTCACTAACTCAACAGTGAAGAAAGTAGCATCACTTTTCAGAGAGGTATGAGGATAATTTATCTCAGAAGTGTATGTAAAGTAAGTTAACAAATGTGAGTTTATAGTAATTACAAAGTTAAACAAGAGTAAGTTTATTCACACCAAGAATAACACTGGATCAAACAAAAACCAAACACACATGTAGATGCCTGCAATTGAATCAAAGGTACTAATATGGCATCAGAGAAACTGGAAAGTGCAGCCGAAGGGGTTAGAAATGTTCACATTTGAGAAATAAATTTAAATGTGGTCTACCTGAGTTTAGGTTCTTCAGAACAGTGAATATATTAAAAATGACAATGAAAACTATAAATGGTGAAGGAAATGCTGAAAATGCATAAGAGGTGTTAAAACTGCCAGGCAAAAATCAATAAAGCACTCAGTTCAGTTGCTCAGTCGTGTCTGACTGTTTGCGACCCCAAGAACCACAGCATGCAGGTCTCCCTGTCCATCACCAACTCCTGGAGTCCACCCAAACTCATGTCCATTGAGTCGGTGATGCCATCCAGCCATCTCATCCTCTGCCGTCCCCTTCTCCTCCTGCCCCCAATCCCTCCCAGCATCAGGGTCTTTTCAAATCAGTCAGCTCTTCACATCAGGTGGCCAAAGTATTGGAGTTTCAGCTTCAAAATCAGTCCTACCAATGAACACCCAGGACTGATCTCCTTGTAGTCCAAGGGAATCTCAGGAGCCTTCTCCAACACCACAGTTCAAAAGCATCAATTCTTTGGCGCTTAGCTTTCTTCATAGTCCAACTCTCACATCCATACATGACCACTGGAAAAACCATAGCCTTGACTAGGCGGACCTTTGTTGACGAAGTAATGTCTCTGCTTTTTAATATGCTGTCTAGGTTGGTCATAGCTTTACTTCCAAAGAGTAAGCATCTTTTATATGGCTGCAATCACCGTCTGCAGTGACTCTGGAGCCCCCCCAAAATAAAGTCAGCCACCATTTCCACTGTTTCTCCATCTATTTCCCATGAAGTGATGGGACCAGATGCCATGATCTTCGTTTTCTGAAAATTGAGCTTTAAGCCAACTTTTTTGCTCTCCTCTTTCACTTTCATCAAGAGGCTTTTTAGTTCCTCTTCACTTTCTGCCATAAGGATGGTGTCATCCGCATATCTGAGGTTATTGATATTTCTCCCGGCAGTCTTGATTCCAGCTTATGCTTCCTCCAGCCCAGCGTTTCTCATGATGTACTCTGCATAGAAGTTAAATAAGCAGGGTGACAATATACAGACTGTCACCTAAATTCCACTCCACCAAATATAATCAGAGCTCCTTGGAGAAAACAACTGGTTGTAAGCTGAAGCAGAAATCGTGATGTAAAAGCTGAGACATCTTGTCATGTCAAAAATAAAGATGTTGTCAAAAGAACACTAGGTTCATGTTAAAAGGACACAGGGGACCTTCCCAGGTGGTACAGTGGGTAAGAATCCGCCTGCAAATTCAGGGGACATGGGTTTGGTCCCTGGTCGGGGAAGACTGCCCATGTCATGGAAGAACTACTGTGCCTGTGCACCACAACCACTGAAGACCGCATGCTCTAAGGCCTGTGACCCACAACTACTGGGCTCACGTGCTGCAGCCACCGAAGCCCATGCACCTAGAACCTGTGTTCTGCAATAAGAGAAGCCGCTGTGATGAGAAGCCCGTGTACCACAACTAGAGAGTAGCCCCCACCTGCTGCAAGTAGAGAAAGCCCTCGCACAGCAACAAAGACCCAGTGCAACCAAAAATTTAAAAAAAAAAGGACACAGGAACCAACTAGCAGGGGCTCCCAAAGACAATTTGAGGATCAAAGGAATAATGACTGCAATGGACTGAAACACATAAATATATAACAATCTGTGAGTTTATAATGATACCTAAAAGCAAAATCTCACTCATCTTTGAAATTAGGACAGCAACACATTCTAAAAACAGATAATAAAGTGAAAGAATAACGTATTTTTTTAAAAGCCCAAGAAAACAATTAAAAAACATTAATTTTTTTATCCTTTTGGTATGTTGAATATGAATATGCACAAAACAGGATGCTCTAATCCCTTATATAAAGGCTCTCTTGTAGTTTTCTTCCAATGGGATTACCCTGTTTTGAAAGCTTTTGTTCATTAAAACATTATACTTATTAAGTAGTTTATTTTCTTTTTTAATTAACCAAGAACAATCAATATGGCAGGCAGGAAACACCTGGACAGAAGTAAATAAAAGCTTGACCACATTATTCCCATCACATTGTGAAACCATTGTCTATGCCAGGGGCCAACAAGCATTTCTATTAAGGCCCAGAGAGTAAACAGTTTTGGCTTTGAAAGCCATACCATCTCTGCTGCAGTTACTCAATTCTGCCACTGCAGGGTCTGAACATTAGAAACAATATGTAAACTAACGATGGTGGTTGTATTTAACAAAAAGTTTATTTATGCACACTGAAAACTGACCTTCATGTATTTCTCATGTATCACAAAACACACTATTTTTGTTTTCAAACTGTGAAAAACATAAAAACCATTCTTAGCTAATGGGCTGTATGAAATAGGCGGCAAGCCAGATTTGGCCCATAGGCTGAACTCTGATGTAGTCCAGTAAGTCTTTTTAATCACCTCAAAAACATTACTTAAAGTGGCTCTTCATTTATGATTGCTTATTTTAACTGAGCTCCTTTTAGATCAAATTACTTCAGAAGTGTCAAAATGGTTTGCTGGTCAAACCCATCAAGTTTTATATCTTAAAACTAAACCAAACAAGTATAAAAAGAAAATTAGAGTATAGTTTTAATAAAGTCATAAAACTGAGTTTTAAAGTTATTGGATGTAAATATAACAGTCATGATCATAAAATAATTACTAATTTTTAAATAAATATAATTTAAATGTGCCCTATCCTCATCAATGTAATCACCTTATTAGTGTCACTGATTCTCAGAACAATTACAGAACTGGATTCATGGGCTATCATATGTTCTCTTGCCTATCTTTAAATTGTGGAAAAATTTTTTTCTTGAGGATAGATATGAATGATTTTTGGAAAAACCAGAGTTAAGTGTGAAAGCTGATCAAATTGGCTTATCCTAACTAAGGCTCATAAACTGGTCTTAAAGAGAATTTCAAATAAAGACATCTGAAAACATTCTGAGAATTAGATAAAAGAAGTATATGGTTTCTTACAGTGACTGCTAGGAGAAAAATTTTTATATGAATATTTAAATTCTGGTATATATCCAACTTTAAGTTAGTCTTATCAAATCATATATTAGAATGTTTATATTCAGAAAACACCACGTAGTTTGTAGTTTTATAAGCCCTCCACAAAACTGTTACCTAAGGTCATCAGCGCAGCAATCAACAGCCATCCGGCCTGTGTGCGCTGAGCTGAAAGGCGACTGTTCTGAGCAGCGGAACACAGCAAATCCTCTGCTAACGCCATAATAATCTATTGATGTATAGAAGAAAACGGTAAAAACAAGTATATCAGTTTATAGGTAATGACAAATGATAGCAACTAATAAAAACAATCTCTTGAAAAATTAATTCTTACATGTAATAAAAGTACATGATAAAAGATAATCATTCACATACACTATACCATAGGACAATGTCATAAAGGAAACAAAGAAAACGTCAGGTTCCCAGGATAAACACTGGTATATTAGACTGTACACAGCAACCCTAATTCTGTACACAGCAACCCTATAATTCTTTGTAGAGTTTACATGAAAACATTGTACAACTGTTCAAGCTGCCTAAAATTTAAGTTGACTTTTACTTTAAAGAAGATTTGATTACAGGAAACTCACTTTAAAGTTCTGCACACTACTGAGGCTGATAATAGTCTTTCCAGAGGTAGTATACTACATAACCATAGTTAAAAGTATTCAATAATTTCACAATGAAGCAGTTTCACAGCACAGTGGGATTAATTTAAAATATTATATTTTAAAAGTCTAAGAAATAGTGTTTTAAAACAAAAGAAGGGAAAAATAGGATATTTCACATTTATGGATAATGTATGCTTATAGGATACATATGGGTTTCTCTGGTGGCTGAGATGGTAAAGAATCTGCCTGCAATGAGGGAGACCCAGGTTTGATCCCTTCATCGGGAAGATACCCTGGAGAAGGGAATGGCAGAGCTGAATATATAACCCCCACAAAAAAGAAAAAAGCCTTCAGGAACAAAGTATCTTACTAACTGGAGGTATTTCTAACAAAAGGCACTAAAACCAACTCCTGTTTAAGTGTGGATATGATATTTTTAACTATCCCTTCATTTTTCACCGTTATTACATTAATGATACTTAACACTAGGTAGTAGCATAGCTGATAGCTCAGAAACCTGTCTTGAATGGTTCTTCCTGGGTGACACACAGGAAGACAATGATGGCTTTTAGGAAATGCTTGAAATGTCACTATCATACGTGAAGAATGAAATCGTTACCTTGCCCTTTCCATGAGGAATTCCTAGAGGACAATGTTTCACTGCTCCAAGCAGAGCTGCCACAGCAAAACTAAAGCCAGTCACTGCTTCGGGTGAAGACTTAAGCACAGTAAGCCTTTCGAGGCAACGATCTAAGAGTGGCGTCAGGTAGGAAGGCAGTGCCACAGCAATGCAGTGCAGACACCATGCGGCTGCTAGTCGAACAGAAATGCTAGGATGAACAGTAACTGAAATGACATTGTCAAGGATGCCTGCAAGGATGGAATAAACAAACAATGACTCAGCTACAGAAATAAAGTTGTCATCAAAGAGCATAAAGAGTAAGCGGCCACATGGATTTAATATATATTATCTTTATCAAAAGCCAGTAATTCTTTTTGTACCTAAGAATTACTTCTACTAATATATCACATGAAAATTGGCTTAAATTAAGTCAGTAGACAAAGGAAAGTTTTATTTCCTAAATAAGCCAATGTTCTGCTTACTTGATCTGAGATCATTAATGTGGTACTAGAAATTAATAACAAAAACATGTTGAGAAGAAATGTCACATCTTAGGTCAGCTTCCTTTTAAGTCCTTTCTGGCATATTTATCTATGTAATTAGTATTCTCCCTATCTACCATATTGCTCTTACCTGAGAACAAAATGCTGAACAAAATCAAGGCTTCACTAGGTCCCAGAAGGCTACTAAAGCACTATGAAGACAATGAAATGCAAATGCTACCACCAGGAAGGAGAAAGTCTGTACTGCTACAATTCAACATATACCTTCATCATAATGTGTAACAAACAGTTCATGTCGACTGCTACCTAACCAATATACGCCCTACAATAAATTGCATACAAACCAAATATAATGTAAGCTCTAGGCAGCAGGAATTGTGTATCACAGTCAAAGGACAAAAGCCATTAGAGATGATTTTAATAGTAATTACATAACAGAAGCCTGTCACAAAAGGCCTCATGCTATATGACTCTATTTTTATTAAGTCTCGTCCAGAACAGACAAATCCAGAGACAGAAAATAGATTAGTGGTTATCAGGGCTGAAGGAGAGGAAATGCAAAATGACTGCTAATGGGTCATTTAGGACTTCTTGGGGTGATGAAAACATTCTGGAATTAGACAGTGGTGGGGTTTGTACCACTTCGTGAGTACGCCAAAACCACTGAACTGTGTACTTTAAACCAGTGAATTTTACAGTATGTGAATTATCTCTCAATAATTTTCAAAGAGAAAGAAAAGAGAATGCTTAGAAGACCTTTGAGGAGGTAAATTACATGTACCATATAGAAACTAATACTTTCACTGCAGATGAAAGATATAAGTTCAGGATTACTTCTCCATTTTTCCATGTTATCTTAAATACCTCCAGAAAGGGGGTTAGAGTAAGGAAGAGACCTAGAGAACAACCTTTAGCTACAAAAGCTAAAAGGAAAAAAAAATCAAATATATACATATTTTATATAATCTTGATTATATATATCTTGTAAAATGACCCTAATAAATCTATAATAAATGAGAGATATGAAGGAGCTTTTCTTTCTTAGAGAAAAGTTGTCTAAAAGGAAACGTAAAAACAAAGTATTCAGACTAGTCACAAACAACAGATACCTGCACTGGAATCCTGTAACAAAGGTGCAGCTGTGGTGCCGAGACTGTGTATGAGATTTCCAAGTTCTTGTAAAGCACACACCAGCATATGCTGGCTGGCAGCTACATCTGCAGAGCCAAGCCGGGTTTCCAAATTACCATCACTCATTACAGCATCTGATAGAAATAGGAAAATTAACTAGGCATTGCTGTTTTATTAAAATGTATTACAGGCAATAAGTATTAGGAGTAGAAACATATAAAGGTAAAAAAATACCTCCACTTGATATATATTAAATCCTTGAGGCAGTAACTAAAATACTAAAATGGGACTTGCATCTACAGAGAAAGAACTGAACTAATATAACCAATTTAGTTCAAGCAAGCTGATTATAGATGCCTTATCACTCTTTTAGCAAGTGGCCCTGAAAGGGAGAACTCCATAAGCAGAGTGGACTTCGGACAGTAGAAGAACTGAGATGAACTAACTGTTTTAAAGAGAATGTATCTTAACTTGTATAGAGAGACTCTGAATTCTAAGGAACTATTACCCACCATCCTCTAAGATCAGGACATCTATATAACAGTTCTTATCAAGTTAGATAATTTATGTCTCATCTATCATAGACTGCTCTACTCTGAAAAAACTGACCTGTATTATAAAGGTAGCTTCTTTTGTATTAACATAATTATATACCAGTCCAGCTTTTCCAAAGGCACAATTTCTTTAGCACTGTTTTAAAACAGACTGTCTTAGGAGATCCATACCCATAACTTTCTTTAACTTCCAGATAGCCTGGCAAATATCCTTAGCAGCAGCAATTTGAGCCTTTTCTCCAAGAAGGCCTCCAACAGTAGCTCGAAGGATAAATGAAACACAACGGCGACTGCAGACAGCATCAATCTGAGTTTGGGTGGCCTTAGGGTGTGACTGTGAAACCAGGCTTAGGATATGAGAAAGAAAGGCAGCAAAATTTTTCTCTAGCCATGCTCCTCCTAGTGTTGAAATAAATACCACGTAAGCCTAAAAAATAGAAATGAGTTTTATCTTCAGAATGAAATAATTTCAATTCTATATTAATGTTTTATCTTTCATGAAATATGCAGAATTTATTAATATTTTTTAGTTTTTCGTCATTTATGTAGCCACTTTAGCTATATAAATATTGTACAATTCTTTGCTTGTTAAGTCAAAATTGAAGTACCTAGTCTTTCAACTGAGATTTCATTTATGCTGCCTATGTTTCATTTTGGTCAGACTTGCAAGGTTTCAGGACAGCCAGTGTAGCTAGCTAATCAGTAAAACTTGCCTGTGACTTTTCTGAACAAAGTATTCAAGCTCTTTAACCTTCTGAAGAAGAAAACCCAAATCAAACAAATAAACACAATGTAAGAATTAACTATGGTCTAATACCATAACTCTAAGAGAATTCAGTTCTAGAAAACAGAAAAGAAAGTTTATAGTGATGAATCACTATTCTTTATCTTCATGAATGTTAATGGTTTGCCTTACTCTAGAGATAGAGAGTAGTTATCTCATGTAATCTGTTTTTTAAAAAGTTTACAGTTATGCTGGGACATTTTATATTTTCATGAACTCTAATATCATACAGTATAAAATGATGAGGATTATATGTGAATTAAAAAAACACATGTGTGTGTTTAGAAAATAAGAAAATTCAAAGAAAGAATCCAAAGACCTCTATATTCTCTTATTCAAAGACCCTTTTCCCAAGGTTTAGCTTTTTAAGTTTTATTTAGGACCAAGAATTTAAGCCTTTACGGAAATTACAATTCTGTAATCTTTATTTAGAAGTAGAAACCATATACGATAGAAATATAATATTGCCCACGCTGAATATCATGTACCTAACAGCTTAAATCTGAACTCTATAAGCACACAAAAACACAATGGAAAACATGTGAAAACACAAGACACATGGAAGCCCAAGGCCTGGAAACAAACAAAAAAGTGCTTATGTTTCAAAGGAAATAAACAAGTCTCCCATTATTATGAACTGAAAATACATTGCAATAGCCTATTTCACTGGCTTTGTATAAACAGGCTTCTCTCACTTATAATCTAGCTCTTTTATAAAGTATTTGGCCTCACCACATCTATTTATAAACATGAGAGTGTAAGTGGTGACCTAGCACAGTATCACGTCTGCCTGGAGTCAGATACTAAAACTTTCATCACGGGAAAGTGAGAATTAGATTTAGATACTGGTTTGTGAGTCTAACCTGAGTAACTCCAACTCGAACATCCCTACTGACTGAACTCGTTCCTTTCAGCATATCTCCACTGGCTCGAAGAAATCCTGAACTCCCACGTAGAAACCCTGTTCCTAGTAATTCCAGAACTTCCTCCAGTGATACTCTGCGAATGCTCTGACGTGAGGCTGCTATAACAAAGAACAAAACAAAACATGTAATTTTGTTTTACAGACTAAATTTTAATGCATAATCTTGAACAGCACGTTAACAGAAAAGAAAATAAAACTAAAAAGAAAACAAAAGGCAGAATTTACAGGACATTACACACAGTAACACACAAAGTCACAAATGTGTTCAGAGGCCAAATCATAATGGACTCTGATGTACCATGTCAATGACATCTTAAAGTCTATGCCACTTTGAGATTATGACCTACTGCTCTCTTGCCCTCAAGTTAAAAGGCTAACAGTCTTCTAAAACAAGGGGAAACATAAATAAACTGCCCTAGTTCTCCAAAAGTGAAAATGCTATAGGGGCTTCTCCAGTGGTCCAGTGGCTGAGACTGCATGTGCCCAGTGCAGCGGTCCAAGTTCAATCCCTGGTTAGGGAACTGGATCCCACACGCCGCAACTAAGATCTGGCACAGTCAAATAAATAAACAGAAAACACTTATACAACACATTGAAAATTCTTTTGAAATACTGAAAAGGCCAAAATTCATAATTTTATCTTTCTAAATGCTCTATAACTCTTAATGAAACTTTAAAGTAACCACCACATCATGTTGTTTAAAAATTATCAATTCCAAGTACAACTTTTGTTATATCCTCAGTCTCTTAAAGAAATCAAAGCTAATATTTACTAAAACTTCTCAGTCAATCCTTCAGTTCAGTTCAGTTCAGTCGCTCAGTCGTGTCCGACTCTTTGCGACCCCATGAATCGCAGCACGCCAGGCCTCCCTGTCCATCACCAACTCCTGGAGTTCACTCAGACTCACATCCATCGAGTCGGTGATGCCATCTAGCCATCTCATCCTCTGTCGTCCTCTTCTTCTCCTGCCCCCAATCCCTCCCAGCATCAGTCTTTTCCAATGAGTCAACTCTTCGCGTGAGGTAGCCAAAATACTGGAGTTTCAGCTTCAGCATCATTCCTTCCAAAGAAATCCCAGGGCTGATCTCCTTTAGAATGGACTGGTTGGATCTCCTTGCAGTCCAAGGGACTCTCAAGAATCTTCTCCAACACCACAGTTCAAACGCATCAATTCTTCGGCGCTCAGCCCTCTTCACAGTCCAACTCTCACATCCATACATGACTATTGGAAAAACCACAGCCTTGACTAGACGGACCTTAGTCAGCAAAGTAATGTCTCTGCTTTTGAATATGCTATCTAGGTTGGTCATAACTTTTCTTCAAAGGAGTAAGCATCTTTTAATTTCATGGCTGCAGTCACCATCTGCAGTGATTTTAGACCCCCCAAAAAATAAAGTCTGACACTGTTTCCCCATCTATTTGCCATGAAGTGATGGGACCAGATGCCATGATCTTTGTTTTCTGAATGTTGAGCTTTAAGCCAACTTTTTCACTCTCCTCTTTCACTTTCATCAAGAGCCTTTTTAGTTCCTCTTCACTTTCTGCCATAAGGATGGTGTCATCTGCATATCTGAGTTTATTGATGTTTCTCCTGGCAATCTTGATTCTAGATTGTGTTTCTTCCAGTCCAGCATTTCTCATGATGTACTCTGCATAGAAGTTAGATAAGCAGGGTGACAAGATACAGCCTGGACGTACTCCTTTTCCTATTTGGAACCAGTCTGTTGTTCCATGTCCAGTTCTAACTGTTGCTTCCTGGCCTGCACACAGATTTCTCAAGAGGCAGGTTAGGTGGTCTGGTATTCCCGTCTCTCTCAGAATCTTCCACAGTTTATTGTGATCCACACAGTCAAAGGCTTTGGCATAGTCAATAAAGCAGAAATAAATGTTTTTCTGGAACTCTCCTGCTTTATCGATGATCCAGATGTTGGCAATTGGATGTCTGGTTTCTCTGACTTTTCCAAAACCAGCTTGAACATCAGGAAGTTCACGGTTCATGTATTGCTAAAGCCTGGCTTGGAGAATTTTGAGCATTACTTTACTAGTGTGTGAGATGAGCACAATTGTGCGGTAGTTTGAGCATTCTTTGGCATTGCCTTTCTTTGGGATTGGAATGAAAACTGACCTTTTCCAGTCCTGTAGCCACTGCTGAGTTTTCCAAATTTGCTGGCATATTGAATGCAGTACTTTCACAACATCATCTTTCAGGATTTGAAATAGCTCTACTGGAATTCCATTACCTGCACTAGCTTTGTTCGTAGTGATGCTTTCTAAGGCCCACTTGACCTCACATTCCAGGATAGGCTGCAATAATTAACAGGCTAGCTAGGCAGAATGTTTTAACTTTGTCTGCAGTTTGACACAGTTGAGTTTCTCCCTGTGAGTATCTCCTTTAAAAAAAAAATTTTTTTTCACCCTTTCATTCTTCTGAAAAAATGATGGTCACAAGCTCTGATCCTCATTATCAACATAAGTCATAGGCAGTGGCAAAATAAACTTATGTTAATCCAAGCCAGCATTCAGAAAGCTAAGATTATGGCATCCGGTCCCATCACTTCATGGCAAATAGATGGGGAAACAGTGGAAACAGTGGCTGACTTTATTTTGGGGGGCTCCAAAATCACTGCATATGGTGATTGCAGCCACAAAATGAAAAGATGCTTACTCCTTGGAAGGCAAGTTATGACCAACCTAGACAGCATATTAAAAAGCAGAGACATTATTTTGTCAACAAAGGTCCGTCTAGTCAAGGCTATCGTTTTCCAGTAGTCATGTTTGGATTTGAGAGTTGGACTATAAAGAAAGCTGAGCGCAGAAGGATTGATGCTTTTGAACTGTGGCATTGAAGAAGACTCTTGAGAGCCCCTTGGACAGCAAGGAGATCCAACCAGTCCATTCGAAAGGAGATCAGTCCTGGGTGTTCATAGGAGGGACTGATGCTGAAGTTCAAACTCCAGTACTTTGGCCACCTCATGCAAAGAGCTGACTCATTTGAAAAGACCCTGATGCTGGGAAACATTGAGGGTGCGAGGAGAAGGGGACATCAGAGGATGAGATGGTTTGATGGCATCACTGACTCAATGGACATGAGTTTGGGTAAACTCTGGGAGTTGGTGATGGACAGGGAGGCCTGGCGTGCTGCAGTTCATGAGGTCACAGAGAGTAGGACACGACTGAGTGACTGAACTGAACTGAATCCAAGTCAAGATGAACAAAAAATAAATTTCTCAGCCTAAAGATGACACAGATGAAAATCTATACTGGTACATGGAAAGAAACATTAGCGAACAGTACGAAATCCATGCCCTCAGAGATCATAAATTCTAGAAGAGAGACAAGAATAAATATAACAAATGACGAAGTGTCTATTAATAGTATGTCAGACAGTGATTAAAAGCCACACAAAAAAGTAGAGCAGATATCTCTTTTGTGCAGTGAGTTCTCTGGTAGGAGACAGGCCAGGGTGTGAGGATGGTGCAAGAGCAGAAGATACAGGACCTTGTCAATTATTATAATGATGATGTGAGTAAAGTGAGGTGCCAGTGGAGACCCTCAAGCAAAGCAGTAACAGCACCCGTCACTTTGCTTCTGTGCTGAGAGAAGACTATAGAGGGGCAAAGGTGGAAGTAGAAAAAACCAAAACGTTAGGAGGATTTAGTAGTACAACCAAGAGGTGATGGTAGCTTATAACAGGCTAGATCAAGGTAGTTACAACAGGAGTCTTGGTATACATACTTTTATAGTTTTTAAATTTTTTATTAGAAAAAATTTCAAAATCACAAAAAAGCTGAAAGAGTAAAATAAATTCTTATGTACCCTTCTCCTAGCTTCCATATCTTCCTTATCACTTTCTCATTTTTGAAGCCTACATATATGGCTAGTTGTAGTTACAGAAAAGCTCTCAATTGCATAAGTAATGCTGTAAGATTTCTCAATACATAATATCAGAAAGAATGTCAGGTTTGATGTCAGTCTGTCCCTATATTGGTGGTATTATCTTTAAATACACGAAACCGGTGTCTGTCAATCTCAT
Organism: Ovis aries; assembly: GCF_016772045.2. NCBI lineage: Eukaryota > Metazoa > Chordata > Mammalia > Artiodactyla > Bovidae > Ovis > Ovis aries. The sequence continues at coordinate 39,686,521 of NC_056071.1, forward strand.
ATGCCACCTGTGTAGTGATACTTTAAGACGCTATAAATAAACTCTAACCCATTTCAGAATGCACTGAAGACTCTTATCTGCATGAACTATTCCTATAATGACTGCAAAAGGTCATTATCTAACATTCATTACTTCTAAATTTTTGGTTGGCATTCCACTGTAAAAATAGACCTTTCCCTTCTCCTTTATTTACTTATTTTCATTATGGACTCATAGATTCCTTTTTTATTTAAGATGTTATAATCTATTTCTATAATTATTAATTCTAATATTGTCTTGGATTTGACCAGAGGAAGTGTCTTCAGAAAGCTGGCCATTGGACGTCCCTTACTTTTTTGGCATAACAAGATGTCCCAGGCTCATTCTCAGATTGTTGTTGCCCCAACCATATAAGCCACTTCTCCATGGAGCCCCAAGTATAGATAGTTTTAATATTGATAAGCAGAATAGGTATTGAGTGTGAGAGAGATGATTCAAGGTGACTTTCCAAATTGCTGCTTGAATACCTACATGGATGAAGCTGTCATCAACTTAGATTAGCAAGACTGCAACTGCAAGGAGAGCAGGAATATACATGTACATATGGGGGACGGGAAATCAAACATTCACTTGGGGCAAGTCAAAACATCAAATAGACATTCAAACAGAGATTTCAAACAGGCAGGTATGTATGAGAGTTCAGTGTCCAGGAGAGAAGTGTGGGCTAAAGACATAAACCCAGGAACCCCTGATGCACAGATGGTATTTAAGCTTAGAGACTGGCTGGGATCACAAGAGTGAGCCCACATAAAGAGAAGATCAAGGACTAGGTTAATTGGTGACTTCTTTGAGAAGATAACGAAATCATTAAAGGCTGAAAAGGAATTTCTACAGAGGAGCAAAGAAAACCAAGGCAGTATGAGGCCCTAAAAGGCAAGTGAAAAGAGGATGAGAGGAAGATCAACTGAGTTAAATGTTGCTGAAAGCTGACTGCTGCTGTCAAGTAAGACAGCAGAGAACTGCCCACTGGCTCAGGGTGACTAAAAACTAGAATGGAAGCTGCAAAGGTTAGGGGCTTTTAATCTGTTCTGTTCAATAACACCTCTTACATGCTGAGAATAGTTCATGGCCTGGTATAAGTCCTCAATAAATACTTGTTTATTTACTGAATAAATGATGAACATGGAGGTTATTGACGACCTTAACAAAAATAGTTTTTGACAGACAACTGGGAAAAAAATCTTAACTGAAGTGTGTTTCAAAGAAGAGAGAAACTAAAAACTGAGTATCAAGAACCCCTCTGAGGAACTCTGCTGCAAAGGCAAGAGAAATGGGGCTCCAGTTGGCTGAGAAGACACAAGGAAAAAAAATTAAAGATGAGAGGGGGAAAAAAATAAAATAAAGATGAGAGAGGGGAGAAAAGCATGTTTTATAGGGAATGAACCAACAGAAAGGGAAAAGTTGATGTAGGAGAGGGGAGACTTCCTACAGCTATGTCCTCAAGCAGGTGAGCGGATGAGCTCTAATACATACTGAACATAAGGCTTTAACAGAAGATAATTCATCTTGATAACAGGGGAAAAGTCTTGATAACAGTGGAGCATATGCAGATAGGTGTTGGAAGGTGGTAGATTTAGTAGGGGGAGCCTATGGAAGATAGGCCATCAAATGAAAGTAATATAGGAGAAGATGAAGGTATAAAATAGTCAGTTAGGAAAGTGGGACAATGAATGGGCAAGGGAAATGAAGGTATGAACCTTTAAGTTCTCAAGAAGTAACTTTAAAAGATTCCATAAATCCCTGGCAACTTATCTAAACTGTCCAAATATAGCAAATTTCAAGTATCTTTGTTTGGAATTATTTACATCATTGCTCCCTTATACCAGTCTAGAAGATGGCAAACCAAATGTATGTAATCAGATGCACGCTGCTTAAAAAAAATTTCTCAAGAATCAGATCTTATTTCTTACTGAGTAACACTCCACAATTAACTTACACCAAAAAAAAAAAAAAAGGCCATGGTGTAGAGGAAGACAACGACTGAACAAAGCACATTTATTTAAGAGTTCTTTTAAGTTTTTCCTCAAACTTTCCCTGAATTGTTTTAATATGAACTCTGAGGACTTTGAATGTTTCCAAACTAAAATCTGTATGATATTCTGCCTCTTTTCAGAAGTAATAATAGGTCCCAGTAATGCTACGTATGTTTGTTTAAGTCAACAGGGAAAAAGTTACGGAAGACATTATGAAAACAATTACATAAATTTACCTGCTCCTGGATGTTTAGAAATTATGGCTTTAGCCAACACCGTGCCTAGTAGTTTTGAAACTGAAATCCGCACATCATAATTGGAGCCTTCAAAGGATTTAAAACATAGTGTGGCCACACTGTCCAGGTCTGTACTCCACATAAAGACAGCCTCATTCTGAAGTTCAAGGAGACACTATTCAATTGGGAAAAAAAGAAATTAATGAAAAACAAAATATAAACGTCAGGCTCAGATATACATAAGTTGAAGAACCTATCAAGAGCTAACAAAAAGAATACACAAATCCAAAGTCTCTAAATAATGACTGCAGGGACAAGTGAATACTTACTAAAAGCCATAATAATTATGCTATAAAAGCAATGTGTCCACACCCCTTTCTAATTCAGTGGGGTATGAAAAATGTCTTTAGAAGCTATCTGTTGGCTATGAGCAGTTGTGAGACTAATTCCAACATAAACACTAACTGTCTAACCCACTATGTTAAGAAAGCATGATAAAAACAAAGGTCACTTTCAAACAACACAAACCTTACAGGTAAATTTTACACACCCATAGGGAGGAAGGACAGTGGAATGGAAGGAATACTTAGGAGCCTGACAGCTTGACCTCCCCACTTCTGACAATGTGCTGCTAACTACTTTAAGAACCCTGGGAAATGCACATAAGCCTTGCAGCCTTGGTTTCCTCATATGTTAAAATGAGACAGTCTCACCTCAATACCAAGGGAGCAGCTCTGAGATCATGTAGCGGTTACTAGTGTTTTCACTGGGATTAACTGATTAAGTTGTCTTTATATTAATTTTTACAAATTCTGCTTATTAGACTGTTTTACCTTTGCAGCAGCACAACGAATAGCCATGGATCTATCTGTTAAGCAAGATCTAGCAGCTTTATAAACATCTCTGTGGCAAGGGGCAGCAGCAGCTCCCAGTCCATTCAGTATGTTTTGCAGACTCAACATAATCTCATAACGACCTTGTGACTATCAAAGAGGAAAAAATTTAAGGATCAGGAAGAAAAACTCACTGTGAAAAACAGCATGAGCATTGAAATTTATCTCACATATTAGAGAAATAGTAGGATTTTTATACAAACTAATCAACCTATTCTGACATTAAAAAACATGAATAATTTCTATTTTATACAGTGTTTACTATTTTTTTAATGCTTCCTTTAAAAAAAAGCTTATGTATTTGAGTGCATCAGATCTTCGTTATGGCACGCAGATCTTTCACTGTGGTGCGAGGATGCTCTAATTGTGGCACAGGTTCAGTAGTTGAGGCACAAGGGCTTAGCCATTCTGCAGCATATGGGATGTTAGTTTCCTGACCAGGGATCAAACCTGAGTCCCCTGCACTGCTAGGCAGATCCTAACCAATGGATCACCAGGGAATTCCCAGTATTTACTATTTTAAAGTGCTATTTGTATTAATATATACTATACTACAGTACAATACAAATTTCATAGGGTTGACATGCAGATTAAATGAAATTATATGGAAGTACCAGGCATAAAGCTTGCATGTTGTTAAGCATTCAATAAATGGTTGTTATAAATGAGGTAACATGGTAAGAGTGCATGGTCTGCCACCTACTAGCTACATGTCTTTGGGCAAATCTGTTTCTTTATCTGTTAAATGGTTGTTGTGAGGATCAAATGAATTACTACATGTCATTACTGCAGGTGGTGACTGCCGCCATGAAATTAAAAGATGCTTACTCCTTGGAAGAAAAGATGACCAACCTAGACAGTATATTAAAAAGCAAAGATATTACGTTGCCAACAAAGGTCCACCTAGTCAAAGCTATGGTTTTTCCAGTAGTCATATATAAACGTGAGAGTTGGACTATAAAGAAAGCTGAGCGCTAAAGAATTGATGCTTTTGGAGAAGACTCTGTGGTACTGGAGAAGACTCTTGAGAGTCCTTGGACTGCAAGGAGATCCAACCAGTCCATCCTAAAGGAAATCAGTCCTGAATATTCATTGGAAGGACTGATGCTGAAGATGAAACTCCAATACTTTGGCCACCTCATGCGAAGGACTGACTCATTTGAAAAGACGCTGATGCTGGGAAAGATTGAAGGTAGGAGGAGAAGGGGATGACAGAGGATGAGATGGTTGGATGGCATCACCAACTCAATGGACATGAGTTTGAGTAAAGCCCAGGAGTTGGTGATGGACAGGGAGGCCTGGGGTACTGCAGTCCATGGGATCGCAAAGAGTTGGACACGACTGAGTGACTGAATTGAACGACTTAGAACAGTGCCTGACACACAGTAAATGTTCAGAATATTTTTATCATTTATTGGCCTGAGTATTTTAACTCAGAAGTTTAAAGTCTGGATTTAGATTTTAAAAGATCTGGGTGTGAATCCTGGCTCTGAACCTTAGCAATGATGTGACTTTAAACTGTTCTTACTTTTTTCTTCAACTATAAAATGAGGATAAGGAACTTCCCTGGTGGTCCAGTGGTTAAGACTCTGGGCTTCCACTGTAGGGGGCACTGGTTCAATCCCTGGTCCGGGAACTAAGATCCCACATGCTACATACCATGGCCAAAAATAAATAAAAATAAAACGAGGATAAGATGAATCCCACAGAGCCAGTAAATAAGCCCCTGAGGGGAAATCATTCACCATAGTGCCTAGCACAGAGTAAACACTCAAAAAATAGTATCTGTTTGTGTATCTCAGGAAGTTAAGGCTACTATATGTAAGCTAACATCAATATCATTTTCATAGTAATGTTATTAATTTTTGTTCAAAGGGGCATAATAGTGAGTAATTACAGGTAGACATAACAAAATGAGTCCTAATGGGAAACTTAACTTTTTTTTCAAACACTGCCAGTTTCAAACACTGTCTATCACTATGGGTGTATATCAAAGGTAGAAATCCCTTTTGATATCTCCAAAACATTGTGGTACTGATGAATCAGCTAAATCATAAACGTTATAAAGTGGAGGAGCAATAAAATACTTAGCAAGAACTTAAAATTTTCTGAGACTTATAAAGTAATTCTCTGTTAACCATGAGCCCTAAAAAGTATAGCTTTATCAATGGAGCTAAGAGAAAAAAAAAAGTTTAAAGTGGACACACTACAGACACGTCCTTTTAAATAAAACCATGTTTCTGGATGTTAACAATTTCTCCTCCTTAATCACCTTCTTCAATCTTTGTGAAAGCTACTACTGCTAAGAAGTAATCTGCTGAGTTGATTTTCTCACCAGTTTTATATTATGGATTTCACTTCTCTGTAAAGTTCTAGAATCAGTTACATTCTTCTTGAAATTTGGCATATTTTATATTTGAATTTTCCCATATTTTATCCTGATATAGTTAAAGGAAGGTGTGTGACAGGCCCGCATTTTTACAAATTTTCTACACTTCTTCAAAGTAATGTAAGAATAAGAACTAGTGCGATTTTTTTAATATTTAAAGGTGCTGAGTTATCCTTAAATATGAGGGACCACAGATTTAAAATTTTTGATATACAAACATACAAATGTTTGAATCTCAAAATGAGATTGGTAAAACTTCAGTTGGCAAAAAATTACAGTATATCTTAGCAGTCTGATAAAGACAAAGGGTGTTTCACAATGGTAAATGATACTAACAAATCAGTGAGGCTAAGGCTGAGAATATATTCACCCCTGGCGATTAAAAGGTCATCTGGGTTCTAGTCAAGCTTATGTCCTTCACACTCTTTCCTACCTTGATTTTATTCCTTACTCCCTGCTCATGCAGGGAGAATACTAATCCATGCATCACGTAGCCGGTCGTTACCCACTGTGTATCTGAACCTTTGGTGGCAAGCACTTGCTCTGGCACTAGTAAGTAGCATGAGATGGAAAAGGTGAAACAAGGAGGAGGAGCAGGGACGGGTCTGCCAGAAACACCTTAGTTTGTGTCCACTGGAATTTATCTGAACACAAAAAATTTTACTGCATTATTGTTTTTCTAATAAAGATTTAATATACAAAGTAGATAGGTGCACTACCTAAAAATATGTCATTTATGGATATATTTACATATATACTATGTATGCTTATCATAGATAAGGCTCTTTTATTAGCTCAAGAAACTGTAAAATCTGTATTTACCTCTGCACTCTTCATGGCTTTGAGAATATTCCCCACTGTATCAGTAAAGGTGTTACCTAATATTCTACCCAACTTCTTGTACAAGGAACCCAAACACACCACAGCAGCGCTGAAATGACATTTCAATTAGAAATCAGTCAAGAATGAAAAAACAAGAAAAAAAGGCTCTTAGGACATGTAAAGATGACCACTTAATTTTATTTTTAAAGGATAAATTTCCCAGAATCTACTCCACTGTTAAGTCATAAAGAATGACACTGGAGTATCAAATGATTACACTTTCAATATAAGAATGTTAAAAAGATATGTCTTCAACTAATCTAAATCTCAGCCCAAAGATTCCATTCCCCCAAATTTTTTAATAGAACTGAGCTTCACATATTAGATAATCAAAGACAGTCTTAAAAAGAATAGTGTTCTCATCAAGTCTCAAAATTTTATGGAAAAGCATATTCTATCCTAAGCTAAAAATTAAAGCAATAAAAAAATTTCTATAAAATTAGTACTGTGCAGCCATACATCGTAAATAGCCTTCTCTAAACAACAGGTGATAAAATGAACTGAGTTCTATGGAGAAAGAAACTTAGTTGTTCTTTTAGGATCTTAGAATAGTATTTTTCTATATATTTACTATTAATCTTCACTACTAAGAACTAATAAACTAAAAGCATCCAAAACATGAAGAATTTAACATACTTGTTCCTTAAACACTCAACTGCTAAAATATTAATCAGATGGTTTTGATTCCCAAATCTAAGCTTCACATGTCTAAACTTTTTAAAAGAATTGCTTCTCAATGGGAAAATAAAAGATCTTTTCAAAAGCTACATATTTTTAAGAAAATGAGGAAAACAATTTGTATTCATTTTTATAATAATTATCAAGTAGTTTAGTTCTTTTAAAAAATTATTTTACTAAATATAGTTGATTAACAAGGTTGTGCTAATTTCTACTATACAGCAAAGTTTGAGTTCTTTATAAAAATGATACAACAAAGATTTCTTATATTCACTTTCAATATTAACTTACAGTTTAGTGGGAAGATAACTTGGAGAATCATCTTTGCTTCGAATAAGATCATTACATTTATCGATTGTCTCATAAACAGAGAACGTGTCTCCAATACTATAAAGAAGGGCTAGATTCTTAGCAAGGAGTTTACGAGTAGGAGGCCCTGGGGAGCTGTTTAGCAAAGACAGGAGCTGTTCCACAAGAGTCTTCTGCTTCTCCCTTACATCACTCTACAAATGAAGTGAACAAAGAAGATTCTCATCAATGCAATTACATGTACTTCTCTAATATGATTTTGCTTTCATGTAATTAAGAACTAACCAAAAGCCTCCAGAAAAATGAAAAATTATTTTAACTAAATATTACAAATAAGTTGGTGGCATAGTTACTACACCTCACAAGCAAGTAGTTTGCTGCACTGCTGGTATCTCCAGAGAATAAATTCTGGACCACAATATACTGGAGTCTGTCAACAAAGACAAGGGTTCCATTGCTTTTCTTTCTTTACAAATTTATATCTTAACTAGTGCTTCTTAGTTCTTAAGTCCCTGCCTGATATATATCTACATCAGTGAACAACCTATCACCAGAGCTGACCTTTTAATGGTTACCTGTTTTACTTAGATCTTTTTCTAAGTTAAGTGGAATTTTCTGCATGTAGATGCCATGCTGTGACTCCATTTTACTTATCTACTCTCTAAAAAAGGAGGCCAGAATATTATCACAGTGGTAATGGTATTCAGATGCTTCCTGAGGCTTCAATTTTCACAATAAAATACTTGTTAATTCAGGCTATGGACCTTTGTCATTTATAAATTCTAAATGTCTCCATGAGTAGTGTCTTTGCAACATTTTTGCATTATGTAAGGTATTGTTATTCTGTGGAATACCTTTATTTGTAGGAGATATATAGGAAAGTATTTAGAAATAAAGTAGCAACTCGCATGGCTCTGTAAATCAATTAAACTTGGCAAAATGTTAACAGTTGTTGAATGTAGGGAAGGATATGAATGATTGGCTTTCTTCTCTGCAGTACCTATTTTATAATCTTTTAAGAGAGAATATGTTTACTCAAGACTCCTCAGCTCATATTCCCCTTCAAGAGTTCACACCTTTTTTTTTATAGTGAAATTCCCATAACATTATCTAGTACAATACTGTTTCAGGACATCATGCACATGGAGGGACACAGGTAAGAAGATAACAATGATGAAACTTAACACACTGTGCTCTGTAGTTAGTTTTTAACATATTTTAAAGTAATATTATAAATATTGGTTAATTTCTTCCTGTTCTTTTGAGCAGAAGAAACCTACTAGTTCACTGTAAAATCTTATTAAGGTCTAACCTTTGAAAGCTAATTTAGGTTATGCTGGACAGAACTAGAAAAGTAAACCAAAGGAATTAAACATTATCTGGCACTTAAAACAAAACAAAACCTTGTAAAACAGTTTTTGCAATTTTACTCACCCTGCTGGTTGCAACCAAGAGCTTCTCCAAATATCTCAACCAATCAAAAATAAACTCTGCCTTCTGAACTTCACCCAGTTGATTGTATGCTTCTTCATTCAGCAATAAGCTATGAGCTAATTCCATTCCTTGCAGAAAAGTCTCCTAGCTGGTCACGATTCTGCTCATTAAACTTTAGTCATACACCTGCAATAAAGGAAAATAATATTTTAAAAGAAGAATGAAAAGGAATGCAATCACAATACTGGAAATCTTCCACAGAAATGCACAAAGCATAAACAAATGGAGACATTTTTCCTAACAGCCTTAAAGTGAAACTGGAAAATTCCCAATAGTAAACTTATTGGTACAAAACCCCTTTTTCAGAGGGTAGATAGGCAGAACAGAGTAGGATTACTCATATTCATATGTCAAAACTTGCCAAACAAGAGACATTTCATTAAAATTCTGAAAATTTACAGGTAAGATTACTCAAGTGTGAAGACTTTCAGTTTTCTCTGTAACATAAGCACTTTTTTACTAAAATAGGTTATGAGTACATATTCAATTCAGATGCTCAGTCATGTCTGACTCTTTGTGACCCCATGAATTGCAGCACGCCAGGCCTCCCTGTCCATCACCAACTCCCGGAGTTCACTCAAACTCATGTCCATCAACTCGGTGACGCCATCCAGCCACCTCATCCTCTGTCATCCCCTTCTCCTCCTGCCCCCAATCTCTCCCAGCATCAGGGTCTTTTCTAATGAGTCAACTCTTCACATGAGGTGGCCAAAGTACTGGAGTTTCAGCTTTAGCATCACTCCTTCCAATGAACACCCAGGACTGATCTCCTTTAGAATGGACTGGTTGGATCTCCTTGCAGTCCAAAGGACTCTCAAGAGTCTTCAACACCACAGTTCGAAAGCATCAATTCTTCGACGCTCAGCTTTCTTCACGCTCCAACTCTCACATGCATACATGACCACTGGATAAACCACAGCCTTGACCAGATGGACCTTTGTTGGCAAAGTAATGTCTCTGCTTTTGAATATGCTATCTAGGTTGGTCATAACTTTTCTTCCAAGGAGTAAGCGTCTTTTAAATTCATGGTTACAATCACCATCTGCAGTGATTTTGGAGCCCCCAAAAATGAAGTCTGACACTGTTTCCACCATTTCCCCATCTATTTGCCATGAAGTGATGGGACCAGATGCCATGATCTTAGTTTTCTGAATGTTGAGCTTTAAGCCAACTTTTTCACTCTCCTCTTTCACTTTCATCAAGAGGCTTTTTAGTTCCTCTTCACTTCACCATGCCATAAGGGTGGTGTCATCTGCATATGTGAGGTTATCGATATTTCTCCCGGCAATCTTGATTCCAGCTTGTGCTTCCTCCAGCCCAGTGTTTCCATGATGTACTCTGCATATAAGTTAAATAAGCAGGGTGACAATATACTGCCTTGACGTACTCCTTTTCCTATTTGGAACCAGTCTGTTGTTCCATGTCCAGTTCTAATCATTGCTTCCTGACCTGCATACAGAGGCAGGTCAGGTGGTCTGGTATTCCCATCTCTTTTAGAATCTTCCACAGTTTATTGTGATCCACACAGTCAAAGGCTTTGGCATAGACAATAAAGCAGAAATAGGTGTGTTTCTGGAACTCTCTTGCTTTTTCCATGATCCAGCGGATGTTGGCAACTTGATCTCTAGTTCCTCTGCCTTTTCTAAAACCAGTTTGAACATCTGGAAGTTCACGGTTCATGTATTGCTGAAGCCTGGCTTGGAGAATTTTGAGCATTACTTCACTAGCATGTGAGATGAGCCCAATTGTGCTGTAGTTTGAGCATTCTTTTTGGCATTGCCTTTCTTTGGGATTGGAATGAAAACTGACCTTTTCCAATCCTGTGACCACTGCTGAGTTTTTAGGAAAAATCCCATCTCAACCAGTACAGATAGTCTCCCTATCCCTGTGAACCTTGTTATGAAAGCAAACTCATGTTTTTGAAGGCACTTGGACAGATGCCATCCAAGGACTGTAGAACACAGATCATTATCTGCTATGACCCAGATCCAATGCAGCCTTCACTACTCTTGTAACAAATAATCAATAGAAGAGGTTTTGTTTTTAGATTCATGAGCATCTCCTGGGTACACTCTAGTACCTTTCTAGAATATATACAACATATACGCATGTGGGTAAAATACATACACACCCATATGCAAATTTACAAGAGGGCATTTCTGATTATGGATTTTTTATTTCTAGGTGCATGTTCAAGTATATGTCAGTAAAACAGTATGATGTCTGCAACTCATTTTCAAATGGTTAAGTACATCAATTAATTAGCCATAAAATACGGCAAAATGTTAACAGATGAATACTGTAGGTAGTACATATGTGAGCAATCATTTTGTTATTCCTCAATTTTTCTGTATTTTTTAAAATACTGCAATAAAAAAGTTGGAAAAATTATTTAAGAGAAAATTTTTAAAAACATAAGCTGGCTTAAAAATAAATCACATTACTACTTCCAGGAGTAACAGCTATCATCAAGAACATTAAACAACAGAGAAGGTATCATATACATATAAGGTGGATACATCTATCCCATACTAAAGTATAAACAATAACTAATACATTGTAAATAAACTGGTTAAGCTAAGCAGAAACATGTAATTCAAAATGCATAGAAATATAAACAGAATGCCACAGGTAATTAAACTAAACCATATAAAATACATAACTCATATTCCCCCTAAATAAACCTCAATCTTTTGCAGAGAAGCCAGTAAGATGTGGACTTCCCAGGCGGCACTAGTGGTAAAGAACCTGCTTGCCAATGCAGGTAGATGTAAGAGACATGGGTTCAATCTGGGTTGGGAAGATCCCCTGGAGAAGGGCATGGCAATGCACTCCAGTATTCTTGCCTGGAGAATCCCATGGACAGAGGAGGCTGGTGCGCTACAGTTCACAGGGTCTCAAAAAGAGCTGGACAGGACTGAAGCCACTTAGCAAGCATGCACGTGTAGTAAGTAGTATTAGAAAATCAGATGGGAGATATGAGGAAGGCTTTTCTTTCTTTTTTCTCCTAGAGAGTTTATGGGTATAAAATTACCTAGACTATAACACTGCAATAATTGTGATATAACTGAAAAGAAGCCTCTTTAAAAGACAGTAGTTACAAATTGATGAACTGTTGGCCACATTTCACCTGCAAAATATGCACTGGGGAAAAAATAGGTTACTAACATTTAAACACAAGATTTTACACAAAAATCTGGGTCCATATCCCATATAGCAATGAATGACTGAATCTAAGGGGAGCAGGGACTCTCAGGTAAGTACACTTGCCACCTGGACGGCCTTATTCATTTACATTATTTGCCAGCTTCTATGGGTATTCAAGTTTTCAGCTCCTACTCTATCTTTACCTTACTTTCGCCCTCTGGCTTGGGCAAGAAACCCTCCTTTTCTTTCTTCAATTATCAAAGTGAACTGATCAAAATATGCACAATAAAGGTAATAAATGCTACAGAAATAATTCCCTGAAGAATTCTAAGTATACCAAAGGAGAAAAGCAAGTTTGTACTCAATATCTGCTGTTGTGTGAGGAAAAAAAAAATAACCTGAGTATCACAGAGAAAATTTCTTGTAACCAGCAGGGCAAGTCAAAACCCTATCTTAAGAATCAAATTACCCTTTTTAGAGGTCATTAGGACTGCTGAAGAGACATTTTTTTTCCTTAGGCAGAAGCAATATTGTGGTGTAAAATGATCTATCAAGAAGCAAAATAGCTAACACAATGCAATAATAAATAATTCAGTAAAGAGTTTGAGATCATAAGCAGGGCATAAAGTTTATCTCCCATGCCCTCAATACATTCCTCATATAAATCACTCTTAAAGAAGTAGACAATTAACACTGGTAATCCCACATCCAAACCCCCAAATCTACAATGGCCTCTGACCTCCACATATGTATTATCAATGACGTAAGTAAATGCACTTTGCAAACAACAGATGTCCCTGCTCTAACCTACAGTGTAACTTGAGGATGATGAATACAAATACAGTCAACCTACTGTATGTTTTAATTCAACTACAGCCCTATGGCTATACATACCTGGAGAATGCTTATTTGTCTGATTTTTCTCTTAGTTTCCATTTTTACGCTTCTTGGGGGAGGTTACAGAGTGATTAATTTATTAACAGTGAACATATATAATAATGTATTTTTCAAGGTACAGTTATGCTACTCGAAAAAAAGATGCCATCAAACCACTGTACCAACTATAATGCCAACCATTATTTTTGGCAGACACTAATTATCACTGATCACGAATTATAGTCCAAGCACAGCTCTAAGAGCTTTAAATATTCTTGAATAAGTTGCAGAACTGTCCATGGGTAGTTATTTTTATTAGCACCATTTTAAGACGAGGAAACTGAGGCACAGGGAAGCTGAGTCACTTTTCTAAGGTTACACAGAAAACGGTCATACACTAAAGCGATGTAACTCGAGATATATGCACTCTAACCACTACATATTATGCTGCCACCCTTTTATCCAATCAAGCCTATCAAATACCTTGACAGGCCAGGCATTTTATTCATTCATTCATTTTTACTAATATATACTTGATGTACAATACTATGTTAGTTTCAAGTGTACTACATAATGATTTGACATTTACTAACATTTGAAATGATCACCATATCTACAAAGGACTTTTGGGGAACATGCTATTTTGGGGAACATAACTATTTTGAGAACATATGTCATTTGGGGGAACATATATGCTCAAGTTCATGCAGGGGGGGAAAGTCTTCTTCATATTTTTGGTCATTTTAGTTTCTTAAAATGATTTATTATATCATTTTGAAGAATGTAAAGAGAAAAAAAATCACAAATAAAGAGACCCCCTCAAACACAAATAAGAGAGGTTTGACAAATTGGTTTTCTTTCTTTCCTGAGCAATAAAAGATCAATTTACAAAATGAACAAGTCATTCAGCAGTAAATAGAACTGAATCTAGAATGTATCAAGCAGTTAAAGTTTTGGAATGTCTCAAATTTAAATTACTTTTCTTTGCCTCTCAAGTCTTTAAAAGACATCACAGCAGCTGCAACTCCGCCTCCAGCTTTCAGTTTCTCAGTTTTGTTTAAAGAGCATAGAGTAAAAAACAAACAAACAAACAAACAAAACCTCTCAGGAATCTCCCATATTTCAGGTTACACACATAAATCTTAAAAATCCATACCTTTCAAAACAAACAAACAAAAAAAACAAAACAGTAATTAGCTTTGTTGGGGAAGGAGGAAACTTTCCTCTACCCTTCTAGGTTTTTCTGAATTCTGGTCTAGGAATTAAATTGGCATGGGACAGATAAACAGGAGAAAAAATTCAATTCCAGATATAAGGAACCCCCCACACAAGTGGATCAAAGACCCCAGATACATGAAGTGTTGAGAGACAGAAAGGTAAAATGAAGTATTATGCCACTCTAAGCTGAGGGAGCCTGAGGCTTCGAGGACAGGAACAGTTACAGGATGACTAAGGGGAGTAGATGTCTGGTAAATAGATGTTTGCTCTGACAGAGACGGGGCTACTTAGAAAAAATTTACCTCTAATAACAACTCTTCCCTGAGACAAGTCCCCAATTTATTCTAAGTAGCTAAGGGAAGACAATATTTTCTCTTGAACCTATGGGTTCAAAAGAATCCTCATGCAAAAGTGACACCTTCTGGGCAGCTCGATCTGAATCCCTACAAGATTTAATCTAAAAGAAGATAGATCATTTTTTACTGACCTAATACTCCCTATGACCTGTGATTCAGGCTTTGCACAATTATAGGTTACAAAATAGGAACTCACAAATCACACAGAGCGTTAGGTCATAATTAAGATGTTGCCTAAGGAAGGCTGCCCCTGGTAGAAAGCAAATAAGGTCTTTTTGTCACTGTACTTTAAATACCCTCCTCTACAACAGTCTTCACTGGTTCTAGAGTAAAACAAATATTTAAGCAAGTCACTTGTGATTCCAGAGTTAATAGTTTCATCTTGATGATTTGAAAATCCTATCTGCATCTTATTTTTTAAATCTGAAGCACCTTGCTTCTTCCTACAATAAACTATTTCAAAATTTACCTTTATAAAAAAAAATCCTTCAGGAAGTCTTTCAGGATTAATTCCCCTATTAATATCGTGTTCGCTTGGTACAGGATTTCTTTGATTATAGATATGCTTCATAAAGTGGTGGGCTTCTCTAGCCATCGTTTAAATCGTGCCCCTGGTATTTTTCTGATTCAAAATGTTAGCAATGATTATTAAAGCAGTAGCATTGTGGGTAATGCTATTTTCTCTAGTCTCCAAATTTGTTATGATTTTAAAACTTTTAAAATGAAACCCTTAAAAACCAGTAAATAAGCTGAACTTCTATTGATTCCTTACTTTTATAATTCACAATACCATTTGTTAGCATCATCTTGGTAACACAAGTGGGAGGGACACACCTATTACCTGCTGCAGTTCATGGCAATGCCTCTCACTTTCCCACTAATTCCGAAATCACAAACTGATGACAGTAGCTATTCTTTTTCTTTTTAAATTTCATTAATTTTTAAAATTTACTGATTTTTAATTGGAGGATAATTGCTTTACAATATTGTGTTGGTTTCTGCAATATATCAACATGAAATCAGCCACATGTCCCCAACCTTTTGAACCTCCTTCCCACCTCCCACTCCATCCTATCCCTCTAGGTTGTCAGAGCACCAGATTCGAGCTCCCTGCATCATACAGCAGATTTCCACTGGCTGTCTTAATTTTACACATGGTAATGGATATATTTCAGTGCTACTCTCTCCTTTTGTCCCATCGTCTCCTTCCTGCTCTGTGTCCACAAGTCTGGTCTCTGTCTGCATCTCTACCGCTGCCCTGCAGAAAAGCAGCTATTATTCACTGAGCCAGGAACTTTTTAGGTGCTTAATTACTATCATCTCTAATCATCACAGGAAAGAAAGCAAGTATTACTGGTCCCCATATTACAGAAAAAAACAAAAACAAAAAAACTTTGATGCCAGTATACAGGACAGAAGAACAAACCCAGGTCTCTTTGGGAACAAAACTCATTCTCTTTCCTCAGTGCTGGGAAACCTTTCCACCAGAAAAAAAGGGAAAACAGCATTTCTGATATTAAGATGTAAGGGACAAAAGTGCAGAACAAACAGAGCATGGCGGTGGAGGTGGGGCCTTACTTTATATTTGGGCTCACTCTCTACCGATTTCCCCATGCATGTGGGCATGCTCAGTCGTGTCTACCTCGTTGTGACCCCATGGACTGTGGCCCGCCAGGCTCTTCTGTCCAGGCAATTCTCCAGGCAAGAATACTGGTGTGGATTGCCATGCCCTCCTCCAGGAGATCTTCCCAACCCAGGGATCGAACTCGCATCCCTTGCAGGTCCTGCACTGGCAGGTGGATTCTTTACCAGTAGTGTCACCTGGGAAGCCCCAATGTTTCGCCCTACACCTTTCAGTAAATCACAAAATCAGTTTTACCTCCCAATTCCTTCAGGGACAAGGGTCAAACAATTGAAAAGGCAGTGTTGGGAAAACAGCAAAAGGAAGAACATAGATGAGGTAGGTAAACTGTTTAAGAAGCTGAGCATGTCAAAATAGTAGACCTATAACAAAATAGACTACTCTGGTTAATAGCAACTCTGGTTGCTTTTAAAAATACAAAGTTTTCTGAGCCTAAACCAACTTAACAGAATCTCTGGAGGCTGAGGTGCTATGATAATGGGAGTTTCCATTTAATCCTCACACGGTGAGGTGACTAGGCGACTAGGCTGCAGCTCCACCCACCCCTCAAAGTCATCTCTCTGCTGGCCAGTCATCCCTACTGTCCACGCAGAAAATCACGTCCAGGTTTTGGACCAAGAACTTATGAGAAGCCCACACCCTGCTTGCTTCTGTTTTTTACTTCACTTTGTCTTCTTTGTAAAAGGATGTTTTTCTTTAACTAGAAATAACCAAATGCTTAAAAAAAATAAAATAAAACTAGCACTATTCATGTACAAAGAATACTGAAACTAGATAATATAGATATTTTAATAGCTGGTGAGTGTCCCCTATGCTCCTATAATTCATTTACTACCTTAGGTAAGAAAGATTTAACTTATTATTTTTAGATAAGCACAAAGAAACTGAAATTGCTTTAGAAAATAGCAGCAAAATGACAATGAACTTCAAATCTATGAAATTACTTGATATGAACTTAAGACTTTCTAATTCTCTGTAATAACTCTAAAATAAACCAGTTGTCATTAGTCAAATACTTAAAATGTTAAGTGTACAATATTGATTAAGCTCAGTAAGAATTTAGCTGAGTGATTCAATATACGTACATTAAATCTAAATATTATAAATGCAAAAACTTCACAGCCAAAACTGAGATTTTAGAAAAGCTGATAGATTTATAGTGACAGTACAAATAGGTTCAACTCTTTTGGAAAATATAAATAAGTCATAAAAATATCAAAACCACTTTACAAAAGCATGAGTTTTTGAAAATTCGTGCCAGAGAAAGGAAAAGGAGAATATCAGAAGTGTAAGCATTGATTACAGCATTATGAGAGGTGAAAACTGAAAACTTGCAAGTCCATCATTAGAGAAATGACTGTTTGACATTTTCAGACACTATCAGGCTCTCATTAAAAACTGTAATTATAGAAACTACAAGTGCATAAATTTTAACAGGTTCACCTATTGAGAGCATTCCAACAGGTAAAGCAGTGTTTCCTAAAAAGTGTTGTGTAGAATAGTGAAAAACAATGAGGAAATGAGGATTTGTGTTTTATGTGAGGGAATGGAATCCAAATCTTTTGGGGAAACACCATGTTGGCAGTCTTCCTTCCTACAGAGGGTCTCCACATATGTGCTATATGTAATGTACATTATATCCTGCCAGAAGGAGGGGGGGTGGGGTGTGTGTGTGTGTGGCACTTGACGTTTCTCCGCATCTTTTAAGTACTGAACTTTGCCCCTTTTCTATCTTTTTCTTTTCCTCCCCCTGCTGGGAATTCTGAGAACTCAATGTTCTATAGAGCACAATCTTTAAATACTAATCATTAGAGACCACTATAATTCAAAAAATTTTTAATTCCCTTTTAGTTATACTATGATAGGATTTTTATAACAAGTAGAAGAATATGTAACAAAACAATATATTTCTACTTAAAAGTAGCCATTTCTGGTTAACATTTTGGATCAAATTATCTAACATTCAGAATTCTAAATATAAACAATCTTTTCTACTACTCCTGGAAGAAGAGTAAAGAAAAAAAGAATACTTTTAATTAACCAAATGATTTCTCAGTTCACATAAAAATCTGTGTTATTCATAACTTTCGACCAAGTTTCACACCACACCCCTTCTGAGCTAAAAATGGCTTGTTACACCATAAATGTTAACATTTGATTTTTGGAATTCTGAATACAATCCCATAAAATCAATTTAATTAATGTTCCTTAAGTCATATGACAACATGACCCAGGCACACAGCACTAATAACCTGTTTTACAATATAATGAAAATGCATTCAGTGTACCTAGATTCAAAGAATACTTCCTGCAAATGTGGTAGAAATGCTGAGAAACCTGCTTCTTACCACTGCATAATACAAATCAGTTGGAAAGGCAGACTCACTCAACTCGAAGAACTGATTAAGAAGCACATCCTACAAGACAGAGAAGCTAGAATGGAGTAGGAAAGAAACAGGAGTTATACAGAAATGGATAAAGTGAGGTAAGAAAGGGCCAGAAGTAGGTATGCAATTTCCTTTGCCTTCCTCCCATTTCCCTTCAAGTGCTGCAGATTACTACTGAGGAAGAGAAGAATGGCAGAAGCTGGATTCAGCGAAGGAGGCTGCCAGAAGGGGCCTCTGGTGTAGGCTAGCTCTGGCATTCTCCCTCCAGATTACAAAAGAGAGAACCTTAGAGGGTAAAAGGAAGTATGGTGGGAGGGGCGCAGGGGACTGAGCAGCAGAACCAACTCTAACAAGGCAATGATAGGAAGAGACTTAACATTTCTTCAGGATTTCCTTACTAGAACCTTTTAATGCACTGTCTCATTGAATCTCCCTACTACTGTGGTAGTTGAGTCACTAAATCGTGTCTGTCTCTTGCGACTCCATGGACTGTAGCCTGGCAGGCTCCTCTGTCCATGGGGTTCTCCAGACAAGAACACTGGAGTGAGTTGCCATTTCCTTCTCCAGGCGATCTTCCTGACCCAGGGACTGGACCCAGGTATCCTGCACTGCAGGCAATTTCTTTACCAACTGAGTTACCAGGGAAACCCCTCCCTAACACTAAAACTCAGATATTAATCATCCTTATTTTACAGATGAAGATAAAGAATTAAGAAATTTGTCCAAGATTTAAGTGAAGAAAGAAGTGGAAGAAAGAAGGTAACACCTACAGCTGTCTAGTTTCAATGTCCATGCTCCTTCAACTACTTCATATATCCTTTCCATACAGTTTGTAATCACTGACGGTTACTATCATGCCCACTGAAGCATCTAATCTTTATAACTTTGTTTTCTCTTATCAGTTCACTCTCCTCTTAGGTCTCCAGTACTCTGAGGCTTTTTGATGAAATGTGAGGTGTACTAGAGACATCAACTTCCAGACGGCCCTTCCCACAAAGACAGCAAATCCCTAAGTAACTCACACTAACACCATCAGTCTTCCCTGGTGGCTCAGACGGTAAAGAATCTGCCTGCAATGCAGGAGCCTTGGGTTCGATCCCTGGGTTGGGAAGATCTCCTGGAGAAGGGGAGGTCTACCCACTCCAGTATCCTTGCCTGGAGAATTCCATGAGCCTGGTGGACTCCTCCATGGGATCACAGAGTCTGACACAACTGAGCGACCAACAGTGTTAGCTTCGTCCTTGGCTATTCTTGACAATTTTTATCACTCTTCATTCCACAAACCAACTCTCCCACCTCTCCCTGGGAAGAAAGATATCACTCTGAACACTCTGGCACTCTGAAGTGCCAGAAGGCAAGTTTTAAAAGAGAAATTTTACCCTAAAATCTCCCACCACACTCATCTGAAAGTCACTACCTAAGCAATCTCACTACTTGGTATCTAGTAAAGAATTCAGTAACAAGAAGTAAAAAACAAACAAAAAAAGTTTAAAAAAATACACAGGAATTAACTGTTTCAAAGATCATCAACTTTACTGACATAAGTTTCTTGTCTCTTGGGGCCTGCTGACTCTTAGTTTAGCCTAGACATGACTGATAATCCAGCTATCTGGATTCTAGTTGGAGTGGGATAGAGCGCCGTATTAAAAGTGAAGGAGGAGACTAATTGAGAGCATGAAGAAGCTGGAGCAGGAAGCTAACAGTAATGGAAGAGACCAAAATACTATTTAATATAAACACTTTAAAAAGCAGGCAATATGGGGATATTTAGTTCAAGAGCAGAGTGCATAAGATGCCTGTATTCCTCCAGCTCAGCAGAGGACAGGAATCCTTGCTCAATTTTCCAAAATATCACTGTATTTGTGCTCAAGTAATCTGCTACCTAGGACTTCCTACTTTAGTCATTAGACCCCACCTGCTTTAGAATCCCCTCCTTTTCCCCCTTCTAACTGTTCATTTCATGGCTTTTATCCTGGTGAGCGCTCAGAATCACCCTTATTCCCACTATGGTCTGACATCTTGGCTTTTCTTCACGGTCCCCACTTCTAATTTACAAATCTTATGAAGTGCCTCGCCCAGAATTTAGCCACAGTTCTGACCTTCCCGGACCCCTACCTGAGGGTTTTTTATTTTGTTTTGTTTTAGCAGACTCCCTGCCAGATGCCTAACTGGGCTTTTAACTTCACAAGTGTAGCTCCCTGGAACAACTCCATTATTCCCTTGTTTTCCAGCTGCCATCATCACATCCACCCAAGTAATAAGTGAACACACCATCTACTACTTCTAACCCCCAGTTGGTCTGGGGCAGCACTCCACAATCAAACTCACTGACATTTCTGCAGAAAAATATAAACATATTCACATAAAGGTGGGATAAATAATGACTATAAACAGCTTCCTATCAGGTCAGGTCATGTTCTGCTGCCAAATGAGTTAAGAAAAGTGCCTTTTGGACTCTGTAATTAAGCTTAAGGGATTCTGTACCTGTATACACTTCTCTTTTCTTTTTTTGCTTTTCAGATTTCCTCCCAAAATATCTTAAAAAAAATTTTGTGCTTTTCAATGGGTAATTTCAACTTCCTAATAATTTTACTTACATAAAAATGTATGGAATAAATGAGGTAATGTTTTGACTACATATTTAATACACAAAAACATGCATAAATTCAACATACAGAAATCTACAAGTGCAACAGAAGAGAAAATAGATAGATATTGTAATACATCCATAGAGAAGCATAAACTAGGAAAGAAGTACATATATAAAATATTTTAGAGAAGTTAGAACCATGGTTTCAAAATTGGCAAAAGTATATACTCTGCTTTAAATACTTAAATATCACCTCATACAACTTTACCTTCTTTCCTGTCACATAATTAGTTCTAATTTCTTATGCAGCATAAACATAACATTATGCTTTAATATGACTATACTGTGTTTCTTTCTAGAAATACTTAGATATATCTTTGACTTCATGCTCAGCTACACTGTGAATAATTTTCTGTCTAGTCTTTTAATCAGTGTCACTAGATTCATGGTAAAAAAAATGTTTAAGTAAAAATAACTGTTACTTGTGAAAAACAGAAATGATACATTAAAAAGAGCTTACTAAATTAAAAAAAACAGTCCATACCAGATCCAAATTAAAACTAGAAGTTATAAAGTTGTTAGAAACACACAAAAATCCTTCCCTTTCTCTAGCCTTCCAAAAGGCGAGAAATGCTGAAATTAAAACTTACTAGGTAATTATAACTGAAAAGCCATGACCTTTTTCCAACATTACACATCTAGGATCCAGAAGCATTTGTAGGATGCAGGAGTCCACCTGACACAACAAAGAAAGTAAGAAAAATAATAAAAACTGAACTTAACCTACATCCTCTCACAAAAGATACAGTGACTAAGAGTTTGTAGAGCTCTAGTCCAGGGTCAGCAATTCTTTCCTGTAAAAGACCAGAGAGTAAATACTTTAGGCTGTATGCACCACACAGTCTCTATCAGGACTACTCATAAACAACACATAAACAGCTATAAATAGATAAAACAGTGTGGTTATGTTCCAGTACAACTTTATAACAACTGGCAGCAGGCTGGATCTGACCCACAGCCTGTCAATTACTGACCCCTAGTGTAATTCCAATGAATTTAATACTACAACTAGACAAAAGCTTCAATTAAATGCTACAAACAAGTCTCTACTAATTCCTCAGGCCTCAGTTAATTCATTTCTTAAGTGAAATTTAATAACAGTTTCCCAGTTTTGGCACTCTCCTTAAAATGTAGAAATGCTTTTACATGAGAGGACTAAGGTCCCACTAAGGGGCTGTTCAAACTCATTAACTATACTATGGATAGTTAATGAAAGAAGATTCAATGAAGTCTTTTTTAAAAAAAAAAAAAGTCTATGTCTTTAAACTAGTTAATCATTAGGATTTAGAATAAATGAATTTTAGAGTATGAAGAGACCTAACCACCTAAAGACATGGAGAGGTAAGTTCATGAAGATTATAAACTGTCTCAGTCCTCTTTTTGAAATAAAGCTGAAAAAAGGAAGATATGTGCATTGCCTAAAGACAAAAATTCTTAAATTTTTTTTCTTAGAGAATGTACTATTTGCGCAGTAGTCTGGCTATGTATTTTCTGTTACTAAAGTCAGATATAAAGATGAAAAGAAAAGAAAAGTAAGCTAAGATTCATAAACAGTAGTGGAGGCGCTTAAGCTAAAATTCAGGTCTGTTGTCAATTCAGGAGTCTTGTAGCACTAAAGCTCTCTATACAAATAACTACTTTTTCCAACTGTCCCTATTCTTATGTTATAAACCCTGCCTGCTACCCATTTCATTAAAGGGGAAAAAAAAAAATCCATGGTGTTTAAAATGTAAATAACTGTCGGCTTCAATACTGATCTAAAATCATTTTCTCAAAGACATACTTTCTAAAATGTTTGCGAAACAGGACAATTCTTTCCCCATCCGCCTAATGCCCAGCTTCAAGGACACTTCTGCTTTCTTTCCACTTTAATCTCTTCAGAGTATTTTCCCTGACAAAGTTCTAAACCATACTTACGGGTCCCCCCTTTCCCTCCTTTTGACGTCTTTTCTACGCTCTAAGCTCCTCAAGGGCGCTCAGCCTGAACATAAAAGGCGCTGAATATTTGCTGAATAAATGACTGAACGGAAAAAGAATGTATAATTATGACCTTTCATAAAAGAGGTCAAATCATCTGACACACACTATTCGACTTGACAGTTATGAAAATCATCTTGCCAGAGGTGCATTACTGTGACTAGTATCATAAAGCGCTTCTTAAAGTTTCCAAAGAATTTACAATCCCTTGCAATGACGCTGCGCTGACCGAAAGTAGGGTAAGAAATGTTTCCTTGTACTAAGCAAAAGCTAGCCCGGCAAAAGCTAGCCTCGCTTTCTTTGCGAGGAAAGACTATCAAGTATCCAGTCTCTACTGCTTCAGGAAACCCGCCTCCAGGGCTGCTCGCGGGAGCCCGGAGAACCTCGCCCAAAGCCCGGGTTGGGGCCCCGCTCCCAGCCAACCCCCGCCGTTGCGGGCGCCGCTAGGGCGGATCCGGGGAGCGGCGCGCGGGCTAGGCGGGCTCCGACCTTCCGACCTTCTCCGCACGCCCAGGGGCTCCAGCCTGCGCGGCCAGAGTCCACGCCTACCTGTTGTGCTCGGGTGAAACACACTTTCCCAGAGCCCAGGAGGAAGGACCGGCTGCACTGGCCATTCGGCCGTCCCCGCGCCCATCCCCTCCTCGGCGGGCTCCAGCCCCTTCGACCAGGACACCTAATCCTTCGATCCGTTCCGGCTCCCGGGGTCCCAACTTCCTCCACCTCTTGGCTGCCGCGACCACCCTGCGGACCCCCAAGCAGCTCAACTCACGGTGCAGGGCCCCGGTGTGTGTTTCTTCCCCGCCGGCAGGCAGCCCGGACACCGCCCCCTCGCGCCCGGAGCCGCCTTCACTCTTGGGATTCCCGACTGCTCGCCCCCGGCGTCCCCCCCACGACTCAGCGCCCGTCCCAGCCCAGCCACGCTGTCGGCTCCACAGTGCGGCAGGGTAGCACCGGGACCCGCCGGCAGCGGCGACTGCGAGACAGCGGGGCGGGAGGGGCTCGAGCGGGGCGGGGCCGGAAAGCTCGGAGCCTGGAGTGCGGCGGGAGCCAGCGATTGGGAGCGCGCCCCGAACCGCACCGCCGACCAAGGCCCCGCCAGCCGGCGGCCGAGCTATCGAGCGCCCACTCTGGCAGGCGTGAGTGCTCCACCGCCGAAAGAGCGATGAAGGAGACTGCGGCTCAAGTTGAGGCCAGGGCAGCAGTTTTGCAGTCCGGAGAGCTTGGCCACACCCATTTTTGTTTGTTTCTAACGCCAGCCAGAATCCTTGGGGACAGCCTTCGGGCATCTGAACACGACTAGAGCCTGGAGAAATTCAGGCAGGGAGTGTAGGTGGGTGGGTGTAGACATGGAAGGGACCCTAGATAGCTTTGTAGTCCTACAGCCCGAAACTCTGGGGCCTGGCTCAAGGTCACACACCCCAGCCACGGGCAAAATTAGGATTAACAACCTCTTGGCCCCCAAGTCAATTGAGTTTTTCTAGCATACTCAGCATTTTGAATCTAATTTTCCAATTTTTATTTTGAAATAATTGCAAGCTTAGAAAAGTGCTTCTAGTATAGAGAACATTTTTCCTTCCCGAACCATTTGAGATCTAAGTTACTGAGAGGGTGCCACACTGTCCCTAAATGCTTTGAAGTTGCTCAGTTGTGTCCGACTATTTGCGACCACATGGACTGTAGCCTACTACGATCCTCTGTCTATGGGATTTCCCAGGCAAGAGTACTGGAGTGGGTTGCCACTTCCTTCTCCAGAGGATCTTCCCGGCCCAGGGATTGAACTTGGGTCTCCCGCATTGTAGGCAGAAGCTTTACTGTCTGAACCACCAGGGAAGGTTAAATACTTTATATGTCTTCCTAATAAGCACATGCCTGGTTGCTAAGTCGCTTCATTAGTTGCCAACTCTTTGCGACCCTATGGACTGTAGCCCGCCAGGCTCCTCTGTCCATGGGATTCTCCAGGCGAGGAGTGGGTTGCCATTTTCTCCTCCAAGGGATCTTCCCAACCCAGGGATCTAACAAGCATCTCTCTGACATTGGCAGGTGGGCTCTTTATCACTAGGGCCGCCTGGGAGCTTCAGCTTCAGCATCAGTCCTTCCAATGACAATCCTAGACAGCATATTAAAAAGCAGAGACATCATTTTGCTGATAAAGACCCATATAGTCAAAGCTATGGTCTTTCCAGTAGTCATGCAGGGGTGTGAGAGTTGAACCATTAAGAAAGCTGAGTACTGAACTGATGCTTCAAATTGTGGTGCTGCAGAAGAACCTTGAGTGCCTTGGACTGCAAGGAGATCAAACTAGTTAATTCTAAAGGAAAAAACCCTGAACATTCATTGGAAAGACTGATGCTGAAGCTGAAGCTCCAATACTTTGGCCACCTGATGCAAAGAACTGACTGATTGGGAAAGACCCTGATGCTGGGAAAGACCTCAGGCAGGAGGAGAAGTGGGCAACAGAGAATTAGATGAATATTGGCATCACTGACTCAATGGACATGAGTTTGAGCAAGCTCCAGGAGTTGGTGATGGACAGGGAAGCCTGGTGTGCTGCAGTCCACCGGCTCACAAAGAGTCTCAGTGACTCTTAGTCTTATCACTAGTGACTAAACAACAAAAATAAGACTTCCCCAGTAGTTACTTTTTTCCTCTTTGTAATGAATAAGTTACTTTGTGGGGTTAATTCTTTGAAACTATATTTTTTCCACTCATCAAACTTTCAATTAATTTATTTCTATTAGTATAAATTCAGAGTTTCCTATTTGATTAAATGGGTAATAATCTGTTTTTATCATTGTTTACTTTGGTGTTCAAAGTGTCCCAAGGTTGGTCAGTGGGATTTACCCATTCACACTGGCCCCTATGTCTTTGTGTGTTTTAAATCCTTTCACAATGTAAAACAATTTTTAAATATAGAAAATTTGAAAGAGTTTTATATAACATTTATTCCAGCCTCCAGATTCTTCATTAACACTTTACTATTCTGTGCCCTTTGACACACCTCCATCATTTCTGGTGTACTCCCTTACTTCCTGGCACAAGATAAGCCTCATTTTATCCCAGCACTCGCTGCCATTGATCTGGGAGCCTGGGGTTCCTTTTAGTGGAGAAAGGTATTTAGAAACACTAGGCATGCTCACCGGAGAAGCCAACGGCAACCCACTCCAGTACTCTTGCCTGGAAAATCCCATGAGCGGAGGAGCCTGGTAGGCTGCAGTCCATGGGGTCGCTAAGAGTCGGACTCGACTGACTGACTTCACTTTCACTTTTCACTTTCATGCATTGGAGAAGGAAATGACAACCCACTCCAGTGTTCTTGCCTGGAGAATCCCAGGGATGGCAGAGCCTGGTGGGCTGCCGTCTATGGGGTCACACAGAGTTGGACACGACTAAAGTGACTTAGCAGCAGCAGCAGCAGCAGCAGCAGCAGGCATGCTCACTATTACTGGGGTATCACCACTCAGGCTGTCTTAGGGTTTCCGGCTAGGGAATACTTGTACCTTAACACACACATACAGTACATCTGTGTATGTGTACTCACATATACATTTACAGCTGTCATTTCTTTTTTTAACAACATATATTGAAAACTGTATTTCACAGTAATACCTCCAATCTAGCATCACATAGTTTATTCTAGTCATAGTTTATCCTCCCTTCCACATTTGTAACTCTTTTCTAGTACAGAGAACATTCTAGATCCTATTTTTCAGATATTTATTGTTTGAACACCTATCCTATATTTAAGCAATCACCACTGCTGCCATCTCTCCCTTTGGAGGATGCTGCCCTTACCCCCACTAAGGTGTGAAACCCCCAAACTAGCCACCACAAGCCCCTTTTTCTCTTCCCTTACCCCTTCTCCCAAACTCTGTCCTCATCCCAGTCATGGAGCCCTCCCCACTTTATTCAGGCTCCATCCCTCACCAAGTATCCTCCTTTTCCCACTTGATACACACACACACACACAAACACACACATACACACACATTTTAACACATGTCTGTGTGTGGGGGGGTACTGTAAACTATGCTGAGAAAGGTACAAAGATATTCTAGATCCTGAAGGAGAGAGCAAATACTGTGAAGTCCAATTGGGAGGCTCAAAGAAAGATGGCATTTAGGGACTTCTCTGGCACTCCAGTGCTTGGCACTCTATGCTTCCAATGCTTGGGTGTGGGTTCAATCCCTGTTCGAGAAACTAAGATCCGATGTGCTGCACAGATAAAAATAAAATAAGTGAAAATATATCAAGTGCTTGGCACATAGTATGTGTTCATTAAATGGCAGCTATCTATCTTAAAAAAAAAGAAAGATGGCATTTAAAATGGACTTTGGGAATGCATAAGAATGGATGACTAGAATATGCTCTGTTAGATATAGAAATAATCCTAGAAAACAGTTTGAGCACAAATTTATTTATTCTTGAGCCAAAGCAGAGAAAGTGATTCATTTTGACTGAGTATTTGGTATAAGAATAACAACACTAGAATTTTAGAGCTGGATGGGATACATAATAGTATTGTTGAGTCCAACAACTAATTTTACCAAAGATTCAAAGATGGCTCCAAACTTTGAGCCCAAGTGACTAAGAAAATTAAATTGGGAGGAGGAAGTAATAAGTTTAATTATTAATATGCCACATTTGAGGTGACAGTAGAGCATCCAAGGAGTAATGGAGAAAGGACTACAGCATAGGAGAGGGGTCAGAATGACAGCGCTAGATTCAGAACTTTTCTACAAGGAGCGGACAGCTAACACAATGAAAGAGAAAAAGACAATAACAAGGACAGAATTCTGAAAAATGAGTTTAGTTTTAACCAAATGGAAATGTTTCACCTCTCAACTAAATACTATTATACTTTGTTCTATCTCAAGCTGAGATTTTTAAGTCACAATAAAGATGAAGCTTGTATCATATAGCTTTGGAATCTGGTAACATGTTCATAGCCTAATTCTACCACTTAGTAGGCTTAATCTAAGAAAAACTGCTTCACATCTCAGTTTCCTCCCTTTCAAATGAGAGCAACATCTCCCTCTCTAAGGTGTACTGAGGATTCAAAATATAATAGAAATAACTGGCATGTTGCCCACTGTCAAATGATAGGCAGCATTTTGGGGCACTTACCTTACCTCTCTACTCCCAACTTGCTCTAGCTGGTCAACTTATTGGGTGTCCCTGTTGGGCATATGGAAGGCATTCATCAGTTATCTGCTGAAGGAAGGGAGACTTTTATATACTTTCTCTTTACTTTATGAAGTGAAGTTGCTCAGTCATACGTGACTCTTTGCAGCCCCATGGACTGTACCTTACCAGGCTCCTCCATCCATGGAATTTTCCAGGCAAGAGTACTGGATTGGATTGCCCTTTCCTTCTCCAGCGGATCTTCCCAACCCGGGAATGGAACCTGAGTCTCCTACTTGCAGGCAGACGCTTTACCCTCTGAACCACCAGGGAAGCCCCTTTATTCTATCAGTTCAGTTCAGTTCAGTTCAGTTGCTCAGTCATGTCCGACTCTTTGCGACCCCATGAGTCGCAGCACGCCAGGCCTCCCTGTCCATCACCAACTCCCAGAGTTCACTCAGACTCACGTCCACTGAGTCAGTGATGCCATCCAACCATCTCATCCTCGGTCGTCCTCTTCTCCTCCTGCCCCCAATCCCTCCCAGCATCAGA
This sequence comes from Ovis aries, assembly GCF_016772045.2. Taxonomy (NCBI): domain Eukaryota; kingdom Metazoa; phylum Chordata; class Mammalia; order Artiodactyla; family Bovidae; genus Ovis; species Ovis aries. Next base: position 39,715,340 of record NC_056071.1, read on the forward strand.
GTCTTTTCCAATGAGTCAACTCTTCGCATGAGGTGGCCAAAGTACTGGAGTTTCAGCTTTAGCATCATTCTTTCCAAAGAGATCCCAGGGCTGATCTCCTTCAGAATGGACTGGTTGGATCTCCCTGCAGTCCAAGGGACTCTCAAGAGTCTTCTCCAATACCACAGTTCAAAAGCATCAATTCTTTGGCGCTCAGCCTTCTTCATAGTCCAACTCTCACATTCATACATGACTACTGGAAAACCATAGCCTTGACTAGACGGACCTTAGTCAGCAAAGTAATGTCTCTGCTTTTGAATAGGCTATTTAGGTTGGTCATAACTTTCCTTCCAAGGAGTAAACGTCTTTTAATTTCATGGCTGCAAGTCACCATCTGCAGTGATTTTGGACCCCCAAAAATAAAGTCTGACACTGTTTCCACTGTTTCCCCATCTATTTCTCACGAAGTGATGGGACCGAATGCCATGATCTTCGTTTTCTGAATGTTGAGTTTCAAGCCAACTTTTTCACTCTCCTCTTTCACTTTCATCAAGAGCCTTTTTAGTTCCTCTTCACTTTCTGCCATAAGGGTGGTGTCATCTGCATATCTGAGGTTATTGATATTTCTCCTGGCAATCTTTATTCCAGCTTGTGTTTTTTCCAGTCCAGCGTTTCTCATGATGTACTCTGCATATAAATTAAATAAGCAGGGTGACAAGATACAGCTTGGACGTACTCCTTTTCCTATTTGGAACCAGTCTGTTGTTCCATGTCCAGTTCTAACTGTTGCTTCCTGACCTGCATACAGATTTCTCAAGAGGCAGGTCAGGTGGTCTGTATTCCCATCTCTCTCAGAATTTTCCAGTTTATTGTGATCCACACAGTCAAAGGCTTTGGCATAGTCAATAAGGCAGAAATAGATGTTTTTCTGGAACTCTTACTTTTTCCATGATCCAGCAGATGTTGGCAATTTGATCTCTGGTTCCTCTGCCTTTTCTAAAACCAGCTTGAAGATCAGGAAGTTCACGGTTCACGTATTGCTGAAGCCTGGCTTGGAGAATTTTGAGCATTACTTTACTAGCATGTGAGATGAGTGCAATTGTGCAGTAGTTTGAGCATTCTTTGGCATTGCCTTTCTTTGGGATTGGAATGAAAACTGCCCTTTTCCAGTCCTGTGGGTACTGCTGAGTTTTCCAAATTTGCTGGCATATTGAGTGTAGCACTTTTGCATCATACTACATTTTCTTGCTTTCTGTAAAGGAACAATTTTCCCCACAATAAAGGAAGCATTCTTAGAAGTAGAATTGTTGGTGATTAATGGTGCATGTAAAAATGAAGAAGTAAACCAGTAGTTACCCATTTCACCAGCTACGTTATCTCTTGCTTTAATTTACTGTTCAAACCCATCTGATCTAACTCTAGGTTCCAACCACTATACATTTGGGAAACTGGAAATGATAGATTCCCTTTAAGATTGCTTCTATCCCTTAGAGTATAAAATGCAATGATAGTAGAACAGTATTACCCAAACAATGGGACTCTTGTGTACCCATGAAGCTCTACAGTCCTGCTATGGATTGTACTCCTCAAGATGTTAACAATTGTTCCTTTAAAAAGGCATTCTTAAATAAATTTGAGAAAACCTATATGTTAACATTTTATAGCTGTTTCTTAGAGAGTCATTAGGCATATTAGTAGGCTGCATTTCAAGCAGTGTTTCCCGCTCTTATTTGGCAATGGAATATAATATGTGCGTGTGTTTTTTTTAAGGAATGCACACTAATATCTTTTAGAACTAGTGTTCCTGGGAGCAGAGTTTCCTCAATATTTATGAAGCTGTCAAGGAGACTGGAGTATACATGTGGCAAGCTCATCTCACAAAACTCATGGGTTGCGCACAGCTTCCACTCTGTCAATTTCAGTGTGATCTGAAGCCTTAAATGACACTGATACCTCCCACTCCAACAAAAGATCTGCTGGCCTTTTGTGATACAGCTTTCTACTTTTTAGTCTATCAAGCATTATTTGTCAATGTACTGCTGAGCTTGCTGTAATCTGTGACTGCTTTTAGCACTAAGTTTCTATTAAGAACTTTTGGCTACAGACAGGATTTTCTTCAGTAGGGAATCTACTACTATAAATATTCAGCCAAGAAGTACTTACAACATAGTATAGACCTTGATCCATGAGGGTAAGTAGGTAATAGCAGACCATCTAATCTGGAAAGTGAAAATGAAAGGGTTAGTCGCTCAGTCATGTCCGACTCTTTGCAACCCCATGGACTGTAGCCCGCCAGACTCCTCTGTCCATGAAATTCTCCAGGCAAGAATACTGGAGTGGGTTGCCATTCCCTTCTCCAGGGAATCTTCCCTACACAGGGATCAAACCCGGGTCTCCAGCATTGCTCACAGATTCTCTGCTGTCTGAGCCACAAGGGATTCAGGGTAACCTGGAAAGAAGCAGTTAAATTCAGAGTTGGTATTTCTGGGCAGGAATATGGAGCAAAGGTAAATCTGCAACTACTTAGCTGTTACATAAGAATCAACTGCAAATTATGTTCATACTTGACTAGGACCCTTAATATCTCTTTCAACTTCTCATTATCTGATCAGATTAAGAAATAGTGTTTTAAATGTGCATAAACTTCATGGTTTTGCCCTAACGTTGCCAGCATATATTTTATAAGCAAGTCAGTTAATATCTTTGGGCCTCAATTTCCTCCTCTGGAACACAAGCATGTTGTACTACAGGATGGCTCTCCAATTTTCAAATTCAAATATTCTATTGTTATTCTTACAAAAATCTCTTCACAGTAAACAGAAATAGAAACCAAACCCCAGGATAGCTAAGTGATTTGTCTATGTTTGAAACAAGATTCCAGAAGTAAGATTTTAAAACCAGGTCTTCTGAATCCTTGTCTGTTATCTTGTCCACTATATTTAATATAGTACCACATATATTAAAAACTGTGTAAGATATGTTAAACACCTTCACAAGTCTTTCTTTTATAGGTATGTAGTCATATATTTATTTTAAAATTTTATTATTAGCATCATCTTGAAAATACAACTATTTTTTTAACTCAAAGAAACAAAGATAGGATCCTGCTATCTCCATGGAATTATTTTCATTTATTTGCTTTTCTTTTAACCGTTACTGTCATATGTTAAAGCAAAGTCATACTCATATGACACATAAAATTTGTATTGATAGTAATTTTGTTTCCACTGGCCATATAAACATAAGCTTCTGTGTATGAGATTGGTATCAGTCAATCACATGGACTTGAGGGGGAAAACTGCTATCTTCTCATAGAGGGGCATAACTGGCAAGGAATGAAGACCTAAAATGGTTCTGTAGTTTCCTGATACCCTTTTCCTTCATATCTGACTTTAAAATCAAAGAGTTAGGCACTTCCCTGGGGGTTCAGTGGTTAGGACTCTGCACTTCCACGGCTGAGGGTGCAGGTTCCATTCTTGGTCAAAGAACTGAGATCCCACAGGCCTCACGGCCATGAATGAACAAATAAATAAAATCTCATGGTTAGGAGTCATTCCTCTGGCTTTCATTAAAAAGACAAGGAAAGAGGTTTTAGGAAGTTCATGTTGAATGCTGTATCCTGAGATGGGAGAGAAAATCCTGGAGATCTCTTCCGGCTACTTCTTTCATAGAGTTTTCACCTTGGAAGATAGGGAGATTGTGACCCTGAAGAAGTAAACAGCAGGACCAGAAGGTTTCAGTAGAAAGAGGGAGGACCAAGCAGCAACAAACTCACTGTGGCCAGAGAGAGAAGGCTCTCGATGATGGGATCCAGAGCTGACTCCAGGAAGTGGGAAGGAGGTGTCTGTGGGGAATCAATAAAAGTGGGGCTGAGAGGAATCAGAAGACTCCTTGGTCGGCCTGTCAATTTTTCCCTGCCAGAAAGTTCCTGATGGGAACCACAGGAAACACTATCATAAGCCAAATTAATCATGGAGTATATCAAGGTGAAGGAGCAAAATTTAATGACATTAGCTGCTCAGTTCCAAACATGAGCCAAAGCCCAAGGAACAGGATAGGTCAAGCCAGAGGTAGGACTGAAGAAGAATATTATACACATCCTCAATTTCAGCTGCAAGCTCTTTAGGCAGGTACACTGTTTACCTACAGACAGGCAACTTAAGAAAGGAATTTAGTGCTTTAATTTAGGAATGTTTCATCCTTTACACGGAGAAGGCAATGGTGACCCACTCCAGTACTCTTGCCTGGAAAATCCCATGGATGGGGGAGCTTGGTAGGCTGCAGTCCATGGGGTCACTGAGTCGGACTTGACTGAGCGACTTCACTTTCACTTTTCACTTTCATGCATTGGAGAAGGAAATGGCAACCCACTCCAGTGTTCTTGCCTGGAGAATCCCAGGGATGGGGGAGCCTCGTGGGCTGCCATCTATGGGGTCACACAGAGTCGGACATGACTGAAGTGACTTAGCAGCAGCAGCATCCTTTATAAGTAGCATATAAGCATCCCACCAGAACTTTATTCACCAATTGCAGACATTTGAATGTAAAAACTTATGATGGATGATCATCCACCTAAACATTAAATGCACTGGAATATTAATCACACAAGATAACATGGTTCAGTTCAGTTCAGTCGCTCAGTTGTGTCCGACTGCTTGTGACCCCATGAATCGCAGCACGCCAGGCCTCCCTGTCCATCACCAAGTCCTGGAGTTCACTCAGACTCGCGTCCATTGAGTCAGTGATGCCATCCAGCCATCTCATCCTCTGTTGTCCCCTTCTTCTCCTGCCACCAATCCCTCCCAGCATCAAAGTCTTTTCCAATGAGTCAACTCTTCACATGAGGTACAATTCAAATAATTTGTTGTAAAATTCATAATCAAAGATTATTTGTCTACCTCAAGAAATTGAATTTACTCAGTAAAATGGCAAAACTCTAACTGGTTGATAATAGTATTCTTGCTGAATTATAATTCATGAGGAAAAATTATATATAATATTATAAAATATGAAAATTATTATCAGTTACTGCATTTATGAAGACAGATCTATTATTAACTTCTTTGGGACACATTATTGCTGAAGGAATTCTAATAAAAATTAGTTTATATGTCAAACTTGTTTAGCTTTAGACTTAGAATTAAGAACCTTATCTAGATGCAAATATTTAACTGACTTGCATGAACAATAACTAGAAATTAAATTAACCATATAATATAGTTAAGATAATCAGTGGAGCCAGAGTCATAGATCAGAAAGAAAAGAGAAATGTTAATAATATGGAATAGAATTACATACTCTCGAACTCGATTTGTTAACCTACAGGCATTCACAGACCAGAGCACAAATCCATTTACAGGCCATACTTGCTCATCTTAATAATATTTTATTGACTTACACATTTTCTCCTTTTGTCTGTTTCCTCTTCCTTACACTCCTTGAGATCAAAATTTAAAAAAAATCTTTTTCTTAAGTATTATGATAAAATAGTTTTTAAAAAGCAAAATATAAAATCCGTTTATCACTTAACCGCAGTAAAATATGGGTGTGTTTATAAACAAAGACAATAAGAGAATACATACAAGTGAAATAATGGTATTTGAGCAATGAACTTACGGGTTTTCTAATGTTTTCATTATTTGTAATTGTTTATATTACTTTTACAAAAAAAAAAAAAAAAGGACTTTAAAAAGTTTTCTCTTTGCAATTTTCCAGGGGTAATTTTTCCCCGTTTGGACAGGTGCTTGGCACATGCTAGGGGCCCAATGTATTATATTTGATGACTAAGTATACAAAATGGCAGCTGTAACTGCTAGCAGATTTTCTTTAGAGATGCAAAATGATGACACTGGCTATGGTGAAGTAAGGATATAATAAGTGAGTATTTACTCATCCCAGGGGCTTCTAATTACCTATCCCTGAGACTGTTATTAGTAGTGTCCATACAACTCATTGGACTTCCCTGGTGACTCAAGACAGTAAAGCGTCTGCCTACAATGTGAGAGACCTGAGTTTGATCCCTGGGTTGGGAAGATTTTCTGGAGAAGGAAATGGCAACCCAATCCAGTACTCTTGCCTTGAAAATCCCATGGATTGAGGAGCTTGGTGCAGGCCACTATCCATGGGGTCGTAAAGAGTCAGGCACGACTGAGCGACTTCACTTTTACTTTATAACTTATTGTCTACTGGGACACTTTGAGAGGGAAAAGGGATATATTTATAAATATGCCAGGTTCTTAGATATGAAACCTAAGGCACAAGCAACCAAAGAAATAAACTGGACCTCATAAAAATTTAAATGTTTTCTTGTCCAAGGACATCTTGAAATCAAGGATAAGATTTCCTTATCAGGAAAATAAAGAGACAGCTCATAAAATAGGAGGAAATATTTATAATCATTTACTGGTAAAGGTCAAGTATCCAGAATATATAAAGAGCTCTTATGATCAACAATAAAAAGACAAATAACCTAGTTAAAAAGAGGTAAATAATTTGAACGGACATCTCTCCAAAAAAGATATACAAAGGGAGATTGAGCACATGAAAATATGTTTAATATGGTCATGAGGGAAATGCAAATCAGAACTATGACATACCACTTCACAGGCACTAGGAAGGATATAACTTTTTTAAAAAATGTTAAATAACAGGTGTTGGTGATAAAGTGGAAAAAGTGGAACCTCCATACACTACCAGTAGGAATTTAAAATAGTGCACCTACTTCGGAAAACAGTTTGTCAGTTTTTCAAAGAATTAAACATAGAGTCACATGATTCAGCAATTCCACTCCTAGGTATATATTCAAAACAACTGAAACATATATTCACACACAAAATAACTGTATTCCAATGTTTATAGCAGCATTATTCATAATTCATAATAGCCAAAAAGAGGAAACAATGCAAATGTCTACCAATTAGATAAATGTATCAACAAAAATATATCTCCATACAATGGAATATTAGGTAGTCAGAAAAAGGAACGAAGTTTTGATGCTAAGTTTCACATGGATGAACCTTGAAAACATTATGCTGAATGAAAGAAGCCACATGCGAAAGGTCGAATATTGCATGATTCCAGTTACAGCTACTATCCAGAATAGGCAGATTCATAGAAATCAAAGATGTGAGGACGAGTGAGGGAAATGTTCTGGAATTAGACAGCGGTGACATACAACCTTATTGCAGTATTGTACGATGCAACAATACTGCACCAGCCTGTGAATACCCTAAACATCACTGAATTAGATACTTTAAAGTGGTAAATTTTATGACATGTGAACTATATGTCAGCAAATAAACAATAAGAAACAAATGAGAAATCTGGGCCAATAGGGGAACTGGAACTGAATTATGGTCACTGTAAATCAGGCACTCAATGTATTTTCAATCTTGAAAGATAAATATGTGGAGAAAGTTGGCATTGAAGAAGGTAAGTAGATGTTTTTCCCCCCGGAAAAAATGTTTAAGTCTGAATTCTAAAACTTTAAAGCAGAGTCTATACTAATAAGAGATATTACTTTCAGATCATCTTCATTTTGCTTCATCTCTTCTACACAATATGAAGCCAAAATTTAGTGTTTTCATTGTATATATGTCACCATCTTTTATGTCTTCCAAACAATATTTAGACATAATTAGTGTTTTGGTTGTATTAACATCTCTCTCCGCTTCTTTTGCTTCATCTCCCACAAATAGTAGTCAGTCAAAATTTAGCATCATAATTCCATTCATATTTCTTCTCTTACCTCCCTGAAACTCTTGAGTACCTCTCAGCATCTTATCTCCCTAAGTAAGTCTCTAGTCACTTCTTTTTTCTGCTCTATCCCATACCACTTAGCTTGCTTTTTCTCCTACTAATCTCAGTTTATCTTCTAAAATACCATTCTGTTGCTAATAAACTTTACTCTATTTTTAACTTTTCCCTAACAATATTTTTAAAAATTTTTTCTTTTTTGCTATAATGGAAACCTGACGTCCTCCTGACCATGAACTTTCCTGTAAGTGATAGTGATTCTCATTTCAAGACCAGGAGATGGAATTGACATTTCCCTGGCTCTCTCATGGTTTTCAAACTATAATTCTTCTTTGCTCCTCCTCTGACATCTTCTAGATACATCATTCTCTTACCATCCACATCTCTGCTTTTTGCTGATCTTCATATCACATTTTCACAGTGATTAAAAATTTGGGCTCAGGGTCACAGGTATTTTTTGCTGTTCTGAGTCTTATCATTCTGGGTTACCTTTATTATCCAAACAGGGTCCTAGCTTTTAAATTCCTTGACGTCTTCCACTGCAGCTACACATTCCTATGGCCACATTTTAGATTTTATTACTCATAATAGCTCTACCTCAGAGATCTCATACTATGACCAGTCTCTCACCTTTCCACATCTTCCCCTCTCGTTTATAATTCTCCTTCTAAAAATTCTTAGAAGCATGTCTTCTCGATCACTTCCTTCATCTAATCCGTTAATTTTTCATTGATTTTGCTTTTTCCACTTTTGGTTTACGAGGTCAGTTGCTTCAACCACTTTTTAACTAGCATTCCCAATTTCTTCTACTCCATGACCTTAATACACTGCATCTCCTCTGCCAATCCCTGAATGTGAATCAACCCAACCATCTGCTTTTTCCAATCTGCTCTTGGACTGCCAAGAAAATTGTGTAACTGTGCTTTCTAATTTGTTGCATTATTTATGATTGTGAGCCTCAGTTAGTTGGCTCACTTACCCATTTCCTGAAGTGGCTACGTCAAACATTCACTATTATCCTCCAGCCACTAAGCCACGCCATCTTACTCTCTCCCAGATGACCGTGTCTCATATTTTACAGCTAAAGTAGAGGTCATGGTATCTAAATTCCATGAGAGCTCTCCTTTTCATCCCATACTCAGCAATCCTCTTATCTCAAAGACAGCCAAAGTTTCCCAGTATTCTAAAAGAATTTCTCTACCAATACTTTTGATATATTTTGTTCCATAATTTTGCTCTATAAATCTCTTCTTAATTTCCCTACTTCTTCTTCCTTAAAAACATGCTGATTTTCTGCATCTTACAAGAAAAAAAAAAATCCTTAATACTGCCTTTCTACAAAACTACGCTCTTCAATTTCCTTCATACTCAACTTTCTGAGAGTCATCTACATTTACTATATTTTCTTAGTCCCATTCAACCTTCAAGATATTTGGCTTATATAATTCCAAGGAATGTGTTCTCAGTAAGGTTCATAGGGACCTCCCAGTTGTCAATCTAAGTGGCTCATAAAAAATTCTACCTTATTTGACTTTACTGGATTGGCTATTGTTCACTATGATCTACTTAAAGAGAGATTATCTCCTCTCTTGGATTCTATGTCTCTTAGAATTTCTTTTCCTGCTTCTCTTCTCACTCTGTTAGCTAGCCTCTTGATGGCATCTCTTAGTCTGCCTGTTTCTTAAATCATCAGATTCTTACTGTTTGCTTCTTTCTTCATACTGCACTGCATGCTGTGCTTAGTTGTGTCCGACTCTCTGCGACCCTATGGACCACAGCCCACCAGGGTCCTCTGTCCATGGGATTTTCCAGGCAAGAATACTGGAGTGGGTTGTCATTTCTTCCTCCAGGGGAACTTCCCAACCCAGGGATCAAACCTGCATCTCCTGCATCGGCAGGCAGATTCTTTAACACTGAGCTACCTGAGAAGCCCATATATACATATATATAGATGGCTGCATCGGGTCTTAGTTCTGGCATGCAGTATTTTCCTTGCGCCATGTGGGATCCTTTGTTGCTGCACACAGATTCTCTAGTTGTGGCATGGGGGCTCCAAGGGTGCACAGGCTTCCTTAAGGTTTATCTCTTGACATCTTTCCTACACACTGTCTTAGAAAGTATCATCCACTTTGGTGACTTTTTTAAAAAGTGTGTAGTTCCATAGTTTAAGTATACCCACATTGTTGTATGTTTAGAACTTTTTCATCTTGCACAACTGAAATTCTATCCCATTAAACAACTCTCCTTATGCAACGACTTATCCTCCTCCCCGTCCCAGCCCCTGGCAACCACTATCCTACTTTCTGTTTCTATGACTCTTACTCTTAGGTACTCTGAGGTACTCTTAGATACCTCAGATGAGTGGAATCATACGGTAGTTTTCTTTCTGTGACTGGCTTGTTTCACTTAGCATCATGTCTTCAAGGTTTATCCATTTTGCAGCATGTAACAGAATTTCCTTTCTTTTTAAGGCTGAATAGTATTTCACTGTGTATGTATACCACATTTTGTTTACTCATCCAGTCTTCAAAGAATGTATGGGCTGCTTTCATCTCTGGCTACTGTGAATAATGCTGCTATAAACAACGGTGTGCAAATGTCTCTTTGAGACCTTGCTTTCATTTCTTTTGGATGTATATCTAGAAGAGAGATTGCTAGATCATATGGTAGTAGTATTTTTAATTTTTAAGGAACCATCGCTATTAACTTCAGTGACTTTAACTACCACGTATGTGTAGATAACTTCCAAATCTACATTCACGCCCCAATCCCTCTGTCTCCTAAAATACATAAGGACAGGAACTTACAAAGGAGGGAAACATGATTACCTTTTTATCCACTAGGTACAATTGCTTCTAAACAAATTCTTGTTTAAAACACTATGGCTTTTGAATTCTGAGTGTGTCTAACAAAGAAATTTTAGGAGGGCTAAAGTCCAGTGTTTTTCCTACTGATTATTATGTAATTCATGATGAATTACTATTGAGCTTAATGTTAAGCATCTTGCAATGTACTTATCTGCTTCTCATAATGCTTACTACTGTTTTGCACTTACTAGGTAGTATCTGGTTAATTACCTAATCTAAAATAGTAACCAAACTGAGAGTAGAAGTGGCCCAGTACCAAAATACTTGTGCAATTTCTTTCCCCATTTGTAAATGAAAAAGAGAGGATAAAATATAGAAATTAACATATCATTACTCCTACACATATTTTTAGCATAAATATAAATATATGAGTTATATACTAGATAAACTTTATTCTGAGCATATGACTTTAGTAAATAAGAATCTATCAATAAAATATTTTGAAAAGTTTGGCACACAGCAAATTTACAATGCTACCAAAAAGGAAGAGTTAACCAAAAAAAAAAAAAAAAAAAACATTTTGGAGGGTACGGGCACTCATTATCATCATTTATGAAATGAAGGCAAGAACACTGAATAACATTTAAAATAATATTCTGAAATCCCCTTGAAATGAAAATTAGGCCCAGATTTATAATGGGGAAAAAAAAAAAAAGCTTCCCAACACCAAGGTGGTTGAGGGCAGAAAATTTAATCATTGCTTACGACAATAAGACACTTTTCTGTTTCACTGGTAAATAGTTTTAAAACTTGCAATAATTTCTGCCAACTCAGAGCCCTGAGAAAATACGTCACTTTTTTATAGGAAGAAGAAGAGGATATTGTCAACAATGTAAAAGGAATGCAGAGTAGCAACAGCTCAAAATGGACTGGCAGACTATGAACACTGGGATCTCCACGGAAACAGAGAGCTATGAGATGGCAAAGGGCTGAGTAAACGCCGAAGTCCAGCTTCCAAAACCAAATGAAAACTCATGAGATGCAAGCAGGATTTAGTTATTTTGATGAGTAACACACATACTAGCTGAATTAAAAGAAATAATTATAGCTGAAACGAACACAAACTGAAACTTTTTTTTTCAGTTTATCTGATTAAAGTTTAACCAACGGTTGATTTATAACACTCAGTTTACAGAGTTCCACAAAATGGTAGAGCTGAATGGAATTTCAGAATTTGTCAAGTATAATTCCCTCCCTTATTTCGGGAGTGAGTTACCTTAGGCTAGTGTAACACACAAGAGTCCATGGAAAAGCTGAGACTACAACAGAAGCCTCCCAGGTCTTGGTTCAGACATACCACCACAAAGGCTATACCATTAGCTCTCAGATGCTAGTTTGTATGAGTCAGGAATATGCATTTTTAACAAGTTTTCCTAGTAATTCTGGCTAGGGAGATCCTCAGACTGTACTTTGGTAAACTACTAGTTACTCAGTGGCTCAGACTCTTTGCGACCCCATGTACTGCAGCCCACCAGGCTTCCCTGTCCTTCACTATTTCCTGGATTTTGCTCAAACTCATGTCCATTGAGTCTGTGATACCACCCAACCAACCCATCCTCTGTTGCCCCCTTCTCAGAAAAACTACTGGAAAACTTGACAAACCATGGGTCATTTACAAATAGACTCTTGTCTCAGGGGCAGACTTCCAGGGACAGTTAATTAACTTAACTGGAAAGGGGGAAAAGTTATTTCTCCTAGGTTCACCATTTGGGACATTTCTTTAAAGACAGAAAGGCTCACAGTGTAGAGGCTTTTCTATTATGTAAGTATAATGAATCTGGGTTTATCAGTGAAATGCAGCAGGCTCACATGCAACCCGGGCCTCTGAGAGAAGCTAACCAGTAGAGGTTAAAGGGGAGAAAAGAAGGGGAATAAATTAAAACCCTTGTGTGTGCTTAGCTGCTCAGTCGTGTCCGACTCTCTGGGACCCCGTGGTCTGTAGCCTGCCAGGCTCCTCTGTCCTCAGGTATTCTCCAAACAAGAATACTGGAGCGGGGTTGCCATGCCCTCCTCCACAGGATCTTCCCAATCCAGGGATCGAACCCAGGTCTCTCCCATTGCAGGCAGATTCTCTACCATCTGAGCCACCAGCAAAACCGTTTGCAAACAAAATAACCTCATTCTTGGAAGGGACAGATGGATACATAGGTAGTAAAGCAAATACAGCAAGATGTCTATTGCAGACTCTAGGTGGTGGGTATGGGGGTGTTAACTATGTAATAATTTCAAGTTTTCTGTATGTTTGCACCAACTTCCCCAATTCTTGAAACCTGAACTCCAGGAAACTAGTGTTTCCACTTCTCCAACTTTTCCTACCTATCTGTCTAACCTTTCCTTTGTCAATTTTCCTCTTCCGTTACTATAAATTTGGTTGGAACTCAAATCCTTTGTTGTTCTCTACATCATCTCTCATAGATCTCACCTTCAAAATTATACTAAAATGCAAGCGCTCCCTTAAGTAGGTGAAATCTCTCTCATCTCCAAATTTCCATGGTACCGCTTTAACCTCTCTTCTGGCACCCCTAGTTTCTCTGTGTTGCGGTTCACTTTCTTAACACACCAGTTCTGTTGTAACATACATAATGGAACTGCCTTCTCCTTTTTAGTGTGCCTCTTATACTTACCCGAAGAGGCACTCAGTAATATTGGATGATTAAACCTGGTCTATTTATAGGGTTTCAATGATCACTTTTATAAACAAGATTTAACCAAATCTGGTAGACGGTACTACTTTGAAAGTGAAAACTTTAAAAGTTTTGTCACTCAGGGCAGAGAGAGTCCAGATTTAAGAGTCTTATTTATAAAAAGTGACCATTGAAACCCTATAGACAAGATTTAATCATCCAATATTACTGAGTGTCTCATATTCTCTCTGCCCTGAGTGACAAGTCTAGTAGTCATTTCTACTTTAGGTGCCTGAAACTCAGTGTATTAAAATCTGAATTCATCTTCCTCAGTAACCCAGACATGAAATATTCGAGTGATTTCTGATTCCTTTTAGCTCCCTCACAACTAATCAGATGTCCTGAAGTGTATTTTTTAAAAAACACCTTTCAGTATCACCAATTTTGTTTATTTCCATGTTCATAGGCACTACAATGTTATAAGTGAAGCCAAATCCCTTTATGTTGGCACTACCCAAAAAAATTAAAACAAAATTAAAAATCTGTCTTCCTGTCACAAAATGTCCTTCTCTCTGCAATCCTTATGTGCTGTGTGCTCAGTCATGTCCAACTCTTTGTGACCCCATGGACTGTAGCCCACCAGGGTCCTCTGCCCATGGAATTTTCCAGGCAAGAATACTCAAGTGGGTTGCCATTTCCTACTCCAGGGAAGCTTCCCCAGCCAGGGATCCAACCCGGGTCTCCTGTAATAGCAGGTGGATTCTTTACCACGGAGCCACCTGGGAAGCCTATATACCACTGTCAGGACTCTTCTCTTAAAAACTGACTTGAGATTTCCCTGGTGGTCCAGTGGCTAAGACTCTGTGCTTCCACTGCAGGCGGTGTGGGTTTGATCACTGGTCCGGGAACTAAGATCCCAAAAGCCACAGGAAGTGGCAAAGCAACTGTCTTAATTATGTCACTCTTTAAAAAGCCTTCAGTGGCACCTTACTATCCCCACCCCTTGTGCCCATCCTGGAGAAGAGAAAGGCTACCCACTCCAGTATTCTGGCCTGGAGAATTTCATGGACTGTGTACTCTACGGGGTCGCAAAGAGTCAGAGGTGACAGAATGACTTTCACTTCACTTGTGCCTATAAAAATTCTACCCATTCTACAAGGGGTGGCTCAGGTTGCCATGCCTGTTTTAACACACGGATTCACCACTCTAGCTGGAAATATCTTCTCCGTCTGCTGCTATTCTATAGCTCAGAGATAGCACTGTCCAGATACCACTGGTCACACAGTACTTAGTACATTTCTGTGTCTATCATGTCCACTACTAGATGGTAAATTCCTTGGGGTTAAGGGTCATATCTTGAACCATCTGTATTTCACATAGCTCCCAGATCCGCTGGTGACCTACACATTCTAAGGATTATAACTTTCAAATGGAGAGCAGCTATTGATGATGCAGTATTACGAAAATGTTAGATTTCCAACACCTGGCTTGAAAAAGGTGAAGTATGTATAGGATGAAAAGAAATAACAGTCATGAAGACTATGTGAATGTAATCAAGATACAAAATAATTTAGGCACTGAGAAAATGCAACTGTGATGATCTACTCATTAAAGAGACTTACCTTGGGGCTGCAAAGTAAAAGAAGGCCTAGAGTAGAAAGCGTGTCTCAGTTTATCTGTTAGTACAAAGTTAAGTAAACAATATCTCCAAGTGGGAGCCAAGGATGGCATTTTTGCTAGTATAGTTAGACCTGCCCTGAAAAGACTCCCTATCTCCCCCTCAAAAAAAAAAGTCCACAATTACTTTCCCAACCCCAACTGTTTATAAGAGTATTAGCTAACGGTTCTCAGAAACTCTTAAAGAGGGTGTGGTACATTTTCTACATAAATTCTTCTTTTCACATTCAGAAAAAAAAAGCTGATGTAATAGGTCAAATTGTATTGTTTCTTAAGAGAAAAATGCTAAATAACCCAAAATAATGAATTCCTTCATATGGAAAAGTCCAGTAAAAAGAAGTAGGATCATATTTATCATGAAGTTGGCTATTTGTGATGCATTCTACAGAATTGGTTTATTTTGTAATTAAATATGGGCTTCCCTTGTGGCTCAGCTGATACTCTGCCTGCAATGTGGGAGGCAGATTCTTCCCTGGGTTGGGAAGATCCTCTGGAGAAGGGAAAGGCTACCCACTACAGTATTCTGGCCTAGAGGATTTCATAGACTATATAGCTCATGGGGTTGCAGCATTGGACACAACTGAGCAACTTTCACTTCACTTTGTAATTAAATCTAGAAGGGTCTTAAAGCTTGTCCTATCAAAATTAGTATTTATTAATACAAAAAGACATTTATATTTGACTCATAAAAGGTTTACTTTGAAAAAGGACTCAAAAAAAAATTTTTTTTAATTGGCACTTTCTTGGTGGCCCAGTGGTGAAGCTGCCACCTACCAAAGAGGACACAGGTTCAATCCTTGATCCAGGAGCTAAGACCCCATATGCCACAGGGCAAGGAAGCTGAAACTCTTAATTGACCTTATTGAGAAATACATCAATCAGGCAGCATCCTAGTGAGCACCTAGAGGGGTGCTGCTACTGCTGCTGCTGCTAAATTGCTTCAGTCATGTCCGACTCTGCGCGACCCCATAGGTGGCAGCCCACCAGGCTCCCCCATCCCTGGGATTCTCCAGGCAAGAACACTGGAGTGGGTTGCCATTTCCTTCTCCAATGCATGAAAGTGAAAAGTGAAAGTGAAGTCGCTCAGTTGTGTCAGACTCTGTGTGACCCCATGGACTGCAGCCTACCAGACTCCTCTGTCCATGGGATTTTCCAGGCAAGAGTACTGGAGTGGGGGTGCCATTGCCTTCTCCAGAGGAGTGCTAGGAGGGGGTATAAAAAATGGAAGCATTTTACAGGAAGAAAGGTGGGGCAAGGTAGCTCTTAGCAAAAGAAAAGAAAGAACTACGTTTAGGCTAAAACATCTTTAGGGGGAAGGGTTGAAGGGTTTTATTATATAGATGGCTTCCTCTTCTTGAGGACAAAGAGCACCCACATGGCAGACTGTGTGTGCCTAGCTGCTCAGTCATGTCTGACTCTTTGTGACTCCATGGACTGTAGCCCGTCAGAGTCCTCTGTCCATGGGATTCGCCAGGCAAGAATACTCGAGTGGGTAGCCATTCCCTTCTCCAGGGGATCTTCCCAACCCAGGGATCGAACCCAGGTCTCCCACGTTGCAGGTAGATTCTTTATTGTCTGAACCACCAGGGAAGCCCATGGCAGATTACCACATTGGTATTGATCAGAAACTCTAGACTGGTTGATTAAGACTACATTTCTGAGGGAACTCTCCTACACTGTTGGTGGGAATGTAAGTTGGTTCAGCCACTATGAAAAACAGTATGAAGCTTCCTCAGAAAACTAGAGTAGAATTACTATATGATCCAGCAATTCCACTCCTGGGCATATATCCAGACAAAACTCTAATCCAAAAAGATTCATGCAATCCTATGTTCATAGCAGCACAGGTCACAATAGTCAAGACATGGAAACAACTTAAATGTCCATCAACAGATGAATGGAAAAAGAAAATGCGGTACATTCATACAATGGAATACTGTGCGTGTTATGTGTTAAGTCGTTCAGTCGTGTTCGACTCTTTGCAACCCTATGGACTGTAGTCTGCCAGGCTCCTCTGTCCAAGGGATTTTCCAGGCAAGAAAACTGGAGTGGGTTGCCATGCCCTCCTCCAGAGGATCTTCCCAACCCAGTGATCAAACCCACATCACTTTACGTCTCCTGCATTGGCAGGTGGGTTCTTTACCACTAGCTTCGAAATGGAATACTACTTAGGAATAAAAAAAAAAGAAAGAATGCCATTTGCAGCAATATATATGCAACTAGAGATTACTAAGTCAGACAGAGAAAGATAAATACTGCATGATATCACTTACATATGGAATCTAAAAATATGACACAAATGAACCGATCTACAAAACAGGAACAGTCTCGTGGACATAGAAAACAGTCTTCTAGTTGCCAAGGGGGAGGGGGTTGGGGGTGGGTAGAGTGAGAGATTCAGGTCAGCAGATGTGAGCTATTATATACAGAATGAATAAACAAGGTCCTTCTGTATAGCACAGAGAATTATATTCCATATCCTATGATAAATCATAATGGAAAAGAATATAAAAATGTATATATAATTTGTGTAACTGAATCACTTTGCTATACAGCAGAAATGAACTGCTACAATTGCGAAACAATTTCACAACATTGTACGTCAGCTATTCTTTTTTTTTTTTTAATAAAAAGACCTCATTTCTGGTAAAGGTTGAAACTGAAATTAGGTTGGATCTTAAATCTAGGTTTGGTATCATGGGCTTTAGCACAAGGGACACCATTTTGGGCATGCGGTTTTTCTCTTTAACACCCTGATATAATAAAGCAACAAAATAGAAATAGCAATGCCTACATTTTTGTTGAATCTCAATAATCTGTTTTAGTTTGTCTTTTTAACTTTTCTGGTATTATCTATTGTATTAAAGAAAGGGGGTGGTGGTATTAAATTTGGTTCCTGCACATTCCAACCTCTTTATTCCTTAATGACAAAGAAATCTGTGGGAAATACTGGTAAAACTGAACCAAAATCAAGAGTATTCTAGCCCCTGACATGCCTCCATATTAATTCAGGTAACACTGTGAGTTATTGAGCATGGACAACACAGTGCTATAGACGAACCGTGGGAGATTTAAAGAAAAACTGTGTGTGCTCATGTTATATTGTCTCTGTTCAATATTATTTATACTCTCGTAGTTAGGACATATAAACATAAAAAAAGGTGAAGTACTCAGTCTCCTAAAACACATACCAAGTGTCAAGAGTGGAACCACCATATTTCTGGGGAGGTAAAGGCAGGAGAAATGACAGAAGAGACCAACTTGAGCCAGATACTGAACGATGGATTTAGAGGAGGGCAGAAGGCAACTTATCAATTAGCATGATCTAAGAAGGGTAGAAAAAGAGCTATACTGGAGAATTTCTACTGGGGAGTAGAGGGAGAAAGGGTCAGAAGTCAAGCTGAAGCCAGATTATAAAACTGTAATACCAGCTTTAGAGGTCTAGGCTTCATTCAAGTAACAGTGGTTCTGAGATTCCAGGATATACAATAATCACCGGGAGAAGACTGGTGACTAGACAGATATTAACTCCTGAGATTCTAATTCAACAGATTTGGGATAGTCCCAGAAAACTGCATTTGGTAAAATGTTAGATTCCCCAGATGATTCCTGTACAGGTGGTCCAGTGGCAAACCTTGAAACACTCTACCTGAAGAAAAAAAGAATCCTTTTCTATCCTACTAACTTACAAATTTTAAATCAGTTTTCCGTAAGTTTGAAAACACTTAACTGCTAGGCCCAGAAGTTTTTTCCTCAGTGTAATGCAATATTTCTTCAGTATTTGGTACTGACTCTGCCACTGTTTACATCTTGAAAACTATCTTGTGTTAACAATACATTATCTGGTTCTCTCTGTCTCTTTGACCTCTGTACCATTCTCTGGCCTCTCATATGTTGCCTTTATTTTGTTTTTCTCAGGATTCTGACTTTGGTCCTCTACATTTTTCCCTTCATGAGTTCATTCACTCCTAGTAAGGAGAACCTTCATGCCAACTTCAGAAGTTTAGACTTTGCCCTGTAGGCCAAAAAAAAAAAAAAAAAGTTATAAAAGTTTCTGAACAGTGGAATGTTATACAGAAAGGAATTTTCTAGAAACATTACCTTGGAAATCATCTGCAAAAAGGGATTAGAGGTAGGAGAAATAGGACGGAGGGAGAATAATTAGGAGACTATCAAAATAAACAGACATTTAGGGTCATCACCAAAGCGTGGCTTCAGAATGAAAATGTTAGTTTTCTAATAGATCTTCCCTTTCAGAAAGTAGTCTTATTTCAATAAATTAATAGGTAAAGTACTTCTAGAAATACTGGTTTTATTATCATGTGAGCTTTAAGAAATAACTATAATGTAACAAATCAGATCCTTTGCAATGTTAACCACAGATAATAAAAATCTGACATGTCATCATTCTCTTATAACACCAGTATAAGTTTTTATCCTCTGAAACAAGTGGCATAGGATTCTACATCTTTGATCGTTATATCTGATAAGTTTAGGTCTCCCATTGTGTGTGTTAGTCACTCAGTCATGCTCGACTCTTTGCAAACCCATGGACTGTAGCCCGCCAGGCTCCTCTGTCCACGGAATTCTACAGGCCAGAATGCTGGAGTGGGTGGCCATTGCCTTCCACAGGGCACCTTCTCTACCCAGGGACTGAACCTGGGCCTCCTGCATTGCAGGTAGATTCTTTACTTTTTGAGCCACCAGGGAAGCCCAGGTCTTCCATTATGGAGTCAGTAAATCACTAATACATATATTATTCACAGATTTCATGTCTTCTTTTGACTTGAACTAATGAAGAAATGTAAAAGTATTTGCCTTACCTAGTATGAGTACATTCAAGATAAATTCATACTCATTGGTAGTCCATGCCTTATACACAGTATTTTAAATAACTGAATACATGAAGTTTTAAAAATGGACAGATAAAACAGTATTTAGAAATGACATTCTATGTGAAGTAATTCAGGCAAAGATAAATATCATTTGATATCACTTACAAATGTTAATCTTAAATGACACAAATGAACTTATTCACAAAATATTAACAGACTGAGACATAGACAACAAACTTATGGTTACCAAAAGGGAAAGCAGAAGGGAGAACAAATTAGGAGTTTGGAATTAATAGATACATACTCTTATATATAATAGACAAACAATGAGGTCCTACTGTATAGCACAGGGCACTATACTCAATATTTTATAATAACTTACAAAGGGAAAAGAATCTGAAAAAAATATATATACACATACACACTGAATCACTTTGCTATACACTTGAAACTAACTCACACTGTAAACAACTATATACTTCAGTTAAAAGAAAAGATACTCTAATTTAAACATTCTAGAATCTTCGAAAAACAGAGACAGAAGACACCTAAATTAGGTGTAACCCTCCAGCCACCTAATTCAGTAAGTAGAACAATTTACTGGCTCTTCTTTCTCAAGTGATCCACACTGGGAGATGCCAAACCTTTATAAAGATCAATTTCAACTCTCACTACAAGAAAAGTCAGGGAGATGGAAATTATTGCTCCCTAATGTATGATCTTGGAAAAATTCTTCCAGCATTTTCTTACTTTCCAGAGCACTGTCCTCATTACATATTGTGAAGATAAAACTAGGTATCTGTTGAAGGTTCTTGAAGCATCTTGGGCCAGGAATGCTATAGAAAGACACAGTAGTTATTTTCAAATCTACTATTTCTCTTGCTTTTTCCTGCTTGTTCTAGCCTCCTGGGAAATGAAACAAACTTGGGTGTCATCTTCTGCTTAATAACCTTTCATGTAGTTGAAACTGCTATTCTCCACAAGTACCTCAAGCAAATTTTTTCTTTAAAGGAGAATTGCCTGAACTATAAAATAGCAATCTAGGGCTGTGAGTCAGCATTTCACCCACACACATCAAAATGATTTAAAATAGGTAACACATAATCTTTTTGAAAGACATACACTTCTTTGGAGAAATTCTGAGAAAATTGGAGTTTGCAAGTTTATGAATAGTTTATTACATTTCAATAAGTGTATTGTGAATCAATAAAGCAAAAGTTCAGGACAATGAGCTCACTACAAGCCAATTATTGATCCTCAAGTTCTAAAATAGAATAGTACAGGAAGGATACAGAGAAAATAGGATGTTTTTTCTTAAGACACTTTAAGAATCTAAGGAACCCAATCCTAAAGAAATTGTATAAGACACAAAGAATTTTCAACAGCTACTTAAGATATTTATTCAACTCAATTTTTCATCTTTTGATAATTATAAACACTATTTCATTTTCACTCTTTAAAATATCTGATTCAAGTCAAAGGAGTTTGCAAAATATGAATAATACCTTTTATTGATTCATTTGTTCTTTCAGCTTCTTACAGATCTTCCTCTCTTGGCTTTGAGAAGCCTACCTTACTGGCTATTTATATCACTGTCTTAGCTTGGGCTGTTAGAACAAAATACCATATACTTACGGTGGCTTAAACAACAGAAATCTATTTTCCTATAGCTCTGCAGGCTAGAAGTTCAAGATCGGGGCATCAGCATGGTCAGTTTCTGGTAAAGGTTCTCTTCCTTGTTAGTAAAAGGGCCCCTTCTCACTGAATCTTCACATGGCCGGAAGAGAAAGGGTGAGTAAATTCTCTGGTGTTTCTTCTTATGCGGACACTAATCCCATCATGAGGGCACCCACTCTCATGATCTATTAACCCTGATTACCTTCCAAAGGCCCCATCTACAAATACCATTGGGAGACTTGGGAAACTTCAACATATAAATTTTGAGGAGGGAGGACACAAAAACACACTAAAAGAAAAAATGACTCTGGGTCCAAATCACTAAGTCAATAAAACAGAAATAAACAAATCAACTTGGTTTCAAGTAATTCTAGTAGAAAGCTTCCCTTTTTATTCCTATTATATAGCAATCTAAATCAACAAGAAAAGAACTTCCTAAAAAAATTATGAACACTAATTTAATTAAACACTAACTTTTAAAAACCAAAGACAAACAATATGACACACACTGTTTTGGTAAAAAACTGAGAAACAGAATATTAACCAAGAATATTAAACAAAAACAACTTTTAGTCCCCTACCGTCTGTTCGTGTATTAACTAAAGATTCTTAAAATAACTCAAAGCACTTGGATAGTCTTGGAAAGTAATATTAAAATGCACATAACATTTTTGCATTACATTTTCATAGACAATATTAGAATAGTAAATTGCATATTCTTTTATTCAAAATACGGAAATCTGAAATATTAAGACAAATTTGACAAAATTATAATTGGTTTGTGCTGGGTTTTACCTAGTTTTAACAGAAACAGTGATTTTTATTACGTACCACACATATTTGAGGGCATAAGAAATATATTTTTATTGATCGTAAAAATGCTTCACTGCAAAAAGCTTAAATACAACTCTCTAGGAACACTTCCATGTTCTTATCAATGACCATAAAGTGAAGAGAAGGATTTTTCAAATTTCTGAGTGTCAGTGTAGGGGAAAGTGGGATGGAAGGTGACTGAGATCCACAGTTAGGTGACAGGCAAGGTCATCCAATTAGGAGGCTGCAGAGTTGTGGATGGAACCCAGGATTTTCTTATCTAAAAATGCTGCAGATTAGTGTACTCAAGAAGAAGGGGCTAGGGAATCTAATTACGGCTGTCGAAACTTTCAAAACTCAATTAGGTGTGTGTACGGTCCATTGGTGTCGAGCTTTAACACCTGCCTATTGCCGTAAGTACCGTGTTTCACGACAACCCCAGCTTCAGCACACTTGCTATTAGCAGCTAATTCTTTTTTACAGAGATTCACAAATTGGGAATAAAGTTCTAATCCCTCTTCTTTTCCAGAGTTACAGTGATACTGCATGCTTCTTCCTTTTACTCTACCCCCAAGGGTGGCTTGAGGGATGATAAGAATGTTGCCAGGTAGATCCAATATAGAGACGTGCTTGCCATTTTCTGTTTCACTTAATTTCACATTTAACAGTGTATTAACTGGGTGGGGAAGAAAGGGAAAACATTTTAAAGTAAAAAACAAACATGAAGAAAAACAACAATCTTCTACTCAGCAAATTTCATGTTGAAAATTCAGTTTGTCAGCTCATGCTTTTAACCCAAAGTCTCTATGTAGATTTCAAAAATGGCTTCAGTAAGCTAAATGATCTAAGCATGAAAAACAAGGAAGATTTCAAGCAGAAAATGGCGTGATGTTTTAAATCTGACTTGGCAGTTAGGATCTTCCTGCAATAAAATCATCCAGAAAAGACTACAGAATTAACCATATACCAGAACTTAAAAATATTGCTTCCCTGAGGGATATATGAGAAGACTTTGCCTTTTTGTTCCTTTTTATATCTCAAAGCAAATCCTACTGGAAAAGACCGTGACAGATCCTCCACACACATATTATGCTTTATAACAAAGAATATTAAATAAAAACCTCAGTGCATTTATTATTTTAAACTTAGTTGTCTAGAGTTCTAAGCTGAAACAAAGATTCCAGGTTCAATTCTGTTACAAACTAGCTGATTTTGTAGTTTTATAACTTCAAAGGCATTATTAACATAGACTAATCATTTCATCAATACAAACATCACCAGTGGGAGAAGGATAAAGGTGAAAGGTAGAATCATCAGAAATTCATTGTCAAAAAAATAAAACAAAATAAAATTCATTGTCAACTGGAAAAGTAAATCCAAAGGCACAGTTACTGGCATTATCTTCACATACATACAGGAAAATATGAGATTATTACTTTTATGCCATTTATGAAAGTACACTCACAGCTAGTAAGAAGTGTCAAAATAACCATAAATATTTATGTGAGCTAAAAAAAAAATCTAAACTTATAGAACTTTTACATTTCAACACTGGCCAGTTTTCAAAACAATAAGCAAAAGAAATGCCTAATATAAAACTCAGGGTCTTTCTACCTCTACAAAGGGTATAACTTCTGCTTGTAGTCCTGAGAGGACGCAAATGGTAAAAGAATTACTGAAACCTCACATTCCTTTGTGAATAATCAGGCTTGAAAAGCTATGGTTTCTGGTGAGGTATCAATGATTTCAATTTTAGAAAGCCTGTAGCAAATATCAGCAAGGATTCAGTAAGGCTTTTACTCTACAAATCAAGGAATTAACCTGGTGAAAACCTGCCAAGGTGAACACCCAAATGAATTTCTAAGCTATGCATTAAGCACTATCAATTTTCATTTAACTAATACCTATTTTAAAATACTTCTAATTTTCTCTATTATAAATAGGATTTTGCTATATAGCCAGCAGTCCCTATTGATTGCTTTTAAGGAAATTCTAATTCTCCAGAGCATTTCATTCCACAGAAATCACTACCCAGCTATCCAGGCCTCAGGCCAGTGACAGACTAAGAAAGCAATTTTGAAATAATAGGCCAGAAAGGTAAATGTAATTTATTATACTTCCATATACCTCCCTCTACTGGCTCTGAGAATTCTATTAGTGCTGTTGGCATACAAATATGGGCTTCCCCTATTGCTCAAGCAGTAATGAATCTGCCTTTAATGCAGGAGACACAGGAGATGGGGGTTCAATTCCCCAGTCAGGAAGATTCCGCTGGAGGAGGAAATGGCAACCTACTCCAGTATTCTTGCTGGAAAATCCCACAGACAGAGTAGTCTGTCCAGAACTGCAGAGTCAGACACAAGTAACTGTGCATGCATTGATGATTGATAATGCAAATATCAGTTGTTATTGTTGCTTAGTTGTTAAGTCACATCTGACTCTTTTGGGGCCCCGTGGACTGTAGCCCACCAGGATCTTCTGAACATGCATTCTCCATGCAAGAATACTGGAGTTGGTTGCCATGCCCTCCTCCACGGGATCTTCCCAACCCAGGGATTGAACCTGTATCTCCTGCATTGCAGGCAGATTCTTTACCACTAAGCCACCAATATCAGCATGTAGAAGTAAATACAAATACAAATGTCAGTAAGTAGAATTAAAATGAGATGATGAATTAATGGCATCTTGGGGCTTCCTTTGGGGCTCAGCTGGTAAAGAATGTGCCTGTGATGTGGGAGACCTGGGTTCAATCCCTGGGTTAGGAAGATCCCCTGGAGAAGGGAAAGGCTACCCACTCTGGAGAATTCCATGGACTATACTGTCCATGATGTCACAAAGAATCAGATACAACTGAGTGACTTTCACTTTCATTTCACTTTCACTTTTTAGAAACTCAAGTATCTCTAATGATGAACATGGGAAGCAAAGCTTTGACAGGGCCCCTGAATCTCTGTCCAATTATACTGAAGATGAACTGAGGGAGATTATGCACATTTCTATTTCAGACTTTACGGCTGTAACTGGTTGTTATGTTCCCAAGAGGTACATGATTTGACTGGAAAAATCTGAATCCATGTAGTAAGTATGAGGCGGGCTGTTTAGGAGAATCCCGTCACACTGGCTTACTTTGCCTCCTGGAATAGAGGGAAGTACAAGCTACTTTTATCAATAATAGATGGACTTGTTTTGCTTATAACTCACACCAGTAGAATGTGATTCTTAAGAGTCACAGTTCCTTACTGAGAATCATGATATATAAAAGCTTTGTGTTACAGACTGTCCACTAGAAGAGTTAAGGCGGACTTTTAACTGACCACAATCTCATGCACATATTCAAAGTAAACTCAGAAAGACATACATGTATGTACACAGGATATAATTACTACATAACAAAATGTGGCTTGGGTTTGGCTGGTTCATTTTGCCTTATTATAATTAGGATCCATTTAAGAATATATAAAAACAACTTTAGAAAGTCAACATTAAGTCATGAAAAAAATGCCTTTCCTGTTTTTGAAGATTTCTACTATAGACTTTTAAAGGTTAATAAGGCCTTAATTCAAAGCAGAAACAGACAGAATGCCCAATATCTAAGCATTAAATCCCTGCAATCATCCTAACAAGATACCTCATTTTATTTTCTCTTTAAACACTTTAAAACTCCCTATTACCCTCCAGATTCAAATTTCAAACTATTACAGTTACTGGCTTTCCATCCTTACCTATCACAGGCCCTCCTCAAGTCTAGTTTTCAACTTCTGACAAAGTTGTCAAACATGTTTGATGTCTCAGCATAAAATCTCCTCTAGAAGCTTTAGCCCTTTGTTCAAGTTGTTCTTCACTGGGCTATTAACGCTTGAGTTCCACTGTTCAAAGCTCTTCTAGGTTAATTAACTTCTGCCTGCTTCAATTACCCATCTGTATAGTTTATGTGTACGTGTTAGCCACTTAGTCATGTCCAGCTCTTTGTGATCCCATGGACTACTTCCTGCCAGGCTCCTCTGTTCTTGGGATTTTCAGGCAAGAATACTGAAGTGGGTAGCCATTGCTTTCTCCAGGGCATCTTCCTGATCCAGGGATCGAACATGGGTTTCCTGCATTGCAGGCAGATTCTTTACCATCTGAGCTACCTTCTTATTAATCCAACTAATGGGTATTGCCTTTACTAATGAAGAGAAAGATAACCTGTCCCCAACTTTAGGGACAGCTCCACTATTTCAGGCTTTTTTTTTGGACATAATTATTCTATCAAATACTGTCTTGAGATAGCATATGGTTTGATTTGGTATATCTGCACCTATGTAATTATCAAAGGAATGTGCAGTGGTACAGACTATTTACAACACTGGGAAGATGGAGGCAGGTAAATTATGCCTGCAGAGATGCCTGAACACTGACTCTGTCTTCTCTGCCCCTCGAGGAGGTGTGACTATGATGACACCAAACTTGATTCAAGAATATTTATATGCATTTCCTACAAAAATTTACAGAATGTAAATTTTTCCATAATAATGATATAAGCCTGATCTACACAGATTTGAACCACATCTTGCATATACAGTGTCACCTACATGCCCCTGTTAGGGCCTCTAAGAGATAGGTAAACTATATTAAGAAATGCAGCATCCGTTTCTCTCTGTGCGGCCACCCTGCTTCCATAAGTTTCTGTATCCTTGGCTAAATCTTGCTGTGTTGTCTCTGTGTGTTTTTGTACAGTCTTCTAAACCAGTCCATCAGCCATCCGAAAAGCTGCAGATATTTTAAAAGAATTCCACCATACTTGCTTACATTAAGCTTTGGAACAAAAAAATAAATAAAGTCAACAACAGTACACAGAGTTAAGTCATTTATAACTTATATACCTATATAATATAAGACTGCAATCTTTGCCCCTTCTGGGTCATCTATTGCTATTCACTCTCACTCTTATAAAACAAATAATACTAAACACATACCCATTTTGGGAAGAAGTTCTTTATCAGCTCCCTTGAAAAAGCACACGTAGATCACTAATCCTCTTTGAACCTAGGAGAAACCACAATAAACTCAGATCAGAAACTTCTATAGAGAGATACAGAGGAAAATGAATAAAATTTTACAGCTGTTATAGGTAAGAGGTTAAATGCAGAAGAAGAGAAATAACTTTTTACAACAGACTTGATTTCTTAAATATGTGAGAAAATAAAGTATTTTACTATATTCAATCACCTCAGTTATCACTTCTTTCAAAAATCAGTTAAAAATACAGTCAAGATAAGTGTTTTCATAAGGTCAATTCCTAGAAGTAAGACCCCTGGGTGATTTTAAAATCCAGATAAACCTGGTGAACTCAACGAACTTTAAAAAAATAAATTGATGGCACCTAAAAAAAAAAAAAAAAAAACACCAAACAGCCAGGAGCAGTGAAGACCCCAAGTTATACCTTCAAACCTCTAATCAAAATCATTAGGATTATGAACTAGACTTCCCCTCCTCAAGTAAAGCTGACAGATTTAGAAACATTCAGTTTTGCAGAGGCTTATTCATTCAACATCAAATGAATTCACATAATATCAGATATGACTGATGTATAAACAACATCATGACTTACATGTCTTTTGACATCATCATTCTTTGTTCTTACTAATCCATTTACTTGTAAATAATAAAAATAAGTAAGGGTCTGATTCTATTGCAATAAACTCCAAGAAATTTCTGTCCTATTGTTTTGTGTTACTTTTGTTAATTCTTTAAATACACACAGTGATTAAACCTTGGAAATCACATTCATATTAAGTTCTACATCAAGAGGTTGTCTGTTATCAGGAATGTAAGCTTATTTTGTATGATGACTTGGACATTTCTTTCTTAGTTCTTGTAGGAGAGAGACTATATGGAAAGAAGACATTTGATAAATGACTTTCATTTTGCTGTAAAGTGAATCATTAAATTTTTTATTTTGTAGATTAACCTTTTGAGTCCAAGAGCTATTATGAAGATTAAAGGAGTTAATATCTGTAGAGTACTTAGAACAGTGCCTGGTTCATAGTAAGAGCTATATAATTGCTTATTAAGTACATGAAAAGAAATTTAAGGGCTGAAACACAATTTATTTTACATCTTAACTCCCAAGGCACTTCATAGACTGTTTTGTACATGATAGGGGCTCTGTTGAGTACATTTAAGTTCAACTTTACCTTATAGGCTCTATGTGTTATCTAAATAGCCTTCTAAATAAATATAAACACAGCTCTGCATTCACACCTGATCTATCTGGATAGGAGGTAACCTTCTACAAGTGTGACTGTCTTTCAGAGGACTAAGGTGAAGCTGGGGAGAAGGAAGACATATCTCATTGTTCTATCAGCCCTTTGACCCTCTCCCAAAGCTCCTCAGTAAAATAGCTTCATCCCTCCCATCAAAAAAAAAAAAAAATTAAATAGTGCTCTTGGAACAAGCAAGTGCCTCCAGTGCACACCCATAGTAAGGAGGTGGCAGGTGGAATGATTCAGATACCTGCAGCACTGTCACAGCCCTCTCTCCTGGGATTGTTTTGGCACAGGGCAAAATTTTTCAAGCACATTCATATTTGGACACATATTATGAGGGGAAGCTCAGAGTAGACTCCGGTTCAATCCCTGGGTTGGGAAGATTCCTTGGAGAAGGAAATGGCAACCCACTCCAGACTTCTTGCCTGAAAAATCCCTTGGACAGAAGAGCCTGGTGGGTTACAGTCCATGGGGTTGTAAGAGTCTGACATGACTTAATAACTAAACAACATCAGATTTAAGCATCTAATTACTGGCATGAATAAATGCCTGTTCTTATCACTCACCACATACCACTCTTCATTAAGGTATTTTCTTTTAGTTTATCACAACAATAGCTCTTAAATTGTGACCTACAAATTCCCCTCTTCAAAACAGAATCACTTTCCTTATAGCTTCTTTTAGTATAAACAGAGCATTTCAAATATATAGAGAAGTACAGATAATTCTCACTGTAGGTTAAAAAAGTTCATGCCTCCCAGGAAAAAAAAATTACTGTGAGAGCAAAGATCTAAATGAATGAAACCAAGGATATGCAAAGTAACCTTCAAATCTTTGTGACAATTAAAAAAGAAAGCTTTTAAAAAATTATAACTGTTAACAGAATGGAGGATGCTTGAGAAAGAGTAAAGTATTTACTCTCTAATTACTTGTCAACTCTTTATACTAATTTAACCATGTGTGGGAGTGGAAGAGAAAGCTTTAAAATAACTTTTAAAGTTTATAAACACACTGATAGTTTGGCAGGCTGCAATAAACTATTTGATTTTGCATAAGGAGATGTGACATGAAGCATATAAAAACATAAAGAGGCATGGAAGAAATCTAAATGATTAATAGTTTGGGATTTATAATCCCCTGAAGCAAATATAAAAATAGGCAACTCTTTGGAGAGGATGGCCAAAAAGAAAGAATAAAATTTCAAAGTAAGGGAGATAAATTTTTAAAAGGCCATAACAAAAGAAACAAGAAATGAATTTTTGAGAAAGAAAAAGGGAGGGCAAAAATACAGTAATGTTTATGCTTATAAATATTCAGTATTTCAAAACTACCAGAGGGTAACAGATTGTGATGTAATAATAGTCATCCACATACGGTCTATGTGTTGTATTTAAAATAATAACTAAGATTGTGTTACAGAGTGCTAGATCTGGGATGGAATTCAGCAGATGAGTGAATGAAATGATCCATTAAAGTTTCCCAGTACCTACAAAAGTTTTAATTATTATTATTACAAGTTTTTCCCCTTCTTCGAGTGGTCCTGCTAAGTCACTTCAGTGGTGCCCGACTCTGTGAGACGCCATGGATGGCAGCCCATGAGGCTCCTCTGTCCATGCCATTCTGCAGGCAGGAATACTGGAGTGGGTTGCCATGCCCTCTGCCAAGGGATCTTCTCCACCCAGGGATCGAATTTGCAAATCTTACATCTCCTGCATTGGTAGGCGAGTTCTTTACCATTGAGCCACCAGGGAAGACCTCCCTTCATTTCAGCTTACTCCAAAAATAAGTCAGGGCCTCAAAGAACATGTTTTTGCATGGAATTTTGCATATGGGCAGGCTGTCTTAAAAAGGCAAATATTCAAGTCGAAGGACATTTGGCGTAAATGTTTAAAATTCTTTGGAGGAAATGTGTTTGATAACAGTGCAACTTTTAAGGTAGTGGTCTTTGTTCCTAACATGAAAAAAGTCAAAATTTTAAGTTTCTTGATAAAGGAAGTTTCATGGACAATCTCATTACTGTGCTAACACCTAGCTGCACCCAACATAAGACGGAATTCGACGGGATCTGGAGTACAAGTCAAAACAGATCTTCAGCGTCTTCAACAAGTCTAACCTAGAAGCTCGAACCAGACCGCCACAAGTTACCAGCATCCCCAGAAAGGCGCCGGGAGTGACAGGCTTTTAGCTCTTTTGAAGCAAGAGGTCTGAGACTAGGCCTAAAGTACACCGAGCTCACGTAGATCGTTTGAGGGGAAGTTCAAATTCCCGGGGTCCCTCTTAATCTCCTCTGGGAGTCCGAGGGAGAAGGGGCCGGGGCCAGTGATGCAAGACTGAGGAGAAAGGCGAGGCCAGGCAGGCACTAACGGCAGCACTGGGAGGACGGGCCAGGAGTCCAGCGCCGACCGCACCACCTGCCAGGCGCCAGGAGGCTGGGTCAGAGTGACAGCGGGGTACGAATCACCGGGACAGCGCGGTGAGAACCGCCCCTGCGCGCCACAGGACAACCAGAGCTGCGGGGCCAACGTTACCTCCACCCATTCGGCCTCGACGTCCCCCTCGGCCGGGCGTACTTGCAGCCGGGCGTGCAGGCACTGCTGCAGGAGAGCCCGGGCCTGAGGCGTTCTGCCACTGTCAGCCATGGCTCAAGCTGCGTGGATATCCCACAGGTTCCGGCCTCGCGCAGCACAGGGCGGCCCGCGGTGCTCAGGGAGGATGGGGCGGGGCGCGACGAGAAGGAGGATCATCCAGGTCGCTCGTGGCCCCGCCTCCAGGAGGGCGGGGCCTTTGCCTGGCTCTCCGGTGACCCGGATGTGCGGGCTTCACAGCTCTGTCTATACAATCTTTACGTGTACCCCAACCTACAACTCGGTAGAAGACGCTCAGTGGATACTTTTAAAAGAGTTTAAGGACCCAGTGGTTCTCTTCCCTGCATACCTTTTTAAGACACATTTTTCATCTCAGAACGCATAAGTTTCCAAACGTTGAAAAAAATTAAATCTGCATAAATCCATATTATGTCCATTATGAAGATAGGTAAATAGAACGAGTTAATTGAATCACAAAACAAGCGTAGGTGGAACTGAAAGGTATAATAAATCTTTCAAAAAATTTGCTTACCCCAATCAGTAAAGCAACGCTGCCGCCTTAATGCTATATAAATCATTCTGTTCTCGCGGTTGTGGAAAGGTATTGGTAGGCTATATGAATACATATTTGAACATCAGTCTTTTAGAGAATATCCTTGCTAAAAATATTCTTATCCAAGAACGCTTGTGATTGTTAATAAATTTTAAACATACTCCTAATGGTAAAAACTATATATTCTGTGGTGTTTCCTGTAAGTACATATTAGAGTGTATGTAAAATTAAATACTTGATTTTCTTTCCCACATAACGTATTCCTTGAACCTGCATCAGATTAGCATTATTTTTCTATGGGCTTGAAGGATTTAGATGAGGAATAATAGTGTTACCCTGATTGCATTACCCAGGTCATTGATTTGGTCTCAACTGGCACAATATGCCTGTACATTTCAGTCTGTTGTTTTAGAAGATGACATCACTGACAGTGTTGCTATCCATACAAAGTAGTGTGATTGAAGAAAATAATCCGTGCGTAATCAAAGGTCCTTTCTACACAGAATTGAAACTGCCTGTTTGCTGGTTATCTTGCAGGCTGCCTGCACACTTTTGTAAAAACAGCAAAATCTCGTATTATCTCTGCTGCATTGTAGGGGCTCATACATTTGTTGACATTTGTCTGCAAAGCACAGACAAGTTGCATTGTCTGCACTTTTATGTCTCTATTCTCTTTCACTCCCAAACTCAAGTTTTACAGGGCTTGAAGGAATTTTGTCATAGGGGTGCTTAACCTTGACCTTGAATGAGAGAGGACTTCATGTCCATTTGTATATGGATGTAGGAGATAGGGAAGTCTCTTGAAAATAGTATATGGTTCCCAGAAATTTTTACACAATGGAGGGACTTCAGCAAATTGGGGAATCCTTCCTGTGAGTAGATGGAGTCTGGTGGGTAATGGTTAGCCTCTCAAAAAACAACAGTTACTTTTAAATCTTTATGTTGGGTGCTGATCTTATTCTCTCCTTCTACCTGCAGAGGGCAGTAGAGAGTAGGCACCAAAGAGAAAGTATTTACTTTTCTGTATTTGTTTTTTTGGAACCTCTAACCTCATTCCACAGAGAATTTAAAAAGTCAGCTATACCTGCAATAAAATAGTGAAATGTGAATAAAAATAAAGCATACGAAGTAAAGGGAAATGGAATTATGTCAGTTGCAATGTGGGAAATTGAAAACAGACAAGACTGTTTTTGACTGGAGTGCTGAGCTGATAATGTAGCAAAGTTTTCACAGATATGTAACTGTAATTTTTGTTATGAGACAGTTATGTTCATCATGTGTAATTCTGAGGTGGAGCATGTTGTACAATTTTCTTCAAGTTAGATGTAAAAGGCAAAGCACAACATTAAGTTGGCTCTAGAGGAAGGTTAACTGGAATGTAAAGAGAGCTTTGCCTTGTGAGAATACAAGAAATCACTGGGCAGAAATAGTTCTGAAACACAGTGCTGAAAGGAGACCATCTGGATAGCATGTTAGAATGCATTCCAGGCCCTCTGAAATGTATAATAATTTAGAGTTATTTTAAGTGATTTAATTCATTCAAGTTGGCTGCCCCAAATTTTAACACTCAGAAGTGTTTCACAAACATAAAAAAATTGAGAACCACTTCTGAAAGATCCCTTGCAGCTGATAGCTTCCTGATTGCAACAAGGAGTAGTCTGTTTCATCATTCTTGGAATGAGCGGAGCTTTTCCTAAGATTTAGCTCTAAAATGAGCCTCTCGCCTGAGGCTTTACATGGAAATGTTAATCAGTAGAAAAGCAACACGGAGAGAAAGATGTTTCATTTCAGGGAAAACTGGAAGAAACCTAACCTCCTACTTCAAAGCTTAGAGAAGTTTCTTTTTCCTCAGCGCTTAGGGAGGCGATAGGGTTATAAGGAATTGGTTCATACTAACTAAAATGCATGTAAATTGGGATAGAGCCAGAATACTGATGGATTTATTTGTCGAATAAGAAATATTGCTGTCGTGGAGTGGAAATTCTCACATAAGGCATGATCAGCACATTTTCTCCTGTGGTCAAGCAGAGTTTACTAGATTATATTCAGAAGTGTCTTTACTAATTTACTGTAAGAGACAGGCACTCTTCCACCAAGGCGTCTAAAACTGAGGTGTGAAAGACCCATGTGAATTCTGGCTTCAAGACACTTGGCACATGCATTAATACTGTGAGGAAAAAGGAAACACACATATTTAAATAAGAACTTTAAGTGAAAACTCCAAAGGCAAATGTTCCAATCATAACCATATATTTTTGTCACCATATATTTTTGTCACCATATATTTTTGTCATGGCATTAATTCAGTTGAAGTCTCTCCAAGATGAAAATATGAGGCCTGGTAAGATGATAGTTCCCACCTAAGAGTTGTGTGTGCTGTGTGCTGAATTGCTTTAGCCATGTCTGACTCTGCGACCCTTTGGACCATAGCCCACAGGCTCCTCTGTCCATAGGATTCTCCAAGCAAGAATACTGGAGTGGGTTGCCATTTCCTTTTCTAGGGATTTTCCCAACCCAGGGATCAAACGAACCCATGTCGCTTATGTCTCTTGCTGAGTCCCTTTTCAACATGAATAGTTTGTACAAACAGGTAGGAAATGGAATTGAGTTTGGAACCTGATATTGATTGTTCTTTTGTTCATCTTGCTTTTTTAAATTCTTATTTTATTACTGCATCATTTGCTGGTATGTTGCCTAGGTAACGTAACATAGCAAGTGCTTTTAACTCTAAGGCAATGATGTATGTCTTTGGCAGTCTGTAGAGTTTCCCCAGGGCAGGCTGATAAATTATCTTCATCTTTGGGTTATTTTTCAGTTCACAGTGTTGTGATAACTTAGCAAAGCATTACATAACCTTTTTAATATTTGTATGTGAAGTGAAAGTGAAGTTGCTCAGTCGTGTCCGACTCTTTGCGACCCCATAGACTGTAGCCTACCAGGCTTTTCTTTCCCTGGGATTTTCTAGGCAATAGTATTGGAGTGGATTGCCATTTCCTTCTCCAGGGGATCTTCCCAACCCAGGGCTCAAACCCAGGTCTCCCGCATTGTAGACAGACGCTTTACCGTCTGAGCCACCAGGGAAGTCCTTAATAATATTTGTATACATCTATCAAATCAGGCCAGCCTGTTGTAAGGGCTTTTTAAAATAATTTTGACACCTGAATCCTTTATAGAAAAAAATTGTAAACGATTTTGAAATGGGCAAAAAGATTTCTAGGTATCTTTTTAACAGAATGCTGGAGCATCAGAGATTCACCTAGCCCTAGAGGGCCATACAGGATTGGTTTGTTTTTCTTTTCTCTTTTTAGGATTTGTCTGTGACTAGATTATCTTACAACTCTGTAGAAATAGAAGTTAACTCTTTGCATACTGATAGTAAGCAAATCATTCCTGTCTGTAAAAGTGTAAATTTTGATTATTACTCTGTGGATATGTTTTGCCAGGTTTGCATCTGTTTGTAAATTCATTTCTGCATTCTTTTCCTGAATATAAATATGCAACACCTTGAGTATTTTTTTCCCCTCTCTTTCTAATAAACTTTAAATTTTAGAATAGTACCACAGAAAGTTATCCCTCACCTGATTTCTCCTGTTATTAATATCTTAAATTACTATGGTATATTTGTCACAACTAAGAAATCAGCACTGGTGTATTAATTAAACTCCATACTTTATTCAGATTTATTAGTTTTTTCCTAAATCCTTTTTTTTTTTTTTTTTTGTATCCCATCCAGGATACCACAGTGTATGCAACCATCATATTTCCTTAGGTCATGACAGTTTCTCAGACTTTCCTTGTTTTTGATGATCTTTAAAGTTTGGGTAGTACTGATCAGATACATTGTACGATGCCCTTCTATTGGAATTTGGTGTCTTTTCTCATGATTAGAGCAGGATTATGGGTTTTTGGAGGATGACCATAGAGATGAAGTGCTTTTGATTACATTATATCAAAGATACATGCTGTTAGCAGGTCTTATCAGTGATAATGTTAACCTTAATTACCTGGCTAAGGTAGTGTGTTTGTCAAATTTCTCCACTGTAAATTTATACACATGCCCACTTCCATGATTTATTCTTTGGAAGCAAATCACTAAACACAGCCCACACTCAAGGGGTAGGAGTTACAGTCTATCTCCTTGGCTAGGAAGTATCTACATAAATTATTTGGAATTCTTTACTTGAGAAGGGAGAAGGAAATGGCAAC
This sequence comes from Ovis aries, assembly GCF_016772045.2. NCBI lineage: Eukaryota > Metazoa > Chordata > Mammalia > Artiodactyla > Bovidae > Ovis > Ovis aries. The sequence goes on from NC_056071.1 coordinate 39,751,159, forward strand.
CCACTCAAGTATTCTTGCCTGGAGAATCCTGTGGACAGAGGAGCCTGGAGGGTTGCTGTCCATAGGATCATACAGAGTCGGACACAACTGAAGCAACTTAGCATGCATGCATGCATTTGGGAAGATTTGAGTTCTTTTTTGAGCTGGTTATAATATATCACTGGGTTCTTCTTTGTTAAGAATGAATGAAATAAAAGTTTTTGACACATGCTAATTTTATGTTTGTATGAAAATTGTGATTTTATTCCTTTTTAAAAAAATTGTCCTCATATCTTTCTACCGAGAATTGTTGTGGAAATTATTTTTTATGTAGTTCTTTGAAATCGACGGATAAATGCCATAAACAAATACATTATTTGGGAAATAAGTTAATGAAGATTATTTATAGTCAGAGAAAAAATGTTATTTTATCACACTGTTCAATCAAGGACCTATCAGCAATCAAATAACATAGTCTAAATATAATAACCTTAGAAGAGTTTTACTGACAGAGGCAGTATTTACAAAGTTGTAGGTGTAGGAGATCCATAGTGAGTAGCATAGTAACTTAGGACTTCAGTTCTGTTGATTAGTGGTGTCTAACTCTTTGCAATCCCATGGGCTGCAGCATGCCAGGCTTCCCTGTCCTTCACCAACTCCTGGAGCCTATTCAAACTCATGTCCATCACATCCATGATGCCATCCAACCATCTCATCCTTTGTCGTCCCCTTCTCCTCCTGGCTTCAATCTTTCCCAGCATCAGGGTCTTTTCCAAGGAGTCGGTGCTTCGCATCAGGTGGCCAAATTATTGGAACTTCACCTTCAGCATCAGTCCTTCCAATGAATATTCAGAACTGATCTCCTTTAGGATGGACTGGTTGGATCTCCCTGCAGTCCAAAGGACTCTCAAGAGTCTTCTCCAACAACACAGTTCAAAAACATCATTTCTTTGGCTCTCAGCTTTCTTTATGGTCCAACTCTCACATCCATACATGACTATTGGAAAAACCATAGTTTTGACTAGATGGACCTTTGTCAGCAGGACAAACTCAGGACTTAGTAGCAGCTAAGATATTACCATTCCCTTGGCCTAAAGGGAGAAAGGGAGGGAATCTCAAATCCAGGGGTACATAGACCCTCAAGAGAAGGAATGGACCATGTGCTAAGAAGCACAGTTAACTTTAAGTAACCCTTTAGGAAAGGAGCTAGGAAAATAAACACCTGACAGCATCGTCTACCTTCCATTTCCTGCCAGAGCACCCCATCATACAACCTAACCAGAAACTAAGAAGCAGGGGGCCTGTTGATGTCCCCACATCCAGGGCAGAAAGCAAGGGGGAGAATGCTTGGTGTGGATTGGTAGGCAAGGGAAAGATATCTGGCACCCTGACTTAAGAGGCTGTAAAGGCCACAGTGAGGACTCTTTTGTCCCCTTTTGGCGGGAATATAACAGCTGAGAAGACAAAGAGAGACATCGCTGCTGTTAATGTTTCTAGTGGAAATATTTAATTTCTCCAAGAGTTTAGCAAGGTGAAGTTTGACTTGGTGAGTTATCAGTGTAAGATGAGTCAAAGGCTTTTACTCCTCCTCTGGCCTTTTTTTTTTCCAGCCTTTGGGAATATGGCAAGACATCAGAGGAGAATGGTTTCTAGGACTCTTGCCTTGGTGAAAATGCCCCCTATACTGCCCAGCTTGCATGGCAGGAAGGTGTCAACAAAAATTTAATCAGTTGATCTAAAAAGAAATGGAAAATTTTACTTGAGCCAAATTTGAGGATTATAACCCAAAGAGCATCTCAGAAAGCTCTGAGGACTATTCCACCCTTTAGAAGTCAAGGCAGTTTCCAGCTGTAGTTTTAGTTGCTCAGTCATGTCCAACTGTTTGCAACACCACAGACTATAGCCCACCAGGCTCCTCTGTCCATGGAGTTCTCCAGGCAAGAGTACTGGAGTGGGTTGCCATTTCCTTCTCCAAGAAGTCAAGGCACAGTTATATAAATTTTTTGAAACAGAAGGCTGTACATTAAATGATGTATTACTGATAGTGTATACAACCCAGATCTAAGCATCTTGTGACCCTTTGCAAGAATAAGGAGGAATGTCATCTTTTAAAAAATTTAATTTGTTGATGTATAATTGTGTTTTTTGGCTGTTTCTTTGTTTTTAAGTATTTATTTCTTTGGCTTCACTGGGTCTTATTTGCAGCATATGAGATCTAGATCTCTGACCAGAGATGGAATCTAGGCCTGCTGCATTGGGAGCATGGAGTCTTAGCCACTGGACCACCGGGAAAGTTCCAAGAATGTTATCTTTTAAGGAGTTGTCTTGATGCTAGGAGAGTGTTGCTCCTTATGGTTAAGAAGGTATGCAGGTGGGGGAGGTTTGTCTGAGGCATAATGCAGATACACAATGGACGGTAGCTGGGGAGAGGGGATTCAAAGGGCAAAGAAAATTTTTATGTTTCAATTTTCCTTATTTTGCCATAAAATAAGAATTTTATTTCACAAAGGGAGGAAGCCAGTGCCTTCCAGGGATCTTGAAGACTTGACTACGAGGCATGTTACAGGGAGCCACTATGCACTTACCCATGAGGGAAGAAAATCTGGAATCAAATGTGATTTGATACTGAAAAATAACGAACCATTGTCATTGTCTTTGAGTGCTGTAGCTAAGCAAACTTCATACTGACTCCAGCAGGAAGTAAATAAAAAATAGAATTTTGATAATGAATTGTTCATATACATCTAAATCTTCAATTGCCTTTACTTGACGTCCGAGGTCTGGGCGATGGCCGAGAGGAGCTACCCCACATCCAAGGAGTGGTGGCTACGCAGGTGCAAGAGGGCCGAGAGGAGCTACTCCACGTTCAAGGTCAGGAGGGGTGGCTGTGAGGAGATACCCCTCATCCAAGGTAAGGAGCAGCGGCTGCGCTTTGCTGGAGTAGCCGTGAAGAGATACCCCACGTCCAAGGTAAGAGAGACCCAGGTAAGACAGTAGATGTTGTGAGAGGGCACCAGAGGGCAGACACACTGAAACCATAATCACAGAAAACTAGTCAATCTAATCACACGTACCACAGCCTTGTCTAACTCAATGCAACTAAGCCATGCCCTGTGGGGCCACCCAAGACAGATGGGTCATGGTGGAGAGGTCTGACAGAATGTGGTCCACTGGAGAAGGGAATGGCAAACCACTTCAGTATTCTTGCCTTGAGAACCCCATGAACAGTATGAAAAGGCAAAAAGATAGGACACTGAAAGAGGAACTCCCCAGGTCAGCAGGTGCCCAATATGCTACTGGAGATCAATGGAGAAATAACTCCAGAAAGAATGAAGGGATGGAGCCAAAGCAAAAACAATACGCAGTTGTGGATGTGACTGGTGATAAAGCGAGGTCCGATGCTGTAAAGAGCAATATTGCATAGGAACCTGGAATGTTAGGTCCATGAATCAAGGTCGTTGGAAAAGACCATAATGCTGGGAAGGATTGGGGGCAGGAGGAGAAGGGGACAGCAGAAGATGAGATGGTTGGATGACATCACTGACTTGATGGACATGGATTCGGGTAGACTCTGGGAGTTGGTGATGGACAGGGAGGCCTGGCATGCTGCGATTCATGGGGTCACAAAGAGTCGGACACGACTGAGTGACTGAAGTGAGCTGAGATAAAAAAGGGAATCAGTACTATCAGATGGCAGCTCCTTGATTGCTCCTTTTGGCAAGTGAAGCAAAAGAAATACTGTAGAGCTTTAGCATGCTTGAGGAAGGACAATATAAAGACCCCACAAATAGAGAACAATTCCAACTCTAGATTTAATTAATAAGTGCATTCACATATTTAGCCAGTTTTTGGTATAAACATTTATTTATCATGCCAGACACCTAGCTAGGTGTTGGAAATATATGAGGAATAAGATGCTGTTCTCACCTCACAGGGCTCAGAATTTAGTGAAGATGCAAGGAAAACAATAGGAAGCATTAGGAAAGGGTTTCTTTTACACTATTGTGTTCTTACCCTCCCAGTGTTATCAAACCCAAATTCATGAATCTGATGCACAGTGAAGTCAAACAATCACAAACTTTATAGTGTGGAGCAGAGAAAGATTTGTTGCAGGGCCAATCAAGGAGAACAGGCAGCTCATGCAGAAAAAACCCTCCTGAACTCCAAGATGGTTTTCAAGGAAGAATTTTTAAAGGCAACAGTTTGGGGGCAGGGTGTGCCAAAAGGCTGCAGGGTATGTGATTTTCTTCTGATTGGTTGGTGGTGACCTAAATAGGGTGGTGATCCAGAAATCTAAACCATCAGTCTTCTCCCTCAGACTGATCTGTAGTCTCAGAATGTAGTCACATCCTCCACCCTGGTCAAGGTCTTAGTTCCTGCAGAACAAGTCAAAAGTATGTGTCAAATTGTTATAAATATTCCTGGAGGAGGAACTAGGACTCTGTTATGTAGCTGAGCTATTATTGTTTCTTGACTGCTATCCCTTTGTTTCTGCATTCCTTACTTCCCTAATTAGTAACTTCTTGAATCTCCTCTTTGGAACCCAAGAAAGACCTAGGAGACTACAGCCTTTTTCTACCAAAAAAAAAAAGAAACCCAAAAAAACCAAGGTGAGGATGTTAGGGGAACCACTGACTGGAACTGTCCACCCTGGCCAGGCACCATAGTAACCACTCGCGTGAGTTATCTTAAACAGGGGTTCCTGGTAAGGGATGTGGAACTAACAGGCTACCACCAACCAGAAGAATTCAGGAAAGGCCAAAAGGAGAGAGCAGACTCCGGTCCACATATCCTGCCAGCTTCCCAGAATCCTTCTTTCTGGAATCCATCTTGGCTGAGTGATGTGTGCACCACCAGAAAGGACCCTGAATCAGAGTGATTGGCCAGAGACAACTCAGAAACTCACCCGATTACTATAAAACCCGAGACTGCAAACCATGTGGTAGAGCAGTACTCCTGGGTTCCCTTAACCTCCTACTCTCTACCCAGGCACCCCTTTCCAATACAGTCTCCTACTTTGTCAGCATGTGTGTCTCCTTGGACAGTTAATTTCTGAGTATTAGACAAGAGCCCACTCTCAGGCCCTGGAAGGAATCCCCTGTAATAGGAGCACTGAGGGACTGTTGTATCTAGGAGGACCCTGCAGAGTCCTGCTGGGTTTCACCAGTAACGGAAGGACAGGACTTGGAAGGGGAGCTACCTCCTGGAAAGCCTAAACTAAACGGGGATTACTAGCCTTAACTGCAGGGAAGATAAAGTCTGCAGCTTAAACAATTTGGCACAAACTGGATTTTTAGGGCCATACCAGATCTAGGCAAATTTCTTCTTAGTCACCAACTCTCTGTTCAGAATAACTCTCCACCTCCTTTCTCCTTTATTTTGTTGTTGTTGTTTAGTCAATAAGTTGTGTCCGACCCTGTGATCCCATGGACTGCAGCATACCAGGCTCCTCTGTCCTTCATTATCTCCGAGAGTTTGCTCAAATTCATGTCCATTGAATTGGTGATATTAGCTAATCATCTCATCCTCTGCTGCCTCCTTCTCCTTTTGCCTTCATTCTTTCCCAACATCAGGGTCTATTCCAGTGAGTTGGCTCTTTGCATCTGGTGGCCAAAGTATAGGAGCTTCAGCATCAGCATCAATCCTTCTAATGAATATTCAGAGTTAATTTCCTTTAGGATTGACTGGTTTAATCTCCTTGCAGACCATGGGACTCTGAAGAGTCTTCACAACCACAATTGAAAAGTATCAGTTCTTCAGCACTCATCCTTCTTTGTGGTCCAATGCTCTCATCTATACACATTCAGTTCAGTCACTCAGTCATGTCTGACTCTTTGCGATCCCATGGAATGCAGCATGCCAGGCCTGCCTGTACATCACCAACTCCCAGAGTTTACTCAAATTCATGTCCATCGAGTCAGTGATGCCAGCCAACCATCTCATCCTCTGTCATCCCTTTCTCCTCCCACCTTCAATCTTTCCCAGCATCAGGGTCTTTCCCAAGGAGTCAGTTCTTTGCATCAGGTGGCCAAGGTATTGGAGTTTCAGCTTCAACATCAGTCCTTCCAATGAGTATTCAGGACTGATTTCCTTTAGGATGGACCGGTTGAATCTCCTTACTGTCCAAGGGAGTCTCAAGAGTCTTCTTCAACACCACAGTTCAAAAGCATCAATTCTTCTGCGCTCAGCTTTCTTTATAGTCCAACTCTCACATCCATACATGACTACTGGAAAAACCATAGCTTTGACTAGATGGACTTTTGTTGTCAAAGTAATGTCGCTGCTTTTTAATATGCTGTCTAGGTTGGTCATAACTTTTCTCCCACGGAGCAATCATCTTTTAATTTCATGGCTGCAGTCACCATCTACAGTGATTTTAGAGCCCAAAAAAGTAAAGTCTGTCACTGTTTCCATTGTTTTCCCATCTATTTGCCATGAAGTGATGGGACCAGATGCCATGATCTTAGTTTTCTGAATGTTGAGTTTTAAGCCAGCTTTTCATTCTCCTCTTTGACCCTCATCAAGAGGCTCTTTAGTTCCTCTTCACTTTCTGCCATAAGTGTGGTGTCATCTGCATATCTGAGGTTATTGATACTTCTTCTGGTAATCTTGATTCTAGCTTGCGATTCATCCATCCCAGCATTTTGCATAATATACTCTGAATATAAGTTAAATAAGCAGGGTGACAATATATAGCCTTGATGCACTCCTTTCCCAATTTTGAACCAGTCAGTTGTTGCATGTCCAGTTCTAACTGTTGCTTCTTGACCTGCGTACAGGTTTCTCAGGAGACAGGTAAGATGTCTGGTATTCTCATCTCTTTAAGAATTTTCCAATTTGTTGTGATCCATGTAGTCAAAGTCTTTCCCCTATGCATGTTATGTTACCTTTAGGGTCTCCAATATCTGCTCCTGGCTTGACCTACAACTTCAAAGATAGATTCTCTTCCTGTAGGCCACAGTCAAAAGTCTAATATTCTAAGTATTGTATTTAGCTGCACTCCGCTGGGCATGAAGCTGATTAAAGTAATTCACATTAACTTCTGAGTGAAACATAACCTTCTTAAAAGGTATATTTGCATTTTAATAGCAGTCCCTTAACACAAATTCACCTCCAATTGATAAAATGTGTGAGAGTTCCTTTCTATGGGAAGGAGGAGGGGGAATAATATCTTAATTTTCTAAATTTAAGACAGTTACTACTCTTAGAGCCTCGATTCTCACTTCGCAGTCACTCCTCAGCAGAATGCAGTTTTGCTTCTCTTGCTGAGGCTAATCACTCTGAAAAGCTTTTAGGGTAAAGTCAATGGACATATCACCTTTTGAATAACCTTTATATTTGGGGAAATTCCCACATTATGAGTATCCCTTTTCCATGTAGATATCAGTTCCCTAGCTTCCTTTGTAGCTAGGATGCAGGCATGCTGATTAGATGCTACATGCAAGATTAAGCTTGCAAGTGAGCAGTGTGAATAAACAGTGCTTGGGGCTTGTGCATGGGGCTTCCATTTTCCTGATGTCATTGTTGGCAGGGCTTTCAGACACAGGAGGTTCAAGATCCGGTGGAGAAGTGGCATTGGTGGCAGTAGCAGTTGCACTGAAACCTAATTGCTGGCATTTTGGGCCCAGAGGTAGCAATAGCAGTAATTGGTACTGTTGCAGGAAGGGGGACCTCTTCCAGGACCTGAGAGTGGGCTCTGGTCTAAAACTCAGAAATGAATTTTTTCAAGGAGACACATATGCTGACAAAGCAAGAGACTTTATTGGGAGGGGACACCTTGGTGGAGAGCAGGAGGAAGGCAGCCTGGAAGAACTGCTCTGCCACGTGGCTTGCTGTCTAGGGTTTTATGATAATCCAGTTAGTTTCTGAGTTGTCTCTGGCCAATCACTCTGACTCACAATCCTTCCTGGTGACACATACATCATGCAGTCAAGATGGATTCCAGTGAGAAGGATTCTGAAATGTTGGTAGGACATGTAGACTGGAGTCTCCTCTCTCTTTTTGACGTTTCCTGAATTCTAGTGGGTGAAAGCCTGTTAGTTCTGCATTCCTTACTGAAAGGTTCTTGAGCTGTGAAAGACACTGGGATTCTTGGCCTCCGGAGGAGAGGAATTCAATATGGGGACAGTGATGGGGCTTGATCGCTCAGAGGTTTTCTGTAATAAAATTTTATTAAAGTATAAAAGAGAAAAAGCTTCTGACATAGACATCAGAAGAGGACAAAAAGAATGCCTCCTTTACTAGTTTCAGCAAGCTGTTTTGTATCTGTTAGAAAGCTATTAATCAGATAAGAGAGACACCTCAAGGCTGATGGAGTTTTACCAGGCCCCTCTCCCACAATATGCATTTTTGAGATAGGATGGCACGAGGTGTGTCATCCCCCAGCCATAAAACAATTGATATGAATACTGGTTTGTTGAGCTATTATCAGCCCAAGGTTTGAGAAAAGAAAAAAGTTAGTTATAGGTGGAACCATTTTGAAGAAAGGCAAATTCCAAAGCAAATAAATAGTTTAATTAACATAGCTTAAGAAAAACATTTCCATAAGAAAAATACATTGGTTAGCTCAAGGTTTGAGAAAAGTTTGAGCATTCTTTGGCACAGCCTTTCTTTGGGATTAGAATGAAAACTGACCTTTTCCAGTCCTGTGGCCGCTGCTGAGTTTTCCAGCACAATTGCTCTCATCTCACATGCTAGTAAAGTAATGCTTAAAATTCTCCAAGCCAGGCTTCAGTAATACGTGAACCGTGAACTTCCAGATGTTCAAGCTGGTTTTAGAAACGGCAGAGGAACCAGAGATCAAATTGCCAACATCTACTGGATCATGGAAAAAGCAAGAGAGTTCCAGAAAAACATCTATTTCTGCTTTATTGACTATGCCTAAGCCTTTCACTGTGTGGATCGCAATAAACTATGAAAAATTCTGAGAGAGATGGGAATACAGACCACCTGACCTGCCTCTTGAGAAACCTATATGCAGGTCAGGAAGCAACAGTTAGAACTGGACATGGAACAACAAACTGGTTCCAAATAGGAAAAGGAGTACGTCAAGGCTGTATATTGTCACCCTGCTTATTTAACTTCTATGCAGAGTACATCATGAGAAACGCTGGGCTGGAGGAAGCACAAGTTGGAATCAAGATTGCTGGGAGAAGTATCAATAACCTCAGATATGCAGATGACACCACACTTATGGCAGAAAGTGAAGAAGAACTAAAGCGCCTCTTGATGAAAGTTAAAGAGGAGAGTGAAAAGTTGGCTTAAAGCTCAACATTCAGAAAACTAAGATCATGGCATCCAGTCCCATCACTTCATGGGAAATAGATGGGGAAACAGTGGAAATAGTGTCAGACTTATTCTTTGGGGCTCCAAGATCACTGCAGATGGTGACTTGCAGCCATGAAATTAAAAGACGCTTCTTGGAAGGAAAGTTATGACCAACCTAGACAGCATATTAAAAAGCAGAGACGTTACTTTGCCATCAAAGGTCCATCTAATCAAAGCTACGGTTTTTCCAGTAGTCATGTATGGATGTGAGAGTTGGACTATAAAGAAAGCTAAGCTCAGAAAAATTGATGCTTTTGAACTGTGGTGTTGGAGAAGACTCTTGAGAGTCCCTTGGACTGCAAAAAGATCCAACCAGTCCATCCTACAGGAGATCAGTCCTGGGTGTTCACTGGAAGGACTGATGTTGAAGGTGAAACTCCAGTACTTTGGCCACCTGATGCAAAACTGACTCCTTCAAAAAGCCCCTGATGCTGGGAAAGATTGAAGGCAGGAGGAGAAGGGGACGACAAAGGGTGAGATGGTTGGATGGCACCACCAACTCAATGGACGTGAGTTTGGGTAAACTCTGGGAGTTGGTGATGGATGGGGAGGCCTGGCATGCTGCAGTCCATGGTGTTGTAAAGAGTCAGACATGACTGAGCGACTGAACTGAACTGAACTGAGGGTATGGAGAAACCAAAGCTTTTATAAATTGCTGGTGAGAATGCAACACAGTGCAGCTGTTGTGGAAAAGGTGGCAATTCCTTAAAACTTAAAGAATTGCCAAATAACCCAGCAATTCAAAATAATTTAAAATAGTTGAAAACAAAGACTCAGACACTTGTACAGCAGTGTTCGTGGTAGCATTATTCACAATAGCCAAAAGGTGGAAACAACTCAAATGTCTCTCAACAGAAGAATGGATAAACATAATGTGATACATTTATATGAAGTGAAGTGAAGTGAAAGTCTCTTAGTCGTGTTGGACTCTTTGCGACCCCTTGGCAATACAGTCCGTGGAATTCTCCAGGCCAGAATACTGGAGTGAGTAGCCTTTCCCTTCTCTAGGGGATCTTCCCAACCCAGGGATCAAACCCAGGTCCCCTGCATTGCAGGTGGATACTATACCAGCTGAGCCACAAGGGAAGCCCAAGAATACTGCAGTGGATAGCCTATCCCTTCTCCAGTGGATTTTCCCGACCCGGGAATCGAACCAGGGTCTCCTTCATTGCAGGTGGATAGTTTACCAATTGAGTTATCAGAGAACCCTATAATAGAATATTATTTAGCCATAAAAAGAATGAAGTTCTGATACATGTTACAACATGGATAAACCTTGAAAACATTATGTTAAGTTAAATAAGCCAGACACAAAAGGAGAAATACTGTATGATTCCACTTACATAGAACATCTAGAATAGCAAATTCACAGAACTAGAAAGCAGATTAGATGGTATGAGGGGTTGGGGGAAGGGGGAGTGAAGAGTTACTGCTTAATTGATACAGTTTCTCTTTCTGATGATGAAAAATTTTGGAAATAGATAGTGGTGATGACTGCAAAATACTGTGAATTTAACGCCACCAAAATGTACAATGAGAAAAAAAAATGATGTTATATGTTGCATGTATTTTACCACAAAGTAGAAAGAAAAAAATCACATTTTCAACATTACCCACCACATTTTATAGCCCTTATAATATTCATAAATCTAACTATAGTACAGTCCAGGTGTCTCTCTAATATAGACACTATATTATATACAAAAGCTGAGTATCTTTCTCTGATGATGTCTTTGACTAAGAGTCCCCTGTTTGCTCTGGGATCCAGAATTTACATGTCAGTTTCTGAATTTAGGTTTTCTGTCCTTTCTGCCGAAGAATCCTCACTGAATGTTGACTCAAAAAGAACAAGGACAGACTTCTTGAAAACTTTTCTGAAGTTCTCCCCAGTAAAGAGGTAGAGTGTGGGAGAAAACACAGTATTGAAGGTAGTAGTTATCACTGCGAGTAAGACAGTCAACTGGAAAAACAGAGACCTGTTTTCAGTGAGCAGTAAGCCTTGGTATACGTGATAGGGCATCCAGCACACAAAGAAGGAGACAGTGGCTGTCACCATGACTTTGAAGGGCTTGCTGGATTTCAACAGTCCCCTCTCTTTCATCTTTTTGGCTACTCTTTCATAACAAAAGGTGATGATGAGGAAAGGCAGAAGGAAGCCCAGCAAGAAGCGGATGCTGAAACAGGCTACGTGAATCCATTTCCGTAATGTCTGCATCTGTTTGCTCTCCCAGTTAGTAGACACAGCATAGTTGTTTTGGCAGGTCACCTTTCCTTTATGGTCATCATGTGTCTCCCTGAAAACCACATAGGGCATGCCGAGGGCAGCAGCAAAGATCCAGACTCCCAAGATGATGCTGGAAGCCCAGCGTGGGGTTCGATGCAGTTGTGACCACACCGGGTGAAAAGTGAGAAGGTAACGATCAGCACTGATGGCCGAGAGGAAGAAGACAGAGGTGAACATTGCTGCATACAAAATGCTGTTGAAGATCTTGCACGTGGCCCTTCCAAAGCTCCAGTGATTGTCTTGAAGGTGAGAGATGGCCAAAAATGGCAAAAATAATATTGAAATAAAATAGGAGAGAATGAGATGAAAATATAAGAGAGTATTGACAGTCTTTTTCATTTTGAATTTTAGCACCCATAGATAGAGACCATTGGTAATAGTGCCAATTAAAAATGACATAAACAAAAGAATTACAACAATCACTTTTGAGGCCGAAGTTGGAATGTGAATTCTGTTTCTTATTAAAGTAGAGTCATTGAGCAGGTAATCAGTAGAGTTGGTCAGGTCCATAATTGGAATGAGAAACTGGAAATGACAACAAAAAAGAAGCAAACGAAATGATTAAACATGGAAATTAAAATAGTAATTTTTCATGTTAATATTCAAAATGGCAATGTTTTAAAAATGACAATATTTCTGTAATAATACAAATCAGCTATTTTTCTTTATTTTTGTATGAGGAATTAGGATCAGATTAATTTGAGCACCAACTATAGAAACACTATAGATATGCAATGAATTAATGTGAAACAGGAATAACATTTGGAATATTTTTACTTTGTTAAGTGATTTAGGTAGCTAAAAGTATTCTAATTAGATATTAGCCAGAAGTCTGACCCTTCTTGATGGGCACAGGTTCCTGAATAAGGCAATGTAGAAACAGTTTTACTTGACTAGGACTTGGTTAGGGTAATGTTGCTAATGAAACTGAATAACAAAAATAACAATGGCTCGAAATTGGTAATCATGTTGGAGCAATAGTTAGACCTTTCCCATGAGCTAATTATATATAACAAATGTTATTAGCTATTAATAGTATTTAACACTCAGTTCATATGGGAGCTCTCTGGCATGTGAGATCATGAAGTGCCTTCCAAAGTCAATGAAAGAGGAGGGTGTATTGTAGAACCTCATGGCTGTTCTTTCTTACTTGGAGAGGAGAGAGAAGTCAAGGAACTTATATTTACCAATACTTGTTGTATGCAAGGAGCTTTATATAAAAATAATTTCCTTTTTTCCATATGTGAAAGTGAAGTCTCTTAGTCATGTCCGACTCTTCGTGACCCCATGGACTGTAACCTATCAGGCTACTCTGACCATGGGATTTTCCAGGCAAGAATATTGGAGTGGGTTGCCATTTCCTTCTCCAGGGGATCTTCCTGACCCAGGGATTGAACCCAGGTCTCCTGCATTGCAGGCAGACACTTTACCATCTGAGCCACCAGGGAAGCCCATAAAGGCAAATATTTAAACAGAGGAGAAAATGAAGGAGGGGTTTGATTTCTTATTCATCAACGTCTCCCACCATACCTCCACTGTGGCAGATGGGGAACACTATCAGTGTTTTGTTATTTCTTTGAAAATTGGTAATTCATGTATAGTGATTTTTAATTAAAAAATTTTATTGCAGTATGGTTGATTTACAATGTTGTGTTAGTTTCAAGAGTAAAGCAAAGTGAATCAGTTATACATATACACATATCCACTCTTTTTAAATATATTCTTTTCCCATATAGGCCATTACAGAGTATTGAGGAGAGTTACCTGTGCTATACAGCTGGTTCTTATTATTATCTATTTTTTATATAGTAGTGTGTATATGGCAGTCCCAGTCTTCCAATTTATGCCTCTTCCCTTTCATCTCCTGATGACCATAAGTTTGTTTTCTACATGTGTGACTCTACTTTTGTTTTGTAAATAAATTCATTTGTACCCCCATTTTTTTAGATTCCACATTTAAGAGATATCACATGATATTTGTCTTTCTATGTCTGACTTTCTTCACTCGGTATGACAATCTCTAGGTCTATCCACATGTGTAGTATATTAATAGTGTTTCATGAAACAGAGTCTTTGATGATTCAGAATATCCTATTTCTTGAATAAATGCCCCTATAGTATTGAAAATATAGACCTGAGAATATTTTGGAAAATAGCTATTATAATAAAATCATATCAACTAATTGGTTTTTGATAAACTGAGTAAAGCAGTGGAAATTACTAATAACTTTTTTTTCACTAAACAAAAACATTCTAAGAATACAGAGAGAGAAGAAATACCATAATTGCTGTTAAAATCACAACTGCCTTAAGTTAATTCTGTCTGCTAAGGGAGTTGCAAGATTCTCCCTGCCAAGTAGAAAAATGATCCTGTTCAGGAAGTTGCCTTGGTAGTCTGCTTTGGAAATGAAAAGTGAAGTCTTGGGACATGGCATGGATGAGCAATGGTGAGTGAAAGAGTTGCAGCCCAGGGAAGAGGCTGGTTGAAGGTCCTGGGACCATGAGAAGAGGGAGGAGGAGTGAGGATGTCCTCCAGAGAGGGGCCACATGAAAACACAGCAGGGGGGTGGGAGGCTTCCAGAGGAGGAAGGGCCAATGAGATATTCTGAGAAGCAGAGATGACACCAGGGGTTTAAAATGAGTACTGTCTTAATATTTAATTTTAATCCACTTGCTATGCTTTGGCATGGTGTAATGTCTCCCTTATCTCATTAATCACAACTTTCTTGAGTTGGTGGTTGCTCTGGGAAATGGAAAGAAAAGAGCTTGTGTTCCCTGTTTGGGAAGGAGTAGGACAAAGAGAAGAGACTGGTGGTGGGAGAGGCGTTGTTAATGAGATGATGAATATGGTGGAGACTAGATAGATAGTGGGGCATGAGTAGACAAAGAGAAATAAAATCCTATGGAGGGTTTCTGATAGTGTGTGTGTAGACCTATGTGTATCTATTTGTGTGTGGTATGTATGTGTGTCACTGTGTGTCTGTGTGTCTGTGGTATGTCTTTATATCTGTGGTGCCTTTGTGTGTATGTATGTGCATATATGGTGTGTGTGTCTCTAATGGTGTGTGTTTGAATTCATGGGATGTGTGTGGAGCTCTGTGTGTATGTGTGTGTATATATCTGTGATCTGAGCATGTGTGGCATATTTTTGTGGTCTCTGTGGTATCAGCAGTCCGTGTGTGTCTGTGGGGTGTGTATATGTTTAATGTTTGTCCGGTTGTGTGTGATAGCTCTGTATGTGCATATGAGAAACTGAATTATAGAGAAGGTTTTATTAAAAATTGTGTGGCTGGGCTCCATCTAGAAGGGTGTCTGAAAGTAACGTAGGACTTGAGGAAAATCAACATTGGTAGTGATTCTGAAAAGCATATAAAGTCTCCTAGGAACCCTGATTTATTGCACATGACCAGGAGATTTCTTCATCCTTAAACATCTTTTGAAATGGTTTTAAAGTAGTTACTTATAAATTGTGCCTTCCCCGGTGGTGCTAGTGGTAAAGAACTCACCTGCAAATGCAGGATATGCTAAAGACGCAGGTTCGATCCCTGGGTCGGGAAAATCCTGTGGAAGAAGAGATGGCAGCTCACTCTAGCATCTTCCGAGGACAGAGGATCCTGGTGGGCTACAGTCCATGGGACTGCCAAGAGTAGGACGTGACTGAGCACAGCACAGCACAGCACGGTACTTATAAACTTGGGGCAGAAATGGGGCTCTGGCATCCCACAGAACTGGGCTTCAGTCCTGTCTCTACCACTTACCAGTTCTGTGATTTTGGACTCTTAACTCTGAGCCTGTTTCATCTTCTAAACCCCAGTGACTTCTTATGAGGACTAAGTGAGATACTATATTTGAATCACTTACCTCCCTTCATAATGCATATTAAGCATTCAGTAACTTTTTACCTGTTTGTTGAACTTTTTTTTTGGCCTCACTGCATGGCATGTGGAGTCTTTTTTCCCTGATCAGGGATCAAACCCACAGCCTCTTTAGTGGAAGCATGAATTTTTAACCACTGGACCTCCAGGGAAGTCCCCTCAACTTGTTATATTAAGGGTAGCCGGAGCCTCATTTTGCCCTTTTAATGTCATATTTCTCTCTTTCCTGAAGCCCAACTACTAAATTCTAGAGTACCACTAGGGATTTCTGAAAAAAATCTAAATGTTCATCTGTTGGGGCAAGGGCTATCAGAGTTATTATGAAGCCCTATTATAAGGATACCTTTGGCATAAGTGACTTTCAAGCAGACCCCACCTTAGCTTGGGAATATCAAGCTACTGTGGAGGAGGAGACTACAAGAATCTCTGGAAGCTTGATCTGGAGTGAGCCTAGAGGGTCTATTCAGATGATAGCTCTCGGATAACCTGCTGTCTCAGGAAACCTTACCTTGGAGCTGTATCTTCACACCAGTCGGTCTTGGGAGGGTCAAAGGGACTCTTTGTCAGCAGTTTCCTCTCCAAGGACAGAGGCAAAAATTAGTGACACTTTGCCTACCTTTCGTCCGCTTTTCTTCTTGCCTATGCTACTCCCCAGCCATGAACCTGCTATTTAAATATTCAGCAAGACTTCCTCTTGCTATTTTCCCTTCCTTTTTCTGTGGAATGTATACTCTAAAGGTGTAGGTAGACAGTTGAGTATTTCTTCAAATCATTTCTCCATTTTAAGGAAAGATTTTAAAAAATTCCATAAACAATGTTATGCTATTCAGGTTACTCTATTTCAGTTCAGTTCAGTTCAGTTCAGTCGCTCAGGCATGTCCGACTCCTTGCGACCCCATGGACTGAAGCACACCAGGCCTCCCTGTCCATCACCAACTCCTAGAGTTTACCCAAACTCATGTCCATTGAGTCAGTGACACCATTCAGCCATCTCATCTTCTGTCGTCCCCTTCTCCTCCTACCTTCAATCTTTCCCAGCATCACGGTCTTTTCCAAGGAGTCAGTTCTTTTGCATCAGGTGGCCAAAGTATTAGAGTTTCAGCTTCAACATCAGTCCTTCCATTGTACACTCAGGACTGATCTCCTTTAGGTTCGACTGGTTGGATCTCCCTGCAGTCCAAGGAACTCTCAAGAGTCTTCTCCAACACCAGAGTTCAAAAGCATTATTCTGTTTAGCTATTGTTATTCCATTAACAAAGCTTGTTTCTGGTGCTAAAACACTGAATAAAAATCACCTTCTCAAAAAAAGTTACCATCTCATATTTGGTCATCCCACCAGACACCTACTCTGCCTTGATTCTAGCTTGTTAATTAGCATATGGATGCATGGTGTTGGGTACATAGGGAGGTGATAACTATTAAGCATGGAAAAGTTAGAATCTGAAAATGGTAGAATCTCCTGCTGGAGAGACAGTGGTCAGAAAGGAAAACTCAAATATCGAGTTTCACAGTAAAATGCAATGTATGATAACAGCCCCAAAATTAATATTGTTTGGTGTGAGAAGATGAAGACTGACAGGCAGAAAGATCTGAATTTGTACAGTTGTTGAGAATGGCTAGAAAGAACACGGAATCGGTTACCATATCCAAGAAGACAATTGCATTATAATAAAATCCTACAATGCGTGTAATGTATTTATGACTGACTGAGCCCTGCATTTTCTATTTTCCTCTCTCTAATCCACCTCTGACATTTTCAGGGTCAGCCTCTGTGCTGACCCCAGTGTCCTGATTTCTCTCCTGCTTGCTTTCCCCTTCATCTCTGCACTGCCAGTGGAGAAAATGCACATCAAAACTGCTGTGTGGCTTCAGCAGTGATGCTCAGGAATCCAGTATTTGTGTTAGAATTGTAAAGCTTTCATTGCTACTGTAGCCTTATGAAAAACAGACTTACGTTTTAGTTCTTAATTTCATTTGAAGGAATGATCTTCAACCTAAGAACTGATCTTCTTTGCTTCAAGATAAGTTTTCAAACTTGCTAATCTTGAGAAACGCTGGACTGGATGCAGCACAAGCTGGAATCAAGATTGCCAGGAAAAATATCAATAACCTCAGATATGCAGATGACACCACTTTTGGCAGAAAGTGAAAAAGAACTAAAGAGCCTCTTGATGAAAGTGAAAGAGGAGAGTGAAAAAGTTGGCTTAAAGCTCAACATTCAGAAACCTAAGATCATGGCATCTGGTCCCATCACTTCATGGCAAATAGATGGGAATCAGTGAAACAGTGTCAGACTTTATTTTGGGGGGCTCCAGAATCACTGCAGATGGTGACTGCAGCCATGAAATTAAAAGATGCTTGCTCTGTGGGAGAAAAGTTATGACCAACCTAGACAGCATACTAAAAACAGAGACATTACTTGGCCAACAAAGGTCCATCTAGTCAAAGCTATGGTTTTTCCAGTAGTCATGTATGGATGTGAGAGTTGGACTATAACGAAAGCTGAGCACCAAAGAATTGATGCTTTTGAACTGTGGTGTTGGAGAAGATTCTTGAGAGACCCTTGAACTGAAAGGAGGTTCAACCAGTCCATCTTAAAGGAAATCAGTCCTGATTATTCTTTGGAAGGACTGTTGCTAAAGCTGAAACTCCAATACTTTGGCCACCTGATGCGAAAAACCGACTCCTTGGAAAAGACCGTGATGCTGGGAAAGATTGAAGGTGGGAGGAGAGGGACAACAGAGGATGAGATGGTTGGATGGCATCACCGATTCAATGGACATAAGTTTGAGTAAGCACTGGGAGTTGGTATGCTGCAGTCCATGGGGTCCAAAGAGTTGGACACGAATGAGCAACTGAACTGAACTGAACTGCCTTTTAAAAGGAATTTCTTGCTAGGTTTTCATACCCTGTGAGCTAATTCACAGATTTGGAACAACCTGAGATATTATTTGATCCACACCTACTAATTTTGAAGATTAGCAACAGGTTCTTCCTCCTCCCCCCTCCACTCTACATTTCCAAACTCAACTTTTAGTAAAATTCATAAATAATAAATATATTTGGGACTAGTGTTTAATTCCTTACCCCCACCCCCACCAAAATTTTCACAAGGGCTAATACCACTATTACATAGCCTAAAATTTCATTCTTCCATTGCTCCCCTGTGAAATATTCTCATTAGTGAGAGTATTTATCTAATAGGTAATTACATCAATGATATTATCTCTGTTGAGAAACATGCAAACTGTTTGAGGAAGGAGCTTCTCTTCTGTGGCTTTGATGATATGACTTCATTCATTTCATATTTCAAAATAGTTCTGGTGGTTTTAAGAGGAGAATTCCGGGAAATGGAAACTGTTTTATATTGTTTTGATGTGGTCACAGTATGAAATAGAAATGCAGAAACAGATGGTGAAATGCTTGAAAGTCTATGAACTCCTATATGTATATAATTTTAGAGCTGAAGGAGACCAAGCAGTTAGCTTCATCTAATTCCTGGTACTATAGGTGAAGAGACTAAGATCCATCAAGATATTTGGGAGCTTGTCCTAGATTCCATTATTAGTTAATAAAAGATTTGGGGCAGAAATAATGTACACTAAAAATACTGATGCACTGCTTATAGGCACTATATTGATTGCACAAAACAATATAGGATAGAACACAAAGCCATAGTTATAAATCCTCTTTTACTTACCATATATATAAAACCTTCCTGAGTCTCAAGTTTCCTCATTTGTACGTGTAAAAAAGAAAGAAAACTTCTCTCCTAAAGTATCCTTTTGAGAATTAATAATAGTTATTAAATATTATTAAGAATTATTGATAACAATTCTTTGATATGATATATAAGGGGTTAGCACAGTACCTGGCACATGGTATGTTAAATGCATGATCATTAATATTAATATATAAGCTGTATCAGAGAACAACAGCAAACCCAGTAGGCTGGAACAAATCCAGGCAGTGCAATTCAAGAAATATTTATTGAGTATCTAACGCATGCCAGAGAATGTTCAAGACTAGGGAAAGCAAATAATTAAAAAATATTGTCTTTAGTGTTTACGGATATTAAAAAGATGATGTGTGAACAAAACACCTAAGGAATGTTAAGGAAAGCAAGTTCTAGGCCTTAGAAACAGTAATTTTAAAGGCCTAATGAAAGAGAGCAATGTTTCATTTGTCTGGCTGGGTTCTGCACTTTTCAAGATCACGTCTCATTAACTTCCACATCCCAGCATAGTGTGAACAATACATCTATTAACCCAATGGTTTTCATTCTGACTAAAGTTAGAATCACTTGGAGGTCTTTAAAAAATGCAAAGTATTCCTGAGATTTAATTCATTTACTTAATATTTATCAAGCAATGTTTTTGTCATTGGGGTTATAGAATAAATAAGAAGAGTTTTGTTTTAATGGAGCTTACATTCTAGTTGGGAGAGATGTACAATAAATCAACAATCAAATGTCAGCTAGCACCTACAGTATTATGCAGAGTGTTATTAATTAAGACATAGCAATGTGATGAGTAACTAAGTGACTAGCCAAATGGGGCTGCTGGGAAAAGTCTTTCAGTAGGTGATCTTTAATGACTTTGGATGACCTAAAGTTGCAAATGGTGATTGCAGCCATGAAATTAAAAGACGCTTACTCCTTGGAAGAAAAGTTATGAGCAATCTAGATAGCATATTCAAAAGCAGAGACATTACTTTGCCGACTAAGGTCCGTCTAGTCAAGGCTATGGTTTTTCCAGTAGTCATGTATGGATGTGAAAGTTTGACTGTGAAAAAGGCTGAGCACCGAAGAATTGATGCTTTTGAACTGTGGTGTTGGAGAAGGCTCTTGAGAGTCCCTTGGACTGCAAGGAGATCCAACCAGTCCATTCTGAAGGAGATCAGCCCTGGGATTTCTTTGGAAGGAATGATGCTAAAGCTGAAACTCCAGTATTTTGGCCACCTCATGTGACGAGTTGACTCATTGGAAAAGACTCTGATGCTGGGAGGGATTGGGGGCAGGAGGAGAAGGGGACGACCGAGGATGAGATGGCTGGATGGCATCACTGACTCAATGGACGCGACTCTGAGTGAACTCTGGGAGTTGGTGATGGACAGGGAGGCCTGGTGTGCTGCGATTCATGGGGTCGCAAAGAGTCAGACACAACTGAGCGACTGAACTGAAATGAACTGAAAGGAGCCAACTGTGCAGGGATTAAGAGCATTACCCTGGACCTAACTCACTTCTTGCTCCATGTCTGTTTCCTCTTTATTGACCCCTTTGTACTTTCTGTCTGCTCTTGCTCTCTGAATTAGGTCTCCCCATTTATTAGAATCTTTGGTTTATGACCTTTCAACTTCATGTCATGATTTGTGGCTTGTGTTCTCCTCCTTGACTGGGTCCTTGTTCTGATAGCATTCCTGGAAAGAGAAATTCAGCCTTATTCAGGAAACTATCTCCTGGGTTCATCTGTTCCTGGTCTTATTGGATAAGATCCGCCACATCAGGCTTCAGATGCTCTGCATGTCTGGACAGCATTCCGGGAACTGCAGGTAGGATGTACCTGCAGGAGAGGCAGAATGTGAGGCTGGCAAGTTGGTCTGCATCTTGTTTATGGAAAGACTTGGATTCAGATTCAGATTCAGTCTTGGAGGAAAAAGATTTGGGTTTTGGAGCATAGGTGGGGAGATGGGCTCTTGACAGGATGATAGAATAGAGACCTTGATAGACTTGCTTCTCTGCAAATTCAGAGTCAGTGTAATCTGCTGAAAGTAAACAAAGGAAGGGTGATGGAAAAGAACGAAAATTTAGAATTTCCGGTGAAAGTGATGAAACACATTTAAATTATTGAGCTATGATTAGGGTTTATTTGAGATCAGGGTCACTTATTTGTGGATTCCCCCTGGGAATGGGGAAAAATACCTCATCGTGAAATTTTAAAATTATGAGCCATCTACTCTGTTATATTTGCTTTCAGCCTGGATGTAGAAGAAGCAGATTGTCAAAATATTCTTGGCTGATGGTTTCCATGCTAATACTACCAGAGTGAAGGGCCAACAGAGTTGAGACTGCTGATAATATAGTATAAGTGATATTTCTAGGAGTTTAGGAAGAATAGCAAAACCATTGTGAGTTTGACAGAGGGAGAGAAAGGGCAGGGTTGAGGGACTGGGGGTCTGGTGCAGGTATAGTAGTGTTTGTATGAATATAGACTGTGGTTGAAGTAGGATACTAGAATTTGTAATGTTCAAGGTGCAGAAGTTCTATTTTTTACAAAAACTTTTGATTGGAGTATAGTTGATTTACAATGTTTTGTTTGATGGTAAGATCTCTGCTGCTGTTGCTGCTAAGTCACTTCAGTAGTGTCCAACTCTGTGTGACCCTATAGAAGGCAGCCCACTAGGCTCCCCTGTCCCTGGGGTTCTCCAGGCAAGAACACTGGAGTGGGTTGCCATTTCCTTCTCCAATGCATGAAAGCGAAAATTGAAAGTGAAGTCGCTCAGTCAAGTCCGACTTAGCGACCCCATCGACTGCAGCCTACCAGGCACCTCCGTCCATGGGATTTTCCAAGCAAGAGTACTGGAGTGAGTTGCCATTGCCTTCTCCGGGTAAGATCTCTAGAGTGCAGCAAAGGAACTCAGGTAGTAAAGTAATCATTGGAATCAACATCTAGAAACTTCAAACTAAGGTATCAGATAGTCCTTATCCTAAAAGCAGTGGGAGTCACTGAAAGGTTTTAGATAAGAAGTGATATGATTCTGCTGCTAAGTCGCTTCAGTCGTGTCCGACTCTGTGCGACCCTGTGCGACCCCATAGACAACAGCCCACCAGGCTCCCTCATCCCTGGGATTCTCCAGGCAAGAACACTGGAGTGGGTTGCCATTTCCTTCTCCAATGCATGAAAGTGAAAAGTGAAAGTGAAGTCGCTCAGTCGTGTCTGACTCTTCGCGACCCCACAAACTGCAGCCCACGTGGCTCCTCTGTCCATGGGATTTTCCAGGCGAGAGTACTGGAGTGGGGTGCCATCACCTTCTCTGATATAATTCTGGTGATAGTTTAAAAAGATAGTTTGCCTTTTAAGGTGGAGAATGGATTGGTTAAAGATGAGTGTGGCAGTGGGAAAACTAATGATCTCAGTTTATGTTCCATAGACAAGAAGTAGACCCATAGACAAGGATTCTAAAGTAGGTAGTTTTTTTCTGAAATGACCCCAGGAAACTCTGGCAAGGGATGAGGAAGAGAGGTAGGGAAGGGCAGGAGCAAATGAAGGGTGAAACATTAAACAAGGTACTGCACTGTGCTCAGTCACTCAATTGTGTCTGACTCTTGGCAGCCCTATGGAATGTAGATACGGTTGTGGGTAATTAATGCTTAATCCCACTAAGGAACTCTGGAAAACTCTGGTGTAGAACATATACCACTGGGTTACTCCAGCCAAGGGACAAGGAGCTTGGGTATTTATATACCAATTCCTGTCAGTTTGGGGGCGATGGGTGCTCCCAGAAAGTATTAATTTCTTGGTACTTCCTTTTTTACAGATATGATAGAATGGGATCCTTTGATCAGAGAAAGTTTTGGGCTTAAAAGAAAGTGGATCCTGGCAGAGGAAATTTGGCTAGCAAGAACTGACAGAGTAATAACAAGGAGTTATGGGTGGGCATCAGAGAGGTTCTGCTGCATCCGTTCAAGACTATTCTGTTAATTCAGGCAAGAGACAAAGGCAACTTGACCAAGTAGTGGTGATGAAGATGGGGGTAAGTGAAAGGATTTAGGAGGTACAGATATATGTATGTGCATATGAGTTTCATGCTTTTCATTTTATTAACCATGTTTGTAGATTTTATGTTTCTGATCCTCTTTTAAGGTAAACTGTAAGCTTGAGATATCCCAAGAAGATAGGAATGAAGTCTAATAGTCTTCTGATTCAGTATCCTAAAATTACTGAAAAGTGAAGGCAGTACTGTCCAGTAGAAATATTATGCAAGTCACATTACAATTTTCCAGAAGTCAATTAAAAAAGTAAAAAGCAGTAGGTAGAATTCATTTTAATGATGTTATTTCATTTAACTCTATATATACAAATATAATTTCAACATGTAATCAATACAAAAGTTTTGAAATATTTGCATCCTGTTTTGAGGGTCTTTAAATTCTGATGTGTTCAGTTCAGTCGCTCAGTCATGTCTGACTTTGCGACCGCATGGACTGCAGCATGCCAGGCTTCTTTGTCCATCACCAACTCCTGGAGCTTACTCAAACACATGTCCCTAGCATATATCTTTCCTTTTGTCCTTGGCCTTTTGCTTCTCTTCTCTTCTCAGCTATTTGTAAGGCCTCCTCAGACAACCATTTTGTCTTTTTGCATTTCTTTTTCTTGGGGATGGCCTTGATCACTGCTTCCTGTACAATGTCACAAACCTCCGTCCATAGTTCTTCAGGCACTCTGTCTATCAGATCTAATCCCCTGAATCTATTTCTCACTTCCACTGTATAATCATAAGGGATTTGATTTAGGTCATACCTGAATGGTTTAGTGGGTTTCCCTGCCTTCTTCAATTTAAGTCTGAATTTGGCAATAAGGTGTTCATGATCTGAGCCACAATCACCTCCTGGTCTTGTTTTTGCTGACTGTATAGAGCTTCTCCATCTTCGGCTGCAAAGAATATAATCAGTCTGGTGCTTTCCATGTGTAGAGTCTTGTGTTGTTGAAAGAGGGTGTTTGCTATGACCAGTGTGTTCTCTTGGCAAAACTGTTAACTTTTGCCCTGCTTCATTTTGTACTCCAAGGCCAAATTTGCCTGTTACTCCAGTGTTTCTTGACTTCCTACTTTTGCATTCCAGTCCCCTATAATGGAAAAGACATCTTTTTTGGATGTTAGTTCTAGAAGATCTTGTAGGTCTTGGTCTTCTTAGAACCATTCACCTTCAGCTTCTTCAGCATTACTGGTTGGGGCATAGACTTGGATTACTGTGATATTGAACGGTTTGCCTCAGAAACAAACAGAGATCACTCTGTTGTTTTTGAGATTGCATCCAAGTACTGCATTTTGGACTCTTGTTAACTACGAGGGCTACTCCATTTCTTCTTAGGGATTCTGGCCCACAGTAATAGATATAATGGTCATCTGAGTTAAATTCCAAATAGGAAAAGGAGTACATCAAAGCTGTATATTGTCACCCTGCTTATTTAACTTATATGCAGAGTACATCATGAGAAATGCTGGGCTGGAGGAAGGACAAACTGGAATCAAGTTTGGCGAGAAAAATATCAGTAACCTCAGATATGCAGATGACACCACCGTTATGGCAGAAAGTGAAGAGGAACTCAAAAGCCTCTTGAAAGTGAAAGAGGAGAGTGAAAAAGTTGGCTTAAAGCTCAACATTCAGAAAACGAAAATCATGGCATCTGGTCCCACCACTTCATGGGAAATAGATGGGGAAAAAATGGAAAGAGTGGCTGACTATTTTTCTGGGCTCCAAAATCACTGCAGAAGGTGACTGTAGCCATGAAATTAAAAGACGCTTACTTTTTGGAAGGAAAGTTATGACCAACCTAGATAGCATATTAAAAAGTAGAGACGTTAGTTTGCCGACAAAGGTCTGTCTAGTCAAGGCTATGGTTTTTCCAATGGTCATGTATGGATGTGAGAGTCAGACTGTGAAGAAAGCTGAGCACCGAAGAGTTGAAGCTTTTGAACTGTGGTGTTAGAGAAGACTTGAGAGTCCCTTGGACTGCAAGGAGATCCAACCAGTCCATTCTAAAGGAGATCAGTCCTGGGTGTTCATTGGAAGGACTGATGCTGAGGCTGAAACTCCAATACTTTTGCCACCTCATGCAAAGAGTTGATTCATTGGAAAAGATCCTGATTCTGGGAGGGATTGGGGGCAGGAGGAGAAGGGGATGACCAAGGATGAGATGGCTGGATGGCATCACCAACTCAATGCACATGAGTTTGGGTGTACTCCGGGAGTTGGTGATGGACAGGGAGGCCTGTCGTGCTACGATTCATGGGGTCACAAAGAGTCGAACACGACTGAGTGACTGAACTGACTGACTGACTGAGTTAAATTGACACATTCCAGTCCATTTTAGTTCACTGATTCCTAAAATGTAAAATTCTGATGTGTATTTTACAGTTCAAGCACATCTTAATTTGATCCACCCATACGTCAAACAAGTACTTGATAAATGCTATATTGGACAGCACAGGTGTAAGATTTAGTTTAAGAAATGTGTTCTTTTATGTTACAATAATACTACTATAAATAAATAGTAGAAGGAAAATGTTTTACATTGAAGTATTGAATACTGAAACTAAAATTTACTGTGTAATATTAACGTGGTTTTGGACTTCCCTTCATATATTTTATTTTAAGACTTCCAAGTTAAGTGTGAGATATAATTTTTAAAGTTAGTAAAGATTTCTACTAGGGAGAACTAGACAGCTAGAACAACAATTTCCTTAACTTTTTTGACCTTAAAATAGCTGGTAAGGGTGATTTCCTGAAGGTAAATATTTCTTATTGTTTGCTAGTTAGACAGGAAATTTTCTTTAAGGTTTTGTTATAAAAATCAGTACTTTTACAGCTCATTTTACTTTCATGTCTCTTAGGCAATATCCTAGGTCCCTCTCTTCTTTTGTTTATTTCACAACCACAATTATCAGAATATAATATAAGACTGGAATTCAGAGTTCCTTGTCTTATGAATCATGTTCCTTTTCTTTCTCTGTCTTCACAATGGAAATGAGAAATTTCTATTGCTCAGTAAGTGAAATAACATAGGACAATATAAAGTGGTCCTTGACTAAGATTATAATCTGATCATATCAAAGGTCCTGAGATACCTAGAGGAATGAAATTAAATATTTTAATGTACTTATAAAACCACATCCTTTAAGGTATACTTATGAAAGCCATAGTCAAATGTGGCTTCTTTATGTTTTTTCCCCAAAGTTGTAGATACAGACAGAATAAAAACTATGGCAAATTGGGCCTACTGTGGCTTAATCGAATAAGGAGACATGACTGTAGCCAATTTGGAGGTGAAGAGTTTTCTCATGGCTATCTGAAACTTGGGCTTCCCTGGTGGCTCAGACAGTAAAGAATCTGCCTGCAATGCCGGTGACCTGTGTTTGTTCCCATTTCAGTATTCTTGCCTGGAGAATTCCATGGTCAAAGGAGTTTGGCACAGAGTCAGACATGACTGAGCAACTAACACACACACTCCAGAACCTTATTTTTATGAGGCCTGAATGGAGTCTAGCGTAGGTTTCTTTACTTATAAATAAGGATTCCTCTGAGGAGCCTGCAGCACTGCTTAAAGGGTGACCAAAAAATAACCTAACAAAAGGGTAAAAAAAGCTTTGACTTCAGATGCACCTGAATTCAAATCTTTTACAATTTTTTATAATAAGACATGGCCTCAGTCCTATCACTTCGAGTGTTAAGTTTCAGATATCCCCTATTTATCTTACAGAACTTTTAAAAAAGTTTAACTAACTAGTTTTTGTTTTTGACTGTGGTATATAGATCTAAATATGTATTACATTTCTATAAAAGTGGGACCCACTATGAATCCTGTTTGGTAACTGTTTCCATTTAATAATGTGTTATACATGTCTTTCAACTCAATAAACTATTAATGAATATACATCTACATCATCATTTTTTTTACATCATCATTTTGATAGCTATCATTTGGTAATCCCTTGCAGGCTATTTTGAGGATTTTAGTACGAGATAAAAATACGTGACCATAACTGAATGACACCACCCTTATGGCAGAAAGTGAAGAAGAACTAAAGAACCTCTTGGTGAATGTGAAATATGAGAGTGAAAAAGTTGTCTTAAAAGTCAGCATTCAGAAAACTAAGATCATGGCATATGGTCCCATCACTTCATGGCAAATAGATGGGGAAACAATGGAAACAGTGACAGACTTTATTTTGGGAGGGCTCCAAAATCAATGCAGATGATGACTGCAGCCATGAAATTAAAAGATACTTGCTCCTTGGAATAAAAGCTATGACCAACCTAGACAGCATACTAAAAAGCAGAGACATTACTTTGCCAACAAAGGTCCACCTAGTCAAAGCTACGGTTTTTCCAGTGGTCATGTACGGATGTGAGAGTTGGACTATAAAGAAAGCTGAGCTCTGAAGAATTGATGCTTTTGAGCTCTGGTGTTGGAGAAGACTCTTGAGAGTCACTTGGACTGCAAGGAGATCCAAACAGTCCATCCTAAAGGAAATCAGTCCTGAGTATTCATTGGAAGGACTTATGCTGAAGCTGAAACCCCACTACTTTGGTCACCTGATGTGAAGAACCAACTCATTGGAAAAGACTCTGATGCTGGAAAAGATTGAAGGTGGGAGGAGAAGGGGATGACAGAGGATGAGATGGTTGGATGACATCACCGATACAATGGGTATGAGTTTGAGTAGGCTCCAGAAGTTGGTAATGGACAGGGAAGCCTGGAATGCTGCAGTCCATGGAGTCACAAAGAATTGGACACAACTGAGTGACTGAACTGAACTGAAGTTGCATATAGCAATTTAAAAATAACTAAACTATAAATGGGACTGAATTTAGGTTTCTCACAATCAGCCTGCAGGCTGACCTTTTCCACCTATCTTTGCTAGCCAGCCACCATCATGCAGACAAGTCCCTGGCTATCTTCAAGCAAGACCTCCACACATAATTGCCTCATACGTCAGGACCAGGAACCCTGTGTCTCAGACATCACTGGAGGCATCAGAACAAAGGTGTCTCAAGAACTCACATAGAAAATGTAGGTCATGATGACTTTCTGTGATGGAAGATCATGGAATATTGGGGCTCTATAGACCGAAAAAAAAAAGTATATTTTACTGATTCAGGACCTGAAAGGCCAGGAGACTCCCAGAGGAAAGAAACAATTTAAGGATAGCTTCTCAGAGCAGAAAGTTCATTTTCATATCTGTGAAGTTCTTCATTTCTAGCACCCTAGGAATATTTGTTCTCTTCCTCACAGAACAAAATTCACCTAATGGCCTCCCACTTCAGCGAGATTATCAGAACACGAAAAACACTTCAGATTCTTATTTGAAAATATGTGTTCCTCCTACTGCATTCTCGGTTTAAAACTCTCCCTTAACATTCCAAAAATTATTTTTGTAAATGATGTTGGCTGCAGTTCAAAACACTGTTGTACGGAGCATTCACTAGGCTAGTTCACAGTCCTGAATACCAGTCTCTGAATACCATTTTACAGACACACTCTCAGATGGTCTGGGATAGAGAGAGATCCTAGGTCTTCTCCTAAGTCACTTGGAGCAGAGTCCACAGGAGGAACTTTGAGGTCTGTTGTTTGCCATCCTTCCTTCAGACTAAACCTCTTGCTGGTGAAGATAGAGCCTGCTGGGAGGAGGGCTGCATATTTGGCATCTTATGGTGCTATCCTAGTGGGTTTTCCAACTAACCCAACAGAGGTTTCAGTTCCTCATCAGAGGAGGCTGTAAATATTGAAAGAGAGTATAGATCATATGGCCAACTTTATTTCTATGTGTCAAGTACTGTGCTGGCACTATAGATAGAAGGGTAAGCAAGACAAGAGTGGTTCAGCTATTGGGGAGCTCTGAATTAGTGTGGGGAAAACAGGACATATGAGGCAAATAGAGAAACTGTGTTTAATGATGTAAAGAGAAAATTGACTGAGACCTGGTGTTAGGGAGATTTCCTTGAGGGAGTAACATTTGGGCTGAGACTTGAAGTTAGGTGGATAATGAGAGTGAAGGACTCTTTCCAGCAAAAGAGACACCTTGTGAAAAGGCCTCAGGTTTGACTGAGAAGTTCAATACGGTCTCCCTGATGAGCTCAGTCGGTAAAGAATCTGCCTGCAATGAGGGAGACCTGGGTTTCATCCCTGTGTTGGGAAGATCCCTAGGAGGAAGGCAGGGCAATACACTCCAGTACACTTGCCTGAAGAATCCTCATATATAGAGGAGCCTGTGGGCTGCAGTTCATGAGGTTGCAAAGACTGGGACACGACTGAGTGGCTAAGCAAGAGACAGATGGCAGAGCTCTGGGGAGAGGGATGAGGCAGGAGATGTTCATAGGGCCAGATCACGCAGGCCTTTACAGGCCATATTAGTTGTACTGCATCTGCATTTTATTTGAAGGGTAATGGGAAGGGGAAAATGCCACATGAATTAATTTGCTAGGGCTGCCTTAACTAAACACCACAGACTAGTGTCTTAAACAACAGGAAGTAATAGTCTCACAGTTCTACAGGCCAGAAGTCCGAGATCAAGATGCTGGAAGGGTTGGTTTCCTCTAAGGCCTCTTTCTTTAGCTTGCAGGTGGCTCCATTCTTGCCACCTCTTCAAAAGGTCTTTTCTTTGAGTGTATGCCCCTAGGGTCTCTCTCTTTTTAAACTCTTTATTGTGATTCGAGGTATAGCTGATGAACAAACAATATTGTGATAGGTGAGCAGTGAGGGGATTCAGCCATGCATATACATGTATCCATTCTCCTCCAAACTCTCCTCCCATTCAGGCTGCCACATTACATTGAGCAGAGTTTCATGTGCTATATTGTAAGTCCTTGTTGACTATCCCATTTTAAATGAAGCAGTATGCACATGTCTGTCCCAAACTCCCTAAATATCCCTTCCCCTCATCCTTCTCCATCACCCCCTTCCCTGCCCTGGCAACCATAAACTCCTTGAAGCCTGTGAATCTGTTTCTGTTTTGGGAGTAAATTCACTTATTTCATTTCTTTTTAGATTCTACATATAAGGGATGTCATACATTATTTCTCTTTCTCTGACTTACTTCACTCAGTATGACACTGTCTACATCCATCCATGTTGCTGCAAATGGCATTATTTCATTCTTTTTAATGAATTTAGTAATATTCCATTGTACATACGTACCACATCTTATTTATCCATCCCTGTGCTTATAGACATTTAGGTTGCTTCCATAGCTTGGTTATTTGTAAATAGTGCTGCAATGAACATTGGAGTGCATGTATCTTTTTGGATCATGTTTTCCTCTAGATATATGCCCAGGAGTGGGATTGCAGGGTCATATGGTAGCTCTATTTTTAGTTTTATAGGAAACCTTCATATTGTTCTCCATAGGGGCTATACCAATTTACATTCCCACCAACAGTGTAGGAGGGTCTCATCTCTCTACATCCTCTCCAGCATTTATTATTTGTGGATTTTTTTGATGATAGCCATTTTGACTGGTGTGAGGTGATGTCTCATTGTAGTTTGGAATTGCATTTCTCTAATAGTTAGTGATGTTGAGTATCTTTTCAAGTGCCTATTGGCCATCTGTATGTCTTCTTTAAAGATATGTCTATTTAGGTCTTCTGCTCATTTTCTGAGGGGATTGTTTGCCAGCATCTCTGTGTGCCCAAGTTTTCTTTGTTTATAAGGACACCAATCAGATTAGATTAGAGCCCCCATAACGATCTTGTTTTAACTTAATTGCCTCTTTTTTTAGCATTTAGGATTTTTTAATCAAGGTATAATCAACATATAGCATTATAATAGTTTCAGGTATACAGCATAATGATTCAATATTTGTATATATTGCAAAATGATCACCATAAAAAGTCTAGTTAACATCCTTTAATTACTCTTTAAAGGCCCTATCACAAAGTCATCACATTTAAGGTACTAGGGGTTAGGATTTCACCATATGAATTGGGGGGACACATATAGGCAGAGTACATCATGAGAAACGCTGGACTAGAAGAAACACAAGCTGGAATAAAGATTGCCGGGCAAAATATCAATAACCTCAGAAATGCAGATGACACCACCGTTATGGCAGAAAGTGAAGAGGAACTCAAAAGCCTCTTGATGAAAGTGAAAGAGGAGAGTGAAAAAGTTGGCTTAAAGTGCAACATTCAGAAAACGAAGATCATGGCATCTGGTCCCATCACTTCATGGGAAATAGATGGGGAAACAGTGGAAACAGTGTCAGACTTTATTTTGGGGGGGCTCCAAAATCACTGCAGAAGGTGACTGTAGCCATGAAATTAAAAGACGCTTACTCTTTGAAAGAAAAGTTATGACCAACCTAGACAGCATATTAAAAAGCAGAGACATTACTTTGCCAACTAAGGTCCGTCTAGACAAGGCTATGGTTTTTCCAGTGGTCATGTATGGATGTGAGAGTTGGACTGTGAAGAAGGCTGAGCTCAGAAGAATTGATGCTTTTGGACTGAGGTGTTGGAGAAGACTCTTGAGAGTCCCTTGGACTGCAAGGAGATCCAACCAGTCCATTCTGAAGGAGATCAACCCTGGGATTTCTTTGGAAGGAATGATGCTAAAGCTGAAATTCCAGTACTTTGGCCACCTCATGCAAAGAGTTGAGTCATTGGAAAAGACTTTGATGCTGGGAGGGATTGAGGGCAGGAGGAGAAGGGGACGACCGAGGATGAGATGGCTGGATGGCATCACTGACTCAATGGACGTGAGTCTGAGTGAACTCTGGGAGTTGGTGATGGACAGGGAGGCCTGGCGTGCTGCAATTCATGGGGTTGCAAAGAGTCGGACATGACTGAGCAACTGAACTGAACTGACTGATTCAGCTCATAATACTATTTATGTGCCTGTTGTGTGGACAATGTATTAGGAGGAGACAATAGTGTAGACTCTATTGGAAAAATGATAGTGACCTGGGACTTCCTTGGTGGTCTAATGGTTGAGAGACTGCCTTGCAATGTGGGTTTGATACCTGGTCAGTATCTATGATCCCATATGCTGCGGAGAAACTAAGCCTGCAGGCCAAACTACTGAGCCCATGCTCTAGAGCCCATGAGCCACAACTAGAGAGTTCATGCACCACAATGAAGAACCCCAAATGACACAACTGAGATCCCATATGTCACAACTGAGTCCCAACACAGCCACATTCTTTGATTAATTGAAATAATGATAGTGGGGATGATAGCCAGGATGTGTATTGTGAAGATAGAGCAAATGCAATGGGTTTGAGAAGCACTTGAAGGAGGATTCATGGAATCTGAGGGTGAGGGAGAAGGAGGAGTCAAAGATGACTCTTAAATTTCTGGTTCTGCATCTGGCTGGCTGGTGATGCAGTTTGTTTAGAGAAAGAAGAATGGAAAAAGAGAACAGTGATTTGTGGGGAAGATGATGGGCTCATTTCTGCTCATGTTGCATGTGGGTGCCTGTCAGACATCCAGTGGAGATGATGAGCAAACTGTTTGCTGGAGAGGAACTCAACCTCCATCACAGAGCAGATTGCCGTCTAGATCATCCACTATAAGAGACAAGGTTGCTGTTGAAATCGCACAAGTCATATGGGACTCTGATGGGAAGCTATCCAGCACTCAGACTGGGACTTGAACCCACTGGCTGGAACTCGAACCTACTGTCTTTTAATTGGAATTCCACGCCTGATCTCAGGACTTAATGAAGCATAGGTTCTTTATGTCCCATCCCAGAAGGAATTCAGTGAGCTGCAAAGTGATAGTTAAGAAATAGATTTATTGAGAGAGATACAGACGCCATAGTCAGAGTGTGGACCATTTCAGAAGGTGAGAGACCATGGGAGAAAAACATTTCATAGACAGAATGTGGTCAGCCTCAAAAGGCAATAGTGGCCCTGAAATATAGGGTGGTTAGTTTTTATCGGCTGTGTAATTTCATGGGCTAACAAGTGGGAGAATTAGTCCAAATGTTTTGGGGAAGGAGAGGGATTTCCAGGAACTGGCCCACCCTCACTTTTTGGCTTTTTGTGGTCAGCCTAGGAACTGTCATGGCCCCTGTGGGTAAGTCATTTAGCATATACTAATGTATTGCAATGAGCATATAATGAGGCTCAAGGTCTACTGGAAGTTGGATCTTTCACCACCTTGGGCCAGTTTATGTCCTATTCACAACAGCTGTGTCATTCTTTGAGTGTTGCACCCTGTCCCCTTCCCTCCTGCTTCACTGTAACCTGGTCCTTGTATTTTACTTTTCATGGGGAAAAAAAAAAATTATTGCCCATTTCAAAAATGTGCTCTTGGCATCTTTAGAAATTCTTTCTCAAAATTTGCTAAGCTATAAGGTTCAGTAGTTTTTTGTAGTTAACACTGGAATATTTCTTTAACCATTTTCAATAGTTGGCTTGACTTGTGACTTAATATGCCTAAAGGAATCGCTTAATGTTGTTAACCTCTTCTTGAGGATAGGAAAGCGCTTTTCATTTCCTTCCTGCATGCAAAGCTTAGGAAAAGATGAAGTCTTGCACTAAAAGTGAAGCGTGTGAAACTCTCAAGTAGATGGCAGAACAGAAGGCCTTTTCATGGCAGCACAAAGACCCGAGTAGTGCATTGATGTGCGGCCTCTCAGTGGAGACAAGGGTGTTAATGGTAGATGGGGAGCGGAAAGGCTGTGTCAGGAGGCACAATGTGTCATGGCACCAGGGTCACGGTCAGCAGTGTCCTTGAAATGACGGCTGAGCCCTGGGGCAGTTGGAGGCAGGCCGGAACTAGGTTAGGGGTCAGGAAAGAGTTGCTTCACTCCTGGTAGAAGAGGTTCTCATTGAGCGACCTGCCCCACATTAGCTCAAGGGCCATAGAGGAGATGCCAGCTTAGTAGAAGGTGGCTGTATGAAATTCGGGTGATTAACCTGCTTGGTTTGCCTGGGCCTGAGATGACAGACTTTCAATTTTGAAACTAGGTAGGCCCTGGAGAAACTGAGATGAGTTGGTTACTCTATAAAAGGGTTCTAATAGACCTAGTGTCTTTGGTCCTTGAATCATCTTAGAAGAAGTAACTTTAGCCTAAAGCAAATAAATCTGCATGACTCCCTGTAATCTTCTTAGTAAAAGAACTGCTACAACTGCTTTCTATTTTTAATAAATTAAATAATTTATGTTTGTAATAAGTTAGAGTTCATTAGAGTGTCTGAATGCTCCAGTTTGTCTGGGACAATCCCAATTTATACTTGTTGTTCAAGATAATTTATAGGGTCTTCTGCAGTCTCAAAAGTGTTCTGATTTGGATGACAAATTATATGGTCACTCTATCTTTAATAAAATGATCGTTCTTAAACAGGAGTACTATTTTGTGAATCTTGGCAAAGCAGGCCAATTTTTATATAATAATATTTGATAGCATTCCTTTTAGGATGATTCACTATGCACTACTTCTAATAACTACATTTTAAAAAATTGAAAGTTTTTCCATTCAGAGGTACTTGACCACAGTTTCACCTCTGATATCAGAATTCATTACCCACACACATATTCCCTCTTTATCTCACTCACATTTGACCATCTTATTACTTCACAAAAGTTTCGTGGAATTTTAAAATTTGCTTATACTTAAAGAAGCTTTTGATTATACTTTAAAACAAGAAATCAAAGTTGAAACTGGAAACATTACATAATAGCAAGGAGTCGATGCAAATTGTGTGGGGGTGGAGGAAGGATTATCCTATTAAGGAAACATTAAAAGAATTAAAATTATCTAGTAATGTACTTATTACTCAAATATATCAGATAATTTGGTATGAAAACCAAATTATTTCTGGACCTATTTCTGGATAGGAAATTTATTATACAGAATGTCTAAAAATTATTCGTATAAAATAGAAATAGGTGTTATTAAAAAAATAGGTATAAAGAATATTTATGTGTGGTATCTAAAGAAACTGTATCCCAAATAAACCTCTTCTAAAGTTGTGAAACATCTATTTGAATACATTTCACATTTACTTACACCAGAATTGAATATTCACCTCCACTTTTCACCCATGTTTAAGATCACCCGTCTGGTTTTCCATGTCAATGAATGTTGCTGACCACTAGAGGGAGAAACAAGAAAGGCTTTGAAAATTTTGACAAATCTGAGCGATTAGTAAAATGTACTAATTGTAGTGAAATCCAGTTTCAAGAAAGGCACTCACAGATGCAGTTGTTGTTAGAAATCTGTCGATTCTTATAAAAACAATGTAATAGAAAGATGAAGTGACTTCTCTAAAGCATGACGAACAGCCAATGCCATGCTTGACCAGCTCACTTACAGTTTTGCTCAGTTTGTGTGTGTGTGTGTGTTCAGTCATGTCCAACTCTTTGTGACCCCACAGACCGTAGTCCGCCAGTTTCCTCTGTCCATGAGATTTCCCAGACAAGAATACTGGAGTGAGTTGCCACCTTCTCCTGAGGATCTTCCTGACCCAAGGATCAAACCGACGCCTCATATGTCTCCTGCACTCCAGGCAGGTTTTTACCACTGAGCCACACTGGGGAAGCCCCCTTGTTCAATTTATGCCCTTGCTCAAAGAGTTAGTGCAATAAATAGGTATTGAATAAGAATGAAATGATGAAAGGATTAACCACTTCAGACTTCAAAAGTGGGGAAAGTGGCAATGAAGGAAAACTACTATCATAATCAAAACAATTCCCCAATACTCTTCAAGTCAATCTGACAATTAATACTTAAAATTATGTTTAAATATATAGAACATACTTGTTACAAAGTGACTGAAGATTCTAACCAGCTAAAAAGTATGTTTTCTTAGACTACTTAATACATGGATTTCTCAAGAGACAGTTTCTTGAACTCTATTACTTTGTAGGAAAATGTCTTTGAATTATTTGTTATCCAAGAAATTCCTGACTCCTGTGGCTGCAAGGAAAATATATAAAATATATTTACAAATAAATGTTGAACAGCTATTCAGTGTAAGATATTCATGAGATTCAAGATTGAATTGGACATGAATTCTTCTCTCAAGAATTTTATAGCCTAAAAAATCCTATTCAGAAATCTGTAAAGCGAGGTACATATGGAACATGCCGTTAGAGAAGCAGAGTCAGGGCACTTTGAGAAGGAGAAGTTACTTCTAGTTTGATGTGTGTGGGAGGAGTGGTCTGCATAGGGAGTGTGAAGACAGGAGGAATCAGGAAAGATGTGGCCTTGGAGTAGGGCCTAAACATTATCAGGATTTAGAAATATGGCGCTTATAGGGAAAGCATTTAGCCAGAGGGAGCAGAATGAGCAAAGGCAAAGTCCTGCTGGGCAAATGCAAAATGTATAGACACACAAACATAAAGTAGAGAAAAGAATACAGGATCTAAAAAGACATAAATTAGCCTAACGTGTGAAATATGTTTGAGTTAGCCTATAACTGTGATGGTTAATTTTATGTCGACTTGACTGAACCATGGGGTGTCCAGATATTTGGTTAAACATGATTTTGTGTATTTCTGTGAGGTGTTGGGTGAAATTTAACCAATTTAACATTTAAAACTGTGGACTGAACAAAGGAGATTGTGGACTTACCTAGTGGTCCAGTGGCTAAGACTCTGCACTCCCAATGCAGGGGACTTTGGTTCGATTCCTGGTCAGGGAACTAAATCCCACATGCTGCAAATAAGAGTTTGAATGCTGCAACAAAGGTAGAAGATTCCATGTGCTGCGACTAAGAACTGGTATGGCCAAATAAGTAGATTAATTGAATAAATAAATATTTTAAAAATACACCATTATTATTTTTTTAAAAAGGAGGCTGCTCTCCATATTGTGTGTGCACCTCATCTAAATAGTTGAAGGCCTGACTAGCACATTAGGCTGACCCTCCCCTGATAAGAAAGAATTCTCTTGCCTGTCAGCCTTTGGACTTGAATGGGGATATCAGCTCTGCAGATTTTGGCCTTGCCAGCCTCCATAATTGCATGAGCCAATTTCTTATATCTCTTTCTTTTTCATAAATATATCCTATTGGTTTTGTTTCTCTGGAGAACTTGGATTAATACACTGTTAATACTGCTTAAAAATAAACATCTAATAATCTGCCAACAAATATCTATTTGGTAACATTTTGATCCTAGTGTTATTTTGAGCAATGGGATAATAATAGAATAGTATCAACATACAGAAAACATATCTAATATACCTGAGAACTACTTCAAAGAATAGACAGATATGCTGATAAAACTGACTGATTCAAAAATAAATATTCTAATTTTAAAATGTATCATTAAAGGAAACAAAATTGTAACTCAGAGGAAAGAAGAAAAATTATAACCACAATAATCTAATACAACCACTGTTAACATTTTGGTGTAATTTCTTTCAGTAATGTTTTCCTTTGTGATTTTTAACATATATGTACCTTTAGTGCATATAAAATCCTGTAGTCAACTTTGAAAATTTAACATTATATCCTAAACGTTTCCTCATATTGTTTCAAAGTCTTAAGAGCTATAATTTTTATTGCCTGTAAAATATACAATCGGCAAACTGATTTTCATAATTATTTCCTTATTTTTGGATATTATAGTTGTTATACAGATTTTCCCTCTATTTTTAGGATTATTAGTTTTTCATGTTTTGAATTATTCCATAATAAATCCCCAGAAGAAGTACTATTAGATCACCAGGTATGAATACTTTTACAGTTAATCCAAATTGCTTTCCACAAATGCTATACCAACTTATAAGGCCACTAAAATAAAGCGTTGCATTTGCCTACTCAATATTCATTCTCATCTTCATTAATAAAAGACTTTCTTTGGTAGGAATGTGACTTGTTATAGAAACCTTACTTGCTCAAACTCCCTTGCAGCTGGGTATGTCTATATGACTGTGTTCTGGTTTATAAAGATTGAGCTTCTAGAAACAATTTTGTTTTACCAATGAAAAGGAAATAAGTGGCACACACATTTCCCTTTTTCCCTTCCTTTCTCCTTGACTGACTGGAAGTAGAGCAATCTTCTTGCTACTTAGATGATGAAATGGCTTCGCCGGTCCACTGGAGGAGGAAAGGGCAACTCCCTTCAGTATTCTTGCCTGAAGAATCCCATGCACAGAGGAGTCTGGCAGGCTGCAGTCCATGGGGTTGCAAAGAGCAGTCCATAGGGTCACAAAGAGTCAGGACCCAACTGAGTGACTAAGCATGCACACACGCCACAAGTTAAGACGGTAGAACAGGAAGCTGGGAGGAGCTTGTGACTTTCTTGAGCACTGGTACCAGCTGGGTTCTTTCCTCTGGAATTCTTGTTACAAGAATAAATTACTCCATATTTACTTAAGAAACTGTAGTCATATTTCTGTTGCATGAGACCAAAAGAAAATCTAACAGTAATGTGTAGTAATTATAGGTACATAATTATTTTTCCATAATAATAGATATTGTCACTAAAATTGGACAGGTACTATATTGGTGATCATAATTGCAAATTTAAGCTAGTGTGAACAAACCAAAAAAAAAAGAGAGGCATCTACTGGTTCATGTACCGGGTGAAACTCAAGGGTTAAACTAGCTTTCAGCTTCACTAAGAGGCATCAGTGATCCTATTAGGTCAGGTCTCTTTCTCCCTTCCCCTTTTCTCTCTTACACTTTCTTCCCTCTGTTTTCCTCTACTTGTTGGCCTCTTCTCTCTTGTAGAAAATGGACTTCTTCCATGCAACTGGAGAAGCTGGCCAACAAGCAACTCCAGGCTTATGCTGGTCCCAAGTCAGTGAAAATTGTGGAAAGAGATGACTTTCCATGTTTGTTCAAATATCGGTTGTGGGGAAGGACTCTGACTGATGAGGCCTGCGTTAAATGCTCATTCTGGGGGTGAGGGAGACAGGACAACTGTGATTGTCAGTCTCACCAAGATCCCTGGAATAAGGAAAGGGAAATTACTCAAAGAAAAAGTTGAGTGTTGACACCATAATATGGTAGAAACCTAAAACAACCTGTCATTAGGACTTTCCTGGTGGTCCAGTGGCTAAGACTCAGTGCTCCAGTACAGAGGGCTTGGGTTTGATCCCTGGTCAGAGAACTAGATCCTATATGCTGCAAGGAAGACCTGGTGCAGCCAAATAAGTAAATATTAATAAAACAGCTTATCATCAATAAAATAATCTTCATTATTTTTCTAACTTGGCTTTCTTTGAAGTTGAAGATTTTGTCTGTTCATAAATTTTATTTTGTTTTTTTGAAAATTCCCTCTTTTAAAGACATTGACATGTCATTGACAATAAGTTTATCTTTGACAAATCAGAAAGTTGAATATTCCCTTTATTTTGAACATGATGTCAATTTGGTGCTTGTAATCTAATATTCTGTTGGCATCTGGAAATGCCAGCTTCAAAGAATAAGAAATACGTATTCTTTCAAATGTCTATGTAGACATAATGTAAAGGTCCTAAATCTAGTGAGAAGAGTGGCAATTCGGCGAGACATAAATTTAATCAATATATGTACGTGAGTCATGTAATATTATGGAGAGGTTAAACATATAGTAGATTCCTCTTCTGGGAGCTTACTGAATTAATTTTAATATATTACTTTGTGTGAATGCTTCTTTAGCTCTTACACTGGCTTATTGACATTATGGGTTGTTTCCCCAAACTCTGAATTATTCAAAATGAGATTTAAAAGCACATTGAGGATTAAGCTTTAGATTAAGGCCTCAGCTCAGTTCAGTCACTCAGTCGTGTCTTTCTCTTTGCGACCCCATGGACTGCAGCACAGCAGGCTTCCCTGTCCATCACCAACTCCTGGAGCTTACTCAAACTCTTGTCCATCAAGTCGGTGATGCCTTCCAGCTGTCTCATCCTCTGTTGTCCCCTTCTACTCCCGCCTTCAATCTTTCCCAGCATTAGGGTCTTTTCTAAGGAGTCAGTTCTTTGCATCAGGTGGCCAAAATATTGGAGCTTCAGTTTCAGCATCAGTCCTTTCAATGAACATTCAGGACTGATTTCCTCTAGGATGCATCTCCTTGCAGTCCAAGAGATTCTCAACACCACAGTTCAAAAGCATCAATTCTTTGGCACTCAGCTTTCTTTATAGTCCAACTCTCACATCCATACATGACTGCTGAAAAAATCATAGCCTTGACTAGACAGATCTTTGTCAGCAAAGTAATGTCCCTGCTTTTTAATATACCAAGTTGGTCATAGATTTTCTTCCAGGGAGCAAGTGTCTTTTAATTTCATGGCTGCAGTCACCATCTGCAGTGATTTTGGAGCCCAAAAAAGATAAAATCTGTCACTGTTTCCATTGTTTTCCTATCTGTTTGCCATGAAGTGATAGGACCAGATGCCAGATATTAGTTTTCTGAATGTTGAGTTTTAAGCCAACTTTTTCACTCTCTTCTTTTACTTTATTCAAGAGGCTCTTTAGTTCTTTTTTGCTTTTTGCCATAAGAATGGTATCATCTGAGTATCTGAGGTTATTGATATTTCTCCTGGAAATCTTGATTCCAGCTTGTGCTTCATCCAGCCTGGCATTTCACATGATGTACTCTGCATAGAAGTTAAGTAAGCAGGGTGACAATATACAGCCTTGATGTACTCCTTTCCTGATTTGGAACCAGTCTGTTGTTCCATGTCCACCTCTAACTGTTGCTTCGTGACCTGCATACAGATTTCTCAGGAGGCAGGTCAGAGGGTCTGATATTCACATCTCTTGAAGAATTTTCACAGTTTGTTGTGATCCACACAGTCAAAGGCTTTGGCATAGCCAATAAAGCAGAAATAGATGTTTTTCTGGAACTGTCTTGCTGTTTCGATGATCCAGTGGATATTGGCAATGTGATCTCTGGTTTATCTGCCTTTTCTAAATCCAGCTTGAACATCTGGAAGTTCATGGTTCACGTATTGTTGAAACCTGGCTTGGTGAATTTTAAGCAGTATTTTGCTAGCGTGTGAGATGAGTGCAATTGTGCAGTAGTTTGAAGATTCTTTGGCATTGCCTTTTTTGGGGACTGGAATGAAAACTGACCTTTTCCAATCCTGTGGCCCCGGCTGAGTTTTCCAAATTTGCTGGCATATTGAGTGCAACACTTTCATAGCATCGTCTCTTAGGATTTGAAATAGCTCAACTGGAATTCCATCGCCTCCACTAGCTTTGTTCATAGTAATGCTTCATAAGGCCCATTTAACTTTGCATTCCAGGATGTCTGGCTCTAGGTGAGTGACATCATCGTGTTTATATGGATCATTAAGGTCTTTTTTGTATAGTTCTTCTGTGTATTGTTGCCACCTCTTCTTAATATCTTCTGCTTCTGTTAGGTCCATACCATTTCTGCCCTTTATTGTGCCCATCTTTGCATGAAATGAAATTAAGGCCTAAAGTAAAGAAAAAAATTTTATTTAAATTATCCAGGAAGATCTTTTGGCAAACTGTAAATAGTTTATTCCTTTTTAGATTTACTTAATGTTTATTCAGTGGTGTTTATGGTGATTGATTGTTTCATGTATTGTTGCAGTCCAAATGAGACTTCCCTGGTGGTGCAGGGGTAAAGAATTCACCAGCCAATGCAGGAGATGCAAATTCGATCCCTGGGTTGGTAATTTCCCCTGTAAAAGGAAATGGCAACCCACTCTAGTATTCTTGCCTGGGAAATCCCATGGACAGAGAAGCCTGGAGAGCTACAGTCCATGGGGTCACAAAAGAGTCAGACAGGCTTTGATGTAAGAGAGCTAGACCTAGTGTATCCCACAAGGCAAAGGGATGAGAAACTAAGTTATCTCTGTGCACAGGTTAGCCCACATAATCCCAAGCTGAATTTAAATGCCCTGCAA
This sequence comes from Ovis aries, assembly GCF_016772045.2. Taxonomy (NCBI): domain Eukaryota; kingdom Metazoa; phylum Chordata; class Mammalia; order Artiodactyla; family Bovidae; genus Ovis; species Ovis aries. The sequence goes on from NC_056071.1 coordinate 39,793,161, forward strand.
AAGAGGGATGATTAAGACATAAAAACAAGTGATGTATTGATTGTACCATGTACTAAATCAGCTTGAGGCCCCTCTTTCTTGAAGAAAATGGGCTGGCAATAGACATGAAAGAAAATTCTCTTTGCCCTCCCGATCTGCTAATGTGTCTGCTTACCACTCACTATGCATTTACTGAAAGGATGAAAATAGTTGAAGTTTATCCTTGGGGTTCCCTCATCTCCCTTCTTGTTTTCCCTTTTTTCTTTTGTGTTGCTCCACGCTGCCTCACCCAGTCTCACTATTTTTCCATCTTCAGAGTCATCCTCTTCTTGACCTGCTAATGACTCTAATTGCAAGATCCCTTTTGGGATTGGAAATATCTCATGGGCAGAGGAGCCTGGTGGGCTGCAGTCATGGAGTCGCTAAGAGTTGGACACGACTGAGCGACTTCACTTTCACATTTCACTTTCATGCATTGGAGAAGGAAATGGCAGCCCACTCCAGTATTCTTGCCTGGAGAATCCCAGGGACGGAGGAGCCTGGTGGGCGCCGTCTATAGGGTCGTACAGAGTCGGACAAGACTGAAGCGACTTTGCAGCAGCGGCATGTCATAAGCTACAAACCTCTAGAGAGTGGGAAAAGTGTTGATCATTCATTCAGGTGTTGGATCCTTCAGTAATTAACACAGTAGTTAGCTTTTCACACATCAGGTATTTACAATTGTATTTTAAAGTGTTTTGTTTTTATCTACATATAAAAGTAATACATATTTTTTGTAGGGAATTTTTAAAAACATAGAATATTATTAATAGTAGAAGTCGTCCATCGCCTATAGAAAAATGCCATTAATACTTTGGTACATTGATACATATACCAGTTATTTCCTATGTATTTATACTCTTTCGTTTTGCAAAATTGAGATCATACTGTTCAGACTCTTTTTGTGCACTTTTTCCATTTACCTTTATATCATGAGCATTTTTTCATGGCATTAAGTATTCTTTTAAAGTGTCACTTATTTAATACTTTTTCTTATTTCTGGACATTCACATCCATCACTTGTTGTGATGAAAAATGACATTCAAATTTTTCATCACAACAAATTTGTGATGAAAAATCTGTGTATAAATCTATACATTTTGAATTATTTCCTTAAGATAAATACCTAGAAGAGTTATTTGATGACTCTGTCAACATTTTAAGATCTTTCCATACTTTTTATACTAAATTCTAAAAGTGTTATATCACTTTATCATTTATTTGCTTACTTAACAACTATTTATCAAGCCTTTACTAAGTGTTTGGCACTGTGTAGGGCCAGGATTATAATGGAGAAAAATGTACTCAAGGTCCTTGCCCTGATGCTCCTAGAGGGAGACGGATAACAAACAAGTAAATGAAAAAAGATAAAAGTCAAGTTGTTAGTAGTATTCTGAAGGGATCTCTGATAGAGTGGGGCCCTGCTTTGACTTGAGTGGTGAGGGAAGGCTTTTCTTAGAGATTGCATTTAATTTGAAAACCTGAAGGACTGAGAAGGCATCAGCCATGGAAGTGGGGGGAAGGGTTTGTTGGGGAGAGTAGAATGGCAGGAAATGAAGTTGAGAAGGGTAAGCAGTGGGCGAAGGACCAAACCATGTTTGTCTGTTAGGTGATAGGGAGCTATTAAAACAAACCATCATGACAGTGAATATATGGGTACCTGCAGGTCAATGCTTTAACACTTATACTGCATTTTAACAAAAGTCTCCCAGAGATAGTCTTCTTAACTTAAAAGAATGCTCCCACTGGTGGAATATTGGGCGTTATGGTACGTGAGCATTTCATTGTGTCTCAGATCACACTTTTTATAGGTTGGCCTACATTTCCCATATCAGACAGTTTATTCTCAGGTTGTGTTCTCTTCTGTCAGTGTTCAGGAATCTGCACAGGTATCCTGCCAAACACAGCAGCTATGCATGGCTCATCTCTCCTCTTGAATTAAGGTTAATAAAAGTGATGACTTTCTTGGATTGATTGTATATCTCCAGCGTACTAGAATTAGGTAAGATCAACTTCTGAGTATTTAATTTCAATATATTTGCCACATTTACAGTTTCACTGTACATAGATAATATATATTAGATTTTATGTATAAATATATCAGATAATCTATTATTATACAATAGTTTTATATTGCATATAGTTGATATATTAAATAGATAATTTACAAAGACATAATGTATATTGGAAAATAAGAGTAATCTTTTGTATAGAGAATTAAGAAGGAATTAATTCTCTAAAAGTTTCATAGTTATATCTGAGATAGAGATTGAGATTCAACAGCAGGAGTTGCTTCAGATTCTAAATACTTGCCTTTAATTAGTTTGTTTTAATATTAGGAGTCAGGCTGTGTATTCAGCTTTCAGATTTAGTTTTAAGTATTATGCATTGAGGTTTACTGAACATTTTCAGATTTATACATATTTATAAATAAAAAACTTATTTGTTTTGGGGGGTCTGGATTTTATTTATTTCTTACTCATCAAAAAGAAAATGATGGTTTATTAGAATTTAGACTTTTTAAAGACCATTCCAAAATCAAACAAGATTACAGTGAGGAAACTATTCTTTCAGTCCTTTGTCTAATAAACAGGTCTATACAATACTACGCAGAGTGTTCAGTTTGACAAGATATATTATTATAAGCAATGAAAACAAAACTGCTTTGCATAAAATCTGTGAAATCAACAAATATTTACTGAATATCTATAGTGTACCTAGACTTGAGCAGTCAGTGTGAGGGCAAGAGAGAAGTATTGTGTGTAATCCTTGCCCTATAGGACCTTACAGCGTAACAGGGAAACAAAACCCAAGGGTGTGGGGGTAGGACCTAGGACACTGACATATATGGACCACCTACTTTATCCTAGGAATTGTGCTAGATGCTTCCATATAAATTACCTCATGACAACTGAGGTCAGTATCATCCCTCAAATTCTCTAGTATTCTCTTTCTTCCAGCCTTCAGGTCATCCTCAGTCCCGACCACCCTGGCTCACCTTGCACATCCAGTCATCTCTAACTCCTGTTCCTGGACTCTTCCAATGGTCTCCTGACTGGTTTTATTGCCTCTGTTCTCTTCTCTTATTAGTCCATCCTCCTTCCATATTGTGGACACATTTGCTCTAAAATGCAAGTATGATTACATTAGTTACAAATTTTTCAGATGCAAGTAAGGACTTGGTAATTGTAACCATGCTATTGGAAGAGAGGAGAAGCAGATTCAGAAAAAGGGTTACTAGGCAGATAAATCAGGATATATTTCTTGGAGAGGCTAAGCATTTGAGTTGATTAGAACATATGATGGAATTAGGGGTAAAAAGAAATAAGGTTGTAAGATGATAGTTTGGAGGCAAATTGTCAAGACTCTTTATGTAAAGCTAAACAGTTTAAACTTCATAGACATTTGTATGTTATTGCAGTTTTTTAAAGGGAATGACATAATGAACCAGTATTTAGGATGATTCTGGTGGCTCAGATAGTAAAGAATCTGTCTGCAATGTGGGAGACCCAGGTTTGATCCTTGGGTAGGAAGATTCCCTAGAGAAGGGAATAGCTACTCACTTCAGTATTCCTGCTTGGAGAATTCCATGGATAGAGGAGCCTAGTGACCTCTAGTCCCTGGGGTCACAAAAAGTTGAACACAACTGAGCAATTAACACTAAAAAATTTTTTTCTAAAAAAATCTAGAAGTAGATTAGGTGGATTAGAATTGGTAGAAACTGGAGCAGAACTCACTTAGGAAGGTGTTGCAGGAGTTAGATAGGATGAAAAGGGCCTTGGAAAGATATGAATAAGATATTCAAGAAGACACACATTACTTGAACATAGTGGTGAGTTTCTGTGATATGGAACACAACAACAACAACAAACCCTAGACCACATGTTTCATAGTTCATAGGGCTGAATCCATGTGGTTTTGACAAGTCTATCATGTTTCTGGCAGTTTCAAAATTTTCCTCTGGGAGATAAGGGCCAGGTTTTTCCCCCCATTCCCACCCAAGCCTAACATGTATTGGGAGGATGTTTCTAGAAATAGAAATGAAGCTGGGAAACTCTAAGGGGCTAGTAGTACAGAGATGTAGGGATAATGAAAAAAAAAAAAGATGAATTGTTTTCAATTCAAGGTTGGAATTCCTATAACAAGGAAAAACAAACAAGGAACTACCTGGAATGTGTGAAGACAGTGGATGGCGGAGAAATGCGGGACTTTGAGAAGTGTTGACATGAATTATGAGTTTTTGCCTTGGTATTTGAACAGTATAAGTAAAGAACTTGTCTTTTTTGAACTCCTTTTAGTTCTTGGATTGTGTTCCCTTGATGATACCATTCTGGGATAGACTACCTGGGTCACAGCTACCTAGGTTTTATATTTATCTAGTGATAATCTGTGAAAGGAAGGAGAAGGAAAAAGAGAGCCCGAGAGAGAAGACAGTGAGGGTAGAGGAAGGAAGAAATAGAGGGACACTTTATTCCAGGAAAATATCTATTTTTGCTTCATTGGCTATGCTAAAGCCTTTGTCTGTGTGGACCACAACAAACTGGAAAATTCTTCAAGAGATGGGAATACCAGACCACCTAAGTTGCCTCCTGAGAAGTCTGTATGTAGGTCAAGAATCAACAGTTAGAATTGGGCATAGAACAACGGACTGGTTCCAAATAGGGAAAGGAGAATATCAAGGCTGTATATTGTCACCCTGATTATTTAACTTATATGCAGAGTACATCATGCGAAATGCTGGGCTGGATGAAGCATAAGCTGGAATCAGGATTGCCGGGAGAAATATCAATAACCTCAGTTATGCGTATGACAGCACCCTTATGGCAGGAAGTGAAGAGAAACTAAAGAGCCTCTTGATGAAAGTGAAAGAGGAGAGTGAAAAAGCTGACTTAAGACTGAACATTCAGAAAACTAAGATCATGGCATCTGGTCCCTTCACTTCATGGCAAATAGATGGGGAAAAAAATGGAAACAGTGAGAGACTTTTATTTTGGGGGCTCCCAAATCACTGCAGATGGTGACTGCAGCCATGAAATTAAAAGACACTTACTTCTTGGAAGAAAAGCTATGACCAACCTAGACAGCATAATAAAAAGCGGACACATTACTTTGCCAACAAAGGTTCGTCCAGTCGAAGCTATGGTTTTTCCAGTAGTCATGTATGGATGTGAGAGTTGGACTATAAAGAAAGTTGAGTGCCAAAGAATTGATGCTTTTGAACTGTGGTGTTGGAAGAGACTCTTGAGACTCCCTTGGACAGCAAGGAGATCTAACCAGTCCATCCTAAAGGAAATCAGTCCTGAATATTCCTTGAAAGGACTAATGCTGAAGCTGAAACTCCAGTACTTTGGCCACCTGATGCAAAGAACTGACTCCTTTGAAAAGATCCTGATGCTGGGAAAGATTCAAGGCGTGAGGAGAAGGGGATGACAGAGGATTAGATGTTTGGATGGCATCACTGACTCGATGGACATGAGTTTGAGGAAGCTCCAGGAGTTGGTGAAGGACCCTGGCCTGTTGCAGTGCTTGGGGTCGCAAAGAGTTGGACACGACTCAACGGTTGAACTGAACTGAACTGATGAGTGTAAACTGTGTACCTTGATTTCCATTTTGAAACCAGTAAACAGTTCATCTGAATTATATATTAATTTCTCTGAAATAAGTGACATTTCCATTCAGATATAAGAATCTGAGTGAGATTCAGTGAGAATTAAAAGCATTAAGAGAAATTTTTTTGGCATTAAGAAATTCAACTGATCTTTTATTTTAAAGGAAATGAACAATGATCAGTAAATCTCATTAAAGAAAGGAAGCATTTAATGTCTTAAGAATACTTCAGAGACTTCCCTGTTGGCCCACTGGTTAGGACTCCACACTTCCAGTATAGGGGCCCAGAATTTGATCTCTGGTCAGGGAAATAAGATCCTACAGGCTACACTTCGCAGCCCATCACAAAATAAAAACCTCAAGTTTTAGGTTTAAAAATAAGTTTTTCTGTAGTAGAGGCCAAAACTTTTTTCCCACAAGGAGATTTCCTTCTTAAAAGCCAGTACTTTTATATAGGAGCATGATTCCTAGAATCAATAAAATATGTTTTTTCCTCAATGACAGACATAATTAGATATTGAAATTAATGTAATATATTGAGCTATACCCTGAGGAACTTTAAAATGGTCAAGGGTCAGGACTTCCTTGGTGGTCCAACAGTTAAGACTTCATGTTTCCCCTGCAGGGGGCAAGGGTTCCACCCCTGGTCAGGGACCTAGGATCCTGCATGCCATGTCATATGGCAAACCTACCCCCTCCAAAAAAAAAGTCAATAAAAATTTAATGAATTTCAGGAATGAATTAGTTCTTAGCAGCATGAATAACTACTACTGTTACATAATATAGTTCTGAATGAATAAATTATAAGCATGCATGAATAAGCTAGAAGCCTACTGTTTCTTGATTTTCACATTTTAAAAAGTCAGGATATGGATTACAGAATCACGGAATTTTAAAACAGAAAGGGACATTTGAGATGATCTTGATCAACCCCCTCATTTTGTAGATGATTTAAATGTACTATTTAGATGGCAGAAAAGTAAAAAGCCTTTAAAAATTGTTCTTCATTGGGACAACTGCTCTGGCCTAACCATTCCTTCACCGGCAGAGAACAAAAGCGACATCGATGAATCTCTGGCATTCATAACATCCCTTCCTGCTGAGCTAGCAAGACCTTGAATCAGCAAGGCAGTTGGCTGTTTAAACTGGGTTTGCTTCTATGTTGTAATGGTCAATATAGAGACACTAGGTGAGAAGTTGAGATGGCTAGAAAAGAATTACTCTTATCCTCATGAAATATGCCTCAAACACCTGTTACCAGGTGGTTCTAGAGGGGCTTTTGTACAATGTTTTAGTGGAACCATTACTGTCAAATTAAATTGGATAAGACTGACAGCAGAACAGGCTGGTGTGTCCCACTGACTCATCTATGCACATAATAAGATATATGCTTATCTCATGAAATAAATGGGTGAAAGCAGTTTCATGGGCAAAGTGGCCTTCAGATATCTGCTAAGGCATGACTTCCTCTTTCGCTAAGGCTGTCACTGGAATTAGTCAAGCACAACTGCAATTATTCATTTACATGTCTTTCTAGAATACTGAAAATAAATACCTTGGGAGTAAGAATAGTCTTACTCCTCTTTGTATATGAAGCACCTAGCATGTGGCAGAATATTACACAAATCTTTTGGAATCGAATCTGTTACACTGTTATTTTTGATTTTGTAGAGTCTCAGCATCTACAGCTGGATGAGGATATTTGAAGCAAATTTTAAAACAATAATAATAATGACATAAATAACAAGTGCCTTTAATGTCAATGCTTTGAAAGATACAAAGTTGAATATCACATGGATTCTCCTTCAGAGGGTCTCTTAAGATAAGGAAGTATATCAGTGTGCTAGAGCTGCCATAACAAAATCCCACAGACTAGGTGGCTTAAACGACAGAAAATTTATTTCCTCACAGTTCTGTAGGATAGAAATATAAGATCAAGGTGTTAGCAGGCCTGGTTTCTTCTGAGACCTCTCTCCTTGCTTGCAGAGAGTGACCTTCTTCCTATGTCCTTACATGGTCTTTCTTCTGCCATCCAACCATCTCATCCTCCGTCGTCCCCTTCTCCTCCTGCCCTCAATCTTTCCCAGCATCAGGGTCTTTTCAAATGAGTCAGCTCTCTGCATCAGGTGGCCAAAGTATTGGAGTTTCAGCTTCAACATCTGTCCCTCCAATGAACACCCAGGACTGATCTCCTGTAGTATGGACTGGTTGTATCTCCTTGCAGTCCAAGGGACTCTCAAGAGTCTTCTCAAACAGTTCAAAAGCATCAATTCTTTGGTGCTTAGCTTTCTTTATGGTCCAACTCTCACATCCATACATGACTACTGGAAAAACCATAGCTTTGACTAGATGGGCCTTTGTCGGCAAAGTAATGTCTCTGCTTTTTAATATGCTGTCAGGTTGGTCATAACTTTTCTCCCACGGAGCAAGTGCCTTTTAATTTCATGGCTGCAATTACCATCTGCAGTGATTTTGGAGCCCCCAAAAATAAAGTCAGCCACTGTTTCCACTGTTTCCCCATCTATTTGCCATGAAGTGATGGGACCAGATGCCATGATCTTAGTTTTCTGAATGTTGAGCTGTAAGCCAACTTTTTCACTCTGCTCTTTCAATTTCATCAAGAGGCTTTTTAGTTCTTCTTCACTTTCTGCCATAAGGGTGGTGTCATCTACGTATCTGAAGTTATTAATATTTCTCCTGGCAATCTTGATTCTAGCCTGTGCTTCCTCCAGCCCAGTGTTTCTCATGACGTACTCTGCATATAAGTTAAATAAGCAGGGTGACAATATACAGTCTTGACATACTCCTTTTCCTATTTGGAATATATTATTGGGAAAGCCATTATCTAACTGGGTGTGATGACCTTGCATGAAATACACTGACTTACATCTTTTAAGACAAAATATCCTCCATGAATATACAGAGCGGCAGTTCATTAGCGCCAGTTTTGGAATTGGACTCTCCTGGTTTGAGTGTTGTTTCTGCCAGCTCCTCTCTTCTGTTGTTTATCTTCAAGCAAATGGCTTATTGTTAAGTCTCAGTTTCCTTTGTTTTCTGTAAAATAGTGATTCATACCTTATCTTTGTGGTCTCTGGCAAGATATTTAACCATTTGACAACTCACTTATCTATGGAATAGAAATTGTAGTAACATCTACTTTATAACATTGAAGAGTAAATATATTAAATAAAGGAATATTTGTAAAGCACCTAATATAGTACCTGGCATGTAGTAGGCATTCAGTAGACATTAATCATCATTTGTGTGGCACTGGGTTAGCTGTGCTTAATAAACATTTGTTAAGTGACTGACACTAATCCCAAGTAATAAAAAACTGATGATATTCTGTAACTATGCATACATCCAAAATTGTGTGGTGAAGGACCACTAGTAAGGAACAGTGACTTCTGCTAATAATGTGCTAGGAAAGGTCTAGGAATAACTTTCTGATGACTTTCTAAAATGTATGCTGTGGAACCCCCTTTTCCAGTAAGCAATGGTTGCTTTTTGAGGGGAAAAATTCCTGGAGAAATCCAATAGCTCCAAGAGGCCATAAAACTCTTGCTTGGCCCAGAATGAAGGGCCCATATGTTATTCTGAGCTGAAGAAGGTACAATGAAGTTTTTATTTCATGTTTCTCTTTTGTCTTTGGTATTATAGAAGGGTCTACTGGTGCCCACCCAACATCCCTTCCCCCTTCCTCCCTGCCAGCTGAGTCCTGATTTTGTTTTGATATCTACTCCTCACCTTCTTGACACAAGTAAATCCTAATTACTCTAAGTCAATTATAGCAACTCACTCCCATCTACCCAAACACCCACATCAAGTCTGATTTAGAGAAGGAGCATGAGACATAATTCTGACCAGTGAGGAATGACGAGAAGCCTGCAATGCGGGCTTCTGGGAAAGATGTTCTTACTCTTAAAGAGGAATACAGAATGAAGCACCCTCTTTTTCTGCTGTATACTACGATTATCATATTGGAATATTTGGAATTATGACAGCCATTTTATAAGCTAGCTATCAAAATGTAAACGTGTTTTCTCCTTAGAATCAAGGAGATTAATCTATGGCAGATACTTAAGCATAGATATGAAGTGACTTCTTTTTTGTCTTATGTAAAGTGTGTCATTATCTGGTGATTATAGTCTAGATTTTTAGACTTTTGGTCCAGTGTATTCAAATATGTTGAAAAAATTTTAAAGATAAAAATATATAATGCTGCTTACTTTAAATCTAGCACTTTATATTCTCATTTCCAGAAATATCCTTATTCAGTCTCTCTTTAAAAAAAATAGCTTTAGGAAAGCTGTTGTACATATATACAATGGAGTATTACTCAGCCATTAAAAAGAATTCATTTGAATCAGTTCTAATGAGGCAGATGAAAGTGGAGCTTATTATACAGAGTGAAGTAAGCCAGAAAGAAAAACACCAATATAGTATACTAATGCATATATATGGAATTTAGAAAGATGATAACGATAACCCTGTATGCGAGACAGCAAAAGAGACACAGATGTAGAGAACAGGCTTTTGGACTCTGTGGGAGAGGGAGAGGATGGGATGATTTGGGAGAATGGCATTGAAACATGTATAATATCACATATGAAACAAATCGCCAGTCCAGGTCTGATGCATGATACTGGATGCTTGGGGCTGGTGCACTGGGATGACCCAGAGGGATGGTATGGGGAGGGAAGTGGGAGGCGGGGGGTTCAGGATGGGGAACACGTGTATACCTGTGGCGGATTCATGTTGATGTATGGCAAAACCAATACAATATTGTAAAGTAATTAACCTCCAATTAAAATAAATAAATTTAAAAAAAATTAAAAAAAATAAAAAATAGCTTTATTGAGGTGTAATTCACATACTATACAGTTGGCCAGTTTAAACTATAGAATTCGATGGCTTTTAGTATATTCACCCAGTAATGAGTCCATCACCACAATGAATTTTAAAACATTTTCATGACTTCAAAAGAAACCTCATAACCATTAGCAGTCATTCCAAATTTCTATCCAAATCCTGCAAACTTAGGCAACCACTAGTGTACTTTCTGTTTCTGTGTGTTTATTTAAATATTTAGAAGTTCATTCTTTTTCCCTGACTGAGTGGTAATTCATGCGTTGTCTTATTCATCCATTTTTCTGTTGATGGCCATTTAGTTCGTCTCTGTGCCTTGCCTACTGTAAATAACATGGCTGTGAACAATGTGGTGCATCTACCCTTCTGAATTAGTGTTTTTGTTTTCTTTGAATGTATACCCAGGAGTGGAATTCCTGAATCATATGATAGTGCTCTTTTTAGTTTTTTGAGGAACCTCCATATTGATTTCCACAGAGGCTGCATCAATTTACACTCCCACCAGCAGTGTACAAGTATTCCCTTTTCTCCATATCCTTGCCAATTTTTGTTATTTGTGGTGTTTTTGATGATAACCATCCTGACAGGTATGAGGTGATTCCTCATGGTAGTTTTAATTTGCTTTTATCTGATGAGTATGGCTTTGGCATGGTTTATTACTAATACAGAGAAATATAGTTGATTTCTGTATCGTGAAATCTTATGAATTGTTTTATTGGGTCTAGTAGCTCTTAGTAGATTTATTAGGATTTTCTATGTATGAGATAATATTGTCCTCAAATAGAGATGCTGCTGCTGCTAAGTCACTTCAGTCGTGTTCGACTCTGTGCGACCCCATAGACGGCAGCCCACCAGGCTCCGCTGTCCCTGGGATTCTCCAGGCAAGAACACTGGAGTGGGTTGCCATTTCCTTCTCCAATGCAGGAAAGTGAAAGTGAAGTCGCTCAGTTGTGTCCAACTCTTAGCGACCCCATGAACTGCAGCCTACCAGGCTCCTCTGTCCATAGGATTTTCCAGGCAAGAGTACTGGAGTGGGGTGCCATTGCCTTCTCCTTCAAATGTAGCCAAGTAAATGAAAAGTAAACTACAAGGAGATAGTTTTGCTTTTTTACTTTCCAATCTGGATTGTTTTCATTTACTTGGCTACATACCGTGTGTAGAACCTCCAGGACAATGTCGAATAGAACCGGTGAGAGAGAGCATATTTGTCTTGCTTCTAATCTTAGGGAAAAGGCATTTTATTTTTCACTATAAGCAAGAGGTTAGCCATGAGTTTTTCATAAACGCCCTTTATCAGGATGCCCTGATGGCTCAGACGGTAAAGCGTCTGCCTACAGTGCGGGAGACCCGGGTTCAATCCCTAGGTTGGGAAGATCTCCTGGAGAAGGAAATGGCAACCCACTCCAGTATTCTTGCCTGGAAAATCCCATGGATGGAGGAACCTGCTAGGCTATAGTCCATGGGGTTGCAAAGAGTTGGACACAACTGAGCGACTTCACTTTCTTTCTTTGGAAGAAAAGAGACAAGAAGAAAGCAATGGAAAAATAGATGTTGGTGTGTCTCACATTGAAGGTTTTGGGCCTTCCCTTTTGGGCAAACCTAAAAGAGAGGGTATAAAGTGTGTTAGTCTCTCAGTCATGTCTGAACTCTTTGTGACCCTATGGACTGTAGCCTGCCAGGCTCTTCTGTCCATGGAATTCTCTAGGCAAGAATACTGGAGTGGTTAGCCATTCCCTTCTCCAGGAGATCTTCCCGACCCAGAGATTGAACCATTGTCTCCTGCATTGCAGGAAGATTCTTTACCGTCTGAGCTATGAGGTATATACCCACGAGTATTTGAGACAGGCAAGAATAGGGCCTGACTGTGCCATGCTGCACACAGGCAGAATTAGAGTTAAAGATAGAAACTAAGTTAAGTTGTAGGATAATAAAGTTATCTTTCTTGCTTACTGAAATTTTGAACTGACTCATAATCACTTTATTATTATTGGTCAAGTATATTTTTTATATACAGTCTTAGAGAAGGAAATGGCAACCCACTCCAGTATACTTGCCTGGAGAATCCCATGGTCAGAGGAGCTGGGCCACAGTCCATGGGGTCATAAAGACTCAGACATGACTGAGCGACTTACACACTTTTTCACTTATAGATAGAAATGAGCATATAAAAGAAATACTTTCAAGTAATCTACTTCTTTTAGATGCCTGTGTAGTTCAATATGAATCAATTGGGTATCTTTGTGAATTAAATTTTAAAATGCCAAAACATTTTTTGGAATTAGCATTGATTTGCTAGGGAGTCTCTTGTGGATTATAGCAAGGTATCTTTAATTGATTTGGAGTCTGAGAATAATACTGTTATGGAAAAGACAATCTCTTTTTACACAGAAATCAATGACATTTTAGTGTGTAAAGGCTATTGGAATGCTGACTAAAGATTTGAATTTTGAAACATTCCCTTTTACACATTCAAAGGAAACATGTATTCATCTGTATAAAGTTAAAAATTATACTTTCTCATTTGTAGGACTGTTGTGTAATCAGAAGCAGGATTTCATGCAAAATGTGGACACACATTATAATTTTCCTAGCAAGATAATTACTATACTGCATTTTAATGAAAGGAAAAATCCATCTGAGTTCTAGAATTTGGCACTAGAATTCAAAATAAGAAATACTTGAAATACTCTTTTTTTCCCTACTTTTTCAAATATTTACTCATTTTAAGAAGCCTATATTATCATATCCATTTGAGTTCTTACTTCATTTCTCCTTCTTGAAAACTTAGAAGAGCATTGATATTATGTATTCCTCTTTACTTCAAACCAGTGGATCTTAATGCTGGATGCACACTAGAGGTCAACTGGCTTTGCTTTGGAAAAAAAAAATCAACACCTGGGCCTCAGGCATCCCTGTGACTGAAGGTTTGTCACTGGTATTCATTAGAAACTCCCCAGTTGATTTTAATGTACAGCCTGGGTTGAGACTTGCTTTAAATGATTACTTGAACTGGTGACTTTTATGGTATGCAAATTATACCACAGTAAAATTGTTTAAAATGATCACTACCAGCAGATATCAAAACTTTACCAAAATAAAGTGTCATACCCATATGAACATCAGGTGCCAACAGTCCGGTTTACCTAGGACTGAGAGGTTTCCCCACATGTAGGACTTTTGGTGCTAAACCTGGAAGAATCCTGAGCACACTGGGAGAACTGGTCTCCCTATATTATGGAAGAGATGGCCTCCCTGGATGGAGGAGGGCCTTTTCCCCTCCGTGCTGCTACTGCTGCTGCTAAGTCACTTCAGTCATGTCCAACTCTGTGCGGCCCCATAGACGGCAGCCCACCAGGCTCCCCCATCCGTGGGATTCTCCAGGCAAGAACACTGGAGTGGGCTGCCATTTCCTTCTCCAGGTTATCTGAGGAGAGACAGAGACAGTGCTAGTTTCTTGCCCTCTGAGGAGACAGTCATTGTTGCTACTTCTCTACGACACACTCACTCACTATATGTTGTTTTCTGGCTTCAGACTCCACATCTCATCGACGTTAGCCTCTTAGAGATGACAAATGACTTCTTTGTCTCCAAAGCCAATGTCTCACTAGTGTCTACTGCTGATCCTTGCCGCCATTCTTCCCTGCTTCCTGAGGCATAGTGTCAGACTGCTCTTCCTGTTTTTCCTCAAACTGTCCCCATTTCCTTTGCCGGCTTCACTTCTTCCTGTTTGTGACCTAGGTGTAAACATTTCCCCTGGTTCTGCTCTTGGCCCTCTCTCTCTCTCTCTTTTTAATTTTGGCTGCGTTAGGTCTTCTTTGTGGCATGTGGGCTTAGTTGCCCCGTGGCATGTGGGGTCTTTAGTTCCCCAACCAGGGATTGAACTCATGTCCCCTGCATTGAAAGATGGATTCTTAACCACTGGATCACCAAGAAGTCCCCTTCACTCTCTTTTCTTGATTTCCCCTGTTTCTTGCTGCATATATTCTCCGTTCTCAGTAGCTGTTATCACAACCCATGATAACACCCATTTCCCCTCGATACCCTTGGCCTTGTTGGAGTAAGAGTAGAAGTAGATCTGACTTGTAGAACCTTAGAAAATTTCATCATTTTCGTGATGAACCCTGACATTATGGGGGCCAGGGTTGTGACGTGACATCTAAGATAGATTCACAGGAATTAACTTTGGGAAAGGTGAGTATTTCCTGCTTCAGTATACTGCAAACCCCATATTAGCTCTCTATTACAGTGTATCCTTAGCATTTAGCAAAGTGTCTGGCACATAATAGGTGCTAAAAAATAAAGAATAACACATATTCAATATCAACACATTTTCAATTGCTTCTCAGTTCAGCCTCTCACATCATAAGTCATAAGTCATGTGCCAAAATGAGTAGAGGGGATGGGAAGGACATGGTTGCAGATTAAGATGTTTTTCCTGAGTGTTTTCTTGAGTTCTCTTGGGATATTATGACATGGCATCTGCCCATGAGCCCTGGAAACATTCCTGGATGGTTCTAAATACTTTAGAGATAAAGCTATTGTCAGTCTGCTGCTGCTAAGTCACTTCAGTCGTGTCCAACTCTGTGTGACCCCATAGACGGTAGCCCACCAGGCTCCCCCATCCCTGGGATTCTCCAGGCAAGAACACTGGAGTGGGTTGCCATTTCCTTCTCCAATGCATGAAAGTGAAAAGTGAAAGTGAAGTCACTCAGTCGTGTCCAACTCTTAGCGACTCCATGGACTGCAGCCCACCAGGCTCCTCCGTCCATGGGATTTTCCAGGCAAGAGTACTGGAGTGGGGTGCCATTGCCTTCTCTGTCTATTTCCCATCAAACCTCAAGATTCCATAAATCATCATAATAGTATCTAACTGTATCCAAGTTCCCAAAAAAAACACACCTATGTATTATTCTAAGTAGAAAAGGAATGTAAGGAAGAGTCTGTAAGGTGCCTAGAAGAAAGGGGGTCAAAGGGGAAGAGCTGACATCATGTTTCTCCCTCTGTCTGAGAAGATGGTGTACAGAGCACCAGGGAGAACAATTACTGTTCCATTCAAATGTCCCTCTGTGTGGTTAAGGAGTACATGAGGCTATCACAGCTATGATCTTGTTCAACTAATTCTCCTAGCCCTGATTCTGTGATGAGTAAGAAGGAGTCAAACACTCTAGCTACCTATGTACACTTTCCTACAGATATTAACTAGATAATGTGAGCCCTACAGTAGAGCTGATAGTGGTTTCTCATTTTAAAATTAAAATTCTGACCTTACATCAGTCTGTTTTTTTGTTGTTGTTACTTTTAGCATGAGTTAATTGCCTCAAACTGGAGACACTGACAAAATAGAATTTCTTTCGACCTGCAAAACTAGAGCTCGTACTGGGGAATGCAGCAGCTGAATCAAAAAGATACTATCAAAAACAAAACAAAATGAAATGAAAAGATACTACCTTGTGAATAGTAAGCCAACACTGTACAGCACTTTCTGGCTCTCCTGTTTCTAACTCCAAAATCTCTATTTCACATCTCTAGCTCTAAATTCTCTTGAGTTCTGGTCATCTGGGCATCTCCATCTGGATATCCCAGGTCCATCTCCAAATTCATTTCTAAGTGCAAATTAATCATCTCAAACTCCCAGTTCCACATTTCTGCTTTGAATTTCTTCCTAGGATCTCTCTAGCTTCCATAGTACTTACTCGTTTTATTCACTGTCTGTCTTCTGCCACCAGAATATAAGCTCTGTGAGGGTAGGAACTTCTGTATGATTTGCTCACTGCTGTTTCGCCATTGCTGACAATAGCGCTTCATGTTCGGTAAATATTCAGTGGGTATTTGTTAAAGCAGTCTTTATCCCAAACTTGTTCCTGTCCTGGATTAGTGTCATTATTGGTGTCGCCAGTACTGCCCATTAATGCCAGCTATGGTTTTGCAGTTTATCTGAACTCAAATCTTTGTAGTTGTTTTTAATTTTTCCCCATCCTTCTCTGATATCCACTTAAGTAAACAATTTCTTACAATGATGTTTCCAAATATATTTTAGGGTAATGTCATCCTTTCTATTCTCACTGCCACTGTTATAAGTACTTGAAAACTCTTAACTGGGACTATAAAATAGAATCTACTAAGTATCATGTTGTCTAGGCTTTTGTTACTTTAATTCATCGTAATCCAGATCAACTTTACATGGAGCTCAGCTCTCATTATGTCACTCCCTTACTTAAAAAGGCTCAATACTGTTTAAATACAGGATCCTCAGCCTGGCATTTGGAAGTGCCAAAATATGACCCCAATCTGTCACGTCAGTTTTATCTCTCGCTTTTCATTTACAGATTCCTTGTGGTGTAAACAAACTGGAACACTTGTTCTTTGACTACTCCTTGAACTTTTTCCTCCTTTGTACTTTTCTCATACAGTAACTTCTTCAGGAATGTTCATTACCAACTATTTCTTGTGGTACTTGCTTTTGTGCTGCTCAATAATATCCATATAGTACAATCTTTTGATTCATCCGTTTTGAAAACTGACTTACACTGGTAGATGAGGATTGAGCTCTTTCACAGTCCCATTTCACCTCTGTGCCAGCTGTCTCCTGTTTGTCCCTCCACTTCCACCATCCACGTGCTCTCTGTCCTGGGAATCTCAGCTGTATGGATCACAGCTATGGCTGCCATACTCTCTGGCTTCTTGTTGGATTTGGGCAGTGGGGAGCAGATAGGAAGTGTGACGGAGGGAAGTGAGAGAGGCTAGGCTATTTTTCACCCCAACTTTCTCCCAGTGTCTCTCAAACAAAGGTCATGATTCCTTTCAAAAGGGCCTCATGACCTTCTTTTGGGTTTTGGCTGTCGCTCCCTTCCTTCCTTCTTTGAGCCTGTGCTGTGCTGTGCTTAGACACTCAGTCATGTCCAACTGTTTGTGACCTCACAGACTGTAGCCCGCCAGGGTCCTCTGTCCATGGGGATCTTCAGGCAAGAATACTGGAGCCTAGGGGGTCCAATCCTGTGATTCTCTTACATACCGCCCACATCTTTGTAAATGATCTCTTTGTAATCATACCCTCTTTGTTATCATCTACTCCCTGTTGGGATCTGATTGATAGCTATACTTTCCTTCTGTCCTCCCAATTTAGTCAATATTAAAAATTTTAGTTAATCCAAAATTTGTTCAAAATAATATATGAAAAATACCACACTGCTTCCTAAGTATATTTTCTTTCTGGAACAGCCTTTTATTTTTTCACAAGTTAGCTAATATTTCATTTTTCCTATTTCTTAGGCTTTTAAAAAATTGCTAATTCTTTCTAAGCAGACAATTGACACATCAGGTACTATAAATTCTATTTCTTCCTGGATACCTCCTTCTTGGGCCCTACACTCTTTCTGTTTAATCATTTAGAAATTACCTAGTCTGGCTATCAATATCTCTAGAATCCTATGACTTCCATGATTTACTTCTTTGTTTTGCTGAAGCATATACTCTAGTACCTTCCTAAGAAATGGGAAATGACATTTTTGAGACTTGAATATCCATAAAAAGTCTTTGATAATTTAGTTGGGTATAGCTGTTTCTGGGCTTTCTAACTTTAAAGTCTATTGTTGCTTTTCTTCTGACAAAAGCAGTTCTGGTATTCTGCAAGGATGTGTTGGGGGATAAAGAGTGATGGCCTAACTACATGGCTGTAAGTGAGAAAATCTAGGGATCTTCAGCTTGTTGTGCAGACTTTCAGCAGATTTCCATGTTCTCAGCTCCGTACCTGACTCTTGCCTTCCAGAGTACCTGATGCCTCAAAGTCTTGAGTTCTTTCTGGCTCTGCCAGTATAATAAGCTTCTCTGCAGGCACTTACAAGCAGTACCTCTGTCCTCCTGGGTCCATTGCTGCTATTCCATCTGCTTTCTGTCTTCTACATATTGATATCCCTGGTCAGTTATTATCGTCTCTCCCATTTTCTTTGTCCTTGTGGGATTATACATTTTATATTTCCTTTTCACATTAATGAAAGATAAATACGTTTGTTCAGCTAGATTTGTTTAACCAGAAAGATAGCTCACTAAAGCGTTGCATTTAAAAATTGTTGAATTGACTTAAGATTCCTGGATGCTTGCAGTTGCAACTTTGTCAATTGACAGGAACTTATCACTAACTACTGATTTATTTAGTGTAGTATTATGTTCTTGGTCCTTAGATATCCATTTTGCCTTTTTCTCTACATCCTTTGTTTTTAAATAACATTTTTATTTTAGAATAATTTTATATTTACAGAAAAGTTGTAAAGATTGTACAGAATGTTTTTGTATACCACATATTAACTTTTCCTTGTTATAAATATCATTCCTTAATGTGTTACATTTGTTACAGTTAACAAACCAACACTGATATGTCATTGTTAGTTAAAGTCTATACTTTATTCAGGTCTCTTAAGTTTTCCTGTTCCAGGATCCTGTCTATGTTACCACATTAAATTTTTCATCATGTCCTCTGGGCTGTGACAGTTCCTCAGACTTTCCTTGCTTTTGATGACCTTGATAATTTTGAGTAGTATTGATTACATATTTTGTAAAATGTTCCTTAACTGTGATTTCTTTGATGTTTTTGATTATGATTAGATGAGGGGTTTTGGCCACAGAGATAAAGTGCTATTTTCATTGCATCATATCAAGAGTACTACAACTTTGCAACATAATTCTAACGTTAACCACCTGGAGTTAACGCAGACTCCAGATTAAGGGCACAGTCCCCAACAAGACTACCTGTGCTTCAGATACCAGTTGCAAATTCGAGGTTTCCTTTCCCACCTGCACTTCTGACCAAATGGCTATAAATTCAAAGATCCCCACAAGCCCTGAAGCTTTGATAATTCCCTAGAACAACTCACGTGACGCAGGAAAGATGTATACTTAAGATTACAGCTTTCTTAGAAAGGATACAAATCAGGACCAGCCGAGTTCTTCACATAAGGTGCAGTTCAGGAGGATCTCAAACACTGAGCTTCCATGCTTTCTCCCCATGGAATCAGTGGGCATCACCCTCTTGGCACATCAATTTTCTCATCAACCAGGAAGCACCTCTGAACTTTGGTGTCCAGAATTTTTACTGGGGTTTCATTGCATAGGTATGATTGATTGAATCATTGACAATGTAATTGGACGCATTCTCCAGTATACTTCCCTTCGTGGAGGGGAGTCAGGCTGGGCTGATATCACTTGGCTCACCTGGTTGGTCTCTCTGGCATGGCCAGCTTCCATCCTAAGGTATCTTATTAGCATAAACTCAAGTATGGTCCAAGGGGCTCAAAAATAACAAAGATATTCCGATTACACAGAAAATTCCAAGGATTTAGAGTCTACCGCCCAGGAACCAGAGATAAAGGGCAGTCAAATTATTTATTATAACAGGCACATACAATCAAAAATGACCTATCTCTGTTGATGTTGATCCTGATCACCTGACTGAGGTAGGGTTTTTCAAGTTTCTCTAAAGTTTCTCTCCTTCCACTCTTTTCATACCTTACTCTTTTATTGGAGAATAGCATTACTTACATTAAAAAAATCATTTTCTTTTCTTCCTGACTCATTATTTTTATTTTATTTTTGGAAATGTTACTAGTCAGTGCTCATTAGCATTTTTATTTGGTGGGACTGTAAAGCATCTGCCTACAGTGCAGGAGACCTGGGTTCAATCCCTGGGTCAGGAAGATCCTCTGGAGAAGGAAATGGCAACCCACTCCAGTACTCTTGCCTGGAAAATCCCATGGACGGAGGAGCGTAGTAGGCTATACAGTCCATGGGGTCGCAAAGAGTCGGACACGACTGAGCGACTTCATTTCATTTCATTTTCACCAAAATCTAAAAGCTCTACATCAGAACCTGCCTATATTATTGCACAGAAGATAAAAGGACAGAAGCTAAAAACAGAGCTTTAAGTAAAAATTGCAATTGCAAAGACTCTGAGTGTTTCTTTTTTGATAATACTCAGAATCCTTGAAGGAGGGGAATGATCTCATGTGAGATAGGGAAGTGCAGCTCGGGGACCTGGAGGATGAAGCTGTAGACAAGAGCAAGAGAAAAAGATGATTTTGACATCATCTTTTTCTCTCAATTTTTATTTTGGAGATTTAATACTGGAATTCTTTAAAAGGCCTGGGATATCTTCCCCCACCCCCCACCAACGTTTTATTATAAAAAATTCAAACATATAGCAAAATTGAAAGAATTTTGCAGTGATATCTATTCACATCACCTAGATTTACTATTAACTTTTTTTCCTTTTTAAAAAATCCTTTGGCCATGCTCTGTGTGGCATGCGTGATCTTATTCTCCGGCCAGGCATCGCAGATTTGAACCTGTGCCCCCTGCATTGGCAGTTCAGAGTCTTAACCACTGGGTTGCCAGGGAAGTACCTACTACTAACTTTGTACTCTGCTTGTTCTGTCACGTATCCATCTGTTCATCCCTCTATCTAAACCATCGAATTTTGGGATGCATTGTAAAGTTACTTGCAGATATCAGTATACTTCTCCCTAAATACTTTGTCCACTATGTGTATGAATAGCTACAGTTCAGAACAATTTTTAAAATGTGAAATTTACTGTAATGAAATGTGCAAATGTTAAGTGTATGTTCACTGAGTTTTACACATATGCATGGGTAGGCCAAACCACTGTGACATCTGGAACATTACCATCAGTCCAGATGAGAAAGATCCCTCATGCCCCTTGCCAAATAACCTCTGCCCTCACCTCCTCTGGAATGACTGTTCTAATTTTTTCTCCACCATGGATTATTTTTGCCTGTCTTAGAGTTTTATATAAACTGAATCATACAGTATATGCTCTCACATGTAAGATTTCTTTCACTGGCATAATGTTTTTTAGATTTATCTATGTTTTTTCATGTCTGTTCGTTTTCACTACCTGTTATTTACAAATATAAAGCAATTTTAAAATCCATTCTTCTAATTTATGTGGGTTTCCCAGGTGACGCTAGTGGTAAAGAATCTGCCTGTCAATACAGGAGATGCCAGAGACGTGGGTTTGATCCCTGGGTTGGGAAGATCCACTTGAGGAGGAAATGGCAACCCACTCCAGTAATATTGCTTGGGAAACTGCATGGATGGAGGAGCCTGGTGGGCTACTGTCCATTAGTTGAAAAGAATCAGACACGACTGAGCACACAGTAGCTAGCTTCTATTTATGTACATCTGGGCTATTTCCAGTTTGGAGCTATTATGAATAAAGCTGTTATGAACACTTGCATTCAAATCTTTATGGGAAATATGTTTTCATTTATGCCTAGGAGTGGGATTGCTAAGTCATGGGATAGATATATATTTAGATCTTGATGCTTTTGAACTGTGGTGTTGGAGAAGACTCTTGAGAGTCCCTTAGACTGCAAGGAGATGCAACCAGTTCATTCTGAAGGAGATCAGCCCTGGGATTTCTTTGGAAGGAATGATGCTAAAGCTGAAACTCCAGCACTTTAGCCACCTCATGCGAAGAGCTGACTCACTGGAAAAGACTTTGATGCTGGGAGGGATTGGGGGCAGGAGGAGAAGGGGACGACGGAGGATGAGATGGCTGGATGGCATCACTGACTCGATGGATGTGAGTCTGAGTGAACTCCGGGAGTTGGTGATGGACAGAGAGGCCTGGCGTGCGTGCTGCGATTCATGGGGTCGCAGAGAGTCAGACACGACTGAGAGACTGAACTGAACTGAACTGAACTGAATGCCAGACTGTTTTCCAAAGTGGTGGTGGTTGTTCGGTCAACCAGTCTTGTCTGACTCTTTGGGACCTCACGGACTGCAGCATGCCAGGCTTTGCTGTCCTTCGCTGTCTCCTGGAGTTTGCTCAAATTCATGTCCAAAGTGGTTATACCATTTTAAATTCCAACCAATACTGTGAGAAAGTTCTAGTTACCCCATAACCTTGTCAGTGTTTGGTTTTGTTATTCCTTTACATTTTAACCATTCTAGTGGGTGTGTTGTAATTATATACCATTGTAATTTTAATTTGCATTTCTTTGTTAACTAATAATGTTAGTCTTTTTTTCATGCACTTATTGGCTATCCATGTATCTTCACTTTTATGAAACATATTTTCAAATATTTATTCTATTTTTCATTTGGATTGTCTTTTTATTGTCATTTGTGGGTTTTTTTCTTTTCTAGACCAGTGCTGTCCCATAGAATTTTCTGCATAGTGGAATATATTTACTGTGAAAGGCAACTAGTGCAAATGAAGAAGTATATTTTTAATTATATTTAATTTAAATTGAAATAGCTACATTGGCTACATATTGGACAAGTTCTAGATAACAGTCCTCATTAGCTTCATAGTTTGTAAGTATCTTTTCCTAATCTGTGGCTCATGTATGCATGCTCACTTGCCTCCAACTCTTTGAGACACCATGGACTGTAGCCTGCCAGGCTCCTCTGTCCATGCAGTTTTCAAGACAAGAATACTGGAGTGGGTTGCCATTTCCTACTTCAGGGACTCTTTCCAACACAGGGATTGAACCCAAATTTTCTGCACCTCCTGCATTGGTAGGTGAATTCTTTACCACAACACCACCTTGGAAGCCCAATCTGTGGCTTGCCTATTCCTTTTCTTTAATGGTATCTTTTGATGAACAGAAGTTTTAAATTTTGATCATTGCTTAATTCTTCAATTTTTTCTTTAATAGTTATTGTGTTGTATGAACCATCTAAAAACTTTTGCTTACTCCAAAATCACAATTTTTATGTCTAGGTTTATCATCCACCTTGATGGTGTTTGATGGGAGTCAGGGTTTTTCGACTGTCATTGTGGTAAAGACTTTCCTAATTGGATACTTTGGTGCTTTTTTGAAAACAAAAATCTGTGTAAGTGTGTATCTTTTCTGTTCTCTCTTCTCTTTCATTACTCTATTTACTGAGTCTTATGCTCTTAATAGGAGAAGGCAATGGCACCCACTCCAGTACTCTTGCCTGGAAAAATCCCACGGACAGAGGAGCCTGGTAGGTTGCAGTCCATGGAGTCGCTAAGAGTTGGACATGACTGAGTGACTTCACTCTCACTTTTTACTTTCATACATTGGAGAAGGAAATGGCAACCCACTCCAGTGTTCTTGCTTGGAGAATCCCCGGGACTGGGGAGCCTGGTGGGCTGCCGTCTATGGGGTCACACAGAGTCGGACATGACTGAAGTGACTTAGCAGCAGCAGCAGCATACTCTTAATATACTGTTTTGATTACCGTAGTTTTGTTTTAAATGTTAAAGTCAGAAGTCCTTCAATTTTGTTCTTTTTCAAGATTATTTCGGATATTTTAGATTCTTTGAATTTCCATATAAATTTTAGAGTCAGCTTGGTAATTGGTGGGATTATAATTGGGATTTAGTTAAATCTACAGATCTGAGAGATGATAAAAGAAATGTTTGATATTTTTAATTTGACATTTTTAGGGATAGATATCTATATAGGTTGATGTATTTTAAGACTTTGTCATGAAGGCGACAGGGTCTTCTATGATCCAGGCCAGAAGAGAATCTGTAATAGTCTTTGTGTCTTCCATGTTGTATTGTTTACTCAGAAGGGAATTTGAACAAGAATTTCCTTGTAGAACCTGGGGTTAAAGTTGCAGACTCTCTGGAGCATTAAAAATTAAGAATCTAGGTTCCAAAAGAAAGAATAGAAAGTACTTCCAAGATGAACTAGTAATGTAAAATGTGAAAAATCTACATATTATTCTTTGATGTATGTCCTATTTACAGAAGGCCACAACCCTTGAAATTTTTCTACTCTGTAGCATCTCTAAACTATTTTCCCTTGGTTTTTCTCAACATCATTTTAGGAAAAGTGAAGCTTCACAACTTTGTTCTCTTCAATTCTTAATTCAGTATACACTTGGAAGATACATCTACAGATTATTTAGTTTAATTTCTTCATGTTGTATATAAAGAAGTAGAATTAAATGATTTGTTCAAGAACAGTAGCTAGTTAGGAGCAGAGTTCTGACAATATTCCAGGTCTAACCTCTCTACTGCACTGACATTTGCACTTTGCTTTGCTGTCCTAATAGCTAACTAGTAAGTAATTCCTGAACCGCTATAATTCCTAGCACTGGGCTATTTCTAGATGATATAAATTATCATTATGTTATGGCTCTGGTCCTCAAATGTCATAGAGTCCTGTGTCAGAGAAGACATAATCAGAAAATAGTAAAAAGTAATATGTAATAATGTTCCAAGTTGGATACAATCTAAGATAAAGTACTATGAATTCATATAGAAGTAATATGGTGCCTCTCTTTAAATAAACCTGGCTGTGTTATAGCAATACTGAACTGTGATTGAAAGCAGGTTGTATAAGAAAGACCTGAAACAGGCTAGTTTTGTTAACTGTTTAAAATGAATGCAATCAAATTGAACCTTAAATTCATGTTCTGTTAAATAAAATATTAACAACAGTTAAAGAAAGCAAAGATTAATACTTGATTAAATTATCAGAGAAAGCTTTATGGAAGAAGTAGGGTTTGACACATGGTTTCAAGGATTGATGGAATTACAAAGAGCAAGTGATCGTCACTCAGTTGTGTCCAACTCTTTGCGACCCCATGGACTGTAGCCTGCCCTCTGGAGTGGGAGATTATAAACTATTGTGATTTGGATACAAAAAAATTTTAATGAAAATTTAAATATATTATCCATTAATATGTTTATGGGTTTCTAAAATAAATTACTTTTAGCTAAAGCTGCTGCTGCTGCTAAGTTGCTTCAGTCGTGTCTGACTCTGTGTGACCCCACAGATGGCAGCCCATCAGGCTCCCCCGTCCCTGGGATTCTCCAGGCAAGAACGCTGGAGTGGTTTGCCATTAATGAAGCCTAAATGTGAAAGTTAAATGTGGAAAATACTTACTGAATTCAGCACTTAAGTAGGAATTCAGATTTCTTCTTGCAGAGGTGGTACTGTTTTGCCTGGTTGCTTTTTCTATGATAGCTGGTCAAAATGGAATAATGTTTTTTCAACAATATTCCTTAAAGGCAATGAGAGACCTGTATTTCCACTTTGCTTTTAGCAAGTTGACCTAAAGCAAATAAACTAACACCTCTGACTCTGTATTTCCTTATCTAGAAATGGTATTAATAATAACTTGACTGACAACCTCATGGCAGTTGTGAAACCTGAAGAGGATAATGTGTGTGAAAATGCATTGGAATCTTTCAGATGTAAGATTTAGTAAATAACAAGTTGTACAGATTATGGCCTAAGGAGTTTCTATGCGGATAGTTTTAGGAAGAAATACTGCAGAATTCTCTGCAACGTCGACATGGGTTGTCTGCCGTATCAAAGATTCTAGTGAACACAATGTATTATATGTTCCCTGGGGTGTGGATAACCTATGTATGTGTGCAGCATGCTTAGTTGATTGCTTCGTATGTACTGAATCATCTTTTATCAATTCTGGGCTGATTTACAACTATGCAATTAACTGTTATTTAGAGTGTCATTGGAAAATTCTTGTTTGCATTATTTTTAGTTTATAGATTATGTACAAAAAATCACCTTCTTCATACTTGTATCCAGATTAATTGCATTGCTGAAGAATGATAATGAACTGCTAATGTAGACAGAAAATAGCGCTCCAACTCTAATTTCTTATGTAACGGAAGAGACGACTGTTTGATCACTGAGAGGAGAGCAGAATTATAGAACTGTAGTACTGTCTAGCTTTTCTTTCACTAAGAAGTAAGTTCAGTTGTTACTAAAAGTAGGTTCAGTTGTTGCTAAGAAAAACAGAACTTGGTTTGTGATGCAAAGAAAGTCTTCACTGTTGCCACATCCCTATTCTCTAACATCTAATGATATAGTATTATTTTACAGGGTTTGATAAAATTAATATACAATTTAATAAATTGTTAGTACTCAAATAATAACATTTAACTCTCTATAAAGGTTCAAAATACACAAAGGATTTAATTTCTTAACAAAATATAAATTTTTTTTCATATGGCAAAAAAATTGCCATTTTATGTCAACTATATTTCAATTAAAAATTGCCTATTAGAAATGCTAGTTTGATTATATTCTCATTGATATCTGGGTTACTGAGTAGTATTAGTTATCTATTGCTGCAAGCTCCTCAGAAAATCTCATGGACTGAGCAGCTTGGTAGGCTGCAGTCCATGGGGTCGCTACTAGTTGGACACAACTGAGCGACTTCACTTTCACGCATTGGAGAAGGAAATGGCAACCCACTCCAGTGTTCTTGCCTGGAGAATCCCAGGGACGGGGGAGCCTGGTGGGCTGCCATCTATGGGGTCGCACAGAGTCGGACACGACTGAAGCGACTTAGCAGCAGCAGCAGCAGCAGCATAATCAATTACCATGGACTTAGTGGCTTAAAACAATACATTTACTATCTCACAGTTTCTGTAGGTCAGAATTCCGGGCACGATGTAACTGAGTTATTTGCTTCATGATCTCTCACAAGGCTTCAATCAAGAGGTCAGCCAGGGCTGGAGTCTCATTTGAAAGCTCAACTGGTAAGGATGAACTTTCAGTCTTATACGGTTGTTGGCAGAATTCATTTCCTTGCCAGCCTGTTTTCCTGAGAACCTCAGTTCTTTTCTGGCTGTCGGCCGTTCCTTGCAAAAAGGTCCTCTCCATAGGCAGCTTATAACATGGCAGCCTGCTTCTCCAGAGCCAGCCAAGAGGTCTCCAAAAAGCCAGAAGTTACAGTCTTACCTAATGTAATCACGGAAGTGACATCCTGTCACCTTTGTTGTATTGGCTAGCACAAGTTATGTGTCCTGCTCACCAAGGGGAGGGGATTACACAAGGGTGTAAATGCCAGGAGACAGGGATCATTTGGGCTATCTTAGTTGGAAAAGAACTGATTAGCTTGACATATGACAATCTACCGAGAGAGATGCCCATTAAGAAATCTTGCTCAGGGGAATTCCCTGGAGGTTCGGTGGTTAGTACCACTGCGAGGGGCACAGGTTCAACCCTGGCCAGGGAACTAAGAGCCACGTGTCACATGACATGGCCAAAAAAAGAAGAAATAGTATTCAATTAATTCTATAATCCAGAAGGAATTGATGGGAGTGACTTCATAGAATTTTCTAGTTAGCAATACAGTATCACAAGCAGGTAAGTATGAACTACTAAGCACATTAGTTTTTCTTCCACTGTTCTGCTCTTTATCTACCGCTGTCAGCTATGAAATGAGATAGCCTTCGTCAGACCCTGAAAAGAAAGTAAAGAGGTGTACTTCAGAAAAATGTTAGAGAAAAATAGTCTCACATATATATGAGTTTTATCAACAAATGGTTTATTTTATCAGCACATGATATTACTTTTGTTATTTTGATAAGCGATATCTACTAAAAATGGCATTCTCAGCAGCACAGGCCAGCATGTGCTTGCATGTGTGAGTGCCAAGTCACTTCAGCCGTGTCCGACTCTTTGTGACCTCATGGATTGTAGCCGCCAGGCTTCTCTGTCCATGGGATTCTCCAGGCAAGAATATTGGAGTGAGTTGCTTTTCTCTCCTCCAGCGGATCTTCCTGACTCAGGAATCAAACCCACATCTCCTGTATCTCCTGCAATGGCAGGCAGGTTCTTTACCACTTGGCCATCAGGGAAACCCTACATGTCAACATGTTCCTCCGCAGGTAAAATAAGGTTAAAT
Organism: Ovis aries; assembly: GCF_016772045.2. Taxonomy (NCBI): domain Eukaryota; kingdom Metazoa; phylum Chordata; class Mammalia; order Artiodactyla; family Bovidae; genus Ovis; species Ovis aries. The sequence continues at coordinate 39,821,320 of NC_056071.1, forward strand.
AAAATAGTAATGCTTGGATATGATTAGAAATTATCAAAAGAGAGTCACTGTGGCATTACTGTAATAAGGTTGTTGACTCTGAGTAACTGACAAAACTTCATCAGGTAATTAAGAGAGCTCTTTGTATTCTTAACAAGTCAAAACACCAGCTATTAAACAATTTAGAGCAATTATGCACAAAATGATCATTTTCTGTGTGAAAACATTTTTATCTACTTGAAGACTAACAAAGACTGCAAAAGCCTATGATGGGAGAGATTAGTAATTATAACTTCAGTAGTGTTTGGATTGTTGAGTTATAGTTAGTGGATGGCCTCTAATAGGATTGAGAATAAGTTCATTAGCCTGAATGGGTAGTCAGGAAAATCCTATTTTGTTTTTATTTTTAAGCTGGAGAAGAAATGCCATGGAAAATGGAAATAGTACTTGTAAGTTTGGTTGGTATGAACTGGAGCACTTCCAGCAGCTTAAGAGTTGTGTGGAAGGCTGAAGACAAAGATACATTTCCTATTTTTAAGTTTGCCAGTTTATCTATGAGCAAATTGATATTATAACCCTTAATGTTGGTATTTCTGCTCTATTGCTCTAAATCAGACTGTAGATATATTTTGAGAGATTATAGTGGTTTGGTTGGAGTTCTTCACTCACATAAAAGGACTGAATAAATTTTGTACCTACAGTATTTATGACATATCATGTATAATATCTATGGTTCATAAATCCTAAATAGAAAAGGTCAAGAAATGAATTGACAGGATTGGGTACCACCATGCCAGGTAGACTAAGATAATATAGCCACATGATCAAAGAAGACATTCTAATATTGTGGTAGCAGCCTCAAACAGACAAACATCTACGTGTCTCCTTTTTATTAGCTGAGGTGTAGGTTTGGTATTTTGACAGGGCCCTGCTTTGTCATTGTCCTTGGAACGTTCCCTTAAGTACACAGGAAAATTCTCTTTTGAATACAGAGTGAAGTCAGGTTTTAGCCAAGTCTTATAGAAACTTACGTCTTCTCATCTCTAGTATAGAATTGAAGGGTAGGAAGGACTTTGCTGAAAAAATTCATGTTTGATGCTTGGAGCAAATGAAACAAAAAAGCAAAAGACTGGGAATACTAAGGCCTTGGGTGTAGCAAGTATTTGCCTGAGGAGAAAAATACTTTTTCTGAATTCTGATAGTGTGGCTTCTGTTTCAGGGTGGGAGCTTCTTTGAAGGTTTAGCATTAAAAAGAGACTCTATTCAGTTATAATGTGAGCCCTTGACCTTTGCCCAAGGATTCAGTTCAATCATATAAATCAGAAATTCAAATGTCAAATCACCCGTGATTTACCGAGCTTTGTATACTGGCATTTAGAAACCCATCCTGTCTCATTCTAGAGGTGAAGTTTTAGTCATTTGGAGGCATTATCAGAAGCCTATCCAGTCTAAGAACATACAGGTATTTCCCCCTCTTTTCGAAAGTTTGCTTTATGCTACTTTGTTTATATGAAGGACCTATGTTAAGTACCTATTTTCACTAAATGAAATCTGAAGAGGATTTTTACTTTATGAAAAAAAGGTGAAAAGTGAAAATAGCGTTCAGCTTCTGTTTTACAGCAAGTGTCTATAGAGGCAGTGCCCCCCGAGCAGCAAGTTGGCACCTCAAGCTCCTTCCCCAGGGACTATAAGCAGCATCTCAGCATCAAGTCACCGTTTCTGTTGTTGTTTGTTGGAGGTTGTAGCTCAGTCGCTAAGTTGTGTCCGATTCTTTGCAGCCCCGTGGACTGCAGCATGCCAGGCTTCCCTGGCTTTCACCGTCTCCCTGAGTGTTCAAATTCATGTCCACTGAGTCAGTAATGTTATCTAATCATCTCATCCTCTGCCGTCCCCTTCTCCTCCTGCCCTCAGTCTTTCCCAGCATCAGGGTTTTCTTCCAGTGACTCTATATCAGGTGCCCAAAGTATTGGAACTTCAGCTTCAGCATCAGTCTTTCTAATGAACACTCAGGACTGGTCTCCTTTAGGATGGACTGGCTGGGTCTCCTTGCTGTCCAAGGGACTCTCGAGAGTCTTCTCCATTATGGTCCAACTCTCATATCTGTATATGACTACTGGAAAAATCATGGCTTTGACTATACGGACATTTGTTGGCAAAGTGATTTCTCTGCTTTTAATATGCTGTCTGGGTTTGTCATAGCTTTCCTTCTAAGTCACTGTAGCTTGAACTATTTCTGTGAGCATCGGTGCTGTGTCTCAATTTATGAATATTTTATGCATCTATTAGTAAGATGTATCCTAAGGTGATTGCTTTTTTGCCTTACACCATTTCAGCTTTCATATGGTTTCATAGGAGCAGTCTACTTTCAGATAGCGGGGGAAACCCTGTACATATATTTGTTTTGTGCAATTTTTAAACATAAGAATGAGGAGCTTCTTTGACAGAACTTTATGTGAGCTAAGGTACTGAAAGGCCAGCAAAGTCTTTGATACGGGAAAATCCACAAACTTTGTAGACCAGGTTTCCTACAGAGAGCCTGGCTCACTGGGAAGTTATTCTCTTAAGCAGAATTACTCTGTATATTTTAATGTGAACATTTGTATTAGATATAGGTAAAAGCCAGTTTCATGCTTAGTGGTGAGTAGAGAGATTTAGAAACAAATCACACTATGAGGCAAAGTAGGGTCAGTTAATGGGGCTGTCATTTAGACAAGTCCATAGATGGGGTGAGGTTTTCATTTTGGTGAGCCCTTTGAACAGGATGAGAGACTCAGTTGGGGACAGTCACCTTAAACTGAAGGAAGTAGCGCTAGTTTGGGGGCTTTATTTAGACTATTCAGCAGAGGATGGAAACGGTCCTCAAGACCCTACTCTTCTTTAGTGAGTTGAGCAAAGTTGTGCAACCCTGAGGAAGTACCTGAGGTTTATGGGCAGGAAATAAGGCAGGCTTCTTATTTGTGTGGGTAGCTGAGCTTTCAGTGAGTTCTTGGTCACCTACGGAGGATATATATATCTTGAGAGAGTAATCTAGCAGGTACAGATACTCCCTTTCTTGAAAACAATACATACTATTTACCATATGCACAGGAGACATGAATGTGCATGAAATAATTCTCTTTGTTTTGATCAATATTTCTTAAATTTTCTTAGAGTGGTAGAAACAATCTTGATAAGTAAGACCCCACCACAGACTCCATATGTATAGTTTCTGTATCAGTTCAGTTCAGTTCAGTCGCTCAGTCGTGTCCGACTCTTTGCAACCCCATGAATCACAGCATGCCAGGCCTCCCTGTCCATCACCAACTCCTGGAGTTTACTCAAAATCATGTCCATCGAGTTGTTGATGCCATCCAGCTATCTCATCCTCTGTCGTCCCCTTCTCCTCCTGCCCCCAATCCCTCCCAGCATCAGAGTCTTTTCCAATAAATGAGTCAACTCTTCGCATGAGGTGGCCAAAGTATTGGAGTTTCAGCTTTAGCATCAGTCCTTCCAATGAACACCCAGGGCTGATCTCCTTCAGAATGGACTGGTTGGATCTCCTTGCAGTCCCAGGGACTCTCAAGAGTCTTCTCCAACACCACAGTTCAAAAGCATCAATTCTTCGGCACTCAGCTTTCTTCACAGTCCAGCTCTCAGATCCATACATGACTACTGGAAAAACCATAGCCTTGACTAGATGGACCTTTGTTGGCAAAGTAATGTCTCTGCTATCTAGGTTGGTCATAACTTTGATTCCAAGGAGTAAGTGTCTTTTAATTTCATGGTTGCAATCACCATCTGCAGTGATTTTGGAGCTCCCCCAAATAAAGTCAGCCACTGTTTCCCCATCTATTTGCCATAGTGTCCAGATATTCACATGGCGATGTGAATGTAAGTCTTGTGGTCTTTATCTGTCCGTTACAGCATCCATTGAAATGCCAGATACTTAACTATGCAGATTATTACCACATCTTACTATTTTTCTTTACCTTAAGCTCTCTCTCTCTTCTGTATTTCATTATGATTTTATTTGGGGCTTCCCAGGTAGTAAAGAATCTGCCTACCAATGCAGGAGCCGCAGGAGACATAGCAGAAGATCCCTGGGTTGGAAGTTACCCTGGAGTAGGAAATGGCAACCCACTCCAGTACTCCTGCCTGAGAAATCCAAAGGAAACAGGAGCCTGGACAACTATAGTCCAAGGGGTCGCAAAGAGTCATCCACATCTGATCATGCATGTGTATTTTATTAAAGAAAATTTTTAATTGAATTATAGTTGATTTACAACATTGTGTTTAATTTCTGCTGTGCAGCAAGCTGACTCAGTTTTACACACACACACACACACACACACACACACACACACACACATTCTTTTTCATAGTCTTTTCCATTATGGTTTGTCACAGGATATTGAATATAGTCCCCTGTGCTATACAGTAGGACCTTTTTGTTTATCCATCCTGTATACGATGGTTTGCATCTGTTAATCCCAAACTCCCAAACCTTCCCTCCCTTGGCCCCTCCCCCTTGGTAACCACACATCAGTATTTGTGAGTCTGTTTTTGTTTCACAGATATGTTCATTTGGGTCCTACTTTAGAGTCCATATATAAGTGATATAGTATGATATAAATATTTGTCTTTCTCTTTCTGACTTACTTTGCTTACTATGGTAATCTCTAGGTCCATCCATGTTGCTGCAGATGTCATTATTTCATTCTTTTTAGTGGCTGAGTAATATTCCTCTGTGTGTGTGTGTGTGTGTGTGTGTGTGTGTGTGTGTGTGTGTTTACCATATCTTCTTTATCCTTTCATCTGTCAGTGGACATTTAGGTATTTCCATGTCTTGGCTACTGTAGATAGAGCGGCTGTATGTGTTGGGGTGCATGTGTCTTTTTGAATTATGATTTTGTCTGGGCATATGCCCAGGAGTGGGATTGCTGAATTATATGGCAACTCTGATTTTAGTTTTTTGAGGAACTTCCATGCTATTTTTCATAGTGGCTGTACTAGTTTACATTCCCACCAACAGAGTAGGAGGGTTCCCTTTTCTCCACACCCTCTCCAGCATATGTTATTTGCAGACTTTTAAATGATGGTCATTCTGACTGATGTTAGGTGGTACCTCATTGTTGTTTTGATTTTCATTTCTCTAATAATTAACTATGATGAGTATCTTTTCATGTGCTTATGGGCCATCGGTGTATCTTCTTTAGAGAAATGTCTATTTAGTTGATCTTAAGGCCTGGTGGGCTACAGTCCATGGGGTCGCAAGAGTCAGACAGGACTGAGAGATTAAACCACCACCAAGGTCTCTTTACAGATCAGTTTTCTCTCAGCCACTCCTGTGGCTCTTTATGGAGGCAAATACAATGAGGCTGCCTCAGATTGTTTGCCTAAACACAACACTCAGCCATTTTTATTCTGTAGTCCCTACCACTACGCTGAGTTCTATCTGGGAATGCGGGCATTGATTCTGTTCTTCTCACATCCCTCTAACTGATTTGAGGCTCTTTCTTTCCCCTTCCTCACTGGGGCTCAATCTTAGGTGAATGAGGAGAGGTAGTCAAAGTTTATGGGGTTCCTTCTTAGGAGCTGTAATAAGCGCAGATAATTTTAGCTTCAGATAAAAGAAATCCTAACCAACAGTGGTTTAAACAATTGATTATCTCATACAACAGGAGGTCTAGAGACACAGGCCAGGACTGGCATAGCAGCTTCACTGTATAATCAGGAATTCATCTTCTTGCCATACTTACATTTTGCTACCCTTAGCTGTTACTTTTGTCACTGTGTTTGTCACCATTGTGCTTGGCACGTTCACTCAACAACCGGCACACCTCAAGGTATCATCATACAGTGCCATATAGTTTGTCCAAAGGGGGAAGGGCTATATGAGCTACAAGAAATTATAGGGGGAAGTCCTCTATAAATATTATAAAATTTATCTCACCATAGTTACAAATCCACAGAAACCCACCCAAATTAGGCCAAGGCAAGAAGACAATTTGTTGGAAGATGTAAGTATATCTTATGGACCGAAGGATAGAAAGTATAGCTGAACTTTATTGTGGACTAGAAGCAGGAACCAGAAAACTGTTATGAACCAGTACAGCTGTCCTCCCTTCCTTCTCTGGACACATGATCTCTTACTGTCTGCTTTATTTTTCTTTCTTGGCATTGGCTTTTTCTATTTCTCTGTGTACAAACTAGAAAATGATCATTTTGTCATACCAGTTCAAATGCAAACTAAGATCGAGTAGCATATCTCATGTTTTAAGTTCTCTGGGGAAAGAATATGATTGGTCCAGTTTTGATTGTATGTCAATCTTTAATCCAATTTGTAACCATGGCGATGGGTCAAATCACTTAGCAGTTCTTAGGAGCTGAGCAAGAATACTATTTTGAGAAGAGGCCATGGGTGTATATGTGTCTGTGTGGCAGTGGTTATTAAAGAAGAAATAATAGACAGCTATACTACTCTCTTGATACCCTTAATCTGAGGAATGTGTCAGCTACTCAGTCACATCTGACTTTTTATGACCCCATGGGCTGTAGCCCACCAGGCTCCTCTGTCCTTGGAATTCTCCAGGCAAGAACACTGGAGTGGGTTGCCATTCCCTTCTCCAGAGAATCTTCTTGACCCTGGGATCGAGCCTCGGTCTCCTGCATTGCAGACAGATTCTACTGTCTGAGCCACCAGGGAAGCCCAGTCTGAGGAAAGATAAATCAAATTAACCATTCATTCATTCTATAGATTGGTCTCAGTTTTCTTCCTCATGTTTTTTTTTCAGAGAGAGTCAGTACCATTTATGTAGTTGCCCAAATTATTAATTCTATACCACCAATAAGCATCACAGTAGCTAATATTCATTGAATATTGTACTATGTGATAGGTATTCTATGTACATTATTTTAAATTCAATCTCAAAACAACTACAAATGAGTATTATCTATTTTGTAGATAAGCAAAAGTGAAATTTAGAGATGTTAAGTCAAGCTTTCAACATCTCTTTTGGATTACTGCAGTAACCTGCCATCTCCCTGCCTCTGATCTGGCCTCTCCAATTCTTTTTCTGCCTGGCAGTCACAGTGGTATTTCTAAAACGCAACAGATTTGTTATGTTTGATCATTCTACTTTCCTGCTTAAAGTCCTTATAAGGTTCCCTCAAGATAAAGTCCAAATTTCTTCACAGGATGTATAAAACCTTTTATGATCTGGGCAGCCTTTACCTTACCAACCTCTAGCCTCATCTCTTTCGGTCCTGTACCTCACAGTCTATCCTCAAGCCACACAGATTATTTGCAGTTCATAACAATTCATTTCTCTCCTCTGCACAACAACCCTGTAGTCATTATCCCACAGACTCCTACACATCACCCATAGTCAGGATTCGACTTAGATGTTACCCTGTTCAGAAGCCTTTCCTGATTGGATTTGGTACTCCTCCTTTACACTTTCGTATCACTCAGTGATTTTCTCTTATGCTTATCAAACCATGCTGTAATTGTGTGTTAACTTATTCTGTCTCTTGCACTGGATCGTAAAGTCCTTGAGTGGAAAGATGAAGTATAGTTTAGATTTGAAAACCCTTATTTGTTGCTCTATAAATATTTGTTAAATGAATGAATCTGGGAGAGGTCTGGAAGAACTTACAAAGTTACCTGGAGAGAAACAGATATTCAGCATTTCTTGTTTAATAAATGAATTATTCTGACAGCTATTTCTCCTTAAGTATATTCTTTTGGCTTATAATTTATAAAAGTTGAGCAGATATAAATTTAAAAATTGAGAAAATTAACCATAAAAACATATCACAAAATAATAAAATAAGAAAGTGATATAGAACAGTAACCTAGGAGTGTAAACTTAATGTAAGATAAAGAAGACTGAATGAACTAACAAAGTTTGAGACTGGGGAAGAAAAAGCAAGGAATTGAATTTTTTTCTGCACCTTCTAAATTGAATGGATTTTTTTTCCTGGTAATATCTGATATAATTCTTAGAATAATTCTTTGAGGTTGCTATGCTACAGCTGCATTAAAACTAAGGAAATTAAAGATCAGAGTAAAATAAACTGAATGATTATACAGTAAACTTTCTACAGATAGAAAGCAAATGAAACAAAACTCAACCATAGAAAATATGGGGTATATGTGAGGATAAATCACCCTACACCCTAAATGATCCTTTTTGGGGGTCTCTGTATCAGCTTTCCAGCTTTCTTTCCTAAAGTGATTTCCTTCACTCTCATCTGCTTTGAATGTATGGATACATCCTTCCTTCTACCAGGATAAATTCCATTTCCTCTTTCAAACTTTGTCTCACTCAAGTTCTTTCTTGAGTTAAATTTGTTTCATTAGATCTGTTTTTTGATTTAGCTAAACTTTTCGGAGCCTAGCAAAGCACCCTGACTTCTCTTTCATAGAATTATAAGCACACAGCAGTAAAAACCAACACAAAAGAGACTATTACTATAGATCACTCAGGAGAAAAAAAAAGAATCCTTAATAGTGGCAGTGTTTAAGTGACTATATTCTGCGCTGTGAGAACACCAGGTGACATTTTTAACCTCCACCACTCCCCACTTCTTAATCGGGTCAGTTTTCTAAACTTTCTAAGTCTCAGTTTTCTTATCTACGAAAAGAGGATCGTATTAAGAGCCTCCTACCTACTCCAGAACTTCTGTGAGAAGCAAATTAGAGGATATACGTGAAAATATTTCAAGAGTTGGTAAAAGGCTACAAAATGTTTGTACCTGGCTACACATGAGACCACGACAACGTATGTTTCTGGGCTAAAGAAACCCAGAGCCTAATCGCTAGGGAATGGAAGCGGAGCGTTGCTACGGGACGTCATCACCCCGCGCCAGACGCGACGGTTTCCGGATTGGGCTTCAGACAGCATTCCGCGTCATGGGGGTTTGGCTGCGTTTGCTGGTGTTTGGCGGAGTGTCGCTTCGGGGCTGTGGCGGGGCCTGTGTCCCACTTGGGGGAAGCCGACTACTGATTTGTCGGCGCCAGGTCCGTGTTGCTGCAGGGCAGGTGGAGGCGGGCGGGTCGGAGATGCTGGGGCGCCAGGGCTGCAGGTGCTCTGCAATTGCCTCTTGCCAAGGACCCACTTCAGTCCCTCTTGGGCCCCCTCCCCTGCTCAGTGAGACCCCAGTTGTCTGGATGTGCCCACTTTCCAGGCAGGCCCCCAGTAGGACCAGGGCGAGGCATAGAGGGGTGAAATAGACGGTTAGAACATGGATGTGTGACTTGCACGTGCTTTCTTAGTGTTAAGTTTATTTAGAAAATAGGTTAAAGAGAAGGAAAACACGTGGGGGATTTAGCTCCGTAAAGAGGGAAATTATTTACTTGCTATTTTTAACGCCTGGCAAATAAATTTCAACTTAAACAATGTGTCTCTGCAGTTGTGATCAACGGCTATTTGTAAATAACACTAAAGGCCTAACTAATGGAGATAAGCAGAATCAAAGTAGAAAAGAAAAGACCTGTTAATTGCAAATGTAATAATGGAGATAGCTTATTTTAAAACTGTTTTTTCTTCTTCTTCTCAAGTTCTCTGGCGCTGAGAGTGAGACCCTTAAACAAAGAAGATCACAAATCATGTCTCGAGGACTTCCAAAGCAGAAACCGATAGAAGGTGTTAAACAAGTTATAGTTGTGGCTTCTGGAAAGGGTGGAGTTGGAAAGTCTACTACAGCAGGTATTACAAGATATTCTCATTCTGAGTAGAACTTTAGGCCAACTGGCAAGTGCACAATATTAAAGTTATAGTTTTGTTCTTGAAAAAGTATTTAATTTCTAATAGCTTGTTCCTTAGTATGAGGAGTTGGTAGTGATTGAGGGCTTAGATTTTGGAGTTAGGCAAAACTAGATATGTTGCCAGGTCTTGACCCTTAACTGAGGAAAAGGTAGTCAGGTTGCCCATCAGATCTTCAGTTTACTTAACTGTAAAGTGGCAATGATGATAATCTTTTTCATAGGGTGGTCATGCAAATTAAACAAGTTAACCAGTTAGCCCCCTGTCTCCTACATAGTAAGTACTCAACGCTTGATTGTTGTTATTATTTTTAAAACATTTAGTAAGTTTAATACTAAATTTATTTGTTTTTTAATACTAAATTTATTTGCATTCTTCTCTAATCTTTTTCAGTGTACATTGAGCTAAGTAGTTGCAATGAGATTGTTTACATTATTGTGACCTATTTTCATTTAACCATAATGGTTTTCCAGCATTTATAAAGTCAAAATAGATCTAATATTTGAACATCTTTTAATTATTTAAAACATTTAATCTTTAGATCTTTATATTAATATACTGGAACAGAGAATTTTTTTTTGGTGGAGTTTTCAAATTGATTATAGATTTCATTGTGACTGAAATGCTGCTTTCAGAACCCATAAAAGAAGTCCCACTAGAAATGTAAGAGGTACCATCCAGGACTGATTAACAGGTATTCCCAATTTTTTTCAAAAGAAACTTTTTATTACTAAAAAAATTTCAGTATAATAATGTAAAAAGGTAGCTCTCCTCCTTCCAGTTCAACAGAGGCAACTTGTATTATTAGTTTGACGTCATAAATCTACCAAGTTTTGTTGCATCACTTAAAATTTTAAGTCATTTTAATAGGAATGGCTTAATTCAGATCTTACTCAATTTATCCTTTTTGCAGTTGATTAAGAAAAAAACTATCCTTATTATATTTCATTTTGTTAGTTTTGACATCGTTCCTCACTATTAAGATCTTGTATATATTCATGTATTTTTTTTAAGCTTTTGACTCAGATTTCTGCATTTTTTCAAGTTGAAGTGTAGCTGATGTACAGTATTATGTAAGTTCCAGGTATACAAAAATAGTTCACAATTTTTAAAGGTTATATTCCATTTACAATTATAAAATACTGGATATAATCCTTGTGTTGTACAGTATATCCTTGTAGCTTATTGATTTTATAATAGTAGGTTGTACCTCTTAATTCCCTACTCCATCTTGCACCTCCTCCCTAAGATCTGTAAAGTGTTTTTTTCTCAGATATTAATCTAAACTTGGGGCATATATGTACCTTAAAATTACTTAATTCCATTGAAACCAATGACATTTTGAAATGAAAAGGGTCAGGTACAGAGTTCTGTGACTTTCACTAGAGATCCTGTGTCTTGACTCAAAGCCATATTCCTGGATACAGCAGTTCTGTAGTTGTATAACCAGCTATAGATCCAACTATATAGTGTTATTAGCTTAGTTTTTTCCCCCCACTTTGACCTGAATGTATTGTGGAAGAGTTTTTCATATATTTTGAAGAAATTAAGATTTAACAAGTATTGTAGTTATGATAGACTCCTACTATACTATTTGATAGATACCATATTATTATTTAAAATAGTGATTGTTCTTAATGAATTTATGCTGTATCCTACACACTCTTGCTTTCTTTCCTAAGGATGTACAATCTATCTATTTGATATTTTATTTTTAAAATTTGGAAGCTCTTAGTTTTCAGTTCTAGAATCCACCTCTACTTGTGTTTTGAAAATTAAGGTTTCAAAAAAAAAGTACCTGTTTTCAGTGGTGTGAATCCTTTTGCAAGCTCTGTGTTTACTTGGTTTGGTTAAAGATGGAAGGCATTTTCATAATAGCCATAAGTTCTTTGGGTTTTGTGCAATATAATTTGTCAAATCTGTAGGCTAGCACTTGTTTAAAACACATTTATTTATTGTTTTAGGTTCTAAGATCATCTAATGCCATGGGCTGTGGCAGCATTTAGACAGGAAAATATATGAGAAAATGTTCAGTGTGTGACATATGTGTGCTTTAGTAAGCGTCCCTTCTTTGCTTTTAATCTTTGTTAGCATCATACCATCTATCTCAAATAATTGATCTATATTTTTTCATAACGGCTGTCTCTGCTTTAGAAATAGAGTATTTCTATGTAACTCTGTTGGCATTGTATTTCTTTTCCTTATACATATTTATTCCAATTCCAAACTGTCTCAAAATATTTCCCATCTGAATATGCATGCTAGAAATATTTTGGATTAGAATGAGGACATTTGATTAATGCAGACATGCTCTTAGATTCTATTTTGTAAATGGAGAAAGACCCTCACACTAAAATGAATTACTCTGCCTCAAAGTTGGATTGTGTTTAACCTACAGTATACCTGAAATTCAGGATTATTTTATAATTTATAATTTAATGATTAAATCAAATATTAAGCATTGATAATGATTTGTCAAGTGCCATTCCCTAGGCTGAGTACTTTACACTTAAGAATTTGATTTGATTCTCACAAGAGTTATGAAATAGGACCTCATTTTATCAAGGAGGAAACATACTTGGGGGTAAAAATACTCAAGATTGTAAAACACAGAGTGGTGACCCTGGGGTTTGAACCAGGTCTGCCTTGAGAGTTTATGTTCTTAAATACTTCAAAAGAAACAGTATTGGCATCATCTATAACATTGTCCAGTAAGGAATTGTCATCCACAGTGTGAGGGTCTGTTTATCGGTTTGGGAATGTATTCCTTTCTCATCTCAGACGTAGCATATCTCTCTTGCTGGGTTAACAGTGGTTTTGGGGCCTACTGCTTTCCCCGTTTATGTCTGAGATTGACTATTAATAGGCACTTTTGGGAAAATGTTTCACTGTCTTACCTTTTTCCCTTTTTCCCTTCCCTCTCCTCACTGGTCCAAGCTTTCAGTTATGTGGGTATTTGTGAGTTATATTTGGAATTCCTGTATTACCTGCATTTATTTAAAAAAAAAAAAACAGTAAGATGAGCTCCATTTTTATTTATTAAAAAGTAATTTTTCTGCAAAGTATTTTTTGAAAATAATTGAATGATATATACATTCATATGATTAAAACATTTAATGGATTATTTAAACGCAGTTGTAACATATGATAAATGTTTTAAAGTTTTGAGGCAGGCATCTGTTGCTTATGCTGAAATGTTACTTGCCTTTTTGTCTTTTTTACTTTCTAGAGTCTCTCCATGTCCTTGTTTATTTTTTTAATGAAGGACTTACATTAAAATTTTATTTGCTTTGGTTATTACATTCAAAATATTAAAAGGTGAAATGAATTCTGGTAGAAGGAAAGTTACGAAATTTAATTGCTCTTTTGTTTCTTACAGTGAACCTTGCGCTTGCTCTGGCAGCGAATGAGTTGGTAGGTATTTATTAATAGAACTACTAATTTGTTAACATTTTAAAGTCAATGATTTAGAGCATACTGATGTTTTTCATTTACTCTTATCAGGGGCTGTATATTGTAGCTGTAGTTATTTGCATGTCTTTAAGGGGCTAAAAAATCTGCCATAAGTACTGGTTACATTTAATAATGGTGATGAAAATGGAAGGGGATTGCTGGTCAAGGAATTCAGGTAGCCTCTAGAAGTTAGAGAAGACAAGAAATATTTTTTTTTCCTTAGAGCCTCCCAAAGGTATGTAATCGTGTCAAAACCTGAATTCTAGCTCATTGAAACCCATTTGAATTTCCGTGATAATTTTTTACAGTAAAAGTAGGAAACTGATACAGGAAGTCAGTTTTCTTAGTCCTTAAATTTCCAAAAGTGTCTTTATTTTACCTTCATATTTGCTAGTTTGACTAGATGTAGAATTCCAGGTTCACAATAATTTGCTTTCTGAACCTTGAAAACAGCTTTTCTTTTTCTTCTAGCATGCCAATAAGATGTCTGGTGATAGTCTGATTCATACTGCTTTGTAATAACCTGTGTTTTTCCCCCTGAGGCTTTTATGAGTTTCCTTTATTTCTTTTAAATTTAGAAATGTCACAGATATGTGTCTGGTTGTTGGCATTACATTTTTTTTAACCTGTTTGGAAATTGGGCAAGCAGTACAAGGCTTGAGTCTTTTTCAGCTTAGGGAAAATTTCCTCATTGATTACTTTTTGTGATGTGCTTGTTCTTTCTCCAGAAATCGATTAAGTAGATATTGACTGTTTATGCTTGTTAATTTTTCTCTCATATTTTCCATCTCTTTGTCTTTTGCTCTGTGTTTTGGAAGATGTCTTATGCTATTTTCCACACTGCTATATTAGGTTGTGGTTGTTATTTAGCCCTTTTTATTTTTATTTTTAATTTGGAAATTATATTTTTTCTAGTTTTTCAGAACTGTTTCCCTATTTTGCAGTTGCTTTTCTTGATCACTTAAAAAAATGGTTGTACCATTAGTTTGAGAATTAATAAAAAGATTCCTTTTAATGATCTCTATTTATTTAGCATGGTGGTTCTTATAATGTGGTCCACTGACCAGCAGAATGAGCATCACCTGGGAACCTGTTAAATACATAAAATCTTGAGCCCCAGACCTACTGAATCAGAAACCCTCAGGGTGGAGTCCTACAGTTTGTGTTTTAAGCAGCCCTCTAGGTGATTTTGGTGCATGCTGAAGTTTGAGAACCATGCATCTAGAATTTTCTAGAACTCTAAATTGCTAATGCACTCTTTCTTGTTTTCTCGTGTGATTGTTTTTAATTTAGTTTTAACTTTTTGTTTTGTTTTGTTTTGGTTTCAATGCAAATCTGGAATAGAAGAGAGATACTAATGTATGGTTAGGCAACTTTATTGAAATAAAGGCCAGAACTACTTTTTACAGAATACTTTTTATTAAAGCACTTAGTTTCCTTGAAGAAAGAACCCCATCTTTCTTAAATTAGGGAGGAAACAGGAAAAATTCAGTGGATAGGAAGGTAAGTAAATTCATGGGTGTGGGGATCTTTTAATTTGGTTATCATTTCAGCCAAAGCTTTGAGTCTTAAGATAATGTGAAGTAACCATGTAACAAACGATCTAAGGATGAAAAAAATAATTAAAAGGGATTGATTCCTTCATGTTAGATGTTGCTAGTTTTTTTTTAAAAAATTATTTTCATTTTTATTTATTTTCACTCATCTATTTTGGCTGTGCTGGGTCTTTGTCGCTGCTCGCGGGCTTTCTCTAGTTACAGTGAGTGCTTCTCTGTTGTGGTGCACAGGCGTCTCGCTGCCTCTAGGCCTGTGGGCTTCAGCAGCTGCAGCATACAGGCTTAGTAGTTGTGGCTCGAGGGCCCTAGCGTGTGGTAGGCTTCAGTAGTTGTGGTGCACGGGCTTGGTTGCCCCATAGCATGTGAAATCTTCCCAGACCAGGGATCAAACCATGTCCCCTGCATTGGAAAGTGTATTTTTATCCAGCATACAACCAGAGAAGTCCTAGATGTTGCTAGTTTGATGAGAAGGTAGCTCCGAAATTTCTGTTTTTCTGTTTGCTTCAGCCCACCCCCCACCCCCACCCTCTCCTTCAGGCATGAGAGCAGCTTCGTCTTTAATGATCTAGATGTATGACAGGGAAATTGGCCGCAAGAAAGGAGAAGCAATGTTTTTCTCTGGGCCACTTTTTCAGAAAGCATGTTAGTATCCATAAGTGTCTTTAAACACGTTGTAGAATCTTCCTTAGGAACGGCTTCAATATTCTGTTGCCCGGAAGGTGAGTTTTGTTTCTTTTTCTCATTTCTTGATTTTTTTTTTTAGCAACGTTCGTATAGAATTTATAAAAAAGAAAGTCAGGAAATTTGAGCAGCATGTTGTGGAACTCAAAGATAATCTGACATAATGCAGTATTTTATAGTTGGTTACAGTCTGGTCCGGAGAAGGCAATGGCACCCCACTCCAGTACTCTTGCCTGGAAAATCCCATGGATGGAGGAGCCTGGTAGGCTGCAGTCCATGGGGTCGCTAAGAGTCAGACACGACTGAGCGACTTCACTTTCACTTTTCATTTTCATGCACTGGAGAAGGAAATGGCAACCCACTCCAGTGTTCTTGCCTGGAGAATCCCAGGGACGGGGGAGCCTGGTGGGCTGCTGTCTATGGGGTCGCACAGAGTCAGACACGACTGAAGCAACTTAGCAGCAGCAGCACAGTTGTGTCCTAGTTAACTAGTTCGCATGTATTTAAGAAAGATTCATTGTATACAGCTTGATTAACAGTGTTTTGGATTTGAGAGCAACATGTTTGACTTAAACTGTGATCTGCTGAAGGACTAACTTCATATAGAAAAGATAGATCATATATAAATATATGATTTATATATATCTGACATAGTCTTATAATCTGTATTCCCCAATTTAAAATTTTAGTAATATCGCGTTTATTTCAAGGACATGTTTGGTCTATAGGGAAAACTCGAGATTCCTCCAAGGCCTTCTCATTGCCTGATCTGATATAGATGGCTTATGTCCAGGGACATTTATTGGGGAATGGTACTAGGGTGTGTTGCTTTGGGGCTTAAAACCTCCAGGTATGATGGTGTCTTTGGAGCTGATCTAGTGATTCATTCCCATGGAGCTTAATTCCATGGGGCTTGTGTTGTAAGAGGGGTCTCTGACCCGCTTACCCTTTAAGCCAACTTTGCCCAAGACCTTGCTAATTGTTTTCTCCTTTCTTCCTTGGGTTGCCTTTTTTTAGCATCGCAGTGGGAAGATCTAATAAGACTTGTTTGTTGGCTTAGATGAAACAGGTCCAGGAAGTTATTCATTTTACTTACAGTGTTGGTCTTAATAATCTCTAAACAGGGTTATATAAACCCCAGGAGATATGTAAGATAGTCATTGGAATGTGGAATTTTTCTTTATTTGTATAAATTTTTATCTTTTAAAATTTATGTTTTTTGTATACACTTTATAATTTATAGTAAATTAGTATAGTGGCTCTAATAAAGTCAACAGATGTATTAACATGTATTGAGGTTGTATACTTAAACATTTTTCAGCGAGTGGGGTACGTGGTCAAAAATGTTTGGTTGTCACTGGTCAAGGCAAAAGAAAATTTCTGAGCTGGATCATATGCCAGTTCGAAAGAAGACTACTTTATAGAAGGAAAGAAAAGCCTTACAGGAATAGGGTGTGAAATTTCCCTGCCTTTTCTTTGCCTTTTGTACTTTCCTTTGAGGATGTAGCAGGTAGTGTTACAGGGCAGAATTTGGGATCCTGTCATGTGTACCATGCATTTAAATATTCAGTCCTGTGATATATTGGAGCTGGCTCATGCTAGTTGTGAGAACTGTTAAATTTTCAAGAATTTTGCAGTTGATATCCTGCTGTTAGCTCAAAATAGGCCATGGTGGGAGTATTTAACTAATGAAAATTGACAAATACTGAAAATTAGACTTCCCACCTCACCCTGGGCCATTGTTAAACATTTTCTGGCACAACACTGATGATACATACTACCAATCATATATTTTAGTCTTTCTTTTGTCTATTTTCTTAACCACTTTTATTATGGATCTCATTCTTCTACAGTGTAAATTTAGTGAGCAGAGAAGCACTGAAACTGCAGAGGGGAAGGTAAAGGTCACCAGACACCATTGATAAGCTCTGTGATGTTCCTAAATCAGTTTACTTCGGTTCATTTTAGTTCAACAGACATTTAGTGAGCACCTCTAACACTCACTGTCAGACACAGTGAGTATGGGTATATAAAGAAAAGTAAATATGCCTACTAACACTGCATTAACAAAACTGTTTTGTGTGTGTATAAATAATTACATAAGTGTATATATGTCTTTTTGTGTATGTGTGTGTGTATTTTGGTGATGGTAATCATTTCAGTTCAGTAATCGTTTCTTCTGTGAGTGAGACAAAGTGTGTTTAAAGCAACACTTAATAAGGTTTTATCATAATTTGTTTCAGAGTAGGCACACTGTGTACTCTTAAAGGTTTAATAATCTAGTAAAGACAAGAGGAAGATAAATGTCTTAAAATGATAATCTGTGTTCAAGGTCAAATATAGTAGTGTTTCTGTCCAAGACAACTAGCTTTTATTTCAGAGAAAAGCCGTCTTTTTTTCATAGAGCATTTTTGTGAACATAATTATATTTGCCTTTCACAGAAACCTATAATGCAGTACACTAAGTATTTATCAGCTTTACAGTCTTTATTGATTCTGCCCTATCCTTGTCACATTTCATCAGCCAGCAAATGTCCTTTTTTGTCTCTGCAATATTTTTCCAGTATGTGTCTTTCTCTTTTCACTGTTCCCACTCTAATTAAGCCTCATATTACTTCTTTTTGGCTCATTCATTCATGTATACCTCAAACAGTTAGAGTGCCTACCCTTCCCCAAGAACTTTGCTACTTTGGAGAATATAGAAATGCATGAAATATAGCCCCTGCCTTTAAGGGCCTTGCAGACTAGGAGACTGCTGTAAGCACCTCTTACCTGCGCAAGCACAAATCCATTCAGTACATAATGCCAGATTATTCTTACTTGAGCACCATTGGAACCCCATTTCACCCTGCTCAGAGTCACTCCTGAATGCCTTTGGTGAGCTTCAAGATCTTCTATAATCTGGCTCCCATCCACCTTTCTGGGTTTATTTTCAGCTCTTCTAAATGGTCCCTGTGCTCTGGCAAGTCTGGGGTACTTGCTGTTGCCAGTTTGGGGTTGACTATATTGATATTATGTTTGTAATAGCTTACAGTGTGTCTTCTATGTTTCTACTGGAGTGTCTGAAGATTTTCTTCAGCTTTACTCGTCCTCTCCTCCAGGCTGCAATGCATAGCTTGGCTGGTTATATTGTGCCCCTAGAGTCCTTCTCAAGGGAATTGAGTGATGACAGACATCCAGGGTATCCTCCTCTTCATGTGCACCCACAGACAGCATTTTGATTCACACTGAGGCCCTGCCCTGAGAGGTACTTAGTGACGTGCTCCCTGAATTCACTCCCATCTTGTGAAATCCAGTAGCACTATTTATTGTTACTATTATGTACCCATGTAACCATTCTGGTGATTTTATGTAGCAAATAATAAAAATAACATTTATCAAACATTTGTTAATGTCAAGCACTGTTCCTCATGATATGTTTCTTAATTCATTTATTCTTTGTAGCAACCATATGGGAATAGATACTGTTATGATCCCTGTTGTACATAGCAAGCAGAAGCAGCTGGAGGCTAAGTATTTTGCCCAAGCTCACCCAGGAAGTAAATGGCAGAGCCAGGTTTGAATGCCAGCCTAGATCCTGTACCCTTAGCCTATTTGTTATACTCCTCCTATGATAGCTAGATTCTTATGATTCAGAACTGCGTTGTCTTCATTCTTGGCTATTGACTTAGGAAATAGACAACAAATGTTTGCTACATGGATGAATCAAGTGTATACAGACGGGTTTCATAGTATATAAGTGCAAAAGGTTTGTTTTGCATTGTTTTTTGAGGAGTGGTGTGGTATGGGAGGGCTTGTTGTGGCTTAGTGGCCTGCATACTATTCTTTTCCTGATTCTTAAATGATAGTGTGTCCATCATTCTACTTGGTTCTCTTCTCATTTGATACTCTCTAGTAATCTCATCTTTTCCCACTACCCCAGTAACTACCCATGTGCCCTGGATTCTAAATGCATCACCAGCCTAGATATGTCTCCTGGGTGCCAGACCTGGATGCCTCACCTCCTGTAGATGCCCACTTGAGTGCTTTACAAACATTCAGGCTCAACATGTATAAAACCAAACTCTTCTTCCTTGTAATTGTCTTTGTCCTGTGATAGTCATGTGGTTCCCTCCCACCTCCAAATCAGATACCTGTTCCTGCTGCTTCTACCACTCAAAGCTCTCGAGTATGTCTTCTCATTTCATTCCTTAATGCCATATCTTTTTCAGACCTTTATTATGGATCTTTCATGAGATGATTCCAGCTGTTTATTTTCTCTGCTATGATGCTTTGAGGACAGGACTAGTACTTCCCATATTATTTGAGACTTCCCATATTATTTGAGAGTTCTGTTTCCTTGTTTAATCTCTATGCTAGTTTAGGAACCTTTTTGGGCCAAGGATCTTGGCCTTAGTCCCTTTTTTTTTTTTTTAATTCTCAGTCTCTAGTCCAGTGATGGTATATAGAAGGCTCTGGGTAAATGTTGGTAATGACAGTGGAACACATTAAGTGAAGAGTGGTTGTGAATATATATACTAATATACTTCACATATGTAGATTCTAAGTGTTGGATAAGCTATCTATGATTTGTTGAATGCTAAACTATGCCCCTTTCCCCCTTGAGCAAATGAAATTGAAATCTAAATGGGATAATGTGAAGGGCTTACCACAATGGCTGATACATAGTAAACTTTAAATTACTTTTTAGTATTGTAGCTAAAGAAAATTTTTTTGCAAGTAATGTCTCAAAAATTGATATGCATTTTACTTAATTGACTATTAACAAAAACTTATTTTAAGTTTTTACTTATTTTCCATTGCTACAATGAATCATTAAGTAGAATTTTAATTGGACTGAAAGATGGAAAAGGAAGCAGTATAATCTTCAAAGAGTTTGTGTTTCTTTGGTTATTTTTTTTCCATTGATGTTTATCTCAAAATATTTATTTTTTTCCCATGATTACATAATGTCTTCACACTTATTCTTTGCAGATGTACTGCTCTATTTCACAAAATTATTATGAGAGGCTCTTAAACATAATTAAGATTGTCTTAAGTCTTTGAAGTTCTGTGATTATGTTGGGAAAAACTGGGAAGTTTTAGTTTGAGATTTAGGTTTCGGTTTTTGAAAAGTTCATTGATCTTGGAAAGAGAACGTGATGTGTACTGCCGCTTAAAACATGATGATTTTCTTCATTAATAGCTATGTGTATAGCAGTTAACAATCCAGCTTTTTGGTGGCAAATAGACCTGGGCTTGATTTTGGCTCTGCCTCTTGCAGCCTGTATAACTTTTGCCTATACCTACCTCTTAAGGCTGTGAGTATTAAAGGAGATAGTGCATATATAGCACTTAGCACAGTGTCTGGCATATTGTTGTTGCTGTTCAGTTGCCTCTGACTCTTTGCAACCCCATGGTCTGGCTTATAGTAAATGCCAATAAGAGCATTAGCTGTTCTGGTTTTCTAAATTCCACCCTGGACACATTAACTATAAGACTAGTTATAATGTGAATTTGGATTAAATATGAATGAAACTCTGTTTTTCACAGTTCATAGGAAATCCTGATGTATACTACTTAGCTCATATTGGGGATTATCTTCTCTTTAATGCCAGTGTTGTAAAGAAATCACAGTATATTAAAGCAACCTGTTCTTAAAATTTTTTTTAATCATTGCTTGGTAGTATATACAACATACACATTTCTTATAAAAATATTTTGTTTTGTTAATGGTGAGCCATTTTGGAGGAAGGGTTCAGTGTTAGTGTTCAAAGTATAGATATTTTAAAGCTGGAGAGGAAACTCGGACAAGAGATCTGGAAGGAACAATTGCAAAATCATTTTTCCTCCTTTTTGTTCTTCAATTCAAAAGTAATTCTTGGTAAGAAGAGTGTTTTTTTAAGTGAATTTGAACTCGCACATTTTGACATTTACTGAGGAGAGACTCAGAAGATATATTTGTATCTTTAATTCTTAATTAAAACTAAGAATTTGTTTTAGGATAAGAAATGGATTTATTTTAGTAGTTATAAATAAACTTATAATGACTTTCTCACAAATATTTTGATAATTGTGATCACTACACAAATTCATGGAGAAGGAAGTGGCAACTCACTCCAGGACTCTTGCCTGGAAAATCCCATGGACAGAGAAGCCTGCTAGACTACAGTCCATGGGATCACAAAGAGTTGGACACGACTGAGTGACTTCACTTCACTTCACTTCACACATATTCATACATATTACATTCTAGAGGATTATTAGTTTATAATCAATGAAAAGAGTGAATCGATTTCCAGTGAAGCACTTTTGTCTTGGACTTCCCTGGTAGCTCAGCTGGTAAAGAATCCACCTGCAATGCGGGAGACCTGTTTGATCCCTGGATTGAGAAGATCCACTGGAGGAGGGCATGGCAACCCACTGCAGTATTCTTGCCTGGAGAATCCCCATGGACAGAGGAGCCTGGCGGGCTGCACTGCATGGGGTCGCAAAGAGTCGGACACAACTGAGTGACTAAGCACAGCAGAGTACTTTCGTCTTATTCCTTCATATATGGGTTTGTTCATTCATTCTTTTATAAAAACATTTGTTGAGGGCCTGTCATCTCCTAGGTTCTGTGCTTGACATGGGAATTCAGAGCTGAAAAAGCCCTACCGCTGTCCTCATCTTAGTTAATTTACAGCCCGAGTGCCTGTTTGGGAGATTGTTATTTCGGTTGGAGCCAGGATCTCTGTGTGACTAGATGATTTTTGACTTGTCTCTGGTCTAATTCTCTTCTCATTTGCCACAGATGCTCTTCCAAATGTTTCGCATTTTCAATCTGTCTATCACATTCCACATTTCTTCACCCTGAAAGGTTGTTGTTGAACCACGCAAAGACACCGGGCTCCTTGGCCTCCGGAGGAGAGTTCAATCTGGGGCCAGAGATGAGACTTGATCACGCAGAGCTTTGGTGTAATAAAGTTTTATTAAAGTATAAAGGAGATAGAGAAAGCTTCTGACATAGACATCAGAAGGGGGTGGAAAGAGTACCCACTTGCTAGTGTTAGCAGTGGAGTTATATACTCTCCAGTGAATCCAAAAAATGTCTGGAGATTGTAAAGACCTCACCAGATCTACTCCCATAATTTACATTTTAAGATAACAGAATTAGCGAGAAGGTTTAATCCAGAGACTGTCCTCAGGCAGGATACATTATTGTTAAATGATCCTAAGGAATGTAGAGGGAAAAAAAAGTTTGTCCTTTCTTCCTCCTTGAGAATTCCAGACCCCCTCTCCTTGGGGACCCCTATACTTCTTATCAGCCTGCCTAGGAAGTGACTCTATCAACCCCTAGCATGTGATCTTGCCTCCTATTCAACTTTTAAAATGGACTTTTCCTCCGTAACTTGTTTACTGTCCTCTCCCTTTATCATTTGTATCTTTCTGTGATCGTCATGATTACATTCCTCTCCTTCCTCAGGGAAAGAGATTTCAGACCCGATACCTCTGCCTGGACTCTTGATCCTCCATTTTCTGCCTTTTCTAGGATTTGACTCATACATTCCTTTTGGTATCTTCAGTTTATCTTCACTCATTCTTTCCCCGTGGTCTAGAGAGCTCCTCATCTCACTCATACACGTTGAGAGGTATGAATGTGTATTTGTTGGGTGAGTGAATGAATCAGCAGATCTTCTTTAGCCCCTGGGTCCCCTCGAGCTTCTGCCCACTCTGACTTTCCAGTTACAGCCATACTTGAGAGAGTTGTCTATACTTGCTGTGTCAGTTTACCCAGTTCTCATTTGCTTCTCAACTTCTGTAATTTGACTTATTACTATGCTGTTGAATTTCCTCTTGTAGTTATCAGCTATCTGCCAAATATATATTCTCTGTCCAAAATGCTTGATTCTACCTGATACCCTGCTACATTTGATACTGCTGACCACAGTGGCCGACGTGTTAGAGAATCTTTATTTGTTTGGCTTTTTAATCATTCTGTCTTGATTCTTCTCTCTTCCTCCAACCCTTTCAGTTTCCTCTCTAACTTTTCATATTGCTCCATTCCTATTTTTTAACATTTTTCTCCCTTATACTTAACATGCCTTCCCTTTGTCTTTATATACTGCTTCTTTGTCATCTGTCTCTTTTTAAAAATCTAGAGCCTTATTTTCAGTAGTTTGTTCAGCATCTCCATTTGGTGTTCTACAGAGCTGTCAGATTTAAATCATTGAAATGGAACTACCATAATTTTCTTCCTCTCCTAAACCTTCTGTTCCCGTATGCTTTGATAATTCACTTATATGCTACCATTACTCATGTCGGTTATCTATTGACGTGTAACAATCCACCCTAAACTTAATCATATAAAGCAACAACTATTTTATTTTGCTCACGGTTTCTATGGGACAAGAATCTGGCTAAAACATAGGTGGGATGGCTTGTCTTTGTTCTACAACATTTGGGGCTTCACAGGGAAGATTCAAATGACTGGGGACTGAAATTATCTGGGACTCTTCATTCACATGCTTGGTCCTTGGCCCTGGATGATTTGAAGGCTGAGCTTAGCTGGCATTGTTGATTGGAGTACCTTTACCTGGCCTTTCCATATCACATGGGCTTCATCGCAGCATGGCAGCCTCAGTGCAGTTGGACTTCTTATGTGATGTCTCAGAGCTTTGAGAGTTAATGCCCCACTGAATGAGGAGGAAGATGTATAGCCTTTTGTGACATAGTCTTGGTTGTCAGGCTGGGTTCTAGACTGAAGTACTCATGTGCTTCCCGGATTCAAGGAGGAGGAGGCATAGACCTCACTTCATAATGGGAGGGGTACTAGTCAATATGCGGCCATGTTTTTAAAATATCACACCACATCTATTGGTGCCCTGTGTAGAAACCTTGATACTATCTTGACTTTCATTTCTCCAATCCCACTCCACTTTTATATATCCGTTACTAAGTGCTGGCCTTTTTAAATTTGGAAGTATCTCCTTTTCTCTATTATCATGAACATATGTAAGACTTATATTACCTTTCACTTAGGAGTTTTCACAACTTCTTCAGTTCACTTCAGTTGCTCAGTTGTGTCCAACTCTTTGCGACCCCATGAATCCCGGGACACCAGGCCTCCCTGTCCATCACCAACTCCTGGAGTTCACTCAGACTCAAGTCCATCGAGTCATTGATGCCATCCAGTCATCTCATCCTCTGTCGTCCCCTTCTCCCCCTGCCCCCAATCCCTCCCAGCATCAGAGTCTTTTCCAATGCGTCAACTCTTTGCATGAGGTGGCCAGAGTACTGGAGTTTCAGCTTTAGCATCATTCCTTCCAAAGAACACTCAGGACTGAACTCCTTTAGAATGGACTGGTTGGATCTCCTCGCAGTCCAAGGGACTCTCAAGAGTCTTCTCCAACACCACAGTTCAAAAGCATCAATTCTTTGGCGCTCAGTTTTCTTCACAGTCCAACTCTCACATCATACATGACTACTGGAAAAACCATAGCCTTGACTAGATGAACCTTTGTTGGCAAAGTAATGTTTCTGCTTTTTAATATGCTATCTAGGTTGGTCATAACTTTTCTTCCAAGGAGTAAGCGTCTTTTAATTTCATGGCTGCAGTCACCATCTGCAGTGATTTTGGAGCCCAAAAAGATAAAGTCTGACACTGTTTCCACTGTTTCCCATCTATTTCCCATGAAGTGATGGGACCAGATACCATGATCTTCATTTTCTGAATGTTGAGCTTTAGGCCAACTTTTTCACTCTCCTCTTTCACTTTCATCAAGAGGCTTTTGAGTTCCTCTTCACTTTCTGCCATAAGGGTGATATCATCTACACATCTGAGGTTATTGATATTTCTCCTGGCAATCTTGATTCCAGCTTGTGCTTCTTCCAGCCCAGCATTTCTCATGAGGTACTCTGCATAGAAGTTAAATAAGCAGGGTGACAATATACAGTTTTGATGTACTCCTTTTCCTATTTGGAACCAGTCTGTTGTTCCATGTCCAGTTCTAACTGTTGCTTCCTGACCTGCATACAGGTTTCTCAAGAGGCAGGTCAGGTGGTCTGATATTTCTGTCTCTTTCACAGTTTTCCACAGTTTATTGTGATCCACACAGTCAAAGGCTTTGGCATAGTCAATAAAGCAGAAATAGATTTTTTTCTGGAACTCTCTTGCTTTTTTCCATGATCCAGCAGATGTTGGCAATTTGATATTTGGTTCCTCTGCCTTTTCTAAAACTAGCTTGAACATCTGGAAGTTCATAGTTCATGTATTGCTGAAGCCTGGCTTGGAGAATTTTGAGCATTACTTTACTAGCATGTGAGATGGGTGCAGTTGTGTGGTAGTTTGAGCATTCTTTGGCATTGCCTTTCTTTGGGATTGGAATGAAAACTGACCTTTTCCAGTCCTGTGGCCACTGCTGAGTTTTCCCAATTTGCTAGCATATTGAGTGCATCACTTTGACAGCATCATCTTTCAGGATTTGAAATAGCTCAATTGGAATTCCATCCCCTCCACTAGCTTTGTTCGTAGTGATGCTTTCTAAGGCCTGCTTGACTTCACATTCCAGGATGTCTGGCTCCAGGTGAGTGATAACCTCTTAATTAGTCTTTAGTATCTCTCCCACTTGAATTAAATAGTGATTCCTTGCACTGACTGTAGGATAGTTCTTACTGCATACAGGTCTATGTCCAAATTGCTTAATTTAGCTCTTAAAGGTTGGTGATGATGGTTTAGTCACTAAGTCGTGTCCGACTCTCACGATCCCATGGACTGTAGCCTGCCAGGCTCTCCATGGGATTTCCCAGGCAAGAATACTGGAGTGGTTTGCCATTTCCCTCTCCAGGGGATCTTTCTGAACCAGGGATCGAACCCATGTCTCTTGCACTGTAGGCAGTTTCTTAAAGGTTGTGTCTATCTAAATTTCCACTCTGTGATTGACTTTGCTTCGGCTGCTCCTTTGCATTAGCTGTCTCCCTTGTTTCCTTTGCCCAGTTCATTCTTCAGGTCTCATGTTGGCAATTTTCTTCCTCTTCTAAACCTCCTTCCTCTCTGAAGCCTTTTTAGTGGCTTCATATAATGTCAATGTCACTCCTTCCTCATTGGTTCATACGGTTATCTCCTGCCATTAGAATGACCATAACTTTCACAAGGTCAGGGACTATATCTTAAACTATCTGCCACTATTGCCTGTCCTATTATATACTCAGTAAATGCTTGCTAGGTGACTGAAAACAAATTTCACTTTGGTCGAATTCTCTAAAGATTTGAATGAGTTACTGGACTTTCTAAAATGTCTGTAAAATTACCAAGGAGTCATTTTTGTCTTGGGAGAGTTATACTCAGAGAAGCTTTGAAGTTAGGGAGTTTACATTCTGTATGTCAACATTTTATTTCAGTTAAATCATATACAACAAAACCAAAAACTTTATACTTGCAGTATTATCATTGTGTGCCAGAATTTAGGGAAGTGAACAAGAATTAGATTTAAAAGAAGCTTTGATAAGATTAAAGCCTGTGAGAATAAAGTTGAAACCAGAACAGTATTGTTTTTGTTTGAAGCATTTTAAAGTTTCAGTTTTGGCCTTGAAATAGTTCACGTTACAGATTTTGTTCCAGCCTATTTCTGTTTGGTCAGGAACATGTGATGCTTCACTTTTGGCAGCTGCACTGTGTGAAAGGGCTGGGGTCAGCACTGCTGTGCAGAAATGGGTCAGTGAGCGTTCAGATGAAAGCAAAAAATACTTTCAAAGAGTCTTTATTTATTGTTGGTGTAATAAGACAAAATAATTATAAGCTCGAACCTCTTACTGTGTCCTTACTTCCTCCTTCATCTCTTAAATGCCTTGCCAAATTAACCACATCAACGAATTTTACAGAAAATGGATTGCTATTTTAAATAGTTCTTTAGCTATTATTCTTAAGAAGCTTCTTCAGAAAGTCTTTCTCTGTTGTCCTCCAAAAGGACATAAGTCTCCTTTGTATGTCTATAAAAGTCTGAAATGGCCATTTAAGAGAGCAGGCAGCATGTTCTTCTTGAGTGAGTGATGAAGTACAGTAACTACTTAATTTCACTTGAGCTGGAAGGAAGAACTCTATCCTACTGTTTCTTTAAAAGATGATTTTATCACCGTCAGGACAGATAACAAGCTAGGATTTTTTTTTAAGAGCAATAAATGACAAGTTGGTTTATTACTTGTGGCTTTTAAACAATGTAATATTCTTAAATTAAAGAGAGAAAGTACTCAGGTCATCTTGGAAAGCAGTTTCCATGCCCTGCCTGGGAATACTGTTGCTCTGTGTTTAGATTTTTCCTGAATAAGATAAGACACATATGGTTTCTCCAAACCCTGGAACAGCCTTGCTCTCAAAGTTGTGCTGGAATGTTATCTGGAATGTGATGGGGCTCTTTGTTAGTCACCATGGAAACTGACCAAAGCTCTATCTAGTCCTATCCTTTGGGCTATTTGGGGTGACTTAAATAAAAGATGATCAGCAAATGTAATCCTATTCCCCACATATATATTTTCTCTAAAAATTATTAAAAATACAGCTTACTAAGAGAGAAAAGGATATCTGTATCCTATTTTTATTAGGCGATTTAAAACATTTTGTGCAGCTGAAGACTATTCTGGCCAAGGAACATTAATGAAGATTCTCATTTTGAATGGGCATAATTCCATTGGTTTGTGATTTTTGTCTTTTGGCCTCTGTGCTTATATATGCGATAGAATAACAAATGCTGAATTTCCATTTACTGCTAGTGATGGAGAGGGACTTGTCAGAGATTTTAAGTCATGTGTTTTATATTATACCATTGCCAAGTGAAATGTGGTTTATGTTGTATAGAGATGGACGAGTTAACGGCATCTGTGAGCAATTAAGATAATTAAGTATTCAGGTATTATGGACATCTAATAGTACGTCTTCTGAAATGACCAGTTTGTAGCTAAAGTTAGGGAGGACTTTATTTTTCTGGTAATTCTTAGAAGTCTGAGCTTTGACAGTCTCTTCTGTTTCCTCAGTGGGAGACTGGTGAACAGAGGAGGATGATCTGAGCAGAGACTATGGGGATTTGTCTGATGCTGATAGAAGAGCCTTTTAAATTTTTTACTTATTTTTTAAATTAATTTTTATTGGCTGTAGTTGCTTTACAGCATTGTGTTCAAAGTCTTTTTTAAATAGTTAATTTTAGAAAATTGAGGTGAAATTTACAGTAATAGAGTTTTGTGTTGTGAGCCACACTGCCTGCATTATTCCATGCTCAAAGGTTTATTCCATTTTCAAGGTCAGACTCAGATAAGGTAAAAATGGCAACTTGGATTGTTGAGGCTCCTCTTGGTTATTTCAAATAACATGATTTCCTTTAATGTTCAATAGAGTCTGTCTATAAGAAATGAAAATAGTTAGTGCTTCTACAGATAGAGATACTTTGATTCATTCATTCAAGTACTTACTAAGTACTTATGTACTGAGTACTTTTCTGGGTCCTGGAGATATAATGATAAAAAAGTCCACATTCCTGTTTTAAAGGAGTTTACAGCCTGGTGGAAGAGATACAATAAATAAATACATACTTTTAGGTAGTAGCAAGAGTTATGAAAGATAATAAAGCAGTGTAAGGAAACAGAAAGTGATGGGAGGTGCTGTATTAGATTTGGTTGACAGGAAGGGACTGTCTAAAGATGTCAGAGCAGAGACCTAAGTCAGTTGAAAAATGGCCTGGGGAAGAGCAGAAGCCCTGACATAGACTCCACTTGGATTGTTTAAAGAATACCAGGACGGTCAGTGTGGCAAGAGTGGACCAAGGGAGAGGTTGGCAGGGTCACATCATGCAGCCTTATAAGCCATGGTGGAACTCTGAACTTTTTTTCTGAGTGTGATGTCAATTTTTAAACCACGGCAGTGACATGATCTTATTTACTTTTTAGAAGGCTGCAGCTGCATTGTAGAGCATAGACTGTAGGGGAGTAAGAATGGAAGCAGAGAGACTTGCTAGTAGCAGTTGCAGGGGTTTAGGCTAAAGATGATAGCTTGCACTGTCATCTGCCTTCAGTTCAGTTCAGTTCAGCCGCTCAGTCATGTCCGACTCTTTGCGACCCCATGAATCGCAGCACACCAGGCCTCCGTGTCCATCACCAACTCCCAGAGTTCACTCAGACTCGCGCCCATCGAGTCAGTGATGCCATCCAGCCATCTCATCCTCGGTCATCCCCTTCTCCTCCTGCCTCCAGTCCCTCCCAGCATCAGAGTCTTTTCCAATGAGTCAACTCTTCGCATGAGGTGGCCAAAGTACTGGAGTTTCAGCTTTAGCATCACTCCTTCCAAAGAAATCCCAGGGTTGATCTTCAGAATGGACTGGTTGGATCTTCTTGCAGTCCAAGGGACTCTCAAGAGTCTTCTCCAACACCACAGTTCAAAAGCATCAATTCTTCGGCACTCAGCCTTCTTCACAGTCCGACTCTTACATCCATACATGACTACTGGAAAAACCATAGCCTTGACTAGACGGACCATACTCAGCAAAGTAATGTCTCTGCTTTTGAATATGCTATCTAGGTTGCTCATAACTTTTCTTCCAAGGAGTAAGCGTCTTTTTCATCTACCTTGGTGGTAGCTATGTGCTGTGCTTAGTCATTCAGTCGTTTCCGACTCTTTGCGACCTCACAGACTGCAGCCTGCCAGGCTCCTCTGTCCATGGGGATTCTCCGAGCAAGAATACTGGAGTGGTTTGCTATACCCTCCTCCAGGGGATCTTCCAACCCAAGGATTGAACCCAGGTCTCCCTCATTGTAGGCTGATTCTTTACCATCTGAGCCACCAGTGAAGCCCAAAAATATTGAAGTGGGTAGCCTATCCCTTCTTTAGGGGATCTTCCCAACCCGGGAATCAAACCAGGGTCTCCTGAATTGCATGTGAATTCTTTACCAGCTGAGCTACCAGGTAAGCCCTTGGTGGTAGAGGTAGTGTTAATTAAGTACTTAGGTCCAAAACCCATCACTTGAACTATATCATCATCCCAAACTGAAACTTGGGATTTGGGAAAATGGTCTTATATCAAGTAGTACATTTTTAAGGTTGTGATAATGGAATGCATGTATTTTAAGACTTATCCAAATTGCTAAAGCCGTAGAGAGTTAAAAAAAAAAAGACATTGGTTTTAAATGTTCTAATTGGTATAGCACATTGGTTTTGAGCAGTTGTCTACTTGTTACTTTATTAGCCAATTCCCCATACTTTCTTTGGCTTAAAATAGTGGAAAGCTTCGTTCTTTTAGATGTTCGCTAAGGAATTAAAAAAAATCCTGTCAGGATGAACTGGGTACTGACTAGAATGGTTAATTTCCAAAAGTTACATAGCATAGAAATTCCATCATGGTAGGGACAATTTGAAAATTAATAGATGCTGGTGATAATAGGATAGAGGGGGCTTTTTTATGAACAGAGTATTTTAGTGCGCAAATGCCAGCTGTGCGTGACTAAGGGTGGCATTCATCCAGGTGAAGGATGTTTTGGGGGGAATTTGTGTACTTTTTTTTTTTTAACAGCAGAGAGACTTTTTTTAGTTAGACTACTGGTCTCTTTTCTTTTACAGAGGATTAAGTTTCAAAGGAAGGATCAGACCACTCTGGTGGGATGAGATGGTGGTGGAGGACATATTTGGAATAAGAGGGATGTTTGCAACACTACTGGGCTTGAATTTCCCTAAACACTATGGTTCATAGGGATTTGACCAAATACTCAAGGGCCAAATCTTCATATTACTTGTTTTCCTCCGTTTAATGAGAATGATTGAGCTTAATTAGCTCCCAATTTTGTATTTACAGTGGTCACACCACAGAGCTTGTGAATACTTTAACAAACTTTTTTTCCCCACATTATAGTAATAAATAATACCTGTTTTGAGCATCAGATCTTTGGAAAAGTAGTTTGGTAGTAGAAATTGTTTTCGTAATGGAGAAAAAAGGACTAAAGATTGCTATAAGTAATCAAAAGAAAAAGGGAAATTTAAGAGTCTGTGATATGTCTTTTTAAAACTTTTTTGACTGTGCCACACTGGATCTTGTTAATAGTTCCCTGACCAGGGATTGAACGCATGCTTCTTGCAGTGGAAGTGCAGTCTTAACCACTGGACCACCAGGGGAGTCCCTGAAATGCTGTTTTTTTTACAAAAAGTATTTATTTATTTATTATTCGGCCACTCCATGCATCTTGTGAAATTTTAGTTCCCTGAGCCCTGTGCAGTGGAAGCTCAGAGTCCTAACACTGGACCTCCAGGGAATGCCCTTGAAATGTCGTTCTTAAAGGAGGGAATTGAAGTCAGGAAAGAAGAGACCTGCCTGGAAACAAGTCCTGTAATTGGAACTTGAGTAACATCTGCCTTTGACAGAATCCCCTGCAAAGCTGCTACTTATACTTATGGTCCTTGAATTAGGGCTCTGACATTTTCATATTTGCCATGGAAATGATTGTGATAATAAATGATGCTTTATTTTTATACTTGATTAGATAGGGAAGATGGAAGCCAGATGTTGTTTAAGTGTGTATCTTCTGAGACAGAGGGACTGGAACATAGGCAATAGTAAACTGAAGGCAGCAGAGTGGGTGTTGCTGAAGCTGGTAGGGCAGGGGTGGGACAGATAACCTCCGGTTTTTCTTGGTAACTCTTGGTTTTGGTTCTGGCTAGGTTGACTGATTACATCACATGGTCTGTGGTTTTATCATTCACGTTGTGAAACTGGAGAACCCAAGGCATTCCTTTAAAGTGTGTTTAACTGTCTGCTTTATGTCAGACACTATGGTAGGTATTTTGAATAGAGTCGTGAATAAGACAGTTCAAGTTGTTTATTTACGTCTGTGCTAAGTACTGCAAAGGAGAAATCTTGTTTTCAGGGACGCATGTAACAGGATGCTGATCCTATTCTGAGGGCTCAGGGAAGACTTCCCTGAGGGAGTAACAGCAGTTATATCTTCTTTCCAACAACCACCATTGCTCTCTTTCCCAGGACTCTGTTCTACTTTTTTTTTTTTTTTTTTTCCAGTTTAAAAACTGTTATTGCCCCCAGATTCTTACTTTTCTTCTTCCTTTGTGTCTCCTTCTCCAACTCCCCTACCCCATCACCCCCATTAGAATGAAAACACCTGGAGAACAAGGACCTTTGTGCCAGAAAACCCTGAATTGAAAGGAACACGAAGAGGTGGATAAGTGTGAAAAAGGCCAGTGAGGTGGCAGTCAGTATGAGAGGGAGAATTGCAGCCCTGGAGACCATGCCAAGGATTTTAGAAGCTTAGAATGTATCCTAAGGGCAGTGGGAAGCAGGTATAAGCAGCGGATGGAAATGTTCAGATTTGCTTAAACATTACTTCACTGTTGCATGAAGAATGGTAGAGATGTTAGAATGGGCCCAAGAGACCAGTTTAGGCTATGATAGTAACCTAAGTAGCAGAATATGGGTGATGTCTTAGACTCAGATTTTAGCAGTGGAAATGGAGAAGAAGGTAAAATTGGTAGGTCTTGATGATGGATTGGATACAAGAGAGGAGAGGAAGAAGTCAGGGGTGACCTCCACCCCAGACTTCTTTATTGTGCAGCTGAGTTGATGTCAGATACATTTTCCTGACACCTTTGAAAAATAACGTGCACATTTTCAATTTTCATATATAGAAGAATTGTTCCTGATTGTGAAATATCAGCAAATGTGTTGAACTTTTCCAGTCAACTTTTGGTCAAGACAGAAGTGCATCTTTTAGTCTATACTCTTTTACCTACTAGTAAGTAATCTATATCTTTGCTTAAGGCTTGCTAATTGTTACAACTGACTGGGGTCCGAACATTTCTTTTTTTAATGGTTTTATTGAGATATGATTCACATACAGTTACATACAGTTAGATTCACATACAAAGAGATAAAGTTTATCTATTTTAAGTGTACAATTCACTGCCTCTTAATATATTCACAGAATAGTATATCTATCAATTTTATAACATTTTCATTACCCCAAAAGAAACCCTGTATGGCTTAGCCATTATTCTTCAATCTCCTGTACTCCGGCCTTAGGCAACCGTTAATTTACTTTCTGTTTCTATTGTTGTTATTCAGTTGCTAAGTTGTGTCTGACTCTTTGTGACCCCATGGACTGCAGCAGGCCAGGCTTCCCTGTCCTTCACTATCTCCTAGAATTTGCTCAAATTAAGTTCATTGAGTTGCTGATGCCATCCAGCCATCTCTTCCTCTGTTGCCCTCTTCTCCTCCTGCTTTCAGTCTTTCCCAGCATCAGGATCTTTTCCAGTGAGTTAGCTCTTCTAGCTCACTTGATTCGTTCTTCTGCTTCAGATATTCTGCGATTGATTCCTTCTAGAGTATTTTTAATTTCAGTAATTGTGTTGTTTGTCTCTGTATGTTTATTCTTTAATTCTTCTGGGTCTTTGTTAATTGATTCTTGCATTTTCTCCATTTTGTTTTCAGGGTCTTTGATCATCTTTACTATCGTTATTCTGAATTCTTTTTCAGGTAGTTTGCCTATTTCCTCTCATTTATTTGGACTTATGTGTTTCTAGTTTGTTCCTTCATTTGTATAGTATTTCTGTGCCTTTTCTTTCTTTCTTTTTAACTTATTGTGTTTGAGGTGTTATGCACCGAGCCCGTATCTCCAAACCAACCGAGAGAGTGAACAAGTCCACCGTGGTAATGCAAAGGCAAGAAGGGAATTTTTATTTCTAGTGTGCTAGGGCTCAAGCCTCATCCGACTTGATGAGACGAGAGCCTTGAACAAAGCAGTATGGCGGTTTATATACAGTCAGTTCTTTGTCTCAGTTACAGGGTACTTGGCGATACCTGATTGGACAGGCAGAATGAGCTCATGCAACGCCTTCCTTATGCTTTCGCATATGGAAAATTTTCCTTATTTGGTTAAGGAATGTTCTTCAAGAAAACAGGAAACATGACTCAGGTCCCCGGCGCTGTTATGCACCTCACTGAGCTGACCACCCTGCCTAACAGAGGTCTCCTTTTCCCAGGCTTCAGGGTTGAATTCCTTCTTCCTTTTGGTTTCTGCCCTCCTAAGGCTTCCCTGGTGGCTTAGAGGTTAAAGCATTTGCCTGCAAGGTGGGAGACCTGGGTTCAATCCCTAGGTCAGGAAGGTGCCCTGGAGAAGGAAATGGCAACCCACTCCAGTATTCTTGCCTGGAGAATCCCATGGACGGAGGAGCCTGGTAGGTTACAGTCCAAGGGGTCGCAAAGAGCCAGACATGACTCAGCAACTTCACTTTCACTTTGACTTTCAAGGTTGATCCAGTGGTTTGTACAAGCTTTGTATAGGGTGAGATTTGTGGTGAGTTTTTGTTTATTTGTTTGTTTTTCATCTGATGGGCAAGGCTGAGTGAGGTGGTAATCCTATCTGCTGATGATTGGGTTTGTATTTTTATTTTGTTTGTTGTTTAGATGAGATGCCCTGCACAGGGTGCTCCTACTGGTGGTTGGGTGATGCTGGGTCTTGTATTCAGGTGGTTTCCTGTGTGTGAGTTCTCACTATTTGATACACCCTAGGGTTAGTTCTGTCGTAGTCTAGTGTCTTGGAATCAATGCTCCCACTCCAAAGGCTCAGGGCTTGATCTCTGGTCAGGAATGAAGGTTCCACAAGTGGTTTGTTATGGCATTTAAGTGAGATTAAAACAAATATCCCAAAACAAGAAATGAACCCCAGACAAATGGCAGTTACAAAATCAGGCAAATAATAATTAAAATAATGGACCATACACATATACATATACACCCATGAGCAAAGTCAAAACAGTCCAACAAAAATAAAGTACAGTAGATTGACCCAGCGAACAAAGGAAACAAAAAATTATATTTACCGGTTAAGAACAAAACTAACTAAAGCACAAACTGGAAAACAAAACTAAAGCAAAGTACCAAGTGGGGAATATGTCAATGAAAATAAAACTAACAAATATATTGAATGGAAAGGAAAGAAAAGAAAGAATAGATATGCAAAGTTAAGTAGACATAGATGAAGAAGATTTATATGCATTAAAGATTAACTGCAAGGGGAAAAGAACAGTAGGAAAGGCAAACAAAGGAAAAAATGTAGGAAAAATATAATAGGTTAAAAAATTAAATTTATAAAAAGAAGAAAAGGAAAACTCCACAGAACTGCAAAAGCCCAATGTAGAGGCAGAGGTTTATAACAATAAGAAATGTGACTGAGGAAAAAAAAAGCTCAAAAGCTTAATTAGATTTCATAGTGCCAATAAAATCAACAACTATAGCAGAGGGGGAAGTAAAAGGAAAAAAAAAATCCAAAAGAATCTACAGAACAAGTCAAAACATAATAAATGTTTTTCTTGAGTCACTGCTGTCAGAGTCCTTTCTCTTGCTGGGAGTCACCGTCCACTTCACCTGTCTAGGAGGCCCTCCAACACTGTGCTGATCTCTGGACCTGATGTGGGGGCAGCTCAGATTCTAATTGCTCCTACTTCTGTGTGTTCTTGCTTCCAGTGTCCACAGCTCTCAGAAGTAGTGCATTTTCTTTTGTGGGAACTCTCAATGACCTTTTATATATTCCATAGACACAGTCTGCTTAGTTGATTGTGTGGATTTAATCTGAAGTTTGTACAGCTGGTGGGAAAGTTTTGGGTCTTCTTCCTTAGCCACACTGCCCCTGGGTTTTGATTGTGGGTTTATTTCCACCTCTGCATGTGGGTTGCCCACTGGGATTTCTTCCTGAGGCTGCCTTGGAGGACTTGGGTTTGCCCCTGTGAGGGCCAGGTGTGGAGGTGGTGCAGCTGCTTGGGTCACAGGGGTTTGGGCAGCACAAGGTACTCAGGGGAGTTGGCAGCTAGGGCAGCAGGAAATACAGTGCTCTAGAAGAGTTGGCAACCAGTATTGGCCAATACCCTCTGGTATTCTTGGCTGGAGAACCCCCTTCCCTGACAGAGAAGCCTGGCAGGCCACAGTCTACAGGGTCGCAGGGTCAGACACTACCGAAGTGACCCTGTGTGCATAGCAGTAAGACATTTTTTGCCTGTGGCAGCTCTGCCCCAGTGAGAGTCGAGTGTGAAGGCGGCACAGCTGCTTGGCTTGCGGGGACCCTAACAGCACCAAATGTACAGGGACACGGACTGCCTCCTCTGTGGGAGGTATGGCCCTCTCAGAGTCTTCTTCCAAGTCTCTTGTAGCTGGCGATCAGAAGGCCTCTTTGGCCAGTCTTTCTCCGTAGCTCCACCGATTCAGGTGCTTAGAGGGCTCCCTTGCCTGGGGTCCTTCTCTGTTGTTCTGCGCATCAGGCACATTTGGGGCATCCTGGGTGGGGTCCTACTCTGTAGTTGGGCGTATCAGTCACTTAAAGGAGTACCCTGAGTGGGGTCTTGCCCTTTAGTTCAGTGCATCAGGTGTTTGATGGGCCAGCCTCTCTGTTGTTTAGCTGCTGATGCTGGTGTGTGGGGAGAGAGAGGCTATGGTGATGGCCCCACCCACTACGCGTGACTCAGCAGTATTGCCTTGCTTCCATGGCTGCCTGGCTTTCCTCCACAGGCATTTCCCACCACAGTCTCCTCTCTCACATCCCTTTGATCCATCTCTCTGCAGTCAACAGCAGCCCTCCCCCAGGACTGCTTCACAATCCCTAAACTTCAGCTCCCAGCTGTTGCACCTTTAAGGAGACTTGCATCTCCCTGTCCAGGGTATGCATGGCTGCAACAAGGACTGTCTGATTCTCATTCCATTTAGGCTGCCGCAGATGAGTTGTTTCACTCACAGCCTTAAATGTTTCTCCTCTGACTCAGCTGCTGCTGCTGCTAAGTCTCTTCAGTCGTGTCAGACTCTGTGCGACCCCATAGACGGCAGCCCACCAGGCTTCTCTGTCCACAGGATTCTCTAGGCAAGAATACTATTGTTGATTGCTGTTTCCTTCTCCACTTCTGACTCAAACGATTGCCCCCAAATGGGGATTGGACCCTTGCTTCAGTTCCCCCACCATCCAGTCCTACTGACGCTCCCTGTTTTTCCATCTAGTTCCTTCACCCTACTGAGTTTTGCGTGGTTCTGTATATTCTTTTCATGTGGTCAGATACTCCTTTCTGCTCTCAGCTGGAGTTCTGCATGCACTTCTGTGTCTGAAGATGTATTCCTGATGTATCCATGGAGAGAATTGTACTCCACGTCCACTGTACTCCTCTGCCATCTTGTTCTCTGAATGTTGAGTTTTAAGCCAGCTTTTTCATTCTCCTCTTTCATCGTTCTCAAGAGGCTCTTTAGTTCCTCTTCAGTTTCTGCCATTAGAGTGGTATCATATCTGCGTATCTGAGGTTGTTGATATTTCTCCCAGCAATCTTCATTCCAGCTTATGCTTCATCCAGCCTGGAATTTTACATGATGTACTCTGCATATAAGTTAAATAAACCAGGTGATGGTTTACAGCCTTGTCTTACTCCTTTCCCAGTTTGGAACCAGGCAGTTGTACCATGTCCAGTTCTAACTGTTGCTTCTTGACCTGCATACAGGTTTCTCAGGAGACAAGTAAGGTGGTCTGGTAAATTTTCCACAGTTTGTTGTGATCCACACAAAGGCTTTAGCATAGTCAGTGCAGCAGAAGTAGATTTTCTGGAATTCCCTTGCTTTTTCTATGATGCAACAAATGTTGACAGTTT
Source organism: Ovis aries (assembly GCF_016772045.2). Classification (NCBI taxonomy): domain Eukaryota; kingdom Metazoa; phylum Chordata; class Mammalia; order Artiodactyla; family Bovidae; genus Ovis; species Ovis aries. Next base: position 39,859,347 of record NC_056071.1, read on the forward strand.
GATTTCTGGTTCTTCTGCCTTTTCTAAAGCCAGCTTGTGCGTCTGTAAGTTTTCAGTTCATGTACTGCTGAAGACTAGAAGGATTTTGAGCATTACCTTACTAGCATGCAACTTGAGTGCAGCCGTACGTTAATTTGAACATTCTTTGGCATTGCCCTTCTTTAGGATTGGAATGAAAACTGACCTTTTCCAGTGGCCACCGCTGAGTTTTCCAGATTTGCTGACATATTGAATGCAGCAGTTTAACAGCATCATCTTTTAGGATTTTAAACAGCTCAGCTGGTATTCCACCACCTGCACTGGCTTTGTTTGTAGTAATGTTTCCTAAGGCCCAGTTGACTTAACACTCTAGGATATCTGGCTCTAGGGGAGTGACCACACCATTGAGATTATTCAGGTCATTACCTTTTGTGTATAGTTCTTCTGTCTGTTCCTGCCACCTCTTCTTAATCTCTTCGGTTTTAATTAGGTCCTTGCTGTTTCTGTCACTTACTGTGCCCCTCTTTACATGAAATGTTCCCTTGGTAGCTCCAGTTTTCTTGAAGTGATCTCTAGTCTTTCCCAGTCCATTGTTTTCCTCTACTTCTTTCCACTGTTCATTGAAGAAGGCCTTATCTCTCCTTGCTGTTCTTTGGAACTGTGCGTTCAGTTGGTTATATGTTTCCTTTTCTCCCCTGCTTTTCACTTCTCTTCTTTCCTCAGCTATTGAGGAGCAAAGCTTCCTTCCTTCCAACCAGTTTACCTTCTTGCCTTTCTTTTTTTACAGATGGTTTTGGTCACTACTTCCAGTACAATGATTCGAACCTCCATCCATAATTCTTCAGACATTCTGTCTACCAGATCTAATCCCTTGAATCTAGTTGTCACTTCCACTGTATAATCATAAGGGATTTGATTTAGATCATACCTGAATGGTCTAGTGGTTTTCCCTACTTTCTTCAATTTAAGCCTGAATTTTGCAATAAGGAACTGATGATCGGAGCCACAGTCAGCTCCAGGTCTTGTTTTTGCTGGCTGTATAGAGCTTCTCCATCTTTGGCTGCAAAGAACAGATTGATTAATCTGATTTTGGTATTGACCATTTGTTGATGTCCGTGTGTAGAATCGTCTCATGTTGTTGGAAAAGGGTATTTGCTATGATCAGTGTGTTATCTTGGCAAAACTGTTAGCCTTTGTCCTGCTTCATCTTGTACTCCAAGGCCAAACTTGCCTTTGTTCCAGGTATCTCTTGATTTCCTGTTTTTGCATTCCAGTCACTTGTGATAAAAAGGACACCTTTTTTTTTTTTTTGGTGTTAGTTCTGCAAGGTGTGGTAGATCTTCATAGAACCAGTCAGCTTCACCTCCTTTGGTATCAGTGTTGGGGAATGAACTTGGATTATGTAATTTTGAATGGTTTGCCTTGGAAACTGACCAAGATCATTCTGTCTTTTTTGAGATTGCACTTGAGTACTGCATTTCAGACTCTTTTATTGACTATGAGGACTACTGTCTCATTTTCTGTCTCTATAGGTTTGCCTGCTTTGGACATTACATTTAAGTAGAATCATTCAATACATGATCTTTTGTGACTGGCTTCTTTCACTTAGCATAATATTTTCAAGGTTTATCCATGTCATAGCATGTTTCATTTCCTCATTTCTTTTTATTTCTGAGTAATAATCTATTGTATGGTTATAACGCATTTATCTGTTTCATCCAGTTGATGGATGTTTGGGTTGTTTCCACTCTTTGGCTATTATGGATAATGCTGTTGTGAATATTTGTGTGTAAGTTTTTGTATGCACATATATTTTCAGTTCCCTTGAGGGTATACTAAGCAGTGGAATTGCTGGGTATACCATTTTACATTCCTATCAGCAGTATATGAAGGTTCCTGGTTTTCTACATCTTCAACAATGCTTTGCTTATTTTCTCTTTTTGATTATCGTCATCCTCGTGGGTGTTAAGTGGTTTCTTATAGTAGTTTTGAATTGAGTTTCCCAACAATGTTTCTATTGGACTAAAATAATAATAAGATAGAGGAAGGACAGTGTACTGGCTGACATAGAATATGTTAATCCTAAGAGAGTAGAAATGAATTGGCATATGCAAGTAAGTATTTTAATCATTGTCTAAGACTTTGAGTTATCTTTATGATTCTTACTTATCAATTAACATGAAGACACTTTATTTTGTATCTTAAATTCAAAATAGTTTTGAGGTTCCAAAATGCTCCTCACAAATTCCCTAAATATTTTTGTTATAGTTTTTCTTTCCCTTTAAAATACAGTCTTCATCCCTTTTGGCTCCTAAAAGACATAGTTGAGAACATCTACTGATTTTGGACAAATTCAGTTGAACAGTCCAAGGACCATCTTGTACTAGTCACTCTTTTTACTGTGTTTACATGGGGGCTACCTTCACAAATCCTCCAATCTTGTGGGGGAGACTGATACACATTTATTTATATATAAGGAAGAATGTGACCAGTGTAGCAGTTGGTGGGTATAAACAGAGTGTGTTACTGTCAGAGTTATTAACTAGAAATTAATTCCAGTTTTTAGCAGAGGCAGTAACTTGTAGACTAGGTAGAATTTTGGCTGGTAGGAAGCAGAATAGAAGAGAATTTTAGGGTGAAGGAACTATGTAAGCAAAGTCCTAGAAACAAAGGTGTTTGGGATGAGAAGTAGTCTGTGTGATTAGGACACACAGACTACTTGTCCCTTGTATTGGGACAAGATGGCTCATGGGGGATCCAGCTGAAAATAGCCTGGATGCATATGACGTGTAAAGGACTCTGAATTTTGTCCTGTAATCAGTGGGATACTTTAGAAAATTATCTGCTAGTGTACAGTTCATGATAAAATCTGTGCTTTTCAAAGGTTAAATGTATAGTGATGGTGGAGAACAAATTAGAGGTAGATGGGGAGGCAAGGGAGGCGGTTTGTAATAAGAAGGGTGAGAACTGACTTAGCGACTAAAATTCACTTAAAAATAGGGGCTTATTATTTCACATGAAAGAAATCTAGAAGTTAACGAGGGTTAAAAGAAACCCAGTTATATCAGGGCTCTTAGGATGGCATTGCTGCATATTTCTTGGTTTAATCTTTACGTTACAAGATGGCTCTTGTTCAGTCACAAACAGGAGGTAAAAGGGTGAGCTGTCTTGTTAGAGAAGAAAACTTTGACTAGGCACTCCTAGCTTGACTGACCAAGATTGGATCTCATGACAGTGACTCAGCTGCAAAGGAAGCTGGGAAAATGGGGAATCTGATTTTTCCCACCTTTATAGTGGTACTCTTGCCTGGAAGATCCCATGGATGGAGGAGCCTGGCAGGCTACAGTTCATGGGGTTGCTGCGAGTTGGATATGACTGAGCAACTTCACTTTCGCTTTTCACTTTCGTACATTGGAGAAGGAAATGGCAAGCCACTCCAGTGTTCTTGCCTGGGGAATCCCAGGGACGGGGAGCCTGGTGGGCTGCCGTCTGTGGGGTCACACAGAGTCGGACACGACTGAAGTGACCTAGCATTAGCAGCAGCAGTGGGAGGTGAGCTCTGCTGATGAAAAGAACAGGTGAGAGTAGGAGTTCTCAGAGGCTAGAAATTAGTAGTGTTAGGAGGTGCTAATACCCTCTAGTTAGTAGTAAAAAGGCAAAAGAACAGACAGATTTAAGGGATAAATTAGAAGTAAAGGAGAAATTAAGATTGGCTCCTGGTTTGGTAGTGAGTGAAGAGATGGTAATGGTATTTACCAAAGTGTATTTCCTGATCTAAAATTAAGCTGGATCCTTAACCTGTTAATACCACTTAGAAGATGAGACCATCCTAGGCTTAGGACCCTATTATTGTACCTTCTAAACTGAAACTCCAGTACTTTGGCCACCTCATGTGAAGAGTTGACTCATTGGAAAAGACTCTGATGCTGGGAGGGATTGGGGGCAGGAGGAGAAGGGGACGACCGAGGATGAGATGGCTGGATGGCATCACTGACTTGATGGACATGAGTCTGAGTGAACTCCGGGAGTTGGTGATGGACAGGGAGGCCTGGCGTGCTGCAATTCATGGGGTCGCAAAGAGTTGGACATGACTGAGTGACTGAACTGAACTGAACTGAATCACCAACCTAATGGAACTTGGAGACTGTTGGAGGCAGTTCAGTCTTTTTTTAAAAAATTGATTATTTTACAGTATTGGTTTGATTTCTGTCATACATCAACATGAATTAGCCACAGGTGTACATATGTCCGCTTCTCACTTTTAAGGACTACTTCTTGGACCAGTGTCGGCTCACTGCATGAGAATCACCTGGGGAGCTTGTTAAATAAATCAGAATCTTTGGGAATTTGATTATTTTTAGATCCTGGATTTGACCATCAATTTTGTTAACAAGCTCCCCAGGTAATTCTGATGCACAGCTTGGTTTAGGTATATTTGGTAGGGAAAATGTGGACTTTGGTTTTAGGCAAACCTGAATTTAAATCCCAATTCTTCATTTATTAACTGTGTGAACTTGGCCAAAGCACTTGACTCACAGAGCTCAGGCCCCTCATCTGTGAAATGTGTAATAACAACAACATCACCAATAATAATAATAATAGCTACTTTACATAGCTTTTTGAAATACACAGTATTTATGTGGTATGTCTAGCTTAATGACTGCCATATTGTAAGGATTCAGTAACTGGTTATTTTCATGTACTTTAATAAGTACTGGGTGTTTAATTTAGCAAAGAAACACATTTCTGTAAAGCTACAACAAAAAGAAAATAAAAAGCCAAATATAACAAATTGCTTTTCTTGTTAGTTGGTATCCACTGCAATCAATAATTGATGTTTTTGGCCCAGCCAAACGTATTCTAAGCTTGAGCATATAAGCTCTGTTTATTTTCCTAACTGCATTTTTGGCTGTGTCTGTTCTGTATAATCTATATAAATATATAGCCTAAAAATCAGTCAGTATACAGAATTACTAATTCAATTTCTGTGAAATACATTATTTAATATTCAGTAGAGGCTATTTTTCACAGTAATTTCATATAAAACCTTAAACTAGGCAAGATTCTTGCTCTTATAAAACAAAAACCAGACAATTCTAATAAAAGTAGTAAGTGCACATTTAGGATCAGTTTGTTATTCTTGGGGTTTATGTAGTTGCCTGGGTTAATAATTGGAATGTTATTGTGGATGACTGTCTCATGATAAATAACTACTCACTGAGAGTCAATGCTCTTTTTTCCTGTTTCATTGCATAAGGAGGTCTTGGTGGAAGGGAGAAGATGCTTACATTGGCTGTTTACTTTGTACTAGGGAATTTGACTTAATTTGTCTTATAGGAAAGAGGCAGCCTGCTGTAGTGGGTTCCTGTGGACTCTGAAGGCATGCTGTCTGGGTTCCTTTCTCAGCTCCTGCACTTACAGATGTGACTTTAGGTAAATTACTAATCTTTGCATGCCTTGACATTATACTGTACACCTACCTCATGAAGTTGTTGTGAGGATTACGTAAGCTAACATACCTAGAGTATTTACAAAGTGCCTGGCTTATAGTTCTATATAACTGTTGGCTATTCTTAGTTTCACAAATTTCACAAATTTACACTGTTCTGCAGTCTCACAAAAATTCTGTAAGGTATGTATCTTCTTAGTCTTTTTTTATAGGTAAGAAAACTGAGGTTTGATGAGGTTAGTAACTTAGCCACAATGCCATCTATTTGGTGATGCAAATCCTAGATAGCTTCTTTCTGCATTCTACTATGCCTTTAATAGTTTAGTTATTTTTTAAAAAATTCTAAATATAATTACGTATGTGATTCATATGGTAATAAGTAATACTGATTTCATTTATCAAAAAATATTTTTGCTAATTGGCAATAGAATGGATTAACTATTTTTGAACTTTGAGTAAGCTGTTAATATTTTGAAAAACATTTTTTATTGATCCTCCATTAAAGATATTGCATCAAGGGATGTGGAGAAAAGGTAACCCTTGCACTTTGTTGGTGGGAATGTAAATTGGTGCACCCACTGTGGAAAACAGTATGGAGTTTCCTCAAAAAACTGAAAATAAAGTTGTCATATGATCCAGCAATTCTACTGCTGGATATATATTTGAAGAAAACAAAAACTAAAATTTGTAAAAAACACACGCTCCCCAGTGTTCATAATAACATTATTTACAAAAGCCAAGATATGGAAGCAACCTAACTATCCATTAACAGATGTATAGATAGATGAAGATATATTTACAATGGAATACTACTCAGCCACAAAAAATAATGACATTTTGCCATTTGCAACAACGTGGATGACTGTGGAGGGTATTACGCTTAGTGAAATAAGTCATTTAGAGAAAGAAAATACTGTATATTATCCTTTATATGTGCAACCTAAAAAACACAACAAACTAGCGAAGGTAACAAAAAAGAAACTGGCTCACAAATATAGAGAACAATTGTGGTTACCAATAGGGAGAGTTAAGTGGGGAAAGTGAAATGGGGGTAGGGAATTAAGTACAACTACTATACATCTATTTCTGCTTTATTGACTATGCCAAAACCTTTGACTGTGTGGATCACAATAAACTGTGGAAAATTCTGAAAGAGATGGGAATACCAGACCACCTGACCTGCCTCCTGAGAAACCTATATGCAGGTCAGGAAGCAACAGTTAGAAATGGACATGGAACAACAGACTGGTTCCAAATAGGAAAAGGAGTACGTCAAGGCTGTATATTGTCACCCTGCTTATTTAACTTCTATGCAGAGTACATCATGAGAAATGCTGGGCTTGATGAAGCACAAGCTGGAATCAAGATTGCTGGGAGAAATATCAATAACCTCACATATGCAGATGATACCACCCTTATGGCAGAAAGTGAAGAGGAACTATAAAGCCTCTTGATGAAAGTAAAAGTGGAGAGTGAAAAAGTTGGCTTAAAGCTCAACATTCAGGAAACGAAGATCATGGCATCTGGTCCCATCACTTCATGGGAAATAGATGGGGAAACAGTGGAAACAGTGTCAGACTTTATTTTGGGGGGCTCCAAAATCACTGCAGATGGTGACTGCAGCCATGAAATTAAAAGACGCTTACTCCTTGGAAGGAAAGTTATGACCAACCTAGATAGCATATTAAAAAGCAGAGATATTACTTTGCCGACTAAGGTCCGTCTAGTCAAGGCTATGGTTTTTCCTGTGGTCATGTATGGATGTGAGAGTTGGACTGTGAAGAAAACTGAGCACCGAACTATTGATGCTTTTGAACTGTGGTGTTGGAGAAGACTCTTGAGAGTCCCTTGGACTACAAGGAGATCCAACCAGTCCATTCTGAAGGAGATCAGCCCTGGGATTTCTTTGGAAGGAATGATGCTGAAGCTGAAACTCCAGTACTTTGGCCACCTCATGCGAAGAGTTGAGTCATTGGAAAAGACTCTGATGCTGGGAAGGATTGAGGGCAGGAGGAGGAGGGGACGACCGAGGATGAGATGGCTGGATGGCATCACTGACTCAATGGACGTGAGTCTGAGTGAACTCCGGGAGTTGGTGATGGACAGGGAGGCCTGGTGTGCTGCGATTCATGGGGTTGCAAAGAGTTGGACACGACTGAGCGACTGAACTAAATTGAACTATGTATGAAATAAATACGCTACAAGAATATATTGTGCAGCACAGGGAATATAGCCAACATTTTTTAATGGCAGTTAATTTTGGGTGAACTCTGGGAATTGGTGATGGACTGGGAGGCCTGGTGTGCTGCTATTCATGGGGTTGCAAAGAGTCGGACACAACTGAAAAACTGAACTGAAATGAATGGAATATAATCTTAAAAAATTGTGAATTATTATGTTATAACCTGAAACTTACTTAATATTATAAGTCAACTATGCTTCAATAAAAAATTAAATATTGTATCAAGGTGTACTGAAATATTTTAAAGTATAGTGTAATTGCAGTAGGTATTTAATTGAAATCAATTATGTAAATATAACTTACTTGAGTTTAGGTAGTGATATTTTTATAACATCATTTTATACTTGATGATCATAATATTTCAGTTCAGTTCTGTTGCTCAGTTGTGTCCATCTCTTTGCGACCATAATAGTATCTTGAGGTTTTTGGACTTTGTTTTGTAGTTATATAAATATTTGAATACAATACTGTTATTTACTTCATTTATAATATGGATGCATTTGTGATACATCTAAATCTAAATCCTGAATTATCTAACCCTAAATACATTTTGTGGAATATGTATACAGTTTTGCCTGCTAACAGATTGCCACTAATGTGTATGAAGAGTATTGACTTGAGACTTTGGTGTCTACCTCTCTGTATCTTTTATAAGAATAATTGTGTACTGAATAAGAAACTTAATTTAAAATATTAAAATGAAAGATAGGCTGTGTTTTTTGTTTTTAATTAATTCTGTAACAGAGGGGGGCAAATATGTTAAATTAGCCTCTAAAGCCAGTCTTGCATTAGAAATGTTTCCTTACTTACTCTTCTTCCTTCTCTGTAAGCGCACAGATACATTCACCACACTTACCAAACAATAAAATAAAAATATTGTTTTATAAGGTAATTTTCAGAAGGTAAAAAGTCCCAAAATGCTTCTTCTCTTTATAGTTTTAGGTAGAAAGCATTATGCACAACTTGCTTTGATATTTCCCATTAGAAGCGATAGCGGTTTTACTTTGAATAGCTCTCAAGAAGCTTTGTGTTTCCTCCTCAGCACTGTTTGGCCTACCTTATAAATTTCTTTTGGTGAAGTGCAGTGTGTTGCCAGAAATTCATTTTCTCTCTTTGGAATGGAATGGACGTTGCTGAATTTGCTTATGGGTTAGAAACAGAACAGTTACCCAAATTTTACATTCAATATATTTTCCCTTAGTTTCCTTTAGTTTATAACATATTGGTGGCAAAACAGTTCCACATCCTTTGAATTTCATGATCTGATTCTGTACAGTAAGAAGTTATCCAGATCTTTCTCACAGAACAGTCTGTCTTTTTTTTTTTTTCTTAATTATTCTCCCCTTCCTCCCTAACTTGGCTCTCACCAATTCCTTTTTTCTCTCTCATTTTTTTTCTCCTCAGTAGTTTCCCTCATCTCATCTTCTTGAGGAATTAGGAGGGCCCTAAATCCTTGGTAGGGCAGTGTTGAAACAATTGGTGAAAGGAGAGCAGAGGACACATGAAGATGTGGGTTTTAAAACCAGCTGCTTGGCTCCTGGGATTTTGAATCTGGAGGGTGGATCAGGTGCTCTGTTTACATCTGATTCCTGCATTGCTGCATTCCGTTTCTTTGCAAAAGCTGCTATCAGAATTGTAAATACTCTTCCCTGCATTGCAGTTTAGTGAAGGACATTTTGAAGGAATTGATGTTGGTTTTCAGTGCTTTTGCTGCAGTACTTTATCTGATTTGGGAAAGAAGGTTGTTACTTGGTTAGGTTTGTAGTTCTGTAGGCCTAGAGTCTGTCAAAAAAAGGGGCTGGTTGATGTCGCAGATAAGATGACTATTATTTTTAGAGGTTAGTATCTAGAAGTATCTTTTTTTGCATCTGTATTACCATGGTGATAGAAGGCTTTCTAATTTTTCTCTGAAGACTCTACTAAGAGCATCAGTACTTTTTTTCTTTAATTATAAAGACCAAAGATGCAAGGTTTTCTTAATCTTAGTTGTTTTATTCCTAATTTACTTTCTCTGATACTTGCTAGATGAAAATGTGGAACTTAAGGCAGTTACTTTTTGTTAAAGAAGATGTTGCCTGTCTCCATGGTGTGCGTGTGTGTGTTCTGGAAAGGAACTCTCTCTCTCACACACACACACACACACACACACTTCTGTGTTTTTTATGTTAAAAAAAAAAAAAAAAAAGCCTGTTTATGTTTAAAACCCTGGATTGAGCCTAATCTTGATAGTGAACAGGTATAAAAATTGCCTTCTTTTTAATGAGCCGTTTCACACTATATTGTGGGTCTGGTTTTAAAAAATTTAGATAGTGTGCTTTTTTTTTTTAAAGATAGTATAGTTTTATCATATTTATATGTACATATATAAGTGTATATATATTTATATATGTATAGGAAAAATACATATATATATGTATTTTACAGCAGCCCACTATAACCAGTCTTTGCACTAGGTTTTCTTCTATGAAGTCCCATTTTTCTGGAGTTGAGATCAGTAGAAAAATGAAGATAACATTGGATTTTCTTGGGAAAAAGTGGTGGTTAAGAATAGACTGCAAGGAAATGTATGGCCCCCCCTTTCTTTTTTATTAATACTAGATATTTTAAACTTTACCTACATTAGTTAATTTTGAATTCTCTAACTTACACTGTTAGTGTAGAGGTGTTAGGAGAGGGAATTTCATGAACTCTATAGTGTTAGATCTTAAGAGAGACCATAGGGATCATTGGGGGCTTCCCTTGTAGCTCAGTTGGTAAAGAATCTGCCTGCAGTGCAGGAGACCCAGGTTCGATCCCTGGGTTGGGAAGATCCCCTGGAGAAGGAAATGGCAACCCACTCCAGTATCCTTGCCTGGAAAATATCATGGACAGAGGGGCCTGGAGGGGTGCAGTCCATGGGGTTGCAAAGAGTCGGGCAGGACTGAGCGACTAACACTAACACAACAGGGATCTTATAGTAACCAATCCTGATCCTCTGTAGAGGAACACTGGAGGTTTATTCATTCATTCTTCCACCCATTCACTCAATGAATATTTATTTTACTATTGCTATTTTAGGTGCTGGGGATATCCTTAGCCTTATGGAGTTCACAATAAATAGATATTAGACATCATAAGTAAATAAATAGCATATTGGAAAGTGATGAAAAATAGTCTAAGATAAGAGGGAGAGAAAAGTGCTTGTGTGAAGGTGGGTTTGGTTTGCACTTCAAAATAGGGTAGGTCCCAGTGAAAACATGACATTTGAGCAGAAACTTGAAGATGAGAGTGTAGTCTGTGTGACTGTCTGTGGGAAGATTGTGTCAGACAAAAGGGATAGCCAATTCAAAGGCTAACACATGGGGCCATGTCTAGCTTACTGTTCACTGAATAGTAAAAACATCACTTTGACTTCTGGAGTCAAAAGTGGGATGAAGTTAACAGGTGATGAAAGTTAACAGGTTTGGAAGGCGAAGATATGAGAAACTGGGTAGATTATGTGGGATCTGGTGAGTTGTCAGGACTTCGGCTTTTCATGAATGAAATGTAGGAAGGGGCGTCAGTGAAGGGTTTTGAGTAGACACCATCTCACATATGCTTGAACTCTGAATCATTCTGACTGCCCTGTTGAGAAGAGATACTGGGGTAGGGTTACTAGATTTAGAAAATAAAAATATGCTCACTAAATTAAATTTGAATTTTAGATAAACAGTAGTTTTTTATCTACATTTGCCCCATGCCCTGTGACTGTTTACCCATGTGGCAGAATGTAAACTCCTATTTTATGGTTAGAAAAAGAAAAAGAACGCTCTTCATTGTTACTGTTGTTTACTGTCGATGACTGTTATCCTGATCCTGCTGATCCCAAGGCATGGGCCCTTAGAGCAAATTTTCATCTCTGCCTTTCCATACTATCCCCAATTACTGTTTTTCACACTGTGGTCATCTTATCCCCGAGAGTGTTACAGATGCAGTTTGTTGGACTCCGCCCAGACCTATTGAATCACAATTTCTTGACATAGCACAGAGTAAATCCATGACTGCCTACTGTTTAAGATTCTATTTATAGTAGTAAATAAACCATACAAAATTCTGTACCCTAATGAAATTAGTATTCTAGTGGGTGAGACAAATAAATAAGATAAATAAGTAAATATATAGTAAGTTAAATATTTATATAGGTGCTAAGAAGAAAGAAAAAGCATGATGAGGAAAGGACATACGCTATGTAACGATGTGGGAGTTGTAGTTTTAAACAGCGTGTGCCCAGTGAAGACCTCACCGTATAGTGATGTTTGAATTGAGACTTCAAGAAAGTGACAGAACAAGGTAGATTCCTGGAGGTATGCCTTCTTCCCTGAAGAAATAACAACTAAAAAAATCCTAAGGCAGGTGCAAATCTGGTGTGTTAAATACACTGCCAGGGGGCCGTGTGTCTGGAGTGGAGTGAAAGGAGAAAAATAGTAGGGGAAGAAATGAGAGGAAAAACTAAGAAAGAGGAGTGGTTAGTGAGTGTTAGTAATTACGCTTTATGGTATGTTGAAGAGAGACTTGGAAGCTAGACCCAGGTATGACATCTCTGGACCAGTTTCTTCTTTGCTAAAAAGCAGTCAGAAGATTAAGATGATCTCTTTTGGTGTTTTTTTTGTTTCGTTTGTTTGTTTTGTTTTTAATCTTAAATAGTCTTTAATTTGATACTCTTCCATTTCTAGCTTGTTTACAAACAGCTCATCATTTGAGATTCTTTTGTCCTTTTTCATGACCTCATCTCTGCCCTCTATCTAGCCATGTGAATTTTTTCCTTTATGTTGCCCTTGTTCCTCTTTCTTTCTTGATTGAACTTGAAGATTTAGACAGTCCTTTGATAAATATAGTAGGAAATTGTTCTCTTATCACTTTGTCCAACCATTACTACTTCTGACATTCAAAGTTATTGAATGTTAGCTAAGAATTAAAGGTGTGTTGCAATTCATGGGGTCGCAAAGAGTTGGACATGACTGAACGACTGAACTGAACTGAAAGAATTAAGAATGTCTTCATGGATCACAGCCTTATTGTGGGGAAGGGACTTGCGTAACTCAGTGAAGCTATGAGTAATGCCATGCAGGGCCACCAAAGGCAGGCAGTCATGGTGGAGAGTTCTGACGAAATGTGGTCCACTGAAAGAGGGAATGGCAAATCACTCCAGTATTCTTGCCTGGAGAACCCCATGAATAGTATAAAAAGGCAAAAAGCTATGACACTGAAAGATGAGCACGCCCCCCGCCCCTGCCCAAGTCAGAAGTATCCAGTATGCTACTGGAGAAGGGTGGAAGGCAATTACTAATAGCTCCAGAAAGAATGAAGCAGCTTGGCCAAAGGGGAAATGACGCTTAGTTGTGGATGTGTCTGGTGGTGAAAGTAAAATCTGATACTGTAAAGAAAGATATTGCATAAGAACCTGGAATGTCGGGTCCATGAATCCAGGTAAATTGGACTTGGTCAAGCAAGAGAAGGCAAGATTAAACATTGATGTCTTAGGGATCAGTGAACTAAAGTGGATGAGGATGGGCGAATTTAATTCAGATGACCATTGTATCTACTTCTGTGGGCAAGAATTCCTTAGAAGAAATGGAGTAGCCCTCATAGTCAACAAAAGAGTCTGAAATGCAGCACTTGGGTGCAACCTCAAAAACAACAGCATGATCTCAGTTCGTTTCCAAGGTAAACCATTCAACATAACAGTAATCCATGTCTGTGCCCTAACCACTGATGTCAAAGAAGCTGAAGTTGAGCATTTCTATGAAGACCACCAACACCTTCTAGAACTAACACTCAAAAAAGATGTCCTTTTCATCATAGGGTATTGCAGTACAAAAGTAGAAAGTCAAGAGATACCTGTAGTGACAGACAAGTTTAGCCTTGGAGTACAAAATGAAGCAGGGCAAAGGCTAACAGAGTTTTGCCAAGAGGATGTACTGGTCATGGCACAGTCTTTTCCAACAATACAAGAGACGACTCTACACGTGGACATCAACAAATGGTCAATACCAAAATCAGATTGATTATGTTCTTTGCAGCCAAAGATGGAGAAGCTCTATACAGTCAGCAAAAGCAAGACCTGGAGCTGACTGTGGCTCAGATCATCAGTTCCTTATTGCAAAATTCAGGCTTAAATTGAAGAAAGCAGGGAAAACCATTAGACAATTCAGGTATGATCTAAATCAAATCCCTTATGATTATACAGAGGAAATGACAACTGGATTCAAGAGATTAGATCTGGTAGACAGAGTGCCTGAATAACTGTGGATGGAGGTTTGACTCATTGTACAGAAGGCAGTGACCAAAACCATCCCCCCAGAAAGAAAGGCAAGAAGGCGAAATTGTTGTCTCAGGAGGTTTTACTCCTCAATAGCTGAGGAAAGAAGAGAACTGAAGGCAGGGGAGAAAGGGAAAGGTTACATCCAACTGAATGCAGAGTTCCAGAGACTAGCAAGGAGAGATAAGAAGGCCTTCTTCAATGAACAGTGGAAAGAAGTAGAGGAAAACAATAGAATGGGAAAGACTAGAGATCTCTTCAAGAAAATTGGAGATATCAAGGATACATTTCATGTAAGAATGGGCATGATAAAGGACAGAAACAGTAAGGAGCTAACAGAGGTAGATGAGATTAAGAAGTGGCAAGAACACACAGAAGAACTATATACAAAGTCTTAATGACCTGGATAACCATGATGGTGTGGTCACTAACCTAGAGCCAGATATCCCAGAGTATGAAGTCAAGTGGGCCTTAGGGAGCATTACTACAAATAAAGCCAGGTGATAGAATTCCAGCTGAGCTATTTAAAATCCTAAAAGTCGATGCTGTTTGCTGCACTCAATATGCCAGCAAATCTGGAAAACTCAGCAGTGGCCACAGGACTGGAAAAGATCAGTTTTCATTCCAGTCCCAAAGAAGGGCAATGTCAAAGACTGTTCAAACTACCATACAATTGCACTCATTTCACATGCTAGTAAGGTTATGCTCAAAATCCTTCAAGCTCGGCTTTAGCAGTACATGAACTGAAAAATTCCGGATGTACAAGCTGGGTTTAGGAAAGGCATAAGAACCAGAGATCAAATTGTCAGCATTTGTTGGATCATAGAGAAAGCAAGGGAATTCCAGAAAAACATCTGCCTCTGCTTCATTGACTATGCTAAAGCTTTTGACTGTGTGGATCACAACAAACTGTGGAAAATTCTTCAGGTGCAGGAATACCAGACCACCTTACCTGTCTCCTGAGAAACCTGTATGCTGGACAAGAAGCAACAGTTAGAACTGGACATGGACCAATTGACTTGTTCCAAATTGAGAAAGGAGAAAGTCAAAGCTGTATATTGCCATTGTATATTATTTAAATTCTATGCAGAATACTTCATATGAAGTGCTGGGCTGGATGAATCACAGGCTGTAATCAAGATTGCTGGAGAAATGTCAGCAACCTCAGGTATGTGGATATGATACCACTCTAATGGCAGAGACATTACTTTGCCGACTAAGGTCCATCTAGTCAAGGCTATGGTCTTTCCTGTGGTGATACATGGATGTGAGAGTTGGACTGTGAAGAAGGCTAAGTGCCGAAGAATTGATGCTTTTAAACTGTGGTGTTGGAGAAGACTTTTGAGAGTCCCTTGGACTGCAAGGAGATCCAACCAGTCCATTCTGAAGGAGATCAGCCCTGGGATTTCTTTGGAAGGAATGATGCTAAAGCTGAAACTTCAGTACTTTGGCTACCTCATGCAAAGAGTTGACTCATTGGAAAAGACTGTGATGCTGGGAGGGATTGGGGGCAGGAGGAGAATGGGACGACCGAGGATGAGATGGCTGGATGGCATCACGGACTCGATGGATGTGAGTCTGGGTGAACTCCGGGAGTTGGTGATGGACAGGGAGGCCTGGCGTGTTGCGATTCATGGGGTCGCAAAGAGTCGGACACGACTGAGTGACTGAACTGAGCTGAACTGAATGGCAGAAAGTAAAGAGGAACTAAAGAGCCTTTTGATGAGGGTGAAAGAGAAGAGTAAAAAAGCTTTTGAAACTCAACATGAAAAATCCTAAGATCTTGGCATCCATCACTTCATGGCTTATAGATGGGAAAAAGTAGAAGCAGTGACAGATTTTATTTTCTTCAGCTCTAACATCCCTGCAGTTGGTGACTACAGCCATGAAATTAAAAGACACTTGCTCCTTGGAAGGAAAGCTATGACAAACCTAGACAGCATATTAAAAGCAGAGACATCACCTTACTAGCAAAGGTCCGTTTAGTCAAATCTATGGTTTTTCCAGTAGTCATGTATGGATGTGAGAGTTGAACCATAAAGAAGGCTGAGCGCCAAAGAATTGAAGCTTTTGAATTGTGGTGCTGGAGAAGACTCTTGAGAATCCCTTAGACTGCAAGGAGATCACACCAGTCAATCCTAATGGAAAACAACTCTGAATATTCATTTGAAGGACTGCTGCTGAAGCTTAAGCTCCAGTATGTTGGCTACCTAATGTGAAGAGCCAACTCATTAGAAGAGGCGCTGATGCTGGGAAAGATTGAAGGCAGAAAGAGAAGAGGGCGGCAGAAGATGAGATGCCTAGATAGCATCAGTGACTCAGTGGACATGAATTTGAGCAGACTGTAGGAAGTGGTAGAATTCAGAGGAGCCTGGCGTGCTGCAGTCCGTGGGGTCGCAAAGAGTTGGATGCGACAGTAACTGAACAACAAGAACAAGATAAGAAGTATTTTTTCCCTACTAAGAGATTTAAATTCTTTGAATGACATCTTGACTTAAAGCTTAACAGAGAGAGGAAAAAGAGGTTTGACTAAGCTTCAAATTGAATAAATCCCCAATTCCAGTCCAAGGTTAAATGTAATATAATGTGTAGATAATCATGGGATTCTTAACTGGATATCTCTGGAAAGGACACTTTTGAGTAGGTCTTAATCTTAAATGACTGTTTACTTGCAAATAATCGGGTAGACCACTCTAAGATGTTGTTTTGATGGATTCTATTAGCAGATGTCATGGATAAAAAGATCATCATGAAGCTTTGCAATCTTCTTCAGTAATAATTCCGTTGGAAGAACAAAGCACTATCAAATTTATTGCTGGAGGCTTTGAAATCCAACACACACAAAAAACAGGACTTGTAGGCTCTCAAATTGTAGCTTTCATGCAGCGGTAATGAAACATTATAATCACTCTGAATAATTCTGCCGCCTTGTCTAGCTCTCACAGGGTATTGTGAATTATAAAGAAACAAATCCAAAAATCTAAGTAGTATCTTGGGGTTTGATGTGTTATGTTTTTGTTGTCTGCTAGAGTTTGAGTACTGCAGGAGAGTCAGAAAAAGGGTATAATATTAGGTACCAACATATTAGGTTAAGTTTATGATGGCAGTTCTACTTTATAATAGTTGTTGTTTAGCCACTAAGTCATGTTCAATTCTTTTGTGACCCCATGGACTGTAGTCCCTCAGGCCCCTCTGTCCATTAGATTTCCTAGGCAAGAATGCTGGAGTGAGTTGCCATTTCCTTCTCCAGGGGCTCTTCCTGAACTAGGGAGCTAGCTCACGTCTCCTGCTTGGCAGGCGGGTTCTTTACCGCTGAACCACCTGGAAAGCCCACCTTACAACAGTGCATTTACAGGTTTTTTTTTTTTTTTTGCTAATAATCATTTCCTTTGTTGTGTATTTGATGAGGCTTTTGTAGTGATTATTCTTTTGGGCCTGGCTGTAATGAAAGAAATCTTAATTGGACCTTTCTTGACTAAATATAATTATTTTAGGAGGAGTGAGGCAGAAAGGCATCATAAAACTTAGCTGAACAATCAGTTGCATGTATTTATTTGTAACCTCTACCTTGCTCATTTATTTTCCTACAGTGTAAAACTGTTGAAAGTTTAAATTGAAACTGTTCATACACTTAAAACAGGAGCCTATAGAAAAATAATGGTGTAAATTTTGAAAAACAAAGTTTATTTTGCATCTTTTGAACATTATTGAATTCTAGACTTGAAGATATGTTTCAGCTGATTTTTGTAGCTGTGGTAATTTTATCAGGTTGGTAGCTGTGCCACAATCAAAGTACAATATACTTTAATTAATACAGGCTTTGGAGGTTCTATTTAATGGACACTGATTTATCTGCACTTTATAAAATCAAAACAAGACATACTAAGTTCCAATGAAACAGCCTAAAAAATGTGCTCCTTATTATTTTTAAAAACTAGCCAATTAAAGATGAGGAAGTAAATCTTTACTGAGGTAGCTCCTCTGACACCATAAGAGATGACTGTGTCTTGCCTGCTCTTGGCTTCACCAAAATTAGGTTGTTGGGCAGCTGAATAACTTTGTCATGAAAAAGTTTATTTTTAAAATCACTGTTGGCAAACTATGACCCATGGACTAAATCCTGTCTGTTTTTCTAAATGAAGTTTTATAGTACACAGCCATGCTCATTTGTGTTTACATGTTGTTTATTGACCACATGACCTGCCTCTTGAGAAATCTGTATGCAGGTCAGGAAGCAACAGTTAGAACTGGACATGGAACAACAGACTGGTTCCAAATAGGAAAAGGAGTACGTCAAGGCTGTATATTGTCACCCTGCTTATTTAACTTATATTCAAAGTACCTCATGAGAAACGCTGGACTGGAAGAAATACAAGCTGGAATCAAGATTCCTGGGAGAAATATCAATAACCTCAGATATGCAGATGACACCATCCTTATGGCAGAAAGTGAAGAGGAACTAAAAAGCCTCTTGATGAAAGAGGAAAGTGAAAAAGTTGGCTTAAAGCTCAACATTCAGAAAATGAAGATCATGGCATCCGGTCCCATCACTTCATGGGAAATAGATGGGAAACAGTGGAAACAGTGTCAGACGTTTTTTTTTTTTTGGTTCCAAAATCACTGCAGATGGTGATTGCAGCCATGAAATTAAAAGATGCTTACTCCTTGGAAGAAAAGTTATGACCAACCTAGATAGCATATTCAAAAGCAGAGACATTACTTTGCCGACTAAGGTCCATCTAGTCAAGGCTATGGTTTTTCCAGTGGTCATGTATGGATGTGAGAGTTGGATTGTGAAGAAGGCTGAGCGCCGAAGAATTGATGCTTTTGAACTGTGGTGTTGGAGAAGACTCTTGAGAGTCCCTTGGACTGCAAGGAGATCCAACCAGTCCATTCTGAAGGAGATCAGCCCTGGGATTTCTTTGGAAGGAATGATGCTAAAGCTGAAACTCCAGTACTTTGGCCACCTCATGCGAAGAGTTGACTCACTGGAAAAGACTTTGATGCTGGGAGGGATTGGGGGCAGGAGGAGAAGGGGACGACAGAGGATGAGATGGCTGGATGGCATCATGGACTCGATGGACGTGAGTCTGAGTGAACTCCAGGAGTTGGTGATGGACAGGGAGGCCTGGCGTGCTGCGATTCATGGGGTCTCAAAGAGTCGGACACGACTGAGTGACTGAACTGAACTGAACTGATAGTTGCTTTGGTGCTACAGTGGCACTGTTCAATACTATCAGATCAAATGATCCACAAGGCTTAAAATATTTTCTATTATTTGGCCTTGTCGGTAGAATCATGCCGACTCTTGTTTTTTAATCTAAGTCTTCTGTAAATAAGTCATGTTCAAGTTATGGTGGAGTTTTATGTGATTGGTATTTTTGTGTTTAATTTTACATTCTGCTTCATTCTAAGGAGGAGTAGTTAAAAAAAATCATTTGGAGTGTTAGTTTCTACCTTCCTCATCAAAAGTAGGCATAATACCACTGTACACGGTTGCTATGAGGAGTCGATGAGAACTGTAAATAAAATCCTTAAAGTGCCTGGCACCCAGCAGGAATTCAGGTGGTGCGGAGATATAATTAGGGAAAGTCTAGGTGTTTCTTTGGGTGATTTAGGATGGCATGTTTTTAGAGATTCTGATTTGTCCACAGAGCTGGCTGTGGAAGCCTCGTTTATATAGGTTCTTAATACAACATTGTTGATTAACTTTCCTCCATCCTTCCTTCCTGCTTCCCTGTGCCCCTCTTTTTCTTTTCTCTCCTTCTAGTGACCATTGTATATTGCAGGAAATATGGGGTATGAGAGGATGGTCATGTCCCAGGTCTTGACTGAGTACCTGGGATGGGCTGCCAAGTGAGGATCCTTGGCCTTGTGTAGGAAAGAGTTCAAGTGCTAGCCATAGTAAAATGAAAGCCGGTTTATTTAGAGAGACACACTCTTTTGAGGGGCTTCTCTGGTGTCTCAGATGGTAAAGAATCTGCCTGCAATGCAGGAGATCCAGGTTCGATCCCTGGGTTGGGAAGATCCCCTGGAGAAGGGAATGGCTACCTACTCCCCTGGAGAATCCATGGACAGAGGAGTCTGGTGGGCTACTGTCCATGAGATCGCAAAGAGTCTGACATGACTGATCTACTAATACACACACATACACACACTCATACTCTTTTTAGAAGGTAAGAGGTGACCCCAGGGCATGGAGTCCTTTTGAAAGTGAGAGCGGAGCTTGGCTATGTCAGATGGTTGGTGGTCTGCAAATTTAGTCTTTATGGGATTCTATGGTGACTCAGAGGTAGAGAATCCGCCCACCAATGCAGGAGATGGGGGTTTGACCCCTGGCTCAGGAAGGTCCCCTGGAGAAGGAAATGGCAACCCACTCCAGTATTCTTGCATGGAAAATCCCACTGACAGAGGAGCCTCGCGGGCTGTAGTCCTTGTGGTTGCAAAGAGTTGGTTGGAGAGGATTTAGCAACTAAACAACAAACCAGGAGTAGCAGGGATAGTCTGACCATCTTAGAGAAGGAGTGGGGATTTTCAGGAGATGGGGCACCACCTACTTTTGGGCCTTTTATAATTGGCTTCCGAACTGTCATGGCACCTGTGGGTGTATATTTAGCATATGCAGATGTATTACAGTGAGCATATAGTGTGGCTCAAGGTCTGCTGGAAGTTGAATCTTCCTCCATCTTGAGCCTAGTAGGTTCTAACCTGTTTTGGTCTTATCCTCTTGTTTTTCATGGTGGTGTCATTCTTTGAACAGTTATGTCCTGCCCTCTTCCTTCCTGTCTCAATACCTTGGCTTCCCTGTTTCCTTTTTGATACATGTAAGCATTAGTACTAAATTTAGTACTAAATTTAAATTAGTACTAAATTTAGTCAGTCAGTAGAGACTTGTAGAGGATTTTCTATTATTCTTAGTTCTATCCTCTAGGAAGCAGAAGAAATTAACTTCTTGTGATCTCCCTCCCTACCCTCTTTATTCTTATGTGATAATGTGTACTAGCAGCTATCTAGGTATATATGCAAAATCCATTCTTACCACAGCACATTTTAGAGCAGGTTTTCAGTTTTGTTTTAACCCATGATGCCAAGGGCTCACTTGTAGACAAGCATAGTTTTCTTCTAGAAGATAGGACAGATAGATGATAAATAGATTCTCCCTGACATTTTGAAGGAAACTTAAAGATCTAGTGATGATAAAATTGAGCTGGCAATCTTACATTGCAAGCACCCACTTCGTTGTTTTCTTGTTTCTTGAAAACATAAACTTAGAAAACTAAGTTCTTTTACTTGACAAGTATTTTTAGAAGATTAATTTGAAACCTGGGACCTAACCCTTTCCAGTTACTTTAAAACCAATGTTAATATAAATGAGAGCAAGGACAAAGAATCTTAGAATGTTTTTTGTTTTAATTGGCATTATTATTATTTTATGGTAGCATTTAGTTTTGCAGGTGTCACGGAAAAGATATGGAAAAGAGGTGATAGTTATAATATTAGCAGACCCATAGATAATAGTTAACAGTTATCCAGATTTGTTAGGTTTGAAAATCTTTTTATCCATAGTGAATTCACTCCTGTTTTCAATTCAACTGAATTCTTTTGTTTGTGGTTTAAAAAGGAGTTAAATTGAGTCAGAATTTCTTGTTGAATGTTCTACCTTTTTAAAGCTACTGACTGACCTGAATTTAGTACCAGTGCTCCAGTTTGGTTCAGTCGCTCAGTCGTGTCCGACTCTTTGCACAACCCCATGAATTGCAGCATGCCAGGCCTCCCTGTCCATCACCAACTCCCAGAGTTTACTCAAACTCATGTCCATCGAGTCAGTGATGCCATCCAGCCAGTGCTTACATACAAAAGGAAACAGAGGAGAGAAAGGTATGAAGACCAGTAGGAAGAGAGGAAAGTGAGAGAGGGACAGAGGGAAGGAGGGAGGAGAGGGAAGGACGGAAGAAGGTTAATCAGAAATGTTACATTAAGAACCTGGATAAACTAGGCTTCCACAGCCAGCTCTGTGGAGAAATCAGAGTCTCTAAACACATGCCATCCTAAATCACCCAAAGAAACATCTAGACTTTTCTGATTATATCTCCCTACCACTTGAATTCCTTCTGGGTCCTGGCACTCTGCTAAGGATTTTATTTACAGTTCTCATTGACTCCTCATAGGAACCGTGTAAGGTGGTCTTATACCTACTTTTGACGAGAAAGCTAGAAACTAACATTCAAAATGATTTTTTAAAGTGTTAAACCCAGTTTTTATATATCACCATTCTATTAAAGGTAATGTATTCTTCTTCCTTTTTCATTTATTTTACAGTAAACTGAGAGATAGATAGTAATCTCGAGTCCCTTAGCTTCTGTGAGTCACAGAGGGATATTAAATAATTTTCTTACAACTGCCATTTGAGTCAAAGTTAGGGCCATAAATTTGAATGTACCTTATTTTGTCAATTTATAAGAACCAGACAGGTTTAAAAAGTAATTTTGTGTCTGGAAATAGGTAGATAACAGAAAATGAGAGATTGTTTAGTGTTAAAAAGTTTTGAGAGTTTAAAGAATTTTATCTTGCCAGCATACAGGGAGAGAACTGGGTGAGTTGTATGTCCTGGGGAAACAGAACTCAAAAGCACGTGTTAGTATTAGCATTCTGTTTGCTTGTATATGAGAAAAACCAGTAACAAATTGATTTAATCTGTGAAAGGAGAAAGAGCAGGGAGGTGGTAGGGGGAGAAGAAAAAAAGACCTATTTAGAGATAGTGAATTTTGTTTGTCTTTTTTTGTTAATCTGCTGATTAACTGTCAGCTAGTGAAGAGACCGATCAGATATTCTGCTCTTGGGCAGCTGCATAAATCATCAAAGAAATCGGTTTTGGTTGTTTATGAATCCTCTGAAAGACTTTGGGTGTTCTACCGTGACTTGCACATAAGAGCTTGCCTCTGTATTATGTCTGCCACTATCCTCATTAGCATTTGCATGCCAGATTTGCATCAGAATTCCTCACTTGCTTTAATTATGGTCTTGTTTCCATGATTTTCTCCCCTCATTTTGTATTCTTCGGTGTGTTAGACAGTCTTTCCAAAAGTTAATGCTCCATCTTCCTGGGGTTATGTTTGCTGTTGTAAACCATTATTTTAACATTGTGTGCATGTAATTTGTTAGTTCTCAGATCAAAAAATCTTAGTCTGTTTGTGACTGTATGGGAGATCTGAACCACAGTGTTTAAAGTGTGTGCAGTGGATTTCTTTGGTCAGTTATCTGGAAGAGATTAGTAAACCGACAAAAAATATTTACACTGAGCAGTTTATGTTCTTTTACCTTATGTTTGCTTTAAAAGTTTAGGTTATGATTTTGAAATATTTTACGAATTAGCTTCTCTGTAGTTAGACTTACTGTTGCTGTGCACTTTATCTTTGATGAAGAGTGGGGAAATCTTATGGTAAACTCTGTTTTCTTACAGTCAAAGGCTGTTGGTTTGTTAGATGTGGATGTGTATGGCCCTTCAATTCCAAAGATGATGAATCTGAAAGGCAATCCAGAATTATCACAGAGTAAGTAAAGAAGAGATAAAGAGTATGACAATATAGTTACACTTTTATTTAGTACCTGCTGGGTGTCAGGCATTGTGCCACATACCATGTATACCTTATGCACACTGCAATATAAGGTATGGAGCCAGACTGTCTGGGTTTGAATTCTGACTCTGTCACTGATTAACGGTGTAGCTTTGAATGACTTGTTCAACCTCATTGTGCCTCAATGCCCCCATGTGTAAAATAGGGTTAAACAATTGTACTTACCAGATAGAATTGCTATGTGTAATTGCTTAACTACAAAATTGCTCTAAGTGTAGTGCATATGAAACACAGTGCTTGGCACTTTGTACATGGTCAAGTTTAGCTCATCATCGTCTTTGTATATAAAATGTGTGGCTGTATGGGGGTATTTGAATAGAAAGTATCTAATATATTTGTTAGAAGAGCTGAAAATTATTTTCTCTGATCAGATTTTTGTTCTATTTATTTTAAATTGTTTTTGAAAAAATTAATTTCTCTCCCCAGCCTTCGTTGCCTTCAATAATAGGACAGAGTAATTTTTTGAATAAATCTTTAATATTTATAGCTGTTGTTATTATATTTTCTTACAAAACTATGAAATATAAAGCTTTAAGAACAAGGAAATTCTATGCTCAAAAAAAGAAAAATTGAAACAACTGGTAACTTTCCTTGAAAAATAGTTTTGAGTGAAGACACTATTAAAATTTATTTGTGACTATAGTAAGCATATGAAATTGAATAATTTATTTTATTTCTTATTGGACCTTTTATTTTCCATGAATCTAGGACAAAATGCCTGTATTTACTGAAGGGTTTTTATTGAATTTCCTGTGTACATAACAGAAGGTGTTATTTTTGTCGTTGTGATTAAATGTTAGGTAGTAAGACATTATCTGCTATTTAAGGTGCCTTTGTTTGTGCTGAGATGGGCTTCCCTCATAGCTCAGTCATTAAAGAATCTGCCTGCAATGCTGGAGACCCAGGTTCAATTCCTGGGTCAGAAAGCTCCCCTGGAGAAGGAAACGGCAACTGACTCCAATATTCTTGCCTGGAGAATCCCGTGGACAGAGGAGCCTGGCAGGCTGCAGTCCGTGGGGTCCAAGAGTTGGACACAGTTTAGCGACTAAACCACCACCAGGGTGGTTTTGTTTGTGCTGTAGTTACTGAAATCAGTTACAGCGTTAAGTTCTGAGTAACTGACCGCTTATCAGGTAGTAAGGATTCTTCCTATTACTTTGAAGGAATTTAAGGCTCTAGTGATGGTAACAGTGACCGTAGCCGTCCTACGTTACAAGCACCCACTTAAGCTGTTTTCTTGTTTTGTGAAAATATAAACTTAAAAGAAAGTTAATTTATTCTAGTTTCTTTGTTCTTTGCCCTTTTAGTGGAATGCATACTTAGTTTACAAATATGTGCCATGAGCCAAAATGTCAAACTTACACAAAGAAGTAATGAATTTGTGTGCTTTAAATGACTCTTGACGTCTGTCTCTTGATTAAAGGAGCACGAACACTAGGGCTCGTAGCACGTGAGTGATGGCAAAATGAAGCCCTTGGTGGCAGTTTTTTCTTGAGTAGTCTGTTCAGCCTATGCCAGTATAAATACTTGAAGTGAACTTTAATTTCTTTCTTCTTGTTTTCCTGAAGCTGTACTCTTAAATTTGATGTTTGCAAATTGGCTGCCATTAAATAGACTTTCTGGTAAAAATGAAGCTACTGGAAATCTTGGAAAGCCTGAAAAGAATGTGTGTTGACAAGCAGATCTCAAGTCCCGTAAGAAATAAACCAAACGATTAAGGCATTCACTTAGAAGAGTGTGGATTCTTGAAAGCCCATCTTATAAATTGGTTTAATCTGCTACCATTGTACTAATTGGCATCATTTTGACTTTTCTATGTTTTTGTCATTTTAATTTATCCTGCATTCCTGCTTATTAAATAAAGCACAGTGCAGCATGAAATTATCTTATTAACAGTAAGAAAAAAGATTTGTTTTCAGCGGTTCAGATTTTGGGGAGATAGAACTGTGAGCAGAATCTTAGCTTTATAAATGTTTCCCCTGTTCTTGGACTTAGCTACACAACCATAGAGGGAATGGACTTTGGGATCGTCTTTTTCTGTTCATTATTTTAGCAGACATATGGTAATGTAGTTTTGATCAATTTGTTAATTTTAAAACTCCATGTTAAAGTTGGCAGATTCATTCTCTTATTTTTTTTCTTTTTGAGGAGATTATAGAAAAACCATACTTCTTATGATATTTTATAGTCTTGATCACCAAGGGAAATTTTACATTTGTTTCTAGAGAAGTGAATTTAGTAATTGAGGAAAAATTTGTTTATAATAGTTTTGGATTTCTTAGGCTGAAAATGTTTCTATCAGCTTAAAATGACAATAGTGATTTTCTGTGTTGGTATGCAGTATGCAAAATTATGGTAATAGAAAGTCTAGCCAGTTTGTAGAGAGAGTATTGTACAAAAAACCTCACCAGGTTGACATTATAATGGCTGCAAATGACCAGTTGCTTTGGGAACCTAATGGAATTTAGAATAAAATCCATGTGTAGTTTGAGAAATTATCATCTTAGCATGAGTTAAGCTTTTTTTTTTTTTGTCTAAAGAACAAATACCAGTCATTTTTCTCTTTTTAAAGTTTGTAAATAACATAACATGCAGATTTCATATTACAGTATAGCCAAACTATACTCCTAGAAATTATTGACTAAGAAGATTTTCAGTTGAAATTGTAAGAAAATATTACATGGTAGTTGCACACAGAAATGTGCTGTTAATTCACTAATGTAATACTCTTTATTGTTGAGGATTTTCACTAAGCTTTCTCAACTAACTTTTATTGGTAGAAATCTGCCTTTTTTCACAGTTTTATGCTGATGAATTCACACTTTATCACAGTTGTGAATTTGCATTACTTAGTTTTACTGCAGAGTGTCTTATAGTATATTTAACTAATAAAGTAGGAAAAATTTTAAGACCTGTGGAGAGAGGTTACTAAAATTACAATGTCAAGTAATTTTATTGAGGATGACACAGTGCTTATTAATAATGATTAACTATGAGACTTTTTTTTTTTAAGTAGGATTCACTGTTTTTTTGTTGGGGGATAGATTTTCCACTCATGTCACAATATTCTGCTCTCTCTATCTTAATAAGCATTTTCCAAGCTTATGAAATGAACGTGTGTACAGAAGAGACAGAGAAAATGTGGAAAATCAGCTTGGCAAATGACTTTTTATAATAGCAGTCATCTCCAGTAAGAACTATCAAGAAGTGACTAAATTTTCTTAAGGTAATTTAAGTGCATAAAGAATGAGAGTGAATTCTACTTATTTCTGAAATTACCTTTTTTCTTCCAAGGCAGAGAGTTAGGGGTGTTACTGAAGTTACTGACTGGAATGATTAAATTCTGATGCAGGAGTTAAAGCTCTGAGAGCTTCTCATTTATAATTTGCTTCTTCTGGTCATTGTCTTGTGGACTCTTGGGTTTCATCTGATGCTAGAGTTCCTCTGATTATCTTTGGAAAGGGTGGTTCTGGGATGTATAGCATAATCAAAATGTTATAGAAATGACTTTTTTCTTGCTGACTTCCTGGATTTTGTTTACAATCTGTTTTATACCTACAATATTAAATTGTTGTTGTTTAGTCACTGAGTTGTGTCCAACTCTTTTGTGACCCCATGGGCTGTGTAGCCTGCTAGGCTCCTCTGTCCGTGGGATTTCCTAGGCAAGAATACTGAAGTAAATTGCCATTTCCTTCTCCAAGGGATCTTCCCTACCCTGGGATGGACCCACGTCTCCTGCATTGGCAGGTGAATTCTTACCACTGAGCCACCAGGGAAGCCCAGAATATTAAGGCAAAGTGTGAATCAGGAGTTGAAGGAATCTTGAAATCTTATTAATTGAATCTTGAAGAAATGAAGTAAAGTCTCTCAGTCAAGTCCGACTCTTTGCGACCCCATAGACTGTAGCCTACCAGACTCCTCCATCCATGGGATTTTCCAGGCAAGAGTACTGGAGTGGGTTGCCATTTCCTTCTCCAGAGGATCTTCCCTACCCAGGGATTGAACCTGGATCTCCCGTATTGTAGGCAGATGCTTTCCCTGAGCCACCAGGGAAGCCTTGTGATTCTTGTTAATCTGTGAATCTTATTTTGATTTACTCTGGCTTTAGGCACTTTTATCTTTAAAATATCTCAGAGATAAGATTTGTGTTCTTTAAAGAATCCTATCACCCTACTTTATCAAGACAAAAGTCCACCCTTCACTTGGCTTATTGTTTCTTACACAGGTCATTGAATAATCTGAACTAAATACTTTTTTTAGTATGGTAAAACTCTTTTCCTTTTTTCTTTGCCAGTTCTGAGCTGGAGAATAGGCAGCCTCTTTTTTGGAGTTCTACTTGTTCTGCTGCAAACCATCTTAGCCAAAGGCTGTAGCACATAAAATCGATGAAGAATGCTTTATTTATCTACAGAACAAACAAGTGTATTTTAGTAGCTGTGTGTGCATAGTCAGGCACTTGTTCATATCTGACTTTTTGTGATGCTGTGGACTCTAGCCCTTCAGGCTCCTCTCTCCATGGATTTCTCCAGGCAAGAATACCAGTGGTAGTTCAGTAGCTAAGTTGTGTCCACCTCTTGCGACCCCATGAGCTGTAGCCTGCCAGGCTCCTCTGTCCATGGGATTCTCCAGGCAAGAATACTGGAGTAGGTTGCCATTTCCTTTCTCCAGGGGATTTTCCTGATCCAGAATCGATGCTGAGGCCACAGGCAGTTTAAGGCAGCTGGGATGCCCCCATTGAGGCATGTGCACTCCTAAATAATGCGATTCTCAGACTTCCCCGGTGGCTCAGACGGTAAACTGTCTGCCTACAATGTGGGAGACCTGGGTTCGATCCCTGGGTTGGGAAGATCTGGAGAAGGAAATGACAACCCACTCCAGTATTCTTGCCTGGAAAATCCCACAGATGAAGGAAGGCTACAGTCCATGGGGTCGCAAAGAGTCGGACATGACTGAGTGACATTTACTTTACTTACTCATATCTATTTCACCATGGAGAAGAATGGTGCTCAGAAAGAGTTAGGGCTGAAGTCAGGGGACTTGAAGCTATGGTTTTTCCAGTAGTCATGTATGGATGTGAGAGTTGGATTATAAAGAAAACTAAGCACTGAAGAATTGATGATTTTGAACTGTGGTGTTGGAGAAGCCTCTTGAGAGTCCCTTGGGCTGCAAGGAGATCCAACCAGTCCATCCTAAATTAAATCAGTCCTGAATATTCATTGGAAGGACTGATGTTGAAGCTGAAACTCCAGTACTTTGTCCACCTGATGCGAAGAACTGACTCATTTGAAAAGACCCTGATGCTGGGAAAGATTGAAGGTGGGAGGAGAAGGGGGTGACAGAGGATGAGACGGTTGGATAGCATCACTGACTCAATGGACATGAGTTTGAGTAAACTCCAGCAGTTAGTGATGGACAGGGAGGCCTGGCGTGCTGCCGTTCTTGGGGTCCCAAAGAGTCGGACAGGACTGAGCAACTGAACTGAACTTAATATGTAACAGAAGTTAATTACTCCCTTCCCTGGATCTGAGTGCTGATAATTTATCAGACTAAAGACACATTCCAGGAATTCAGGACAATGGAGTGGGATGTTTACTGAAGACAAGACTGAGGTCTCAGAGTTCTACACTGGCTCCCTACTAATTTCTACCTCAGTTCATATTCTCTTTTCTAGTCTAACCCCAGACTGGAAAAAAATGTGATTCCCCCCCCCCCCTTATTTCCTAATCTTTGATCATTTTTAGTATTTCTCAACATTATCAGGACATTTTCAGTATCTTCTCTGAAATGAGAAAAATTAAAAGAAACTATTATTAGGTATTGTGGAGGGATAGCTTGCAATTTTGTTTGTAATACTCTAGTTTTTATGTATGTATTCTCTGAATTTTTGCTTTTTAAAACAGAACACATTATTGCTGATTCATAGTTACTTTAATAATTCAGTGATTACTTTAGAAACCTTTGAGGAATATTTTAACAAAACATATGCTCCCCACTCCTCCTTTTTTTTTCTTTTTGACCTAACAGAAAGTAAAGCGTTTAAGATGGAAAAAGAGTTTGGTGAAAGCAGAACGTAAAATGAGTTTTGAAGTGGAAGATAAGGGAAATAATTCATCCATGAATTGGGGACTCCAGGGCAAAAGGCAAGAGGCCATTAATAATGAAATTATACTAAGAGGCATGAAAAGTTTTGATGGTCTGGATTTGCAGGCTAGCAAGAGAGAAGAGAAATTAGACATGTTATCCCTAGTGGCTCAGCTGGTTAAGAATCCACTTGCAATGTGGGAGACCTGGGTTTGATCTCTGGGTTGGGAAGATCCCTTGGAGAAGGTACCCACTTTAGTATTCTGGCCTGGAGAATTCCATGCACTGTATAATTCATGGGGTTGCAAAAGAGTTGGACATGACTGACCGACTTTCACACACACACACAAAAATAATGAAATGAGCATCTTTTTCATTTTCTTTCTGCACTTCCACTCTAGATTTTGTCTATGTGGCATGCATCTATACAGGGTACTGCATTGAAATGCCATCTTGTTCTTTAAGATTGGATAGATTTTGTATACCCATGTTCATAGCGTTATCCACAGTAGGTAAAATGCAGAAGCTACCCACGTGTCCATCAGTGAATGAATTTAAATGTGGTGTATACATACAATGTAGTATTAGCCTTCTGGTTTTTCCTGTGGTCATGTATGGATGTGAGAGTTGGACTGTGAAGAAGGCTGCGCGCCGAAGAATTGATGCTTTTGAACTGTGGTGTTGAAGAAGACTCTTGAGAGTCCCTTGGACTGCAAGGAGATCCAACCAGTCCATTCTGAAGGAGATCAACCCTGGGATTTCTTTGGAAGGAATGATGCTAAAGCTGAAGCTCCAGTACTTTGGCCACCTCATTCGAAGAGTTGACTCATTGGAAAAGACTGTGATGCTGGGAGGAATTGGGGGCAGGAGGAGAAGGGGACGACCGAGGATGAGATGGCTGGATGGCATCACTGACTCGATGGACGTGAGTCTGAGTGAACTCTGGGAGATGGTGATGGTCAGGGAGGCCTGGCGTGCTGCGATTCATGGGGTCGCAAAGAGTCGGACACGACTGAGCAACTGAACTGAACTGAAAGAGATAATTCTGACATAACCTGAAACATGGATGAATCATGAGGATGTTATGCTAAATGAAGTAAAACCAGTCATAAAAAGAGAAATAGTGTATGGTTCCCCTTACATAAGTTACTTAGAGTAGTCAGTTTTATAAGGACAGAAGGTAGAATGGTAGTTTCCAGGAGCTGGGGGTAGGGAAATGGGGAATTATTGTTTGGTAGAGATAGAGTTTCAGTTTCCTAAGATGAAAAGAATTATGGAGAGGGATGGTAGTGATGGTTGGACAACATTATATTTAATATCACTCTATTGTACACTTAATGATGAAGATGGTAAATTTTATGTTATAAATGTTTTACCACCGTTACAAAAGGGAAAAAATAGGTATATATTTTGACAGTATTAATTGTACTAGGCTGAACAGTATAGGGTTTCTTCAGTGTGTCTATGGTCTCAACCCAGTGAATCAACTTGCTCTGTAAAAGAGCAATCATTACAGAACTGGGAGAAAATAGAACAGTGAGGTTTATTTGGGAGACTTAGTAAGCTTAGCTGTAAACTTCCTCTGTTGTTCAGTTTGGAAACTTCACTAGTATACAAGTTGTTATGATTTATAGCCAAAAAGTATATTTTTGTGTCACAAAAAGTGACAGAGCTTATTATATTTTAAATTGTTATTGCTACCTATATTACCATTTGTAACATTATCAGTGTTATAAACACTTCTATGATTTGGTCTCTGCCTTCTATTTACTTCCACTGCCTCAATTCCAATAACCTTGCTCTGTTATTCGGTGAATACCAGTCTCAGTGGCCTCTGTTTCTCAAAAATGCCAGCACAGAAGTGCTGAGGACCCTCACACAGTATATTCTCTCTGCCTGAGACACCTTACATTTCTAGTGTCTTCCACCCCTCCTCCACAACTGATTTCTACTGTCAGGTCTCAATTTTAATGATTCTTCTCCTGTGACTCCTGCTCCCCCTCCTTACTCTCCTTACTGCAGTGGCAAGGGTAAGTCATCTGCTTAATGTTTTCTGTCTCCTCTGCCGGACAGTAGCACATCCACAGAGCGGAGGCTTTCTGGCTTAGTTTCACTTACACTTGGTTATATAGTAGATGCTCAGTCAATCTTAGTTGAATAAAAGAAGAAGTTTTCTGTTAAATTTCTTGAACATTAGATGCATACTTTATTTTCTACTTTGGGTATATGAGTAACTTAATTTGCAATCATAATATATATTTTTTAATGAATAACGTAGACTGTTTAAAGGTATTTTCTTAGCCATTAGTCTCTGTTGTAGATGAATGATTCTTACACCACTTTTTTCCATTTTAGAGAAAGAACTTCTATGGTTAGTAATTTGACATTTGAGAATTATGTTACATGGAGTGAAATGGTTGCTCACATTGTTTCAGTGGGTAGGACAGTGCCACTCTTGCCTCATATTTTAACTTTAAAATGTTGAGTATAGCTCTGGTTAGCTATAAGGGGTAGAGGATTGTGGGGCCTGAATTTGGGCCATGATGGAAAGGACAGAGTTCACAGTCCCTGCTCTGAGACAGAGCAGCCTGGGAAAAGAAGAGGAACTGGAACCTCAGCATGCATCATCCTGCTTTTCCTCAGACTGTCTTCATTGCCAGGCGAAAATAGTGCATGGACAAAGATTATTATGTGAATGTATTAGTATAAAGACGTTATTTGAAACTGTTTATTCTGGAAATTGTTATTTGTAATAGGTGTGGAGACATGGTGAGTGAGAAAGCAGTGACAGTAAGTTTTGATTTTATTCTGCTGTCACTGAGGTATTTCAGTTCAGGAAAAGAAAGCAGAAATAGCAGCTTGCAGTTAGATGGGCTTTGGGATCTCCCTTGCAATATACAAACCACAGACTTTTCTTGGAAAAACTGGGTTCCCCAGAAAGCAGAGCCCTGCACACTAATAACTTATTAGGGAGTAAAACTGGACTGAGGAAGGATAAAAGGAGGGAGAGCCAATATGAAAATGTGCTGTCAAAAATGACTAGAGATGTTTTTGATTGTCGTAACTGGGGGGAATTTAGTGGGCAGACACCAGAGATGCTGCTGGATATCCTGCAGTGCACATGTCCTGTAATGCACAAAGCACAATGATAATAAATCATTGGTGGTGATTTAGTCACTACGTTGTGTCTGACTCTTGTGACCCCGTGGACCGTAGCCCACCAGGCTTCTCTGTCCATGGAATTCTCCAGGCAAGAATACTGGAGTGGGTTACCATTTCCTTCTCCAGGGGATGGGATTGAATCTGGGTCTCCTGCATTGCAGGCAAATTCTTGATCAACTGAACCACTAGGGAAGTCAATAAATTATTATCTGGTCCGAAATGTCACTTCTGCTGGAGTTGAGAGTTCCTGATTTAGATAATGTAACCCAAAAGAATTTCAGAGAGATTGGAGTACTGTATGGGGTGAGAATAGAATTTTGGAGAAATAACCTAAGGTGATCAGAGAAAGACTGAGAAGGAGTGACCAGAGAGCTAAGAATAAGGCAGGAAGAAATGGCATCCTGGAAGCCAAGGGGGAGCTTTAGGATGAAGTGGTCAATATTTTTGGGCTTCCCTGGTGGCTCAGAAGGTAAAGCATCTGCCTGCAGTGTGGGAGACCTAGGTTCAGTCACTGGCTCGGGAAGATCCCCTGGAGAAGGAAATGGCAACCTACTCTGGTACTCTTGCCTAGAAAATCCCATGGACGGAGGAGCCTGGTAAGCTACAGTCCATGGGTTGCAAGTCCATGGGGTTGCATGGGGTCAACATTTTTAGAGAGGCAAGGAGATCAGTCCTGGGTGTTCTTTGGAAGGACTGATGCTCAAGCTGAAACTCCAATACTTTGGCCACCTCATGCGAAGAGTTGACTCATTGGAAAAGACTCTGATGCTGGGAGGGATTGGGGTCAGGAGGAGAAGGGGACGATGGAGGATGAGATGGCTGGATGGCATCACCAACTCGATGGACATGAGTTTGGGTGAACTCCGGGAGTGGGTGATGGGCAAGTAGGCCTGGCGTGCTGCAGTTCATGGGGTCGCAAAGAGTCAGATAAGACTGAGCGACTGAACTGAACTGAACTGAAATTAGATAAGAATCAAAAATTATTTTAAATTTGATAATATTTCTGTTTTCAGTTTATGAAACTACTGTTTTGTAAATGTGCACAACTTGTGTTGTGCTTCTTGAAGAAATTTATTTTATAAAATATTGACATTTGGCCTCTGGGAAATAAATCATTGGGAAACTGAGCATGACTATAATGGTACTGGGCTGTGCTCCAGGGGAAAAAGATGAGTAAGATGTAAACTCTATCCCTGAGGAGCTTACAGTGGGAGAGACAGGAAATGTCAGCCCACAGTGTAACATACGAAGAGGTGTGAACAGAGAATCATGGAGATGGAGAGGACCTTCTAGCCTTCCTGTGAGGTAGTGCATGCAGCCAGCCCTGGGTCCTGATAAGGCTTGCAAGAGCAAAAGACTTGGGCATAGTGAAAACAGATAATGGAAAGATTATATTTATTTTTAAATTTCTGTTGAAAATGGCCATTGGGACTATGGGTGATATGTTCTGTCATCAGCAGTATGTATGGGATGTTTCACTTATAAATCACAATGTCAACTACCACCTTCTATCTCCACCCGAACACAGCCCTTTGGTTAGAATGTGCCTGAGGCTTGTCTCATTTCTGTGACGTTTCTCTTTTCTCTTTACCCACTTCTGTTTCTTTGTAATTCCAAGCAGAGATAGGAAATGGTAGTTATAACGGAGGGCTGTGGGGAGTTGGGAATTTTTCTGGAGAATCTATAATTTTATTCTAGAGTTGGCTTTTCCTCTTATCTGTTTCCTCCAAAATAAACGATAGTCATCTCCTTTGGAGAAGACAATGGCACCCCACTCCAGTATTCTTGCCTGGAAAATCCCATGGATGGAGGAGCCTGGTAGGCTGCAGTCCATGGGGTCGCTAAGAATTGGACACAACTGAGTGACTTCCCTTTCACTTTTCACTTTCATGCATTGGAGAAGGAAATGGCAACCCACTCCAGTGTTCTTGCCTGGAGAATCCCGGGGACGAGGAAGCCTGGTGGGCTGCTGTCTATGGGGTTGCACGGAGTCGGACACGACTGAAGCGACTTAGCAGTAGCAGCAGCAGCATCTCCTTACATGCTAACCCTGGGTGTGACCAGACATGACATGAGATTTTTTTCTCACAAACTTGTATATTTTCATTTTTAATATTTAGATTATAAACTGTTTACTTATCTTCATATTCTTCTGAGTGTTGGTCACAAAGAGTCGGACATGACTGAGTGACTAAGCACAACGCGCAGCACACAGCATAGTAGTTCTCAAACTTTCTGGTCTGTGGGGCCTTTTATGCTCTTAAAAATGATTGAGGATGCCACACAGCTTTTGCTAATGTGTGTGCTGTGCTTAGTCGCTCAGGCATGTCCAATTCTTTGCGACCCCATGGCCTGTAGTCTGCCATGCTCTTCTGTCCATGGGGATTCTCTAGGCAAAAACACTGAAGTGGGTTGCCATGCCCTCCTCCGGTGGAATCTTCCCAACCCCCAGGGATCGAATCCAGGTCACCTGCATTGCAGGCAGATTCTTTACCATCTGAGCCACCAGGGAAGCCCAAGAATACTGGAGTAGGTAGCCTATCCCTTCTCCAGGGGATCTTCCTGACCCAGCAATTAAACTGGGGTCTCCTGCATTGCAGGTGGATTCTTTACCAGATGAGCTACACAGGAGGTTATATTTACTGATATTTATCAACTTAGAGTTAAGACTGAGAAATTTAAAAAAAACTTTATTGATTCATTAAAAATAACATCAAGCTCATACTTATTAACATAAATAACATTTTAATGAAAAGTGTTTTCTGAAGTAAAAAATCAGTGAGAAAAGTGGCATTGTTTTATACTTTTGTAAATCATTTATATGTCTGACCTAATAGAAAATTGCTTGACTTTCATAACTAGTTTTTCATTCTGTCTGTTGCAATATTTCGGCTGAAATATATGAGGAAATTCCAGCCTCACACAGACATGTAGTTAGGAAAAGACAATAATATTTTAGTAGTTATTTCAAATAAGTGTTGGTTTTCTTTGATGCTATACCAAAATTTGACAAGTAGTAGTTTCATTTTTAAAATTTATGTTATTGAAGTATAGTTGATTTATAATGTTTGTGTTTCTGCTGTACATCAAAGTGATTCAGATATATTTGTGTGTGTTTGTGTGTGTGTATATACATATACACTGTTCCATTATGGTTTGTCACAGGATGTTGAATATAGTTCCTTGTGCTTGACAGTGGGACCTTGCTGTTTATCAGTTCTATATATGGTAGTTTGTTAATCAGATTTCCACTCCTTCCCTCCCTACCTTTCTCCCCCTTGGCAGCCACAGGTTTGTCCTCTGTGTGGTCTCTTAAGTTTGTCTTTCAAGTAAAAATGGTGGTCCATGAAAAATACAGCTAGTTAGCTGATAGCTCAAATAATTATACAAGTGCTTTCCCTGGAGGATTGTAATTGTGTGCTGCAGAGATGCTGTATATGTAATTTCTGTGTTGTCACACAGAATTTTAAAAAGGTGTGTACTCAAGGGTCAAGATTTAATAAGTAAATTTCACTACTTCATCCAGGGCTGGCCTTAATTTTTACTGCAGTTCATGGTGGGGGGGAGGGGGGAGGGTGCTGATGACTGCTAGTACATTTGGTGCAGTTGCCTTGATTTGTGCTAAGGCATCATTAGTTTTAGTACCCATCATTGCTTTTGGACCATCAGTGCAAAAGTTGACTGAGTGGAAGGCCGAATGGTATCTTACTACTTTTATGAAAATAGTCTTACCCTCTTGGATCACCTGAAAGGCTTTTTGGGATCTCTAGAGGACCAGAGAGTATACTTGGAGACTTGCTTGTTTAG
Source organism: Ovis aries (assembly GCF_016772045.2). Taxonomy (NCBI): domain Eukaryota; kingdom Metazoa; phylum Chordata; class Mammalia; order Artiodactyla; family Bovidae; genus Ovis; species Ovis aries. The sequence goes on from NC_056071.1 coordinate 39,895,979, forward strand.
TAGGACATTCTTCAACCAGAAGTCAGAATTCTTGGTTTCTGGTTTAGTAATGCTTGTTATGGATTTCAGGAAATTATTGACCGCATTTTTTTTCTTCCTTTTTTAAAGTAATGCGGAAGCGAGTGCTTTGCAAATGAATTAGTTGTGTCGGAAGTCTGGAAATATTATTTAAAGGTGGCTCTTTGTAAAGAAGTCCTGTAGAGTGGCACTGGGACTTTTCTCTCCATTTATTTTGTTTACTATTTTGGCATTAAGGTACCTGGAGTTGATAACCTATTTTTTAAAAAATTCTAATTAATTTTTCAAAAGTATAGTACTTGAATATGATCTTTATCAACACAGACACTGCAGTCATGTTAGAATATAGACTATAAAATACAAAAGATGTCCTCAAAGCTGCTTGTAATCTGATTAATATACACTCAGAAATAGCAATATAATGTATTCTATGCTATTACATGATTGCTTTGGAGAATATAGGAGACTAGAGAGGGCAAGGAGAAGTAGAAAATGTCTTTGTGAATTTGATAGAATTAAACTGGACCTTAATGGAAATGGAAATGATAATGAGCCAAGAAGCACAGAGAATACATCATACTTCACAGTGAAGCTTTTCCCCTCCCAGATAGCCATTCAGTTTCCCCCTTGCATTCCTTCATCCCTCTCTGTGGTTTGGGACATAGTTTTTCTTATCTCAATTTTGGACCACCCTGAGGCCTGTGATTTGTGCTGCTGTTAAGACAGTGTGCTGTGGTGGAAAGATGTTAGGCTTTGGGATCTCACTAATCCAACCCCCATTTCTGATGTCACCATTTACTGCCCATGGGCAAGGGCTACAACTTTGAAGGCTGTATAAAAAAATAAGTAAAAAAATAAATTTAAAGGTTCCCAGTAAATGCTCACTGCCTTTCACTGTTATTACAAGCAGTTGATAGTGACAGAGGATGCGTCAATTAAGATGATAGCATCAGTTGATAAAGAATCTGCCTGCAGTGCAGAAGATCCTGGTTCGATTCCTGGGTCAGGAAGACTTGCTGGAAAAGGGATAGGCTACTCACTGCAGTGTTCTTGGGCTTCCCTGGTGGCTCAGCTGGTAAAGAATCTACCTGCAATGTGGGAGACCTGGGCTTGATCCCTGGGTTGGGAAGATCTCCTGGAGAAGGGAATGGCTACCCACTCCAGTATTCTGGCCAGGAGAATTCCATGGACTGTATAGTCCATGGGATTGCAGAGTCGGACACGACTGAGCAACTTTCATGCTGTGATGAAATTCGTCTGTTAGACTGGGATAGCAAAAGGCTTATTACAAGGGAGATAGTAATACAGAATTGTTACCATGGATTTCACAGTTTGAGAGAGTTGGAGTCAGATCTTGACTGCAGGCTATGTTATTACCTTCATTTACTTTGAGCAAGTTAACTTAAATTCTCCAAGCCTTAGTTTATTTATACAATAAATGGGAATGGTTTTAGGAAAATAGTTTTAATTGTCATGGATATCTTGCCACACATTGCCCAGTTCAAGAGGTCCAACCATATAAAAGAGACTAAAATATTTACTGTCTGATTCTTTACGAAAATAAGTTCGCCAGTTCCTGTTATATATAATTAAGTTATTTGGAATCAGTTTGATTCTTTGAGGATAACTTTTAAACTTAGAGTGGGTCCAGAACAGACTTTAGTCCAAGGCTAATTTACCCCAGTACTACTGTGATTACTTCCAGAGGACTTTACCATGTACTGGTAAATCTTTCCTCTCTGGCTGGTGGGAACATAGTAAATGTTCCCAGCCATATGTGATCTTGGGAAACTGTACACTTTGCAGCTTTCTGCTGATTCTTTCCTTGGTCCCAGGGAATTTCCTCTTACTCATGTGTAGATGAATACTCAACAGCGACTCCTCAGGTCCCCTGTGCAGTTCTCGGAGTTCTCTGTGTTGCTTCCTCCTCTCTGATATCCTGCCCCATAAATTCTTGCTGCCTTTGCTTCACTTAACTCTGATTATTTTTTTCTCAATTCACCATGTTACTGGGCTTTGTTTGAATTCCCCCTTCCTGTGCCACAGTCTGAAAACTACTTCAAGGGCAGTAAACCAGGGCAGTTGCAGGGCTCATCTTCTGCTTTCCCTTCTTTCAAGGATTGTGGGCTTCCTTCCTGTTGTCCTGTGTCTGAAAATGTATAGTTTTTCCATGTGAGTGTGTGTTGGTGGGGCGGGGTGCTGAGGCTGGGGGTATTTATAGGGTAAATACTGCTGTTACATTTTTTTATTGCCGGCAGCAAAGATACGTTCATAGCTTTTCTTTTTCCTTCCTATGTACTCTCTAGGAAGTCAGATGAGTCCACAATTTTACAATCACCTTTTTTTTTTTTTTCCATAGCAGTTAAGTTCCATAGCCATTTGTATTAATCTGGATTCTTTAGAGAAACAGAACCAACAGGAGATATAGATAGATAGATGGATAATAGGGAATTGACTTATGTGGTTAAGAAGGCCAAGAAGTCCCAAGATGTGCAGTCAGCAAGCTGGAGACCCAGAAGAGCTGATGGTATAGTTTCAGTCCAAGTTCACACGTTTGAGAACTAGGAGAGCTGATGGTGTGAATTTCAGTCGGAGTCTGGAGGCAGGAGAAGGCTGATGTTCTGGCTGAGGACTGGCAGAGAGAAGATATTCTCCCAAGCTCTGCGTTTTTATTCTATTGAGGCCTTCAATGGATTGGATGAGGCCCATGTACATTGCCCTACAGGGGCTTCCCTGATAGCTCAGCTGGTAAAGAATCTGCCTGCAGTGCAGGAGACCCCAGTTCGATTCCTGGGTCGGGAAAATCTGTTGGAAATGAGATAGACTACCTACTCCAATATTCTTGGGCTTCACTTGTGGCTCAGCTGGTAAAGAATCCACCTGCATTGTGGGAGACCTGGGTTTGATCCCTCAATCCCTGGGTTGGGAAGATCCCCTGGAGAAGGGAAAGGCTACCCATCCAGTGGGCTGGCCTAGAGAATTCCACAGACTGTACGTATAGTTCATGGGGTTGCAAAGAGTTGGACACGACTAAGCAACTTTCACTTCACCTACACTGGGGAGGGTAATCTGCTTTATTCAGTCTGTTGATTCAAATGTTAATCCTACACAGAAGCACCCTCACAGGCACACCCAGAATAATGTTAAACCAAATATCTGGATACCCCATGATTCTGGCTAATTGCCATAAAATTTTGTATCACACCACAGTATGTCCCAGTTTGCCCTTCATCTGATTTGTATAATCATTAATCTTTATAACGTTAAATGCATTACCTTTGGCCCCATTTTCTCTCACTGTGGAGATTATTCCTGAGTTTCTAGAGTAATCTCAATCTCATTTCAAAGAAAAGCTGTGATAAACTTAGCATATTAAGAAGCAGAGACAACACTTTGCAGACAAAGGTCCATACAGTCAATGCTATGGTTTTTCCAGTAGTCATGAACAGATGTGAGAGTTGGACCATAAAGAAGGCTGAGTGCTGAAGAATCAATACTTTCAAACTCTGGTGCTAGAGAATACTCTTGAGAGTCCCTTAGACAGCAGGGAGATCAAACCAGTTAATCCTAAAGGAAATCAACCTTGAATATTTATTGGAAGGACTGATGCAGAAGCTGAATCTCCAATACTTCGGCCACCTGATACGAAGAGCCAACTAATAATTGGGAAAGACCCTGATGCTGAGAAAAATTGGCAGGAGGAAGAGGGGGTGACAGAGGATGAGACGGATGGATGGCATCACTGACTCAATGGACAAACATGAGTTTGAGCAAACTCCAGAAGATAATGAAGGACAGGGAAGCCTGGCATGCTACAGTCCATGGGATTGCAAAGAGTCTGACATGACTGAATGACTGCAAAATCAACATTTCAAGCAGCTGTTTCCTGGGATCACTTTTCACCAAAAACATAGAAGTGTGCTTTTCAAATTATTTGAGAGGGACTATTTGTAAATCTTTTAAGTGTGGGAGGGAAAACCACAAGAGGTAGGATAATAACTGTTCATAACAGTTGAAGTAGTAACTGTTGATAGTGGTTACTACTTCTAGGCGTGAGGAGGTTAGAGGAGGGAGCATATTAAGCCTGAAAGGAGACTGTTCTTGTAGAGATGGCTGCTTTGGGAGAAGCATTGACACTCGGTAGAGGTACCCAGCCAGCCGAAGATCATCTTACAGAGGGAAAGTCAGGAAATTAAATGCCCTAACCACTCCCCTCTTCCTCTTTCTGATTTGCTTTTGATGTGGTCCATGGAAAAACAATGAAAGGCAATGCCAAAGAATGCTCAAACTACCGCACAATTGCACTCATCTCACTCGCTATTAAAGTAATGCTCAAAATTCTCCAAGCCAGGCTTTAGCAATACATGAACCGTGAACTTCCAGATGTTCAAGCTGGTTTTAGAAAAGGCAGAGGAACCAGAGATCAAATTGCCAACATCTGCTGGATCATGGAAAAAGCAAGAGAGTTCCAAGAAAAGGTCTATTTCTGCTTTATTGACTATACCAAAGCCTTTGACTGTGTGGATCACAATAAACTGGAAAATTCTGAGAGATGGGAATACCAGACCACCTAACTTGCTTCTTGAGAAACCTATATGCAGGTCAGGAAGCAACAGTTAGAACTGGACATGAAACAACAGACTGGTTCCAAATAGGAAAAGGAGTACATCAAGGCTGTATATTGTCACCCTGCTTATTTAACTTATATGCAGAGTACATCATGAGAAATACTGGGCTGGAGGAAGCACAGGCTGGAATCAAGATTGCCAGGAGAAATATCAATAATCTCAGATATGCAGATGACACCACCTTTATGGCAGAAAGTGAACAAGAACTAAAGAGCCTCTTGGTGAGGGTGAAAAAGAGGAGCGTGAGTAAGCTGGCTTAAAATTCAACATTCAGAAAACTAAGATCATGGCATCGGGTCCCATCACTTCATGGCAAGTAGATGGGTAAATAGTGGAAACAGTGGCTGACTTTATTTTCTTGGACTCCAAAATCACTGCAGATGGTGACTTCAGCCATTAAATGAAAAGACACTTGCTCCTTGGAAGAGAAGCTATGACCAATCTGAGACCGTATTAAAAAGGAGAGACATTACTTTGCCGACAAAGGTCCGTCTAGTGAAAGCTATGGTTTTTCCAGCAGTCATGTATGGATGTGAGAGTTAGACTATAAAGAAAGCTGAGCGCCAAAAAATTGATGCTTTTGAGCTATGGTGTTGGAGAAGACTCTTGAGAGTCCCTTGGACTGCAAGGGGATCCAACCAGTCCATCCTAAAGGAAATCAGTGCTGAATATTCACTGGAAGGACTGATGCTGAAGCTGAAGCTCCAATACTTTGGCCACCTGATGCAAAGAACCAACTCATTGGAAAAGACCCAGATGCTGGGAAAGATTGAAGGTGGGAGGAGAAGGGGATGACAGAGGATGAGATGGTTGGCTGGCATCACTGACTCGATGGACATGAGTGTTAGCAAGCTCTGTGAGTTGGTGATGGGCAGGGAAGCCTGGCATGCTGCAGTCCATTGGATTGCAAAAAAGTCAGACATGACTGAATGACTGAAGTGAGCTGAACTTGATGGTAAGTAAGACTGTATAAGTAGTCAGCTGTGGAAGTCAAATAATCAATAATGGTAGACATATACGCTTCTCTTTTAAAGAGTTGATTTCTGTCATACATAATTTTTGATTATCATTTGTAAAAGCAACAGCAATAAACTAAAATTTCTCTGTTGAGTCTTTCCTGCCAATAAAATGAATGTAGCATTGTGGCATTGAGCCAGGTGAGAAAGATGAGGAAAGAAGGCAGAATCCAATCAGTCACTAATGATATTGGTTGAATCTGAGTATAGTATACAGAATGTTGTTGTTTGGTTACTAGGTCGTGTTGAACTCTTGCGACCCACCAGCTTCCTCTGTCCATGGAATTCTCTAGGCAAGAATACTGGAGTGGGTTGCCATTCCCTTCTCCAAGGGATCTTCCCATGAGACACTATTGAACTCGTGTCTCCTGCATTGGCAGATGGGTTCTTTACCAGCGCGCCACCATGCAGACTGTTACCAAATGAAACAGGCAACTAAATGATGTGTTGGGAGGTTGCCTAAGAAAATTGAAGAAACATGATATATTGAGTTGTAAGAAAAGCCATTGGCCTGAAAAGTCCTAAAACTATTAAAACAACAAAAATAACATAAGAAAACTTAGCATGCTAGCCAAGTAGAACTCTCCTGGAAGAAGACCCTAGGTTCTGTGACTCTGTTTGACGCTGACTGATAAACTGTACTCCTAAACCATATCGTGGTAAATGTGCTGTCTTATGAAACAAATCAAATCCATTAGTATGAACATTTTTGTATTGTTTAAGAAAAAGTTTTATAATCATTGTGGTACTGTATATGTATATTTGTTTTTAAAAGTGTTTGAAGCATTTAAGAGAATTAAACATATTAGAGAAGGTCATGTTAGCTTTGTAATTTTAATTTGAAATGTTTCATTGATATTAAACATATGTATTAATTAGTATTATTTTTGATTGTGGGTGAAAGGAAACACAACACAATATTGGCTTAAACAAGGTAGTTTATTTCTCTTTCACATAAGAATGTGGACACATTCATACAGGACTGATAAGACAGTTTTATTCCACAAGGTCTTCAGGGACCAGGGTTTTTGTTTTTTTTCCCCCAGTTTGCTGCTACAGCACATTTAGGAAGATTTTTAACTTAAAAGATTTAAAATAATTTGGTTAAGTTTCTAAAGTGTTAGAGCATTCAGGATACTTGGATTTATTTCATTTATTATTTCTGTTTATTAAATTTACAAGTGTTGCTTGGGTATTTAGAGTGATTTTGGTAGTTGGTAAGGCTACCCTGTCAGGCATTTGTGAGGTTTGAGAGTGTCAGGTTTATTTGATTTCTAAATATAGTTTTAAATATTTCAGACAGTTTACCTAACTGTATAATTGGAGGTAATGAGATAGCATGCTATGCACCTGGAGTTGAGACTGCTGACATTTTTTTTTAATGCTTTTAAGTGTATATTGTCAGTTCAGTTCAGTTCAGTTCAGTCGCTCAGTCATGTCCGACTCTGCGACCCCATGAATTGCAGCACGCCAGGCCTCCCTGTCTATCACCAACTCCCGGAGTTTACTCAAACTCACGTCCATCGAGTCGGTGATGCCATTCAGCCATCTCATCCTCTGTAGTCCCCTTCTCCTCCTGTCCCCAATCCCTCCCACCATCAGGGTCTTTTCCAATGAGTCAACTCTTCTCATGAGGTGGCCAAAGTATTGGAGTTTCAGCCTTAGCCTCAGTCCTTCCAATGAACACCCAGGACTGATCTCCTTTAGGATGGACTGGTTGGATCTCCTTGTGGTCCAAGGGACTCTCAAGAGTCTTCTCCAACACCACAATCAAGAGGGAGTAAATAATTGTTTTAGTATTTGCATATCTTTCATGAGACTTTGACACGTTTAGCTCTTTGCTGTTAGGAGACTCAATTAGTCATGTCCAACTCTTTTGTGACCCATTGGACTATAGCCTGCCATGCTCCTCTGTCCATGGGATTTCCCAGGCAGGTATACTAGAATGGGTTGCCATTTCCTTCTCCAGAGGATTTTCCCAACTCAGGGGTTGAACCCATGTCTCCTGCATTGGCAAGTGGATTCTTTACCACTGAGCAACCAGGGAAGGCCCTTGGTATATGGTAGATGTTCACTAATGTGTTAAATGAGAGAATGAATGGAAAGAAATCTCTTTAAGTGGTGAGTGTTCATTGATACTTTAAAATAAAACTCATTTTTACAGAAATGTAATTTGTATTTAGTCTTTTGTAGGGTTACAACTTTTATATAAGTTAATTGCTCATAATTTTCAGTGGCAGAGAATGGAATTTTTAAATCAGTTATTATTTTATAAATGCTTTAATGGTAGCCCATAACCAAAATAAAAAGCTTTCTAACATTACAAAGTTTTATTACCTTTCTGAATAGTTTTCAGATTACTGTGGGGTCACAGACATTAGTGACTCTGCTTCCTATTCTTTTTTTTTTTTTTCTGTTTTCTTATCTATATACTCTGATATATGGACCATTCATATAAGTTTCCAGATATCTAGTATAATTTAATGGGTAATGTTAAGGCTTTTATTGTATATGCAAAATGCTTATTGAAAGGAGTTGGCCTCTGAGTATTTATAAATGTATTATTTCTTTTATTTCCTGGTTTTTAATGTTTTTATTATAATTTATGTTTATTTACATTTCTTAGCTATACCTTTGGGCTTTCTTGGTGGCTCAAATGGTAAAGAATGCAATGCAGGAGACCCGGGTTTGATCCCTGGGTTGGGAAGATCCCCTGTAGTAGGGAATGGCTACCCATTCCAGTATTCTTGCCTGGAGAATTCCGTGGACAGAGGAGTTTGTTGATCTGTAGTCTATGGGATCTCAAAGAATTGAACACAACTGAAAGACTAACATGTTTAGCTATATCTTTATTATGGCTTTTTTTTTTGTTGCTGTCATGTTAGGCTTTTTTTTTTTTTTTTTAGTAGTCTTCTTAAGATGGTTTTTCATTTTTATGCCTTATATCTTTTCCTTTCCTCTTAACTTGAGTTTAATGTATCAGTTTAACCACACTGATGTAAAGAGTGCGCTGTAACCAGAGTGTTATCTTTGGCTGTACATCTGTTTATTTTCTCTATTGTATTTTGTATTCTTGTGTTTTTTAAATGTTGACACTCATAATTTTGTCTAACTTTTTTATGTTTTGTTGCTTCACAGTATACACATTAATAGTTATTTTAGTTACTATATGAAGCTCAGTTTTGTGTTAAGCGCTTGTCTTATGGCTAAGATAGCTTTTGTCCCAGTATGTCACTCCTGTTTTGCTAATTTGCTGCTAAATTCTCTTATTTTGCCTTGTGGGCATGTATTGCTAGTATGTTTCAAATTCCAGCTCCTGCATCCCCCGTACTTGGAGCTTGCTGTAGGTGCTCAAAAATGAATTTGAGATTTTTATTTTTTTTTATTTTTTATTTTTTTTTAGTTTTTTATTTTTAAATTTTAAAATCTTTAATTCTTACGTGCATTCCCAAACATGAACCCCCTCCCTCCTCCCTCCCCATAACATCTTTCTGGGTCATCCCCATGCACCAGCCCCAAGCATGCTGCATCCTGCGTCAGACATAGACTGGCGATTCATGAATTTGAGATTTTTAAAAGCTTGGTGGGTTAATAAAACCAGTTTTATATGTCATATAAATTTGATAAGAAGGCTGGAAATGTCACCATATAAATAGAAAGATAGGGATTACAGAAATTTATATAAAAGATATATCAAAATAACCTAAAATAGTCAATTATAATTTTACAGCCATAACCCCAGTTAAGACTTTTCTGTTTCCTTAAAAGATGATGCATATTAATTATAGAATAACTTGGTCTTTCAGAGTTAAATCATTTCAGGAAACCTGTCTGGGCATCATCAAGCAATAGAAAGAAAACATGTTCCTATATTTGCTACTCTTTAAACTGTGTGTTATCTTCTGATCTCATGTATGTTGGCATGACCTTAATTAAACCTTCTGCTTCTTTGGAGATGTGTGTGGTACAAATATGAGACTTAGTATGAAACAAGCCTAGACTAAAATCCTTACTCATTTCGTTGCTAGCTGTTTAACTTTGGGCAATTTAGTTTCTGATCTTCGACTATGTTATAAGAAGTATGATATATAAATACTTCATGCATCATATGAAGGCAGCTTTTCAAGGCCACAGCTAGAAGTGGCTAATTTCTTATAATAAATTAGCTTTCCTGGGGCCTTCCCTAGTGGTCCAGTGGCTGGGACTCTACAGTCTCAAAGGAGGGGGCCTGGATTCAGTCCCTGGTTGGGGGAACTAGATACCACGTGCTACAATGAAGTGTTCACATGCTACAACTTATAAAGAAACTATTAATAATAAAAAATAGTGGCAATAATATTTTACTGTACTGAAAATGCCTGAGTGACCAAATATATGGTATGTAGGTTTACTTTGCATCTATTTACTTTTGACTGTTTACCTATTTACAGAATTGTTTTGGCCATTATGTCAACATGTAGTTTTGAGTACCAGCTATACTGAGCAAGTAGAGAAGGCAATGGCGCCCCACTCCAGTACTCTTGCCTGGAAAATCCCATGGACGGAGGAGCCTGGTAGGCTGCAGTCCATGGGGTTGCTAAGAGTCGGACATGACTGAGCGACTTCACTTTCACTTTTCACTTTCATGCACTGGAGAAGGAAATGGCAACCCACTCCAGTGTTCTTGCCTGGAGAATCCCAGGGACAGAGGAGCCTGGTGGACTGCTGTCTATGGGGTTGCATAGAGTCAGACATGACTGAAGTGACTTAGCAGCAGCAGCATGTTATAAGCAAGAAGAGTATGGTATTGGCTGGAGAGGCAAGAAAGAGGCATGAAAAAGATAAATAATTGTACAGGGTAACATTTAAAAAAAATAAATTTGTTTACTTTTAATTGACGGAAAATTGCTTCACAATATTGTGTTGGTTTCTGCCAAACGTCAACATGAGTCAACCATAGGTATACCTATGCCCTCTTCTTGAACATCCCTCCCACCTCCCACCCCATCCCACCCCTCTAGGTTGTTATAGAGCCTTGGTTTGAGTTCACTGAGTCATACAGCAAATTCCCATTGGCTATTTATTTTCCATATGGTCATATATGTTTCCATGTTACTGTCTCCATGCATCCCACCCATTTGTTAAGTGTTCGATGCTGGAGGAGATTAGAAGAGGGGATGGCTCTGGAGAGCTGGTTTGGAGGCTGCCATGCAAGAAAGGCATTAGAGACTGGGGATAGCCTTCCACTTTCCTCAACTGTAAAATGGAAATAGTACTGCCTCAGAGGATTGTTATAAGGATTCAGTGAAATATGGTATCTGTAAAGTATCTATACAGTGCTGTATGACACATAACTGCTGTTTTTGTTATTCTTCTACACTGAATGTAAGTGGCTCCTTCTGTCGTCTTAAAACGATTTTCCTTCACAGATGCCGGACTACCCTATTAACTTGGAGATAACTCATAGTTTTCAACTTAAATATTAACTTGTTATCTGGAACATAATGTTGAAAAAATTCTGATCCATATCTGGTTGCAGCAAGAAAAAATGTGGTCAGTTAGTGATCAGTTAGTGCTCAATTAGTGATGCCAAAGCAGGTGTAAAGTAGGCTGGAGCCCAGGAATTGTCGTGTGTGGATTGTTGGAGTACGTGAAGCAAGTATTTATCATCCTTACCTGTAGTCCTGTTATCACCTGTCTTTTTCTAGTCCTCCTTTCAATTCTTTCTGTTAAACTCTGCAGTATAAATTGACAAGATTCAAATGTAGGATGCCAAGTTTGTCCCTGTATTTCTAGTTACTCAGTAAGTATTTGCTAAGTAGTTAGGTGGTGCAGTGGTAAAGAATCTGCCTGCCAGTGCAGGAGATGCAAGAGACTTGGGTTTGATCCCTGGATTGGGAAGATCCTCTGGAGGAGGAAATGGCAACCTGCTCCAGTATTCTTGCCTGGAAAATTCCATGGACAGAGGAGCCTGATGGGCTGCAGTCCATGGGGAAGCAAGAGTTGGACACAACTGAGTGAGTGAGCCTGTGCACGCGCGCACGCGTGCGCGCGCACACACACACACACACACACACACACTAACTAAATGAAGAAAATCAGAATCATAGCTCTAGATTGATAAGAATTTGAGATAGTAATTCTTCCTCCAAAATATCTCTTTATATATTACCTTATTTATATTATTCTAGAGAGCAGCTTCTGTTTAAAAAATATTTATATCCTCTACAAAACTTGAGTTCTCAATGTGGCTTACTCATATCAGATTCTTTTCCTAAGGGAGGCCACCCACATGAGCAAAGGAGAGTTTTAAATTGAGGGAAGGAATGGATTGGAAAAGAAAGAGGCAGTGTTTTAATTGGGAAAAGGGTTAGATTTTGAGAAAGATTTGCTTGAATGGCTTTCAGTTCTTAGATGAGTGGATTCCTGAGATGATATAGTAAGGTTCTAAGGTGGTACAAAAATGAAAAGTACACTGAAGATAAGTGAAATTGTAATGTTGATTAATAGGTGTATTAGTTGCTCAGTGTGTCCGACCCTTTGCGGCCCCATGGACTGTAGCCCGCCAGGCTCCTCTGTCCGTGGGATTTCCCAGGCAAGAACACTGGAGTGGGTTACCGTTTCCTTCTCCATGATTAATAGACATACAATAAAAGCACTGAAGAATTTTCTTTGTGTTCATACTTTTTGCTCCCTTCTCTAAATTCTAGATCTCTTTCCTTTCCACTTCTATTAATACTTACAGTATTACTACTTTGGCGCTATCCAGGTTTTCACGTGAATTTTGACCCATTTTATTCTCACCTTTACTCATCTTCTCTCTAAGTTCTTCTTTTCTTTTAGGTAAGCTGGTAGGGTATTCAAAACCTTTCCTAGGTGCTATTAATTGGTGGAACTACTTTGTCTCCCCAAACCGCTTGAAGTTCTCTTGAAAGAACAACAGTGGATACAACTCCTTGCATCTTATTTCTCCTAAGAAAGGTTCTTCGATTCAGAAAGAAAAGAAGGAATACGAAAGTGGATGGTGAGAAAGTGAAATTATAAAATTTGCACTGTCAGTCCTCCTATACCTTTGAGTGTCTTCTCATTAATTTGTGGGTAAAGTCTTATTTTTATAAGACTGTTTTATTATTTACTTGATTCTATGTTTAAATACTTTTAAAAATTCACAAGATGAGGTTCTATATCCTTGGCTGTATTCTGTCTGCATTTTAAAAATGGATTTAATACCTTTAATTATGATATCAAGGTATAATTTTTTTCATGACATATATTCCTGGACCTTGGTGTTCAACTGTGTTTAAAATGCTTTCTTTATTTTTGGAGCTAAGGGTTAGAGATTTTTCAGGCTTATTGCTAATACCAAGTAAATGGGAATGTCTACTATTTAGCTGATTCACGAACAGTGGGATTGCTACGGAAAAAGATTTGATTCTACATCAGAGTTATCCTTGGAACATTTAATGATGTCAACTTTAATAGAAAGGTTTAAAACAGCCTTTGTTATGCCCATTTCCTTTTTACCTAGTTTTAAATCTTGACATGGTCACAGTGTCTATTCTAGCTTGACAATTAATTTATAATATAAAAGCAGTCTCTAAATCTGTTTGAAATCTGCTGGTGACATATAATCCATTAATTAAATTCACACCTGTTAGAAATGATGGAACTTTGTTGTAATAGAGTGAGGAGGATACGACAGTGTGTCATTCATTCTGTGAGTGGCATTGTGGCAATTGAGATAGTTTGACTTACAGTAAGAATCTTTTGTGCTTAAATGCATGAGCTATTGTGAAGATATGAGGAAGTGGGAAATAATGATCTGTGTCATAGTATGTTCTGCTAATGATGGTCTCTTCAAAATGCTATTATTCACAGGACAGTGGATTCTAAAGTATCTATACAAGCTTACAGCAGTACTGTGTTAGTTTTCCTATTAGGTTTATGCTGAAGAATGGCTGTACACATTTTCTTTAAATAAAAGTGTAGGGCAAAAAAAACTAATTTGTACATGTAATCATGAATTATTTTTCCATCTTTCTCTGTTAATTTAAATGTATGGCTTCAGCCTATGCCAGCAATATATTTTGATAGTTTTATTAATTAAGCTAAAATGCTTTTAGGCAGCATCAATTTTGTTTACTCCAATTTACATAGGAGAAGATAGTAAAGGATGTGCCTTTTTCTTTAATGTATATGCAATACATGTTTCAGTTTCAGTGTACATTTTTTACAGTTAAATTTTGAAAAAAACATTTAACATGGTGCTGAATCTGCTCTCATTGCTGAGCTTTTGGTTTATAATTGATTATTCACTAAAGTACAAGAGATATTTAAAGTATACATTTTCTCTGGACTAGGAATTAACATACTAATAAAGCAGATTAAAGATTGTTCCTTTACAGTGTTGCTGTTCAGTCACTCAGTTGTGTCTGACTCTTTGTGACCCCATGGACTGCAGCACTCCAGGCTTCCTGGTGTCCTTCACCATCTGCCAGAGCTTGCTCAAACTCTTGTTCATTGAGTTTACAGTGTTAGACATTTTAATTTTCAGTTTTGTGAAAAGATTTTGATTGGCCCAATGTCTTAGTCTATTCAGGCTACTGTTACGAAAATACCGTATATTGGGTGGCTTAAATCACAGACATTTATTTCTGTCATCGAAGTACTAGCCAGACCCCACCCTGCGTAGCTTCCAAGATCAGACAAGATCAGGCATGTTCAGGGTCGTATGGCTGTAGACAGACATTTATTTCTCACAGTTCTTGAGTCTGGGAAGTCCACAAGCCAGGTGCCAGCGGTTTTGGTCTAGTGAGGAGCTGCCTCCTGGTTCACAGATAGCCATCTTTTCATTGCATGCTCTCATGGTAGAAAGGGCAAGAGAACTCTCTGGGGTCTCTCTTAGGTCACTCATCCCCATGAGAACTCCACTCCATGACCTAATCACCTCACAGGACCTACCTCCTAGTACCATCAGACTGGGGGTCAGGTTTGCAACATAAATTTTGATGGTGGAGGTGGGGTCGGAAATCACAGACATTTAGTCCTTAACATCTAGTTTCAATTTCTAATTACAGTTTGAACTTCACACCTATGTTTTGAGCAGACACAAACTACTCAGACCATCTGTATTTCAAATGGAGGAGTAAAGGAATAGATGATACTCATATTCTCATAATTTACTTGGTATAATCTTTTTCCTGTTAGGTGAGGCTGCCATTACTATTGCAGGTTTTAGCCAATGCACTAAAACAAGAAAAGGAAGTATTATTAATAGGGGAGAAGGAAAAGATAGAATTGACATGAATTTGATGTAATATGTCTACCTTGAAAATTTAAAGATATGAATAGAAAACTATTTGAAAAATAGAGTTCTGCAAGATATTTTGTGGGAATATAAGATCATTGAATAAAAATCAGCAGCTTTCCACTTTTAGTTCTGTCAGGTAGGCAGACAGTGTTTAGAAAAACTCTTCCTGAAACATGTATATTATCATATATGAAGCAGATCGCCCGTCCAGGTTTGATGCATGAGACAGGGTGCTCAGGGCTGGTGCACTGGGATGATCCAGAGGGATGAGATGGGGAGGGAGGTGGGAGGGGGGTTCAGGATGGGGAACACATGTAAACCCATGGCTGATTCATATCAATGTATGGCAAAAGCCACTACAATATTATAAAGTAATTAGCCTCCAACTAAAATAAAAAAAAACTTATCAAATTGCACACTTAAAAAAAATTAAAAAAATAAAATGTGGAGGGTTCAAGAAAAAACGAAAAAGAAAAGCTCTTCCTATAACGGCATATGTTAAAATATTATGTGGAATTTTAACAGAAAGTACTTTTTAGTGCATGCCTGAGGTAGTAGGAAAGGAAGAGAGTTTCTGAGAACTTAGAAATAATAAAAAAGTGTGAGCTAATTAGTATTGGTTAGCATTGGAATTGATGTCCACCCAGGTATTACCTGCTGATCCTTGGTAGCTTAGGACCTATATTTTTATAGATCTGTGTATGAGAGAATGGAGATGAAGTTTGGCACCTTAGGTGGTGGGGAGGGAAAGAAGTTTCAGTGGAGAATCACCAGGTAAAAAGCTGGGATGCCTGAAGGATGACATCCTTAATACATGACCAGTGAAATAGCTCTTCCTTACACTGGTGGTTATAGGGATGTATATTGAACTTGTCTTTGGTTCTGGGTAGAATGCAAACCAAAGGAAGTGGGGATGGGGGAGGGTGGGGGGTGTAGGGGTGGGCAAGCGGGGGTGAGCGAGGGGGTCGGGGAGACAGATAAAAGATTCAGTTCAGTTCAGTCGCTCAGTCGTGTCCGACTCTTTGCGACCCCATGAATCACAGCACACCAGGCCTCCCTGTCCATCACCAACTCCTGCAGTTCACTCAGACTCATGTCCATCGAGTCAGTGATGCCATCCAGCCATCTCATCCTCGGTCGTCCCCTTCTCCTCCTGCCCCCAATCCCTCCCAGCATCAGAGTCTTTTCCAATGAGTCAACTCTTCGCATGAGGTGGCCAAAGTACTGGAATTTTAGCTTTAGTATCATTCCTTCCAAAGAAATCCCAGGGTTGATCTCCTTCAGGATGGACTGGTTGGATCTCCTTGCAGTCCAAGGGACTCTCAAGAGTCTTCTCCAACACCACAATTCAAACGCATCAATTCTTCGGCGCTCAGCCTTCTTCACAATCCAACTCTCACATCCATACATGACTACTGGAAAAACCATAGCCTTGACTAGACGGACCTTAGTCGGCAAAGTAATGTCTCTGCTTTTGAATATAATATCTAGGTTGGTCGTAACTTTTCTTCCAAGGAGTAAGTGTCTTTCAATTTCATGACTGCAGTCACCATCTGCAGTGATTTTGGAGCCCCCAAAAAGAAAGTCTGACACTGTTTCCACTGTTTCCCCATCTATTTCCCATGAAGTGATGGGACTGGATGCCATGATCTTCGTTTTCTGAATGTTGAGCTTTAAGCCAACTTTTTCACTTTCCTCTTTCACTTTCATCAAGAGGCTTTTTAGTTCCTCTTCAGTTTCTGCCATAAGGGTGGTGTCATCTGCATATCTGAGGTTATTGATATTTCTCCTGGCAATCTTGATTCCAGCTTGTGTTTCTTCCAGTCCAACGTTTCTCATGATGTACTCTGAATATAAGTTAAATAGGCAGTATGACAATATACAGCCTTGACGTACTCCTTTTCCTATTTGGAACCAGTCTGTTGTTCTATGTCCAGTTCTAACTGTTGCTTCCTGATCTGCATACAGATTTCTCAAGAGGCAGGTCAGGTGGTCTGGTATTCCCATCTCTTTCAGAATTTTCCACAGTTTCTTGTGATCCACACAGTCAAAGGCTTTGGCATAGTCAATAAAGCAGAAATAGATGTTTTTCTGGAACTCTCTTGCTTTTCCCATGATCCAGCGGATGTTGGCAATTTGATCTCTGGTTCCTCTGCCTTTTCTAAAACCAGCTTGAACATCTGGACTTTCACAGTTCATGTATTGCTTAAGCCTGGCTTGGAGAATTTTGAGCATTATTTACTAGCATGTGAGATGAGTGCAATTATGCGGTAGTTTGAGCATTCTTTGGCATTGCCTTTCTTTGGTATTGGAATGAAAACTGATGTTTTCTAGTCCTGTGGCCACTGCTGAGTTTTCCAAATTTACTGGCATATTGAGTGCACTACTTTGACAGCATCATCTTTCAGGATTTGAAATCGCTCAACTGGAATTCCATCACCTCCACTAGCTTTGTTCGTAGTGATGCTTCCTAAGGCCCACTTGACTTCACATTCCAGGATGTCTGGCTCTAGATGAGTGATCATGCCATTGTGATTATCCAGGTCATGAAGATCTTTTTTGTACAGTTCTTCTGTGTATTCTTGCCACCTCTTCTTAATATCTTCTGCTTCTGTTAGGTCCATACCTTTTCTGTCCTTTATCGAGCCCATCTTTGCATGAAATATTCCCTTGGTATCTCTAATATTCTTGAAGAGATCTCTAGTCTTCCCCATTCTGTTGTTTTCCTCTATTGTAGTTAGACACAAATAAAGAGAAAGTCAGTTAACTAAAATGTAGATGAAAAGAAAATACTCAGAATGTAACCTACAGAAGACTGGGGGTAAAAAAAAGAAATTTGAAGGGCATAGAACATAGCATTAAAAGGTCTGTCATAGGTCTAATAAGACCTCCTAGAAGGAGATAATGGAGAAAATGTGACTGAGGCATTATTTAAAGCGATAGATAATGGTTGAGAGCTTTCCAGATAGAACTAAAATTTTGGAAAACAATAGCATATAATTTGGTCTGGGAGAGAGAGTCATTAGATTTTAAGCATTCAGATGGGAAAAGGTAGCAGTATTGATTAACTTTATACTTTAAATATTTGTGTACATTACTGGATCATCATTTTAAGAACAGAACTGGACCATGTGATTTCTATTTTAAAAGGGGGAAATGAGGGAAAGAATCAATAAAAAAATAAGGCTACTCCTCAAAAAACTTAGGCAAAGAGAAAGTACAATACAGAATAGTTGATATGAATTCAAATGTACCAATAATATTAATATTATGCAACTCCCCAGTTAAAAAATTAATATTGTAAGACAGGATAAAACCAAACCTAAAACCATAATTACAACAAGAGTAAAATCCAGATAGGTTAAAGCTGGTTCGAAGAGTTGTTCCTTAAAACATAAAAATGTACATAGGTTAAAAGTTAAAGGATCAAAAATGATAAATCAGGCAAAATGAAAGTAGGTATAATACTAATAGACAAAATGGACTTGGAAGACTTTTAAAGCACAAGTATTAGTGAAAGTGAGGAATTGCTACCTGTAAAAAAGCTTCCTCTAATGGCTATCTATGGACTCTTCTTTTTGAATATAAATGGAATATTTGCAAAAATTGACTGTGTGCTAGCCACTGAAACAGGTTTCAGTGAATTTCAAAGATTATGCATTCAGACCACATTCTCTAATTGTCACACAATTAATTTAGAAGTTTATAACAAAGTAGTAACTAAAAACATCTACACATTTGGAAATTAAGTTGATTAATACCTTATGGTTGAAAGAAGAAATAATGAAAATGAAAACATGGGACAGTGCTAAAATAATATTTAGAGATAAATAAATAGTCATGTTATATTTAAAAAGAAGAAATTGAAAATAAATCTGGTAACTCTTTAACTGAAGAAATTAGAATAATGCAGTCAACCCAAAGATAGTAGAGGGAATAGAATGATTAAGAGCAGAAATTAATGATCTTGAAAGCGAAGATACAGTAGAGAGGACCAACAGAACTGAAAAAAAATAATTTAGACAAACTTCCGGTAATGTAGAATTTAAAATGGATGTATAAATAAATTGGAAATAAAGAAGGGAATTGACAGATACAACCATTAGTTTTAATTATGAGAAAATGTTTTAAACATTTTCTGAAATAGAAAATTCCTGGAAAAATATGTATCACCAAAACAGGTTAAGAAATGAATAGAATATCTAGAGCATTCCATACTTATTTTTAAAAATGGAATCAGTAGCTAAAAATCTTATTGTGATGAAAATAGCAAGCCAACATTCTGGTAATTCCAATCTTACACAAACTCACTCATGGAATAGAGAAGTATACAATACTTTACAACTTATGAGGCTTAACTGAGGCGAGTGAAACCTTAGAAAGCTGGGATGAAAAGAGAAAAATTATGAAACAGTCTCTAATTTATGTAAAAAGACTGAAGCAAATGTTAGCAAACCAAATTCAACATTATACAAAACAACTTTATTATGATTAAATTGGATTTAATACACAAAAGCACATTTGATTCAGTACTAGTAAAAACTTTGTTAATGTAGCTTATTATTTTAGCAGATTAAAGCAGAAAAATCATAATTCAGAAAGATGCTGAAAAAGATTTCTACAAAACCCAGAAACCATTTATGATCAAAACTCTTCTCGAACAAGGAGTAAAATTATCGGAACTTTCTTTAACCTGATACAGTGTATCTCTAAAAAATATATAGCAAAAATCATACTCACTGGTGAACTATTAAAAGCATTCCATTTAAAATTATGAGTAAGAGAAGGATGATGGTATCACAGCATTATTTAACATTATACAGGCACTCCTGCAAAATAAGTTCCAACACATACTAACACAGATGAATAAGGAATTAAATAGAAGAAGCAAACTGTCATTATTTGCAGAAAATATAATTATTTAAGTAGAAATAAATTTAAATCTAAAGAAAAATTATTAAAATGGACATAGAAATTTAGTAGGTGGTTAGATATAAGATTAATATCTGAGAAAATTAAACTTCTATTTAATACCAATAAAGAATTAGAAAGTTCAGTTTCAAAAAAGATACAAATAGCTTCAGAATTACAGGGTACCTGGGAACAAATCTAGCAAATGTACAAATTTCATGTGGAAATTTTTTTTAAGTTTTATTGAAATAGAAAGATGGTAACAATGACCCTATATGCAGATGTATATAGAGACAAGATGAGAGACACAGATGTAAAGCACAGACTTTTGGACTCTGGGAGAAGGCGAGGGTGGGATGACTTGAGAGAATAGCATTGAAACATGTATATTACCATATGTGAAGCAGATCACCAGTCCAAGTTCGATGCATGGAACAGGGCACTCTCAGCCAATGCATTGGGACAACCCAGAGGGATGGGATGGAGAGGGAGGTGGCTGGTGGGGCTTGGGACAAGGGGACGCATGTACACCCATGGATGATTCATGTCAATATATAGCAAAAACTATCACAATATTGTGAAGTAATTAACCTCCAATTAAAATAAATAAATTTTTAAAAATGTCAATAAATGGAAAACAAATGATGTTCATGGATAGGAAGACTAAATTTTATAAAAATCTCAGTCTTCCTAATAGTCTTGCAAATTTAGTCAAAACTCCATTTGTCAAAAGTGTTGACCAAGTTGAATTTACATATTATAATATGAACAGATAAGAGAGAATAATAGGTGGCTTGCTGTGCCAGATAAGAGGACTTACTATAAACCTGCACTATATGCCCTGTTTGAGGATAGACAGGCTCAAGGATAAACAGATAAACAACTAGAACTGAATAGATAGTCCAGAAACAGACTTATACATATTTGGAAATCTAATTTATGAAAGACTAGCATTGCAGATTATTGATGATGGGATAATTTATTAATAAAAAAGTGAATCCTCACACTACACACACAAATTAATTTTAGATTGTTTAATGACTTAGATGGCTCAGGTGGTAAAACGTCTGCCTGCAGTGTGGGAGACCTGGGTTCAACCCTGGGTTGGGAAGATACCCTGGAGAAGGCGATGGCAACCCACTCCAGAACTCTTGCCTGGTAAATCTCATGGACAGAGGAGCATGGTGGGATATAGTCCATGGGGTTGCAAAGAGTCAGATACAACTAAATGACTTCACTTTCATTAATGACTTAGATGTGAAATTCAAAGCCGTGGAGGTTTAGAAGATAATATGAGACTGTCTCAATGACTGTATTACTAAAAGCTTTCTTAAGGAAAACCCCAAAAGGTTAGAATATAAATGAGAATAATCGATTAGTTTGATTACATAAAAAGTAAGAACTTCTGTTATTCAAAAGACATTATAAAGGATTCAACAGAGCCTTGATCAAGGTGATGAACTCAAATACCTAGTGCATTTGATTAATGAATTTGATACTTGTACAACTAGAAAATAGTATAGGAACAAATAGCTAATAAATACATAGAAAATGAAGGAAATGCATACACACATTCCACACAAAGATCTTATCAGTACAAAGAGACAAAGGAAAAATAATATTGTGTGCTATATTGCTCATCTTTTACTAACATTTACATAACTATATAATAAAAATTGTGTGATATAATTGCATTGGGAAGATGGGTGCATGAAAAGTGTGTCAGTGTTTGTGGAAAAGAGCTAAATAATATGTCATAACTAAAAACTGTCAGACTTTTGGTTTGGTAGATTAGCTAATTGTATAGTATCAACATTAATTTTATGGTTGTGACTAATTGTACTACAGTTATATAAAATATTAACATTAGGGAAAGCTAGGTGAAGGGCATATGAGGACTTTGGCTATATATGCGACTTTCTGTAAGTGTAGTATTAATTCATTATAAAAAGTTTAAAAAGTCAGTTAATTAGCCATCTGTATGTCTTTGGAGAAATGTCTGTTTAGGTGGGTGGGGTGAATTTAGAAAGTAGCATTGAAACATAAATTCAGTTCAGTTCAGTTCACTTCAGTCGCTCAATCATGTCCGACTCTTTGCCACCCTATGAATCGCAGCACTCCAGGCTTCCTTGTCCATTGCCGATTCCCGGAGTTTACCCAAACTCATGTCCATTGAGTCGATGATGTCATCCAACAATCTCTTCCTCCGTCGTCCCCTTCGCCTCCTGCCCCCAATCCCTCCCAGCATCAGAGTCTTTTCCAATGAGTCAACTCTTCGCATGAGGTGGCCAAAGTATTGGAGTTTTAGCTTTGACATCAGTCCTTCCAATGAACACCCAGGACCGATCTCCTTTCGGATGGACTGGTTGGATCTCCTTGCAGTCCAAGGGACTCCCAAGAGTCTTTTCCAACACCACAGTTCAAAAGCATCAATTCTTGGGCGCTCAGCTTTCTTCACAGTCCAACTCTCACATCCATACGTGACCACTGGAAAAACTATAGCCTTGACTAGACGGACCTTTGTTGGCAAAGTAATGTCTCTGCTTTTTAATATACTGTCTAGGTTGATCATAACTTTCCTTCCAAGGAGTAAGCGTCTTTTAATTTCATGGCTGCAGTCACCATTTGCAGTGATTTTGGAGTCCCCCAAAATAAAGTCTGACACTTTCTACTGTTTCCCCATCTATTTCCCATGAAGTGATGGGACCAGATGTCATAATCTTCGTTTTCTGAATGTTGAGCTTTAAGCCAACTTTTTCACTCTCTTCTTTCACTTTCATCAAGAGGCTTTTTAGTTCATCTTCACTTTCTGCCGTAAGGGTGGTGTTATCTGCATATCTGAGGTTATTGCTATTTCTCCCATCAATCTTGATTCCAGCTGATGCTTCTTCCAGCCCAGCATTTCTCATGATGTACTCTGCATGTAAGTTAGATAAGCAGGGTGACAATATACAGCTTTGATGGACTCCTTTTCCTATTTGGAACCAGTCTTTTGTTCCATGTCCAGTTCTAACTGTTGCTTCCTGACCTGCATTTAGGTTTCTCAAGAGGCAGGTCAGGTGGTCTGTATTCCTATCTCTTTCAGAATTTTCCACAGTTTATTGTGATCCACACAATCAAAGGCTTTGGCATAGTCAATAAAGCAGAAATAGATGTTTTTCTGGAACTTTCCTGCTTTTTCGATGATCCAGTGGATGTTGGCAATTTGATCTCTGGTTCCTCTGCCTTTTCTAAAACCAGCTTGAACATCTGGACTTTCATGGTTCACATACTGCTGAAGCCTGGCTTGGAGAATTTTGAGCATTACTTTACTAGCATGTGAGATGAGTGCAATTGTGCAGTAGTTTGAGCATTCTTTGGCATTGCCTTTCTTTGGGATTGGAATGAAAACTGATGTTTTCCAGTCCTGTGGCCACTGCTGAGTTTTTCAAATTTGCTGGCATATTGAGTGCAGCGCTTTCATAGCATCATCTTTCAGGATTTGAAATAGCTCAACTGGAATTCCATCCCCTCCACTCGCTTTGTTTGTAGTGATGCTTCTAAGGCCCACTTGACTTCACATTCTAGGATGTCTGGCTCTAGGTGAGTGATCACATCATCATGATTATCTTGAATATCATGAAGATCTTTTTTGTACAGTTCTCCTGTGTATTCTTGCCACCTCTTCTTAATATCTTCTGCTTCTGTTAGGTCCATACCATTTCTGTCTTTATCGAGCCTATCTTTGCATGAAATGTTCCCTTGGTATCTCTAATTTTCATGATGAACTCTCTAGTCTTTCCTATTCTGCTGTTTTCCTCTATTTCCTTGTATTGATTGCTGAGGAAGTCTTTCTTATCTCTTTGCTATTCTTTGGAACTCTGCATTCAGATGCTTATATCTTTCCTCTTCTCCTTTGCTTTTCACTTCTCTTCTTTTCACAGCTCTTTGTAAGGCCTCCCCAGACAGCCATTTTGCTTTTTTGCGTTTCTTTTCCATGGGGATGGTCTTGATCCCTGTCTTCTGTACAATGTCATGAACCTCTGTCCATAGTTCATCAGGCACTTTGTCTATCAGATCTAGGCCCTTAAATCTATTTCTCACTTCCACTGTGTAATCATAAGGGATTTGATTTAGGTCATACCTGAATGGTCTAGTGGTTTTCCCTACTTTCTTCAGCTTAAGTGTGAATTTGGCGATAAGGAGTTCACGATCTGAGCCACGGTCAGCTCCCGGTCTTGTGTTTGCTGACTCTATGGAGCTTCTCCATATTTGGCTGCAAAGATTATAATCTCTGATTTCAGTGTTGACCATCTGGTGATGATATGTGTAGAGTCTTCTCCTGTGTTGTTGGAAGAGGATGTTTGCTATGACCAGTGCATTTTCTTGGCAAAACTCTATTAGCCTTTGTCCTGCTTCATTTTGTACTCCAAGGCCAAATTTGCCTATTACTCCAGGTGTTTCTTGACTTCCTACTTTTGCATTCCAGTCCCCTATAATGAAAAAGACATCTTTTTTGGGTGTTAGTTCTAAAAGGTCTTGTACGTCTCTGTAGAACCGTTCACCTTCAGCTTCTTCAGCGTTACTGGTTGGGGCATAGGCTTGGATTACCATGATATTGAATGGTTTGCCTTGGAAACGAACAGGGATCATTCTGTCATTTTTAAGATTGCATCCAAGTACTGCATTTCGGACTCTTGTTGACTGTGATGGCTATTCCGTTTCTTCTAAGAGATTCCTGCCCACAGTAGTAGATATAATGGTCATCTGAGTTAAATTCACCCATTCCAGTCCATTTTAGTTCGCTGATTCCTAGAATGTCGACGTTCACTCTTGCCATCTCCTGTTTGACCACTTCCAATTTGCCTTGATTCATGGACCTAACATTCCAGTTCCTATGCAGTATTGCTCTTTATAGCATCGGACCTTGCCCCTATCACCAGTCACATCACAACTGGGTATTGTTTTTGCTTTGGCTGCATCCCTTCATTCTTTTTGGAGATATTTCTCTACTGATCTCCAGTAGCATATTGGACACTTACTGACCTGGGGAGTTCCTCTTTCAGTATCCTATCATTTTGCCTTTTCATACTGTTCATGGGGTTCTCAAGGCAAGAATACTGAAATGGTTTGCCATTCCCTTCTCCAGTGGACCACATTTTGTCAGACCTCTCCGCCATGACCCGTCCGTTTTGGGTGGCCCCACACGGCATGGCTTAGTTTCATTGAGTTAGACAAGGCTGTGGTCCTAGTGTGATCAGATTGGCTAGTTTTCTGTGATTACGGTTTCAGTGTGTCTGCCCTCTGATGTCCTCTCGCAGCACCTACCGTCTTATGTGGGTTTCTCTTACCTTGGACCTGGGGTATGTCTGCACGGCTGCTCCAGCAAAGCGCAGCCGCTGCCAGTGGGTATTCACTATATGATGCAGAGACTTCTTACCCGGTGCTCTGTGGCAGCCTGGAGCGGGTGGGGTTGGTTGGGAGATGGAAGGGAGGTTCAAGAGGGAGGGGACATATGTATACCTATGGCTGATTCATGCTGATATATGGCAGAAACCAACACATGTTGTAAAGCAATTATCCTCCGATTAAAAATAAATAATATAAATCAGAAAACAAGAAACAGCAACAACAAAAAAGTCAGTTAAGAGTTCTTGGCTCTGGAGAGTAAAAAAATAGGAGTGGGCTGGGGATTATTGACATTTAGTAATAATTTTTATTGTACTACTTGACTGTTTGATCATTATGCCTATGTTATTGAAGAAAATAGAAAGTAGGACAAAGTCCAAAGCAGAATGAAGGAATGTGGTTACTCTGAAAATTTAACTTGGATGCTTTGGAAAGAATTGATGAAGTTTTGTGGAAAAGAGTCCTATTACCAAATTAGCTATGGGGAAGATTGAGCTTGTTAGTTTAGTCAGAAGTTATAGAGGGAAAGCATAAAGAAATATATGCATTCTTAAAGATTTAATTTGGAACAGTAAAACGCATTCTTATTCACCAGTCTTTTAATAAAAGGTCATAGTTTTTTCTTTGTATGAAGTGAAAGTCGCTTAGTCGTGTCCAACTCCTTGTGACCGCATGGTCTATTCAGTTCATGGAATTCTCCCTTCCAGAATACTGGAGTGGGTAGCCTTTCCCTTCTCCAGGGGATCTTCCCAACCCAGGGATCGAAACCAGGTCTCCCATATTGCAGGCAGATTCTTTACCAACTGAGCTATCAGGGAAGCCCTTTTCTTCGTGTAGGGATCCAATGAATAGAGTTGAGTTCAGTAACGGATTTCTTATATAAACCATGCCTATATGTTTTATACGTTATTTTAAATTTCAACCTCTTTAAAGAAGAGAAAGAACTGAAAAATATATGATAAAATCTGAATATGTATTCCTGCTAGATTTTTATGATTTTGTCCTAAACTTTTAGCCCTGTATTTATCTAAATTATCTAAGGTAAGAGGGCTTTTTATGTACTTTGTTATGGTAAAGAAGTAGGATATGGTAGCGAAAACAACTGGAGGCATGACTGCACAGATAGTTTGATAAAAGAAGCTATATTTTATAATAGTCTTTTGCCACATGAGGTATATTTTCTTTGTTTTGTTGTGAGCATAAGTAGTACATTGGTTTTTATCTTGAGATTAATACAATTTCTTGTCTCAGATTAGAGAGTCATTTTTTTTCTTTCTTTTATTGTGGTAAAAACCACATAACTTAAAATTTACCCTGTTAACCATCTTTAAGTGTACATTGTTCAGTCACTCAGTTGTGTCCGATTCTTTGCAGCCCTATGGACTCTAGGTTTCCCTGTCCGTCTTCATGTCCCGGAGCTTGCTCAAACTCATTCCATTGAGTCGGTGATGCCATCCAGCCATCTCGTCCTCTGTCGTCCCCTACTCCTCCTGCCTTCAATCTTTCCCAGCGTCAGGGTCTTTTCCAGTGAGTCAGCTCTTTGCATCAGGTGGCCAAAGTATTGGAGCTTTAGCTTCAGCATCCGTCCTTCTAATGAATATTCAGGACTGATTTCCTTTAGGATGGACTGGTTGGATCTCCTTGCAGTCCAAGGGACTCTCGAGAGTCTTCTCCAACACCACAGTTAAGTGGTGTTAAATACATTTATAATATTGTTCAACCATCACCTCCAACTATCTCCATAGTTCTTTTCATCTTGGAAAACTGGAGCACTCTGCCCGTTAAACAGTAGCTCTTTATTGCCACTTCCCCATGCTTTTGTCAACCACATTCTACTTTCTGTCATTTTGACTACTTTCAGTATCTCATTTAGGAGGAATCTTACAGTATTTCTCTTTTTCTTTTTTGTGGATAACTTACTTTACTCAGCATAACGTTCTCATGGTTCATCCTTGTTGTAGCATATGTCAGAATTTTCTTCCCTTTTTGAGGCTGAATAATATTCCATTGTATATCTATACCGCATTTAGCTTATGCATTGATTCATTAATGGGCACTTGGTTTGTTTCCACATTTTAACTATTGTGAATACTGTTGCTATGAACACGAGTGTACAAAAGTCTCTTCAGGGAATTGAGGCCCTGCTTTCAATTCTTTTTGGGTATATACTAAGAAGTAGAATTGCTGGATTGTATGGTAATTCTATTTGAATTTTTTGAGGAACTCATATTATTTTCTGTAGCATTTCCATTTTACATTCTTGTGAGTAGTGCACATGGGTTCCCATTTGTCTGTATTCTTGCCAATTGTTGTTATCTCCTATAGGTTTTTATTTTTTATATTTTGATGGCAGCTATCCTAATACTGTGAGGTGATCACTCATTGTAATTTTGATTCACATTTTAATAACAATCAGTGATATTGAACACTTTTTCATCTGCTTATTGGCCATTTGTATATCTTCCTTGAAAAAAATGTCTATTCACTTCCTTTGCCCTTTTTTGAATTTTGTTGTTTTTTTGAGTTTAAAGAATTTTCTCTATATTCTGGGTATTAATATCTATAAAATAAATGATTTACAAATATTTTCTCCCATTTTGTGGACTGCCTTTTCACCCTGTTGATATTGTCTCCTGATGCACAACATTTACAAACTGTCATGAACTCCGGTTTGTCTGTTGTTTCTTTTGCTGCCCTTGTTTGGTGTGTTATCCAAGAAAGCCTCATCAAATCCAATGGCGTGAAACTCTTGCCCTGTGTGTTGTAAGAGCTTTATAATTAATAGCTCTTCCATTTAGGGCTTTGATCCATTTTGAGTTAATTTTTTATGTTAGGTAAAGATCCAACTTCATTCTTTTGCATTTGGATATCCAATTTTCCCAGCTTTTCCCCCATTGAATAATTTTGGCCTCTTTGTGAAAAAATCATTTAAGTGAGAGTATATTTCTGGGGTCTCTAGTCTATTTCTATTCCATTGGCTTATATGTCTGCTTTTATGCCAGTACACCACTGTTTTGATTGCTGTAGCTGTGTAGTAAGTTTTGAAATAAGTAAGTATGAGTCCTCAAGCTCTGTTCTTCTTTTTCAAGATTGATTTTCATATTGAGGATCCCTTGAGATTCCATCTGAATATTAGGATGGATTTATTTCTGCAAAAAATGTTAATAGCATTTTGATAGGGATTGCATTGAATCTGTAGGTGACTTTGGGTAGTATTGCCATCTTAATGTTAAGTCTTCCAGCTGATGAACATGGGATGTGTTTTTATTTTTGTTTTCTTTAAATCCTTTCAGCGATATTTTATAGTTTTAATTTTACAAGTCTTTTATCTCCTTGATTAAGTTAATTCCAAAGTATTTATTCTTTTTGATGCTATTTTAAATGGGATTTTCATAATTTCCTTTTTAGATTGTTCATGTGTATAAGAAATAAACTGATTTTTTATGTTTGTATCTTCTACTAGATTTACTTATTAGCTCCAATAGTTTTCTTTGTGGAATCTTTAGGGTCTTATATAGAAGATCATAATATCTGTGAAACGAGGAAACTTTACTTCCTCCTTTGCAATTTGGATGCTGTTTATTTCTTTGTCTTGCCTCATTGCTGTGGCTGTAACTTTCAGTATTATGTCGAGTAGAAGTGGCAAAAGTGGGCATCTTTGTTTTACTCATGATCCTAGAGGAGAAACATTCAGTCTTTTATTATTGAGTACTATGTTGCTTTGGGTTTTCACATTTGGCTTGTATTATGTTGAGATTTGAAGTAAGAGATTGATGGACAAAATTACTTATTGAGGCTATTTTTAACAACACTTGAAAATTATAGATGAAGTGTTTCTGAAACTATATCCCCCCTGTTTTTAGATGTTGCATCTATTGGGTATGTTAGTTGTATGCTTGGTATGATGTTTAAACTGTTGCAGATTGAGGTGTAAATTAATTTAAGAGTAGCAATATGAGTAGCTTTGTTGTTTTTCAGTTGCTAAGTCCTGTCTGACTCTTCAGGACCCCATGGACTGCAGCACACCAGGCTTCCCTGTCCGTCACTCTCTCCTAGAGTTTGCTCAGACTCATGTCCATTGAGTCAATGATGCCATCCAGCTGTCTCATCCTGTCACCTCATTCTTCTCCTGCCCTCAATCTTTCCCAACATCAGTGTATTTTCTAATGAGTCAGCTCTTCACATCAAGTGGCCAAAGTATTGGAGCTTCATCTTCAGCATCAGTCCTTCCAGTGAATATTCAGGGTTGATTTCCTTTAACATTGACTGGTTTGATCATGGAGTCCAAAGGACCCTCAAGAGTATTCTCCAGCACCAGAGTTGAAAGTATCAATTCTTTGGCGCTCAGTGTTCTTTATGGTCCAACTCACATCCATTCATGACTACTGGAAAAACCATAGCTTTGATTATACAGACCTTTGTTGGCAAAGTGATGTCTCTGCTTTTTAATACACTGCCTAGTTTTGTCATAGCTTTTCTCCCAATAGCTTAGTTGTATTTTTGACACTGTTTGATGATTATGTTTATGTATAGTGACTTACTCTTCTCAAAGATGGTTTTTTCTATTTCAGGCAACTTAATGCGGCCTCTTTTGAATTATGGTATTGCTTGGTGAGCATATTTTTTTTTTTTTACTTTATGTTAGTTTTCAGAGTCATATTGATTACCTTGTGTAATTTAGTTGTATTTTTGGTTTCCTCCTGCAGTATGTCCATGGGCTTCCTGGTTGAAGAGACTGCCCCCCTTGTTTGGAGAGGTCTTATGGTAATGTCAGCCATTGAGAAACTATTGAGGCAGGTAATACAGTTACTTTAAGTAGAATTTTATTATGGGTACACTGTGGTAAATATTTGCTGATTGAAGGGTCATTAAAGTTTCTAGTCATGTTTGAGATGTTTTGCAAAAGAATCCAGTTGATAGACTGAACTTATGATGAGTTATGTGGCGCCAAGCCCA
Organism: Ovis aries; assembly: GCF_016772045.2. NCBI lineage: Eukaryota > Metazoa > Chordata > Mammalia > Artiodactyla > Bovidae > Ovis > Ovis aries. The sequence continues at coordinate 39,926,185 of NC_056071.1, forward strand.
AATTCCACTGTCATCTGATTGAATCTTTCCCATTACTTATTGGTACTAATGTCTAATGTCTTATTTTATATTGTGCTGTTTCTCTTTTTAGACTCTGTTGAGCCTGCAGTACTATGAGGATGTCTATTTTATAAGTAATCTGCCTTCTTTAGATTTATGGTTAATTTCATTGTGACCAATATTGAGTTATAAAGGCATTGTAGAAGTTCCTCAAATGTAGGAAAATTATTTAAACCACCGTGTTTATGATTTAAAATTGCTTCAGAAGAAAATGAAATTTTATTTTACTCTGAGTACATATGGCTATATATTTATATATATAGTATCTGTCCAATCAACTTTAATTTATCCATCAGGAAGAGAACATTTGATTGGATAATCTAAAAATATCAGATGGGCTCTATGTTATTTATAGAAATAAATTTCATTTTTTTCTTAGTTTCTGTACACGTATAGTTAATTATCTTCTAGGTTATAAGTACTACGCATTTTCTCCACTGACTCACAACAGTTACCCCTTATTTATTCACATTTTACTTTAGGTCAGGTACCATGCCATAGATTGACAGTTCTAATCATAGATACTCCTATATTCATTTCCAGTTGTTAAAGTAAGTGGGTATTTCTTGAACTCTGAAACTCTTCTTTTTCCCCTGTAACGTCTTGCCTTATTTATCTGCTGCTTGAGTTCTGATAAATTTGCTTTTTGATCTTTGTTCCCAGAATCTTTCTATTTTCCCAGCACATTTAAACCTCTTGGCTACATTTCTTTCTCTTTTACACTCAGATCCTGTCGTTGGTTATTTCAGTTATACTCCTAACAACATCCTGTCCATTCTGTGATCTTGACCTTTATTTTCGTGGTAAACCAGCCTTTTTTTTTCCTTTAAGGAAATTTTAAAACAATCTTTATTCAGTTTATAATTAGAGTCAATGAAAATTTGAAAACACAGAAGGAGGATTCTGATTTAAATATTGTTGACTGAAAAAAAGTACAACCTATAAGTTGAAAATTACGTTTTATTAAGTACGAGGACTTAATCCTTGGATGCAGTCTCTCAGATAACTCTAAGAGACTGCTTCGAAGTGGTAAGAGAGGAATCAGGATATATGAGGTTTTGCAGCAAAGTTTTCTAGGTAGTCAGAACATCGAAAGATTACCGTTAGTTTGGGGAGAATGGATACATGTGTACGTATGGCTTAGTTCCTTTGGTGTCCACCTGAAACTCTTAGAACATTGTTAACTGGCTGTACTCCAGTATAAAATACAAAAGTTTTGTTGTTTTTAAATTACTGTTACTAAAGAAAACCACATATCTCAAGTTAAGGAATTTAGTGCTTGTTTATGTGCAGGAAGATGCAAGAGTTTGGCTCACTGAAATCATTCCTCAGTTATCTGGGCCCTCAGCTATCTGGGACCAGTATCCTGTGCTTTCTCCTCTTGAGCTTGCTCTCAGGGTGCACCATCGGGGTGGCTGCAGCAGCTGACAGACTGCTAGATGACAGGCATCTTGTTTCTATCCTAAGTTCCCTCAGGGCTTGCTGTCAGGGAGGCTACAATGCAATGGCTTGATGGCTGCAAATCCTTTGTTTACTGATGTGGCAGGCAACATTTTTTCATCCTCATTATTAGTTTTCCCCCTCCTGTGTTAGGGTGAGAATTCTTAACAGGAAATGATTCAGAATTCCTCCTAAGGCTTTATGGTTGGCCACAAGAAGGTGGAAATTCTTCCACTTTCCACAGTAATCAGACACTTAGAGATTCAAGTCTGTGAGAAGAGACACAGAAATGCAGGCCAAAGTTGGTGTTCTGAGGAGCATGCTTTGTGAAAATGGAATAGCTGGTTAGATGCTCTGCGGGCTTCCCCTGATGGCTCAGCAGGTGAAGAACCTGCCTGCAGTGCAGGAGACGCAGGAGACTCAGGTTTGATCCCTGGGTTGGGAAGATCCTCTTGAAAAGAAAATGGCAACCACTCCAGTATTCTTACCTGAAAAATCTCATGGACAGAGGAGCCTGGAGGGCTACAGTCAGCAACAAATTTCCTTTGTTTCTTGATGCTCTGTAAAGCAGTGGATTGTGGAGGGTACCTGGTTCATTGGCCAATTAAAAAAAAATTGAATATAACACATGTACAGAATATAACACATATACATGTACATAGGGGTCCAGATAGATAGATTATCCCAAAGAGAAAATACCTTTATACTTATCACTTCGGACAAAATAAACAGAATACCAGTGTTTCAGATGCTTTTCTCCTGTCTCATCCCAGATACTAATTTGTGGGGAGATGATAAGTACTTGTGGTCAGTTTGCCATCTTGAGCTAAAATCTGTTTTAAAAGTTCTTTTTCCTTTCTTTCAATGTTTTACTGAGTTAAGCTTACAGATATAGTAGGATGCACATATCTTATATATGGAGTTCAATGATTTTTGATAAACATATATAACTAAGTAACCACATTGCAGTCAAGATAAAGAACATTTTTATCCCCCTCTAGAAGGTTTCCTTAGGCTCCCTTAGGCCATCACTGTTGTGATTTCTGTCACTCTAAGTGAGTTTTGTGTGTTCTTATACTTCATATAAAGGGAACCTTAACGTATAATTACTTTTTGTATCTCATTTGTTTTTCTTAGTCTAAAGCTTTTAAAGTCATCCTGGTTGCATGTATCAGTAGCTGAGTCCTTTTTATTGCTGAGTAGTAATTCCTTTGCATGAATATAACCCAATTTTATTTACTTATTTTTCTGATGATAAACAATTGTGTAGTCTCCAGTTTTTGGCTATTATGAATAATGCTGCTGTACATACTTGTACAGGTATTCATAAAGGTTCCAGTTGTTTCACATCTTTTTTTGTGTATGTTATCATTCTCTTCACTGGTGGCTGTCAAAATGATGTCTTCTGATGGTTTCAGTTTGTGCTTGCCTGATGGTCAGTGATGTTAAGCCCCTTTTCATGTGCATGTTAGATATTGCTGTATCTTCTTTCATAAAGTGTATGTTCAAGTCCTTCACTTTTTTTGGCTCATTTCTCTTCTTGTAATTGAGTATTCTGGCTATGAGTCCATTGTCAGATACATATATTGGGAATATTTCTCCCAGACTGTGTCTTGCCTTTTGATGAGCTGAAGTTTTAAATTTTCATGAAATCCAATTTATCAAAAAATTATGTTTAATGCTTAGTGCTCTTTGTGTCCTCCGTAGGAAATCTTTGCCTGTCTACCCCAAGGTTGTAAAGACATTCGTATATATTTCTTTTATCTTAAAACTTATAGGTCTGGCTTGTATATATTGAATTAATTTTCGTGTGTGAAGTGAGATAATGATCAAGGTTTATATTTTTCGTTGTTGTGTGATAACAGGAAATACATTTATTCTTTGTCCTTTGGTCCTGACACAAAGCTCCCCAAACCCTTGGAATTTCCTGAGTGGTAGATTTGTCCTTTGTCATTCATAAGGAGTCCCTTTTTGAGCGCACTGGTTCATGCTAGGGAGATGACTTAGGGTGGAATCTCTAGATAGCCTCAGATGGGACTGGTCACCAGAAGACCAAGTACTTAGAGAGGTAGAATTTTCCACCTCACCTGCCTACCTCTGGGAAGGGGATGAGGAGTGGACTGCAGACTAAATGCTATAGAAACTCTTGAACAAGATTCGATGAGCTTCAGGGTTGTAAAACACATCCATGGGTAGATTGTGTACCATAGCTCCATAGGGACAGAAGCTCCTGTGCTCAGAACCCTTCTGAACCTTGGCCTGTGTACTTACCACCTCTTCATCTGCCCTTTCATCTGTATCCTATACCCTTTATAATAAACTGGGAAATGTAGGTAAACATTTCTCTGAGCTCTGTGAGCTGCTCAAGTATAATACAGGCATACCAATGATATTTTAAGTTTGGTTCCAGACCAGTACAATGAAGAGAGTATCACAGTAAAGCCATTACACAAACTTTTTTGTTTCCCAGTGCACGTAAGAGTTGTGTTTCATTGTACTTTAGTCTGTTAAGGATACAGTAGCATTATGTCTAACAGAAACATTGTACATACCTTAATTAAGAAACACTTTATTGCTGGAAAGCATTAACCATCATCTAAGACACCACCCTTCACGGCAGAAAGTGAAGAGGAACTAAAAGCCTCTTCATGAAAGTGAAAGAGGAGAGTGAAAAAGTTGGCTTAAAGCTCAACATTCAGAAAATGAAGGTCATGGCATCTGGTCCCATCACTTCATGGGAAATAGATGGGGAAACAGTAGAAACAGTGTCAGACTTTATTTTTGGGGGCTCCAAAATCACTGCAGATGGTGACTGCAGTCATGAAATTAAAAGATGCTTACTCTTTGGAAGAAAAGTTATGACCAACCTAAATATTATATTCAAAAGCAGAGACATTACTTTTCCGACTAAGGTCTGTCTAGTCAAGGCTATGGTTTCTCCAGTGGTCATGTATGGATGTGAGAGTTGGACTGTGAAGAAGGCTGAGAGCTGAAGAATTGATGCTTTTGAACTGTGGTGTTGGAGAAGACTCTTGAGAGTCCCTTGGACTGCAAGGAGATCCAACCAGTCCATTCTGAAGGAGATCAGCCCTGGGATTTCTTTGGAAGGAATGATGCTAAAGCTGAAACTCCAGTACTTTGGCCACCTCATGCGAAGAGTTGACTCATTGGAAAAGACTGTGATGCTGGGAGGGATTGGGGGCAGGAGGAGAAGGGGACGACAGAAGATGAGATGGCTGGATGGCATCACTGACTCGATGGACGTGAGTCTGAGTGAACTCTGGGAGTTGGTGATGGACAGGGAGGCCTGGCGTGCTGCGATTCATGGGATCGCGAAGAGTTGGACATGACTGAGCAACTGAACTGAACTGAACTGAAGCCTTCAGCAAGTCATAATCTTTTTGCAATAGTGACATCAAAGGTCAGTGATCACAGATCACAGTGAGAAATACAGTAATAATTAAAAAGTTTGAAATATTGTAAGGATTACCAAAATGTGATGCAGAGACACAAAGTGAGTAAATGCTCACGTGGAAAAATGGTCCTGATGGACTTGCTTGATGCAGGTTTGCCATAAACCTTCAATTTGTAAAAAATGCAGTATCTGTGAAGCATGATAAAATGAGATATGCTTGTAATTGAACTTAGGGAGAGGGATCTTGAGAACCTCTGATTAATAGCCAATTAGCCCAAAGCACATGTAACAGCCTGGATTTGTGATTGGCATCCGAATTGGGTGCAGTCTTGTGGGACTAAGCCCTTAATGTAGAATCTGTTGGTGTCTCCAGCTAGATAGTGTCAGAGTTAACTTAATTGCTTGGTCATATTGGAAAATACACATTATAATACTTCATCTGATTTTTCTAGCATTATTTGTTTAGAAGACTTACCTTTCCCCATTGAATTGACTTGAAACATTACACAAAAATCAAATAAGCCTATGTATAGGGTCTATCTCTGGACAGTATTATATTCCAGTAATAGTTGAATCCTTCCAGTAAAACCATATTGTCTTAATGATTGTAGCTCTTTAGAAGGCTTATTAATACAGAAAGTGAGAGTCATCCAACTTTGTTCTTTCTTAAGATTACTTTGGCTACTTTAGTTTTTTTCACATTTCTATATAATTTTCATATTCAGCTTATCAATTTGTGTGGGAAAGCATATTACTGTTTTCATTAGGATTTGTTGTTCTTCAGCTGCTAAGTCGTGTCCAACTCTTTGTGGCCCAGTGGACTGCAGCATACCAGGCTCCTCTGTCCTCCATTATCCCCTGAAGTTTGCTCAGATTTATGTCCATTGAGTTGATGATGCTATCTAACTGAGTCGGTGATGCTATCTAACCCTTTCATCCTCTGCCACCCCCTTTTGCCTTTAATCTTTCCCAGGATCAAGGTCTTTCCCAATGACTCAGCTCTTGCTAATCAGGTGGCCAAAATGTTGGAGCTTCAGCTTCAGCATCATCCTTCTAATGAGTACTCAGGGTTGATTTCCTTTAAGATTGACTGGTTTGATCACCTTGCAGTCCATGGTACTCCAAAAGCATCAGTTCTTTGGTGCTCACCCTTCTTTATGGTTCAATTCTCACATCCATATGTGACTACTAGAAAAACCAGAGCTTAGATTATATGGACCTTTGTTGGCAAAGTGATGTATCTGATTTTTAATATGCTATTTAGGTTTGTCATAGCTTTCCTTCCAAGGAGCAAGTGTCTCTTAATTTTATGGCTGCAGTCAACATCCACAGTGCTTTTGGAGCCCAAGAAAATAAAATCTGTCACTGCTTCCACTTTTTCCACTTCTATTTGCTGTGAAGTGATGGGACCAGATGCCATATCATAAGTTTTTTGAATGCTGAGTTTTAAGCCAGCTTTTTCACTCTTTTCTTTCACCCTCATTAAGAGGCTCTTTAGTTCCTCTTCAATTTCTACCTTTATATTGGTATCATCTGCATATCTGAGATTATTGATATTTCTTCTGGCAATGTTGATTTCAACTTGTGATTCATCCCACCTGGCATTTCACATGATGTACTCTGCATGTAAGTTAAATAAGCAGGATGACAATATACAGCCTTGTGGTACTCAATTTTGAACCCATCCATTGTTCCATGTCCAGTTCTAGCTGTTGCTTCTTGACCCACATACAGGTTTCTCAGGAGACAGGTAAGATGGGCTGGTACTCCCATCTCTTTATGAATTTTAGTCAGTGAAATAGAAGTAGATATATTTTCTTGAATTCTTTTGCTTTCTTTATGATCTAACACATGTTGGCAATTTTTATCTCTGGTTCCTCTGCCTTTTCTAAACCTGGCTTGTACATCTGGAAGTTCTTGGTTCATGTACTACTGAAGCCTAGCTTGAAGGATTTTGAGCATAGCCTTGTTAACATGTGAAATGAGCGCAGTTGTACAGTAGTTTGAATATTCTTTGGCATTGCCATTCTTTGGGATTGGTATGAGAACTGACCTTTTCCAATCCTATGGCCACTGCTGAGTTTTCCAAATTTGCTGACATGTTCAGCACAGCACTTTAACAGCATCACCTTTTAACATTTTAAACAGCTCAGCTGGAATTCCATCACCTCCACTAGCTTTGTTTGTAGTAATGCTTCTCAAGTAATGCTCCAGGATTTCTAGCTCTAGGTGAGTGACCACACCATCATGGTTATCCAGATCATTAAGACTTTCTTTGTATAATTCTTCTGTGTATTCTTGCCACTTCTTCTTAATCGCCTCTGCTTGTTTTAGTTCCTTACTGTTTTTGTCCTTTATTGTGCCCATCCTTGCATGAAATATTCCCTTGACATCTCCAATTTTCTTGAATAGATCTCTAGTCTTTCTGATTCTATTGTTTTCCTCTATTTCTATGCATTGTTCTCTTAAGAAGGCTTTCTCATCTCTCCTTGCTATTCTCTGGAACTCTGCCTTCAGTTGGGTATATCTTTCCCTTTCTCCCTTGCGTTTTGCTTGTCTTCTTTCCTCCATTATATGTAAAGCCTCCTTAGACAACCACTTTGCCTTTTTCTATTTCTTTTTCTTTTGGGTGGTTTTGGTCACGGCCTCCTGTACAACATTACAAACCTCTGTCCATAGTTCTTCAGGCACTCTACCAGATCTAATTCCTTGAATCTATTTGTCACCTCCACTGTATAATCATAAGGGATTTGGTTTAGGTCACCTGAATGGCCTAGTGTTTTCCCCTATTTTCTTCAATTTAAGCCTGAATTTTGCAATTAGGAGTGTATAGAGCTTTTCCATCTTTGACTCCTAAGAATGTAATCAATTTGATTTCCGTATTGACCATCTGGTGCTGTTCCATTGTCTTCTGCTTTTCATTATTTCCAGTAAGAAATCTGCCATAATTTGTCTAATTGATGTCCATAGCTCAGTAGCTAAGGGCATGGACTATGGAGCCACAGCTGCCTGAGTCTAATACTTACTACACGTGTAATAGCTGTGTATCCTTGGGCAGAAAGCTCTCTGGGCTTTAGTCTCCTAACCAATATAATGGGGTTAATAGTATCTACCACATTATAAAAATTAAATGAGTTTATATGTATAATATGCTTAGAAAGCATAGTAATTGTTATATAAGTGTGCCATGTTATTACTGTATTTTATCAACCTTAATATAAATTAGATTTTCTCCAAATTTTAACATTTTCTAATCAGAATGCATGTTGTGAATGATAACTTCTCAGAATTCCTGTATCTGTGGCTTGAATTCTGGTTCTTCCAGAGATATTTTGTGTTGTTTCTTCATTCATCTGGGGTGTTTTCAACCAGAGGCAACTTTATTTATTTTTAAATTTTAGTTTTAATTGGAGGATAATTGCTTTATAATGTTGTGTTCATTTCTGCCATTCATCAACATGAATCAGCCATAGGTATACACGCATCTTCTCCCTCTTGAACCTCCCTCCCACCTGCCACCCCATGAGACAACTTGAAATAGAATTCTCTGTTAAAGGTTTTTGGGACCAGTCTGGTGGTCAGAATTCAGGTGGAAAGCTCCATGGGTACCAATTTTGATTCATTGTCTTTAGGAGGTGTTTTTCTGCCTTCTGCCATGGCCTGGAGAGGTGCATATTTCTTTGAAATTTATTTCCCACTTGAGGATTTGTGTTTTATTTACCTTTAGTTGAAGAGAGTTTAGTCTTTTAGGGCCCCAACTTTATGAAAGTTTCTTCTATTAGATTCCTTCTCATCTTAGGTGCTTTCCCTCTTTTCTTCTGATATAAAATAATGATACATCTTATAATAAGTAGGGTATTAGATTTGTTGATATTAGGTGTCATTATTGTTGTCATAATCACCACCATCCTCCCTGAAATATCTAATTTCATGACTTCAGTTATATTAATTATAGTAGCAGACTTCTCTTTGGTTAATATTCCTAGTTTGAGGTGGTGATTTTGTGAGGAAAAGGAGTTAGTCAAGAAGAAAAGTAGTTCAAGTAGGAACTAAGAACTAAGTAGGAAAAGAACTAAGGATGCTAATGTCATTAAGTGTTTGCAGCCATGGTTTTTCAACATATCTGCATAGTAGAGTCATTTGGGAATTTTTAAAGATTTTCAAGTTTCAGATCAGACCCCAGACAGAGTAAATCAGAAACTCTTGAGGTGTTACCTAGGCATCAGTGTTTTTGGAACTTTCCATCTGATTCCGCTGTGTAGATAAGTTTGGGAACCACTAGTTTCAAGAAGGATAGGTCAGTGAGAGTGAGGATTGAAAAAGGGCAAGAAATAATAGATGGTAGGTAACCATTTATGATCCTTTAGTAGTACAGTGAATGAAAAATGTCAGATGATAGATGTTTAAGAATGAATTTATAGCATGACCTGGGAGGTAGAGTTGTATAAAGGCCACAATATAAAATAGGCGATTCAGCGGTGGTGGGGAAAAGCAAAGAAAAACAGGATGGAAGCTTAAGGAGGAATGGTATCAAATGAAGACCCTTTTCATTTGTTTTCCAAGTAGGGCAGGCATACCTTTTCCAAAACACAGAATATAGTGTGGAAGGACTGAAGACTAGAAAATGAGAGGATTATTGAAAGAGGAATATTATAAAAGAGGCAAAAGGGAAGGGGATTAAAAGATTATGGATTATTTATGGAAAATAAGTTTTCAGTCCAAGTTTGGTGAGTAGAATGAAAAGAACAGATGAGGGAACCCCAGCATAACTGACACTAAAAAGAGGTTAACCAAAATTCTTATTTCCTAGATCTTCTCAGTGGAAGGAAAAAGATAGTGAGTTTACTCAGTTGAGCAAATTTGGTTCACAAATTTCTGTATTCATAAAAATTGTCTAGGGAGCTAGTTGAAGATTCATATTTGTAGCCTTCCCATTCCACTCCCCTACTTGAACATTTTCCTCAGTAGGTTCAAAGGAGGGCCAAGAGGTTTACATTTTTAATAGATTATCCCAGGTGAGTCTTATTAACGCTGGTGGTTCTAAAATCAAGCTTGGTTATACCTTGGGCTAGAGGCAGTGTTTTTGAACTGCTTTCAGAGGGACAAAAAAAAGATGAGAGAAATGAGCCCTGTGCAACAGCCAAGGCCCACTGGATGCTAAATGTGATTTTTTAGGTTTGATGAGTTTTTGTGACTGTCTTTAGCAACTCTCTGAAGCCTGAAAGCTGACATAGGCGAAACCTGTTGTTTGATCCAGGATCAGCATGGCAGAAAGTCCAGACGGGAAACACATCCAGGGCATTAATGAAGGAAATATTGAATTCAAGGTCTGGTTTCCTGGAAGACAGGCGGTCAGGAGGGATCAGGAGGCTGAGTGTAAAATCAGAGGCATCACATAATTGAGAATCATCCTTTATGGGAAAGAAGTGGTTTAGCAGCTTGGGAGGAGCAAGTGTAGCAAGTTTCAGATAAACTGATTTTGTTAGGGAAGGGAGGGGCATTAGAAAGGTTGGGCTTTCCTTCCTTCCTTCCTTATTTGAAAATTTGGTGAAGAAAGGCACATCTCTGTCAAAGTGAGAAAAATGTCAAGGATCAAGTTATCTCTTTGTGGGATGGTAATAGGGTTGCTAGATAAAACCCAAGATATATTTAGTTAAGTTTGAGTGTCAGATACACAGTGAATAAGTTTTCAGTATGGATATGTCCCAAATATTGCTTGGATCATGCTCACACCAGAAGAGTATTCATTGTATATCTGATATTCATACTTAACTGAGTTAGTGTCCTTTTTTTTTTTTTTTTTACTAAGTCTGGCAACCTTTAGTAGAAATGCTGTTTCATAAGATCTAGGTAAGAGCCAGGCTGGGAGAAGGTTGTCACGGTAGCGGAGTGGAACTGAGTTGTTTGAGAATGGAAAGTATGAAGTAGTATCAGGGGAATATTATTTAGCCAAGAGTGTCAGGTATAAATAATCAAAATAAGATGACCATTAGAGTGGGAGATGGGACAAAGAATTATTGTGTATCAAAGTAGAGGAGCTCTGCCAGGATCATTCTTTGTAATTTTGTAAAGAAAGATGGCTTGTCAACTTATTTTACCAACGTCTGCAGCTTCTTCTGAAGCATAACTTATTTTTCTGGATAAAGAAGCAGTTGTATAGGGAGTCTCTCATGGTTTCAGTTGCCAGTGTCTAGTTTATTTATCTGCATAATATTACCCCACCTCCTTTCAACCTCATCTGCTAAAAGGATGGGAAGAGATTGATGAATAAATGTTGTGTGTTCATGAATGCATTTTGTGATGAGTTGCAGGAATGCATGCCAGCCCATAAAAATAGAAGTTAAACTTTATGATCAATTAGGAAAACTAGGCAGATAAATGCTAGAATGTCATTTTGAATAGTAGATTTATCTTTATGTTTTTCTTTTTATTCTCCCGATTTTGGAAACAGTTTCTTTTTATTTTCCATTTTGACTTTAAATAATTAAAGGCACAAACATTTAGTATCATTTCACTCAATGAATAACTGATAGTTTAAAATTTTTCTATTATTCGTTGATTCTGGAGTAATATTTTTTTTCCTCTTAAGTGGTGCTCGACATAGATATAATTAGTTTAACTCAAACAAGGAAGTCTTGTCTTAGAATCTTTGACTTTAAAAATGTGGGATATTGGAAAAATAATTTGAATTAGTAGAAGAAGAGTATGGGAAGGAAAACTTCAAAGGCTAGTCTGGTGTCAGCACCTGCTGTGGTCACAGTGTAAACCCTGAAGACCAGGGATTTTGGCAGCAGTCTCAGTGCTTTTAGTTCATTCTCCAGTATCCCCAAATGCGAAGCAGATGCCAGTTTCTTCTCTAGGGCTCTGATAATGGCATATAATGAGTTGGTTGTTTCCTAGCAACTAAAGAAGCAGTTTCACTTTAGCTGATCCTGCAATAGGAATGAGACATTTTCCCTTGATAGCTGGTATTAGTGATTTCCCTGACAATGGAATTTCACTCCTGAATAAGGAATGTTCTCAGCCTTTGGTTTCCTAAAGAATTTTGCTTTTGAGTGTGGGCTAAGCTCTGCTTAATCCTGTATAAAACGAAAAAAATTTCTTGAGCCCCCTAAGTACCTCTCATGGGAAGAGCCAAAGGAGTTTGATACATCATTTCTCAAATGGCAAGTGATTATATAAGAAGCTATAATGGGTGTATTTTTCCCAGTGTTTAACAGGATAATTAACAGCCAGATTCTTTTCTGTATTTAATGTTTGAGGCAACCAAGGTTTATTAAGTATTGGCCAATGTGTGGTAGAAAAAATATATATGAAAATTTATTACCATTTCAATATATAGACAGTGTAATAAAAATATCTTCTAATCTATAACCTACTTGATTTCAAACAGTATTCTGTACATAAAGTTACTATTATATGAGTTATTAAAATAGTTCATTTTATAGTAAACTGTTGAACAATTTAATGTTTAACTTTAAATAATTGCTAATGTTTAGTTGTACTTAATTGTAAATGAAGTCGCCCAGTCGTCTCCGACTCTTTACGACCCCGTGGACTGTAGCCTACCAGGCTCCTCCTTCTTTGGGGTTCTCCAGGCAAGAATACTGGAGTGGGTTGCCATTTCCTTCTCCAGGGGTACTTAATTGTAGCATATCTAAATCCTTATTTGGCAGTGGTAATAGATCAGAGATCTTCTGATTATTAAGATATATGGAAGCATGAAAATACTACTTTAAATGATTTTCTTTTAGTCATTCATAGTTTAAACAATTTCTAAGGAAATTATGTTTTTCTTCCTTTGACATTATATAACTAGTAATCATTAAGAATTATAATATGATATATTAAATTTCAGAAGTTTTTAGATACATAGTCAAAGAAATAAAATGTTAAATGATGTTCTTAAGATAATTAAGTTAACCATGTCTAAATATACCAAAGAAATTTATTGCCTTGCATGGAAAATTTTCTCAGACTATGCATTAAATGTAGATCAAGTTATTGAATGTTTTCCTTGTCACTTTTGGGCATCTGACCTTATTCATTTCTATGATTTTTGTGTCATCAGATACTTAGCAAGTCTCATATTTGAAAACACTTTATTAGGCTTCCATGAAGCATTAAAGAACAAAGAACATTAATGAATTCAGTTGGACAGGACAGTAGTCTTTCAGGCACCTAAAGACATGATTTTTCCTTAAAAACTCTTTAAACATGAGGCACAATTTCTGTGTAATATCTCAGTTACTACTGTTAGATTTCTTTGAGACTTCTGAGGTGACAGAATCAAGCATGTTAAGCCTTGTTTTTAATTATCCTTTCCCCTTTAAAACTATAGATTAGTCAACAAGGAAAAAGAGATACAATATAACTAAAGTCTAGTTCTTTGAAATACTTTTCTGAGGCAGTATTAGCTAAGAAATAGCTCAGTTTGGTTAACCTGGTAGGGGTTTCTTTTGATCACTGCATTTATTCATTCATTTCACAATCAGTATCAGATACTTGTACTTCTACAAATACAGTACAATTCTGTACTTTTAAAATGCCATCAGACGTTTTGTCATTGTCAGCAGCACATATTTAAGTGGCTGCTTACTGTGTTTGGGGGGCATTGTTTAGATGCTGAGGACACAAGGATTATGTAAGATGTAGTTCCACCTTTGCAAATATCGAAGCTTTTAGTTGCAGACCTACTTTGACTTTTGGTCATAAGCAAAATGTTTTGAACGTTAGACATTTTGATAATGATACTGTTTTACAGTGTTTTGTTTAAGGCAGTCAAGGCTGGTACTTAGAGGACAAAGCTGAATATTATACAGTATTGACCATTCAAGTTGGTGGTATTGTTATGAGACCAGGTTTCGCAGATTCATTTCGGTTCCATGTCATGGAAGGAACCGTGCAGTTACACTGAAAGGGAATGAGTTCTCAGGAGTTGGAAATGGCTTATGAATATAAATTGCTGGTTATTTCCTCCAACTTAAAGTACCCTTTTTAAAATACCAGTTGTCAGAGATGACTTACATGAGTTCCTCCAACTCACCATGATGACTATTCTTACTCATGCAGCTTTGAATACAAGTTCTTACAGTGTTCTAAGCTGGCACCGACATCCTAATCCCCCACCCCAAGCCATTTATGCTAAATTTCTCAAGCATCAGAGTGGATCTAACGTGTCATTACTTCACCAGTTTACTCATGTGTGCTGATCCCTGTTAACACAGTTGTAGACATACGTTTTCACCTGATAGAACTACTTAATGACCAGAATGTTTAAATGGGTATTTTTATGAAGAAAACAGTAGAAGTAAAGCAACCAATGTATATATATAAAAAGAAGGTTCTGGTTGTCCAGTCAGCCACTGATATTCTCTGTGCAGCACTGATACTCTTCTGTGTAGTTTTGGGTTGGAGCAATTTCTAAGTTTGGGAGGGCCCTGCTTCTCAGAGCTGCTTGTCTAACCTGACACCCACAGAAGGCCTCCTGCTGCAGCCCTCTGACCATATATAACTGAGTCGGATTATTCTCTGCTATCTATCAGTGACTGGCCTCCTCGGATCAGCCCTACTCCTGGTAACTTTGGAAGATGAATTTTCTTATTTGTGGCCATGAATTGCTTGCTCAGGTTTTAGGTCTTTCAGTCATATCTTGCTCTGGTCTGGATGCAGGAACCAGCATGTCATCTCATATCCCTTCTCATTTGGTACCTCATTAGCCATTTCTTTACATGGTTCACCCCTTTGGCAAGGTTAGGCTTTGTCACCTGTCTAGTTAAATGTCCTTCTTCCCTAGAACTTTTCAGCAGTGTATTCGGTTTCTCATCTCTGGTCTTCCCTTTTCTTCTCAGCTCAGAGCCCTTGTTTACTTGGGATAGAACTTTTTGCCTGAGTGAAAACATGTTCTCAGCCTGTTTGTGGGCTCACCCACCCTCTAGGAGAGATAGAAGCTGTGGACTCTGGCAGTGGTTCTAGTGCTTCCCAGTGAGAGAGACGGGGCTTTCCTGATTTTGTCCCATCATATTAATTTTTCATTCTCAGTACTGAACATAGAGAATCAGGATTCATATTTTCAGGATGTAGAATGGGAGGGGAGGCACAGTGTGACTATTCAGTCCCAGGGAAATACAACAGCAGATTTCATTTATGACTTTCCTGACACCTAAATCAGGAAGTAAGGACAAATAAAGAAAAACAGAGCATCTGGCTTGACTCCAGGCCTTGCATCTGGAAGGAGAGCAGGAAAGGAAGTAACAAGAAAGAAAAGATAGAAAGGTACCAGGAAATTGAAGTAATTTTTTGTGGTTTAAACTTGGTCAGTGTTTCTTTGACTATGCAGAGATGCTTTAGTATTATTTTGTGTCTAACAGCATAGGAAGCTTTCCCCATTTCCTTCTTTGTGTAACTACCAGGGGGATGTAATAGGGGTCTTTGGACAGTCATTTCATATTAAAGGTGGCTCTCACTGTAGCTCTGACATCAGTAGGGAGCGTACAGAATCCTGTCGTGTTTTTAAGAGAATTGACAAAATGGACTGTCTCATTTAAGTTGAAGTCAGCAATCAAAATTAGTGCGAAAGGAATCACTACTAGAAAAGTGTGCCAAGCCAGTGAAATACATTAATCAAAGGGCAATGGAATGATGTCAAATACAAATCATTAGCAGCAAAAACCAGTGAGGCTAAAGTAATTACCTTAGGAAATGAATAAATTAAAAGTAGACTAATTACCCAAACCTTATAATTTCCCATTTCTACCTTGAACACTTCAGAATTCCTTTCTATAACTTTCTAATTCTTTTATATTGTTGATCCAGACTTTTAAGAATAAGCTACAATGATTTGAACTGAGTCTAGGATAGAGGGTAACTATAAAAGGTAGGACCTTCTCTTCTGCAATTATAATTAAGAAGCCTTAATAAAGATCAAGATTAATAAAGTAAGATTACTTACTGGGCCCTTAGGAGAGCTTCTTAGAGCTGTGGCCCCTTTGGAGGGACAGGGCTTTTTCTATTTGCTTAGGTCCAGAGGGAGAATCATGGGTCAGAATCATATGTTAGAGGCCTACTGCTGCTGCTGCTGCTACTGCTAAGTCGCTTCAGTTGTGTCCTACTCTGTGCGACCCCATAGATGGCAGCTCACCAGGCTCCCCCGTCCCTGGGATTCTCCAGTCAAGAACACTGGATTGGGTTGCCATTTCCTTCTCCAATGCATAAAAGTGAAAGTGAAGTCGCTCAGTCGTGTCCGACTCTTCACGACCTCATGGACTGCAGCCTACCAGGCTCCTCTGCCCATGGGATTTTCCAGGCAAGAGTACTGGAGTGGGTTGCCATTGCCTTCTCCGAGAAGCCTACTAGAGCTGTTCAAATTCCAAAAAGATTTGAATAGATCCCAAACAGGCTATAAGGAAAGTTATGGTTGTTACTGGAAACTTTATTGGATTTTGACCCCTTTTTATTATTTAAATAGATACTGTACCTAATTGATTTTAAAATACATATTTTTTTCAATTTTCAGTATCTCTGAAATTGGAGTATATTTTATAATCATTAAATCTTGACATCACATTTGTTTAATTATTAACTTTTTAATCTTTTTTTGTGTATAAAATAATGGTATATCTTACAATCTATGATGTCTTCTGTATGAAAAATATTATTTTAACTTTGCTTTGGTGCTGATTGAATTATATTCTCATCTTTTTCACAGTCACTGCAGAATGATTCTATGTCATTCAGTTTGGTCAGGTATTTTTATTGTTGAAAGACTGTTTTAAACTGCTGGTGACAGCTTTGGCAACCTGTTCATCCTCTTTCATCTCCTCATCACTAATGTAATTTTCCTCCTTATTGCTTAGCCAGAAACTGCCAGATTATTCTTCCCAGTGTCTGACTTTGGGGATGTCAGTCATTGTGTCTCCCTAATACTTTTTACAGCAACCTATCCTCTGACAATTTTCATTTGTTCAGTGGTTAGATGTAGAGAAATTGTAGATAAGAAAGGCATGAAACTTGATGGCATAGATTCTTTTTGTTTCTGTGAACCTTTGCTTAATTTTTATTTGATTTTGATAAAAAGTGCACTGAAAGAAATGACTCAGGGTGAATTAAAGCATCCTTTTTAAAGAAAATTTCTTTTTGTATTTATGCCAAACCTATATATATATATATATATATATATATGTCCATAGCAACAAGTATGTCAGATCCTCAATGTAGAAAGCATCAGATTAAATAGGTTGAATTAATGTATTATCACTGGATAATTTTAAACTACTAAAAATAGCTAATATTGAGTTTTTACTATATACTGAGCCTTATGCTGTTTGCCTTTATTATCTCATTTAATGTTCACAATTCTGTGTAATAGATACTGTTATTCTTATTTTCACATATGAGGAAACTGAGGCATAAAGACATTAAATAACTTCAGCAGGGTCCTACAAGTAATCTTCCTGATTCCCTATGCTGAGCTTTTAACTAAACTGTACAACTGAAATCTCAAAGGTTTAAATTTTCACTTAAAAGAATGAAAACACGCCTTTTGCTATCATCTCTGAAATACTAATAGGTATTAATATATTGAGACTTTTCCTTTGTCATTTTCCTGTATATTTTGTATTTTATGCTTTGTACCATATAAGGCATATCTGAGAGAATGTCTTGATAAATCTCTTTACAATAACATTCATTAGTTAAATACCCTTTTTCATTCCACTTCAATTGCATTTTTTAAAATTTAGGCATTATGTTATTTTGGTACAATTTTTATATGAAGGTGAGTGATAAAGTCTTTTCCCCAGTGTTTGATAATGGGAAATTTGACAAACCATTTATAAAGTATAGTAGTTATAGAATGCCTTTTTTAAAAATTAAAATAGTTTTATAAGGATTCATTATTTGGGTTTGATCACACTTCACTGAGGCACTATGGCATTTCCCAGTTACCTAGAATAAGCTGCAATTCAGTAGAGGGAAATGACGTTCTGTCTCAGTGATATAGTGAGTGTCTATTATATCTAGATGAAACCTCAACACTACTTTTCTTAGCGGTTATTTGTTGAGACTTCTTCACAGTTTAGAGGAATTTATGGGAGCAAAGAGTCATCGATAGCAGGATAGACTAGTTACTATTCAGTGACAGATTTCAGCTAACCTCATATATTGAGTTCTTTTCAAATCATTTTTTTACCAAACATATTGATTTAGAGAGAACAGATGTAGTTTAGACCAAATATAAATTTAGAGGAGTCCCACGACTGCCCTCACTCTGACACTAGTTACAAATTCAGGGATTCCCAAGACCATCCTTAGATTCAGTAATTTGCTAAAAGGACTCGCAGAACTCACTGAGTACAGCTGCACTCATGGGTATGGTTTGTTACCGGAAAAAGAGATTAAAATCAGCCAAAGGAGGAAGTGCCTAACGCAGTATCTGAGGAATTATTACGGAGTATGGAGCTTCCATCGTCTTCTCCCGGTGGAGCCAGGGCACATTGCTTCCCTGGCATTGATATGTGACACTGTGCATGGTGTGTTGCCAACCAAGGAAGCTCGCCTGAGCTTTGATATTCTCAGAACTTTTGCTGGGACTCTGTGGCATGGTCATTGTTGACTGTCCGAGGCTGGTCTCAGTCTTTAGTCTCCAGCTCCTCTGAGCTTGACCGAAAAGAGAAAGCCCCCATTCTAAATCACATTTTTACTACCTGGCTACCCCATCACCCCAGGAAAACAGAGACCTTAGAGGTTACTTCCCAGAAGCTGAAGTCAAAGGTCAGTGTTTAGGGGTCTTTTTGAGCAAGGTTAGATTATTCACTATACAGATACAATGTGAATAAAACTGACTTCCAGAATGAATGTGTGCTTAAGCTAAACTTGGGTGTTCACCTAGTATGCTAAAAAACATTGTTGCTGAGAGTTTCTAGGTATTGTCACTCAATATGGGAAGTCCTTGAAAGTACAGTTTTTCTCAGTTGTAGAAAGGCTGCTGAGACTGCTGCTTTTGGAAACCTTGAGGTCTCCTAATTCCGTTACATCCCATATACCTGCCATTTTGGTAATTACCCCAATATAATCCTCTCTGGTCATTACAAAATTTTTCTCATCTTTATATGTGCTTGGGACTTCTTTCCTAAACGTGAGTTTACTTTCCTCTTCGCAAAGCTTTGTTTTGATGACCTCTGGAGCCCCAACTTATATTAGATGTATTCTCCTTAATATCCTTAACTGAGAACTCCTCTCTGTCTCTTTGCCTTTACTGAAAACTGCAATTCCTTGTAGATAGCACTTTTCATGAAGTCTTCTTAAGTGGACGCTTCTCTTCTTTCACTTACTGTGTACCCATGGGTTTAGGGTAAGGTCTGACACATTGTTGTTCCCTAGAGTAGCTTCTGCTCCGGTACTCCTCCATACTTACATTCTCTTTTGATAGTCATGGTTACAAAAAGTACAGTCAACTTATCCTGTTCTTCTTTAGTCATTCTTTATATATATATATATATATATATATATTTAAGTAATTAAATTTATTTGACTGTGCTGGGTCTTAGTTGTAGAAAGCAAGATCTTCAGTCTTTATTGCGGCAAGGTGGGATCTTTAGTGGTGGCATGTGGGATCTAATTACCTGATCAGTGACTGAACCTGTGTCCCCTGCATTGGAAGCTTGGAGTCTTCGCCACTGGACCACCAGAGAAGTCCCGTCATTCTTTTTCAGTTGCTAAAGATATTGACATTTCCTTTTATTCCCGTTCTAGCCACCATCTTGGATAACTTCAGAGTCCATATGGACAATCTAGTTAATATCCTGGTCTTTCAATTTCTTTGCTGCCTCTTTTTTTTTTAATTTTACAGAGCTTTAAAAAATTTTTTTTATTGCAGTATAACTCACATACTATAAAACATACTATTTAACCGTATTTAATTGTACAATTCAGTGGCACCAAGTACAGTCACATTGTTATGTTCTTGCTATCATCCATCTCTCAGATTTTTCACCTTCCTAAACTGAAACTCTGTTCCCATTAAATACTAACTCTCTGTTCCCCCTCCCCACACCTTCCCCAGCCCCTGGCATCTACCAGTGTACTTTCTGATCCTACAAATGTGGCTGTTGTGGGTACCTTGTAAAAGCAGAATCAAACAGTATTTGTCTGCACCCGCTGCATATGCCTAGTCACTCAGTTGTGTCAGACTCTGTCCAGCTCCATGGACTGTAGCCCGCCAGGCTCCTCTGTCCATGGGATTTTCCAAGCAAGAATACTGGAATGCATCACCATTTCCTTCTCCAGGGGATCTTTCCGACCCAGGAATCAAACCTGTGTCTCCTGCTTCGGCACCTGAGCCACCTGGGAAGCACCTACTATATATTGCAATGCATTTTTAAGGTTAACTTAATATATGTCTATAAGCAGGTTGTACCTCCCCCTCGCCTCCTCCCAGTGCTATACAGTAAGTTCTCATTAGTTATCCTCTTTATACGTAGTAGTGTAGACATGTCAGTCCCAGTTTCTCTGTTCATCCCACCTACCCCTTTCCTCCTTGGTGTCCATATATTTGTTGTCTATGTTTGTGTCATATTATAGTTTTAACACAAGCCTCAGCACATTCCCTGGGGGCTCTGGAGATGGAGTAACTTCTTGGGGATCACCCCTTTGCCAGGCCTTTATCGTCCATCAGGGGCTGGTTGTTGCATGTGGATTATCCCCAGGTGGGATGCACAATCTTAGGCTTGGGATGCCTTTGTGGTACTTGGACGGAGACTCAGCTGAGTGACATCCTCTGCCAACACTCCCAGCAGTTGGAAGAAAGAGTGACTCAGTTCTGAAGGGGGCCCAAATGGAACACATTAACATTCAGCTGAAGCTCAGGGATGATAGGAAACCGGTCTTATGTGTGTGTTCTGTCTATCATGCTCTGCATGACTTCTGACAGTTGGTTGCTGTTGTTCAGTAGCTCAGTTGTGTCCGACTCTGAGTGCCATGGACATAGCCTGCCAGGTTCCTCTGTCCATGGGATTTCCCAGGCAAGAATACTGGAGTGGGCTGCCATTTCCTTCTCCAGGTCTTCGCCTTCTTAATGTGAATGCATTTAACCTCCATTCTATGTCAGCCACCCATTCTCATGGTATACCCTCAATCTTGTCCCCTGGAAGTGCTCATCTTACTAATCTTGCCAGTCTAGTTTTTCTTCTATCCTGCAGGCAGGCTTCTTGAAGAAATTTTCTGAATCTGTCTCTCTCTTTCATTTATCATCTGCTTCTGTCACCTTTACCCTACTTTAGCCAGGATCACCAGAAATGTCTATTAAAAAAAATCCTTTGTATACTTTTCTCATTTTGATTGATTTGTTTACAGTAAGTTAATAAATCTCTTTGATGTATTAACTTTAATTTTGAATACCCTTTTCTGTTGGTTTTCATAATGCTACATTTTCCTATGATATCTACTTTTTAATCTTCTTTTTCTCTTTCTCCTTTATAGTTTCTTCTTCTCTACTCATTAAAAAAATATTAGTCCTTAGCACAGGTATAATTATCCCAACTCACAGGCTTGGAGACTAAGTGACCCTACTTAATAAATGGTATGGCCAACATTTGAACTGAGTCTAAAGCCTTTACAGTTCATCTCAGAATCCCGTCTGATCTTGTGCTTTCCCTGGGCAATAGCATCCAGCCCTGAAGCCCAGATACTGTATTCACCCCATCTATCTCTTCTGAGTGGTAAAAACACCCATCCCATGGCAGCTGCCTGCTGGATAACTGGATATCTCAAAGTCATGGAGTCCAGATGAGAGCTCGCCATTGTCTCCCACACCTGAAACTCCCCCTTCTGTGCTGGTGACAGAGACTCAGTGATTGACACTACCATACATGTACCTGTTCTGGCCAAAATCCTGGTTGTCATCTTTGATTCGTCCTTCTCCCCCCCCCACCCCCCCCCCATATTCATTGTGTCCTAGTCTCCCATCTCCGTGGCTGCCCCTCCTGCACTCCGCCTTCACTCTCTCCTGGGAAAGCTGTAACAGACTTCTACACCTATATCCCTCTGTAATCTGAGATAGTCTGACTAATCTTTTTAAAATGCAGATCTCATCATGCACTTTCCTGATTTAGACTCTCTAGTGACAATTTGTTGTTTTCTGGACAAAAGTTCAAAAATCCAAGTTGGGAGATAAAGCCCTTCTTGATCTGATCACAGCTCATTCCCCTACTCCCACTCTCTGCTCTAGCTGTCCTATTTGCTATTCCTGGGTTCATTTTGCTCTCTTGCCTCCAGGACTTCCCTCGTGCTTTTACTTCTTGCCAAAATGCTCTCTTCTGTTTCTCCATCTAGTGCTTGAGGTCTTGGCTTAGGTGTTGGGAAAGCCTTCTGTGATGCTTGCAGTGCCTTGAAAGGAGCACACACTCTCTTGTCTCAGGGCCTTTGTACTTGCTGCCTTCTCTGCCTTCTGTCTCTTCCCTGCCTCTATCGTCTTGCTGTTCATTACAGGTAATGGTCTGTGGTGATCCTACATCCCGCCCCCCACCCCCCCCCCAAAAAAAAAAAAAAACCAGTTAAGAAATCCTTCTCTTCACTTTGTGAAATCTGAAACACTTCTATGACGTTCGTATATATTAGGAATGTAGAATTTTGAACCGTTTGCTTCTAATTTGCATCTCCTTCTCCCTTAATCCAGACCTTCAAAAACAAAACAAGAAACCCAAGCCTGTTCTTTAGCTTTATGCTTCTCCAAGCAAGCTGACATTGCCTAACTTAAATCGATTATGTGCCAGAAGTCAGCTGATGCTGGTTTTTTGTTTTTTTTTTTTAATGGCATTTACAGCTTTCAGCTCTAGTCACTGAACCTGACAAGTTCCGACATCTCTTCTCTTGGCTGCCTCTCACTTCTTCTTCTGTTTCCATGGAAATGGACATCAGATCACAGAAACATAGTAAGATACTGGTGGCTAATTGCTGTTGCAGATTTCTGGATTCTCTTCGTCTGTGGAGTGATTATTTTAGTGACTCTTGCCCGCTGTGTAGTATGTGCTACTTAGCTGAAACATCTGAGGCAGTTTCTGGGTGTGGAAGCTAGCTGATGTTTCCCAGTTGTCACTAACTAATATTGTAAAAGCTTTTTCCCTGTTTCAACTCTGAGGGAAAATATGTTTTAATTTTAGAACTGTAATCTTGTCGGATTTCAAGCCAGGATACCTGGCCTTGGGCCCAAGTCTGTTACTGTCTCACTTTCATCAGATTTATTGGATGAGCCCATTGCTACACCTAGCCCTGAGGCTTATATCCAAATGTCCCAGAGAAAAGCCTGCTTCTCTACAAGTGTGTTTTCATAGAAAACATAGAAATAAGATACACAACTAATTTTAGTTAAGGAGACCAAACCAGGTTTCTAAACATCTGAAATAGAAAAATGCTTTTAATTCTAGCCCTTTACTTTCTTTTCCTATAAAATTATGAGAATAAGACTAGGCATGTGGCTAGAAATATTAGGTTAAGATTCCCTTTTTAATGTACATGTGCTTTCCCAAGACAAAAAAAAAAAACCTATCATATGGCTGAGTGATTAACATTATAGTTGAAAAAAATCTATTCATTTCCTAGTTAGTGAAGGAAGAGTTATTACATTGCTTATCTAATTGTGTTTTATTCACATCCAAAATGTAGGAAGATTTGTCATAGCCATATGCCTCTTTGGTAGGCTTATCTTTACCAGATTAGGATTTCCTTGTAAATCTAAATGTGGGGCCTGGAAAGCTGGGTTTTTGCTAAATGCAAAAAGTACTGGATATACTTATAAAAGAAATTAGTATTTGCTGAACCACTTCTGGAGCATACAATGTCTGCTGTATATCAAGTGAGCCTGAGTAATTGAAATTTAGTATGAACAGAATAAATCTTTTTTTTTTTGCATGACTACACAGAATAAAAAGATAGGTTTGTAATAAATTCCCACTTGTAGTTGCAAGTATATAGACATAGACTATATATGATAAGACATTATAAATAAATTTAATGGGGAAGAACCCATTTTATACTTTGTAATTGTGGTAAATTTTTCAAATGGAACAAAACTGCTTTATTCAATTTGTCATGAATTTTGTCTCCCATAACAAACCTGCAGTAGACTTTGGGGAATGGCCATGTCATATTCCCTCTGTCAGTAAATGGGAAGGATGTGGAGAAAAGGAAACCTTCTTACACTATTGATGGGAATGTAAATTGATACAACCACTATGGAGAGCAGTATGGAGGAGGGCATCCCCATGGAAAAGAAATGCAAAAAAAGCAAAATGGCTGTCTGGGGAGGCCTTACAAATAGCTGTGAAAAGAAGAGAAGTGAAAAGCAAAGGAGAAAAGGAAAGATATAAGCATCTGAATGCAGAGTTCCAAAGAATAGCAAGAAGAGATAAGAAAGCCTTCCTCAGCAATCAATGCAAAGAAATAGAGGAAACGAACAGAATGGGAAAGACTAGAGATCTCTTCAAGAGCCAAAGAATTGATGCTTTTGAACTGTGGTGTTGGAGAAGACTCTTGAGAGTCCCATGGACTGCAAGGAGATCCAACCAGTCCATTCTGAAGGAGATCAGCCCTGGGTGTTCTTTCAAAGGAATGATGCTGAAGCTGAAACTCCAGTACTTTGGCCACCTCATGCGAAGAGTTGACTCACTGGAAAAGACTCTGATGCTGGGAGGGATTGGGGGCAAGAGGAGAAGGGGACGACCAAGGATGAAATGGCTGGATGGCATCACCAACTCGATAGATGTGAGTTTGAGTGAACTCAGGGAGTTGGTGATGGATAGGGAGGCATGGAGTGTTGCAATTTATGGGGTTGCAAAGAGTCAGACACGACTGAGCAGCTGAACTAGCTGACATGGAGGAGGGTCCTTAAAAAACTAAAAATAGAGCTGCCATACACCCCAGCAATCCCATTATTGGTCATATACCTAGAGAAAAACCATAATTCAAAAAGTTACTTGCACACCAGTGTTCATTGCAGCAGTGTTTACAGTAGTCAGGACATGGAAGCAACCTACATGCCCATCAACAGAGAAATGGATAAAGATGATACAATACATATATATTATACAGTGGAATATTACGCAGGTATAAAGAAGAACAGAATTGGGTCATTTGCAGAGATGTGGATGGACCTAGAGACTGTCATACAAAGTGAAGTAAGTCAGAAAGAGAAAAACAAGTATTGTATATTAATGCATATATGTGGATTCTAGAAAAATGGTAAAGATGATCTTACCTGCAAAGCAGAAATAGAGACTCAGACATAGCGGAGAAACGTATGGATACCAAGGGGAAAGGAGGCGGTGGGATGAATTGGAAGATTGGGATTGACATATACATATTACTATTTATACAATCGATAACTAATGAGGACCTACGGTATAGTACAGGGACTATACTCGGTGTTCTGTGTGACCTACCTGGGAAGGAAATAAAAAAATGGAGAGGATATACTACACATACTGTTGATTTGCTTTGCTGTACAGTGAAGAAGGCTGAGCGCCGAAGAATTGATGCTTTTGAACTGTGGTGTTGGAGAAGACTCTTGAGAGTCCCTTGGACTGCAAGGAGATCCAACCAGCCCATTCTGAAGGAGATCAGCCTTGGGATTTCTTTGGAAGGAGTGATGCTAAAGCTGAAACTCTAGTACTTTGGCCACCTCATGCGAAGAGTTGACTCATTGGATAAGCCTCTGATGCTGGGAGGGATTGGGGGCAGGAGGAGAAGGGGACAACCGAGGATGAGATGGCTGGATGGCATCACGGACTCGATGGACGTGAGTCTGAGTGAACTCCAGGAGTTGGTGATGGACAGGGAGGCCTGGCGTGCTGCGATTCATGGGGTCGCAAAGAGTCGGACACAGCTGAGCGACTGAACTGAACTGAACAGCAGAAACTGACACAGCATTGTAAAGCAAATATAGTCTAGGAAGAACTTCCCCCTGTTTGTGACACCGTTGCACACGTCAGTGGCTTTACCCCAGATGCCAGTGCCATACGTTTGGTGCATGTGTGCTTAGTTGCTCAGCTGTGTCCAACTCTTTGCAACGCCATGGACTGAAGCCCGCCAGGCTCCTGTCTGTGGGATTCTTCAGGCAAGAATACTGGAGTGGGTTGCCATCTCCTCCTTGAGCAGACCTTCCCGACACAGGGATAGAACCCATGTGTCTTGTATCTCCTGCATTGGCAGGTGGATTGTTTACCACTCTGCCACTGTACCCAGAAAGTACAGTGCTTCAGGGCAAATGTTTGTTTTTAAAGAAAATATATTCTGTAGTTGTTGGAATAAGACAATAAGAAAAAAAATGTTTAAGAAAGAAATTATAATGCCCCATTACCTCACTATCAAAGTAAGCTACTATTCACTTTTGGCATATTCCTTCAATTAAAAAAAATTCTACCAATATACAGAGCAAAATTGGGGTCATGCTGTATATGGTGCTTTGTAGTCTACTTATTTCATTTATCATGTCATGATATTTTATCCTGGTATTATATATTCTTTAAAAATAATTTTAGTAATTATACTATCTCAATTACGAAATTTATTTAACTTTTAAGATATTAATGGATATATAGATTGTTTTCTGACAAACAACTGTAAGCAAGAGTCTTTAAATTTTCTTTATCCCTTCAGTCAATGTAGAAAGTGACTAAATTATCTGGTTTTCCAAGCTGATACCCCAGCAGCTTTCACTTTGATTTCTTTCTTGTCTGCCACATCTCAGTTTTCTAAATCTCACTAATTTTATCTCCAAAATGTCTCTTGAATTTGTTTCTTGATCTTTGTTCTCCCTGTGATTGTGGTCATCAGAATCACTGAAACTACTTTGAGAACTGCAGTAGTTTTATCCATAGGTAAAGCTACCTCTCTGGTCTCTTCTTTCTTTCAGTGTATGGCTCCTCTTAAGTCAAAATTGTCTTTCTGAGGTGTGGATATGGTCCTATTCATATGTTCCCTGACTTTGAAGTCTTTAATGTTTTCCCCTATCTGGTGCATAAAGTTTAACTCCTTAGCCTGATATTCATAGGTGTCATATTTTGGCTCTATCTATCCCTCTAACCTCACTTCTTTTTTCCACATTTTACATATCCAAGGCAGCCTTCCCTAAAAATGTTAGGAAATCCTTCTCACAGGCCTTTGTCTCATCTGTGCCCTTCTTATTTCCTGGGAATGGGACTGTGCTATCCCCTACCCCCATCAGTTCCTTACTCCCTTCTTTCAAGATTTCAGCTCAGTTATTATCTATTCTGTAAAGCCCTGCTGCTCTTCAGTAAAGTAACCACTAGCTACCTGTGGCTATTAAAATTAAAATTAATTAAAATTGAAAATTCCATTTCACAGTTACATTAGCCACATGTGGTTAGTGGCTGTTGTATTGGACAATACATATTAAAGAACATTTTCA
The DNA here is from genome assembly GCF_016772045.2 of Ovis aries. Lineage (NCBI taxonomy): Eukaryota > Metazoa > Chordata > Mammalia > Artiodactyla > Bovidae > Ovis > Ovis aries. The sequence continues at coordinate 39,953,520 of NC_056071.1, forward strand.
TCCTTGCAGAAAAGTCCACTGGAGAACATTTCTATAAAGCTGTTCCTAAAATAATTGATTCCTTCCACAGAGCTTCCATAACCCTTAAGATGAGCTATTTTTAAAAGCCTTTCCATTCCTTTAAGGGTAGATGAGAGACCAAGCCTTGTCTTTTTTATTTCTAGCACCTAGAATAATGGGTGGCATGCAGTTGAATTTCAGGATGTGTTGGCTTGAACAAATGACATGATTTGTCATATCATTAAAAAAATGACATGATTTTGGGGGAGTCATATGAATAATGACAATGTTAGGAGTTTTTCAAGTCTAGAGAAATGCTGATTCCATCTTGTAAAGTGCATGGTTATCAGTTTCTCTTCATTAGTGACTCACAAAACATTGGACAAATTGCTTGGGTTTTGATGCTTTTAACGTCTATACACTGTGGAATTAGGTATGTTTCCCCTATATAATGTGGAGAAGGCAATGGTACCCCACCCCAGTACTCTTGCCTGGAAAATCCCATGGATGGAGGAGCCTGGTAGGGTGCAGTCCGTGAGGTCGCGAAGAGTCGGACACGACTGAGCGACTTCACTTTCACTTTTCATTTTCATGCATTGGAGAAGGAAATGGCAACCCACTCCAGTGTTCTTGCCTGGAGAATCCCAAGGACAGTGGAGCCTGGTGGGCTGCCATCTATGGGGTCTCAGAGTTGGACACGACTGAAGCGACTTAGCAGCAGCAGCAGCCCCTATATAATGTAATATAAGGTCAATATTTACTGAATCTGTGCCAGATATTGTGGACATTACACAAAAGCATAAAGCATTGCCAAATTCCATACTTCTGCTTGAGCTTATATTCCATGAGCTGTGAGAGCAGACATTAGTGTCTTTGTGTGTGCCTGAAATCTTACCTCCTTTATTTTATTTCATTTTTATATCTTTATGAGGTAATTTTTGTTGTTGTTCTGTTTTGCAGTTAAGGAAACAGAAGCATAGGGAAGCTAAGTAGCTTGCATGAGGTCATATATAGCTGGGAAGGGACTCTTTACTATTATACCATAGCTGCCTCGCCTGTAACCTCATTTGAATTGTTAATATAATCAGTGCCTCTGGGTAGCTTTGGTGATTCATATATTTTATAATTGTTCATGGCTGGAGTATGTCTTGGGTTTTGGTTTTAAGAAAAGTCAACAGCCTGAAAAAATGTTAAAGAAGGAAATTATAATGCCCCCACTGTTAACGTTTTATTATTGACTGCTATTGCCTGGTACTATGCCTGGGCTAATGGGATATACAGATCAAGTTAAAGGAAAAACCATAAATTCTGGAAGTAGTAGAATTCCAGAAGTCTTTTGGAGGTATTTAATTCTTTGTGAATTGCAACTATCATACTATGCCAGGGGCTTTCTAGCTAGTTTTCAAAAACTTTGCAAAGCCCAAAATCAACATGTAAAAAATCACACAGTACAATGCCTGGCACAAAGTTAGTGTTTAGAGGCAGTTTGTTTAATGAATGTATGAAAAATAACAGAAATACGGGTATTGGTAGTAATAATAGTAGTTATTATTGTTGTTAACACTGTTTGAATGTTTTCTGTTTCCCAAATGGTTGTGCTAAGCTCTTTATTTGTATTATTTCATGGATTAACTATTAAGCACCTACAGTGTGCTAGACACTGTGCTTAGTACTGAAGATACAGTGGTGAGACACATAAAGACCCTGTTCTCATGGGTTAGTTAATATTTTTTGGTAGGAGAGACAGAAATAAACAAATAAATAAAAACATAATGTAATAGAGGCTACTGATCAGTGCTGTTGGAAATAAGTAGAGGAAACTAGGGAAAGCTTATATGAGCAGGTGACATTTAAAGCAGACTTGAATGGAAGGAAGGTTGAGCCATCCAGGCATCTAGGGGAGGAACACTCATAGTCGCGGGAATAAGTGAGCAAGGAAGCCAAGGATTGGATCATTTAGGGTTTTACAGACTCTGGTAAGGATTTTGGACTTTGTTCCAAAAATGGCACAAACTGCTGAAGGTCTTTGTAAGTGGAATCATGTGATAGGATTTCTGTTTTAAACTTTGGCTGCTTGTGTACAGAATAGAAATAGGTGGAATGGGAAGGAACGGATGAGAATGGTGGAAGTAGGGAGACCCATTCAGGACCTGTCTTAGTATTCCAATAGCCCTGTGAGGTAGGCTTTATTATTTTCTTCATTTTTAGGTTAGAGCACAGAAGCCCAAAGAGATTAAGAGGTTATTCAGTGTTGCATATCCAGTCTGTCACTAATCTTTGCCATTATGTTATTCTGTCTGATTTCCATGAATGAGCTTTAAGAATTTTTGACATTGTTTATTATTTCAGTATAGCTAATAGTGTATAGATTTCAAATGAATGTTATCTTTCTTAATTAGATTGTTTTCTTATGGTATAGTGACTTGTGAAATCATGTATTACATAGAATTTGTTAATCAAGCAGAATTCAATGTATAATAGGGAGAATTGTATAGGTAGAGTGAAATTTATCTATATTCTTATTAAAAGGCACTTAACGTTATAGTGCTTTTATATTAGAGCAAGTTTCTTGTTTATGCAAGCATAAAATACTCTGAGATTTAGCTTCATTGAAAGACTGGTTCATGGAAATAATGAAAACTCAGTGATTGAGTTAAAATGTGGACGCAAGCACCATTTTTAGATAGCATGGTATAGTGAAAAGAGCATGGGCTTAGGAAAGGCATATGATCTTGAAAAATTGCTTGAATCTTTCTTTTTATTTTTAATGAAAGGAATGTTTATTGCTGTGTATCTGACTTGTTCTTTACTAATCCTTTCCCCAGATACCTTTTTTTTTTTTGTTAAATTTATTTTTAATTGAAGATAATTGCTTTAAAATATTGGCTTGATTTCTACCATACATCAACATGAATTAGCCACAGGTGTACATATGTCCCCTCCCTCTTGAACCTCCCTCCCACTCCCCACCCTTTCCTACCCGTCTAGGTTGTTATAGAATCCCAGTTTGAGTTCCCTGAGTCACACAGCAAGTTCCCATTGATGATCTATGTTATATGTGGTAGTCTATTTGCTTCCATCCTACTCTCTCCATTCATCTCACCCTCTCCTTCCTCCCCTTCCACCCTTGTCCATAAGTCTGTTCTCTGTGTTTGGGTCTTCACTGCTGCCTTACAAATAGGTTCATCAGTGCCATCTTTCTTGATCCCATATATTTGCATTAATGTATGATACTTGTTTTTCTCTTTCTGACTTGCTTCACTCTGTATAATAGGCTCTAGATTCATTCACCTCATTAGAGCTGACTCAAATGCGTTCCTTTTTATAATTGAGTAGTATTCCATTGTGTATATGTACCACAGTTTCTTTCCTTTTATCTTCCTGAGCATGAATTCTTCATGTCTTAAGTGAAAATAAAATTATGTTTTTCACTGGATTGTTGTGATAGTTAAATATGATGATGCATATAAAATGTCAAGTATATTGTACATGGAGATAGTAAATATATTCTTTCTTTTTAAAAACAGTTTTGTGGATTTGAGAAGGATAGCTCAAGAAAATTTATTAATTACTAATTAGTAGCCAAGCCAAGCCGATTATACAGAGTGAAGTAAGCCAGAAAGAAAAACACCAATACAGTATATTAACACATATATATGGAATTTAGAAAGATGGTAATGATAACTCCGTATGCGAGACCGCAAAAGAGACATAGATGTAAAGAACAGACTTTTGGACTCTGTGGGAGAGGGAGAGGGTGGGATGATTTGGGAGAATGGCATTGAAACATGTATACTATCATGTAAGAAATGAATCGCTAGTCTAGGTTCGATACAGGATATAGGATGCTTGGGGCTGGTACACTGGGATGACCCAGAGAGATGATATGGGGAGGGAGCTGGGAGGGGGGTTCAGGGTTGGGAACTCATGTACACCTGTGGTGGACTCATATCAATGAATGGCAAAACCAATACAGTATTGTAAAGGAAAAAAAAATAATTAGTAGCCAAAATTCTTGTAAAATCTTAGTGTTTTTATTCATTTCCATTCAGTCTTAAGGATCATGTCTTATGAAGAACTGTCAGAGGTAGTAGAGGAATTGTTTTAGCCTCTGGGAGACAAAATTCAGAGATGTATGAGAGCTGTCTTTAAATGTGTAAAGGGCTGTCATGTGGAACAGACATTTGTTCTTTATGACTCAGGAGAGCAGAAAGTTCAGAGGGTGAAAACTACAGGGAAGGTTATTTTGGCTCATTAAAATGAAGACACTTCCAAAAATAGAATGAGTGCTCTATCATTGGGAACTGTGTGCATAGCTACACCAGTTTTCCAGAATGTATCAGCAATGGAAGGTTTATTAATTTAGTTTGAATATTTCTTCAACCTGGAATCATTGGAACATAAACTAGATGAAAGCAGAGTTCTTATCTTAGCACCATGATGTCCTCAATGCCTAGTACTGTGTCAGATTGTGATCTGATTGTAGTACTATCATATGTTGAATGAGTGAGTCAGTTGCATACTTCAATTACGATTATCTGCATTCTTCACTCCTCTTTTAAGGAGTACAATTATTTGCATTCTTTACTCCTCTTCACTCTCTTTAATTAAGTTTAGTCCTTGATTTTTGGTTGATATTTTTATATGTTTGTTTGGGTTAAAAATAAGGGAAACTGTGAATTGTCACTTGGTAAGAAAACAAATGAGTTAGTGGAACGTTTCTTAACAGCAGCACTATTGATGCTTTGGGCCAGGAAGAGGTTATCTTGTACATTGTAAAGTTTTTAGCAGCATCGCTAGCTGTTGTATACTCATCAGATATCCATAGCATCACCTCCTGTACAGTGTTACGAACCACTATCCATAGTTCTTCAGGGACTCTGCCTACCATATCGAGTCCCTTGAATCTATTCATCACCTTCACTGTATAATCATAAGGGATTTGATTTAGGTCATATCTGAATGGCCTAATGATCTTCCCTACTTCAGTTTAAGCCTGAATTTTGCAAAAAAGGAGCTGATGATCTGAGCCACAGTCAGCTCCAGGCCTTATTTTATCTAACTGTATAGAGCTTCTCTATCTTTGGCTGCAAAGAATATAATCAATCTGATTTCAGTACTGACCATCTAGTGATGTACATGCATAGTGTCGTCTTGTGTTATTGGGAGAGTTTGCTATGACCAGTGCCTTCTCTTGGAAAAACTCTGATAGCCTTTGTTCTGCTTCATTTTGTACTCCAAGGCCAAACTTGCCTGTTATTCCAGGTATCTCTTGACTTCCTACTTTTGCATTGCAATCCCCTATGATGAGAAGGACATCGTTTTTTTTTTATGTTAGTTATAGAAGGTCTTGTAGGTCATCATAGAACTGTTTAGCTTCTTCGGCATTAGTGGTTGGGCCACAGACTTGGATTACTGTGATGTTAAATGGTTTGTCTTCGAAATGAACCTAGATCTTTCTGTCATTTTTGAAATCACAACCAAGTACCTCATTTCAAACTCTTTTGTTGACTGTGAGGGCTACTCCATTCCTTCTAAGGGATTCTTGCCTACAGTAGTAGATAAAATGGTCATCTGAATTAAATTTGCACATTCCAGTCCATTCTAGTTCACTGATCCCTAAAATGTTGATGTTCACTCTTGGCACCTCCTGTTTGACCACATCTAATTTACCTTGACTGATGGATCTAATATTCCAGGTTCCTAGGCAGTATTGTTCTTCACAGCATTGGATTTACTTTGACCACCAGATACAACCAAAGAATGTCCAAATTACCACACAGTCACACTCATTTTACATGCTAGCAAAATTATGCTCAAAATCCTTCAAGCTAGGCTTCAGCAGTATGTGAACCATGAACTTCCAGATTTACAAGCTGGATTTAGAAAAGGCAGAGGAACCAGAGATCAAACTGCCGACATCCACTGGATCATAGAAAAAGCAAGAGAATTCCAGAAAAACATCTGCTTTATTGACTACGCTAAAGCCTTTGACTGACCTGTGGCGGATTCATGTTGATGTATGGCAAAACCAATACAATATTGTAAAGTAAAATAAAGTAAAAATAAAAAAAAAATAAAGCCTTTTTGACTGTGTGGATAAAAACAAATTATGGAATATTCTTAATGAGATTAGAATACCAGACCACATTACCTGCCTCCTGAGAAATCTGTATGCAGGACAAGAAGCAACAGTTAGAATTTGACATGGAACAACAGACTGTTTTAAAATCAGGAAAGGAGTACGTCAAGGCTGTAAATTGTCACTCTGCTTATTTAACTTATATGTACATCATACGAAATGCTGGGCTGGATGAATCACAAACTGGAATCAAGATTGCCAGGAGGAATATCAACAGCCTCCAATATGCAGGTAATAATACTTCAATGGCAAAAAGCAAAGAGGAACTAAAGAGCCTCTTGATGAAGGTGAAAAAGGAGAGTGAAAAAGTTGGCTTAAAACTCAGCATTCAGAAATTGAAGGTCATGGCCTCCAGTTCCATCACTGCATGGCAGATAGATGGGGAAAATGTGGAAACAGTGTCAGATTTCATTTTGGGAGGCTCCAAAATCAATGCAGACCGTGACTACAGCCACGAAATCAAAAGTCAGTTGCTTTTTAGAAGAAAAGCTATGACAAACCTAAACAGCATATTAAAAGCAGGCATATCACTTTGTCAACAAAGGTCCATATAGTCAAAGCTATGTTTTTTTTCCAGTTCAGTTCAGTCCAGTCACTCAGTTGTGTCCGACTGTTTGTGACCCCGTGAATTGCAGCACGCCAGGCCTCCCTGTCCATTACCAATTCTCGGAGTTCACTCAGACTCACGTCCATCGAGTCAGTGATGCCATCCAGCCATCTCATCCTCTTCCGTCCCCTTCTCGTCCTGCCCCCAATCCCTCCCAGCATCAGAGTCTGTTCCAATGAGTCAGCTCTTCGCATGAGGTGGCCAAAGTACTAGAGTTTTGTCATGTATAAATGTGAGAGTTAAACCATAAAGAAGTCTGAGCACTGAAGAATTGATGCTTTCAAACTGTGGTGTTGGAGAAGACTCTTGAGAGGCCCTTGGACTGCACAGAGATGAAACCAGTCAATCCTAAAGGAAATCAGCCCTTTATATTCATTGAAGGACTGCTGCTGAAGCTGAAGCTCCAATACTTTGGCCACCTGATGCAAAAACTGACTCATTGGAAAAGACTGATGCTGGGAAAGATTGAAGGCAAGAATGACAACAGTGGAGGAGATGGTTGGATGGCATCACTGACTCACTGGAACATGAGTTTGAGCAAATTCTCGGAGATAGTGAAAGACAGGGAAGTCTGGCGTGCTGCAGTTCATGGGGTTTCAGAGAGTCCAACCCGATGTAGTGACTGAACAACAATAAACCAGTAGCATCCCTCTCCTCACTCATTACAATGAAAAATGTCTCCAGACTTTGCCAGATATCCCTTGGGGAACACATTGTCACTTGTTGAGAACCACTGAGTCAGTGAATAACTCAGTAGGACACACCAATGCAAGTAGACAAATACAGTATTTTCATTAGATGAAAATAGAGAAAATGGTATCCCTTAGAAAACTCTTTGTAAATTATTTGCTTTAAGATGAACTATGTGCTGGTATCATGAAATGTATGTTGTTATCTGCATGCAGCTTGTCTGTGTAATGCTTCTGGGTTTCTACTTTGCTTTGAAACATGAAGTTGGTTCTTTAGTTTTAGCTTCTTAGTAAATGAAAGTTTAACATATTTCTTTGGTAGTGGTAGAATTGCTTATTCTGGGTCTTTGGATCCAAATTGCTTTGAAAGAAAAAACTGAAAGTGTTAGTCTGTCAGTTGAGTCTGACTTTTTGCGACCTCGTGGGTTGTAGCCCTCCAGGCTCCTCTGTCCATGGAATTCTCCAGGCAAGAATATTGGAATGAGTTGCCATTTGTTCTCCAGGGGATCTTCCTAACCTAGGGATTGAACCTGGGTCTCTTGCATTGCCAGCAGATTCTTTACCATATAAGCCACCAGGGAATTATATATTGCAGTATAGGTGTGGAGAGTTCAAAACAAGGTTACTGGAGATGGTGGCTTATAACTGTCAAAAACAAAGACAGCGTGAGGTATAATGGCAGGAAATGTTGCAACAGCAGAGTGCTGATCCTGGATTCTTGAAGAAGGAATGCTGAGGGTTTTTTTGTTTTTAAAACTTATATCTATGTTCTAAGTTTATACTTTGGTCTTAGTCTAGGCATATGATCATCTCAAAAACAGGTATGATTTGGTAAGTAACTATGGTGCACACTGGTCGCATTAGAACTAAACTATCTTAGACTGTATGGGCTTCCCTGCTGGTTCAGATGGTTAAGAGTCTGCCTGCAGTGCAGAAGACCGGGGTTGATCCCTGGGTTGGGAAGATCCCCTGGAGAAGGAAATGGCAACCCAGTGCAGTATTCTTGGCATGGAAAATCCCATGGACAGAGGAGCTTAGCAGGCTACAGTCCATGCGGTTGCAAAGAGTCGGAGATGAGCAACTGAGCAACTTCACTTCATTTTAGGCTTGTGCTGAGTTTGTACTTCTCTGACTTGTATTACTAGTATTTATGTTGATATTTTCTCCTGTTTAAATCTTCTAAATAGTTAAGTTCTAAGAAGTCCTTGTTTGAATTATATTTTAACTTCATATAAAATCTTGTCACATCATACTTTCTTTATAACATGTTCTGCTGAAGTTTTCATGGTTTTGATTTAATTATAAGCTAGGCATTGTTGCATTTTAATATATAACACTTGCATGCATATTGTGATGTAGTCATTTGTAAAATATAGTCTCACCAGGCATTATTATAGAGAAGCATCTGTCAGCATTTCCATTACAAGCCCTAATGTATTTTTAAGAAGTTTCTGACTTGTCTATTTCTAAATTGCTTTGCACTGAAACTAGTATAGAAATTGTCAGATGAAATCTAAGTTTTGTTGTATTATAGAGGGAAAAATGGACGCTAGTATTTTCTACTACTTTGTGTCACAGCATTTAAAACCCTCATATTTTTAGCAGATTCAGATGCTTTTTACTTGATATTTAATTCCCATGAACCCAAGTGAGGAAACTGACAACCTCTTAAATGGGCTTGTTTCTTTTCTTGTGTTTTGTTATAACATTTCTGATAGGTTTATTTCAAAAGTATTTACTGAGTAGATGCATTAAGTATTTTGTTAGAACCACCTTAGAATATGAAAGTGTCTTTACAGAGCCCATAGGAAGTCAGATCTAGGTTTACGGTGGATAGAGAAACTTACAAAAGCATCAACTACGATGAGATTCTGGAACCAGTTCTATAGTTGAGAAAGTGAGCAACTGTTTAGTGATCAAGTTTTGGGATTCTTATTCTCCTAGTCTCTCCTCGAATTGTATTACTTTGCAATCATTATTAACCTGGCTGATTTCTCCCTTGCCCTCTTCTTTGTGAGATGTCATTGTTGCTATCAGTAGATGCTTCCGTGGTAATTCTCAAGTTGCTTTTATCTTATATATATCATAAATATAGAATATAAAAATTTAAAGAGAGACTCCTAAAACATAAAAGAGTCAAACAACTGTGGTCTACAGGCATACGTGAGAGATGTTGCGGGTTCAGTTCCAGACCACCACAATCAAGTGGGCGTGGCAGTAAAGGGAGCCACACAAACATTCCGGCTTTCTAGTGCAAGGTACATTTGCACTCTACTGTCGTGTTAACAGTGCAGTAGCATCATTTCTAAAAATGCACAAATCTTTTTCAATAAATACTTTATTGATAAAAAAAAATTGCAGACCATCATCTAATAATGCAGGGTTGCCACAAACCTTCAAGCTGTAAAAAAATGCAATATCTACAAAGTACAGAATAAGCTGAAGCACAGTAAAATGAGGTATGCCTGTACAAGGGAACACCCACAATACTATCAGCTGATTTCTCTGTAGAAACTTTTCAGACCAGAAGGGAACAGCATGCTATTTTCAAAGTGCTGAAAGGAAAAAAATAAATAAATAACTTTCACTCAAGAATATTCTGCCTGGCAAGATTATTGTTCAGACTTGAAGGAGAAATAAAGAGCTTTCTAGAGAAACAAAAGCTAAAGAAGTTTACCCCTACTAACTGGCCTTACAAAAGATGTTAAAAAGGAAAACAGAAAAACCTTTAAGCTAAAAAGAAGTTACTAATTAGTAACAGGAAAACAGACAAAAAACCTCACCAATAAAGATAAATTTATACTAACGGTATTGGATTAAAAACTTGTGAAACTAGGGTGACAGTTAAAAGACAAAAATAATATATTTACCATAACTATAACTACAATAATTAGTTAAGGAATACACATAAAAAAAGATGTGAAATATGACATCAGAAAACTTGAAACATTGGACAGGGAGCAAAAATGTAGAGTGTTAGAATGACTTCGAACTTAACTTGTTACTGTAGGTATGTATGTGTGTGTGTCCCAGGTGGCACTAGTGGTAAACAATCTGCCTGCCAATGTAGGTTAGACATAAGAGATACAGGTTCAATCCCTGGGTTGGGAGGATTCCCTGGAGGAGGGCATGGCAACTCATTCCATTATTCTTGCCTGGAGAATCCCATGGACAAAGGACAAAGAGTCATACACACACAGAGCTTAAGTGACATAATACACACACACACACACACACACACACACACACACACACACGTACACACATATGGTTTCCCAGTAGCGCTAGTGGTGAAGAACCTGCCTGCCAGTGAAGGAGACTTAATAGACATGAGTACAAAAATAAGGCCCACATATTTGTTGCTAATAAAAGACTCTAAGAGGGAAATAGTTCTAAGCAGGAAGTCTATAATGATAAATACCTACCTCCTGAAAAAAGAAAAATCTTAAGTAAACAGTTAAATTTATACCTAAAGAAGATAGATAAGAACAACACATGAAATCAGAATTAGTAGAAGGGAGGAAAGGTCAAAGTGGAAATCAATGAAATATTGGCTAAAAATACAATAGAAAAGATTAATGAAACTAAGAACTTGTTCTTTGAAAAGATATGATTGATAAATCTTTAGCTAAACTCACTAGGAAGAACAGAGATGGGGTTCAAATAAATAAAATTAGAAATGAAAGAAGAGAACTTAAAACCAACACTTCAGAGATACAAAGGATTATGAGACTACTATGAACCACTATTTGTGTCAACAAATTGGACAACCTAGAGAAATGGATGAATTCCTAGATACATAGCGTCTTTCAAGACTGAGTCATGAAGAAATAAAAAACATGAATATACCAATTACTAGTAAGGAGATTGAATCAGTAATCAAAAAACTCTAAACAAAGTCCAGGAGCAGAGAGCTTCACTGGTAAATTCTACCAAAACATTTAATACCTGTTCTTTCAAACTCTTCCAAAAACTTGAGGAGAAATTGCTTCCAAACTCATTTCACAAGGCTGACAGCATCTTGATACCAAAACCACACAAGAATAAAAAGAAAATTATAGGCCAGTGTCCCTCTGAGCATAGATGCAAAAATTCTTAACAAAATATTTACAAGCCAAATTCAACAATACGTTCAAAGGATCATACACCAAGAATAAGTGGGGTTTAACCAAGGGATGCAAAGATGGTTCAATTAATATGACACACCACATTAACAAAATAAAAGATAAAAATTATATTATCTTTTCAATAGATGCAGACAGAACATTTGACAAAGTTCAACATCCATTTATGATTTAAAAAAAAAAAAAAAACTCTTTCAGCAAAGTGGTATCAGTTCAGTTCAGTTCAGTCTCTCAGTTGTGTCCGACTCTTTGCAACCCCATGAACCACAGCACACCAGGCCTTCCTGTTCATCACCAACTGCCAGAGTTTATTCAAACTCATGTCCATTGAGTCGGTGGTGCCATCCAACCATCTCATCCTCTGTCGTCCCCTTCTCCTCCTGCCTTTAATCTTTCCCAGCATCAGGGTCTTTTCAAATGAGTCAGCTCTTTGCATCATGTTGCCAAAGTATTGGAGTTTCAGCTTCAACATTAGTCCTTCCACTGAACACCCAGGACTCATCTCCCTTAGGATGGACTGGTTGGATCTCCTTGCAGCCCAAGGGACTCTGAAGAGTCTTTTCCAACACCACAGTTCAAAAGCATCAATTCTTTGGTGCTCAGCTTTCTTTGTAGTCCAGCTCTCTATCAACATAATAAAGGCCATATGACAAGCCCACAACTAATATACTCAGTGGAAAAAGCTAAAAGCTTTTCCTTTAAGATGAGGAACAACACAAGAATGTTCACTCTCTCCACTGTTACTCTATAGTATTCAATTTTCTCCACTTTTCTTTTATTCACTCTGTCCACTTTTATTGTTAGTGAAAATCCTAGCCAGAGCAATTAGGCAGGAAAAAGGCATTCAGCTCAGAAAGGAGGAGGTAAAATTATTTGCAGATGACGTGAGTTTATATATAAAAAACCCTAAAGACACCACCGAAAGAAACAACCTGTGAGAACTAATAAACATATTCAGTAAAGTTGCAGGATACAAAATCAGTATCCAAAATCTGTCATTTTTATACACTAACAACAAGCTATAAGAGAAATTAAGAAAACAGTCCTATTTGCAGTTGCATTTAAAAAATACTGAGGAATAAATAAAGTCAAAACCACAATGAAATAGCACCTCACACCTGTCAGAATGACTGTTCTAAAAAAAGACAAGAAACAAGAAGCATTGGTGAGGATGTGGACAAAAGGGAACTCCTGTTCAGTGTTGTTGGAGATGTAAAATGGTGCAGTCACCATGAAAAACAGTATGAGGATTCTTTTAAGACTTCAGATAGAACTCTGATACAATCTAGCAATTCCACTTTGGAATATTTATCTTAAGAAAACAACAAATTCTGTAAAGCAATTATCCTTCAATAAAAAGTAAATAAAAATACTTAAAAAAAAAAGAAAATGAAAACAAATTTTCCACATTGAAGGAACTCTTCAAAACCGTTGGACCAAATGCCTTTTGGGTTAAAAGTTGATCATTGACTATTTTCTTGTGTTATTTATTCATTCATGTTTTCTGTTTATTCTTGTGTCAGTTTTTAAATTTCTGGTTTCTTAAGAGATGATCCATTTCATCTAGTTTTAAGTTTATTAGTATTGTACTTAGTTCAGTTCAGTTCAGTTGCTCAGTCGTGTCTGACTCTTCGCAACCCCATGAATCGCAGCATGCCAGGCCTCCCTGTCCATCACCAACTCCCGGTGTTCACTCAGACTTGAGTCCATCGAGTCAGTGATAAAATCTCTTCTTATTCCTAGTGAGACTTGTCAAAGTGTTGTCTTGTTTTATTGGTCATTTTTGAAGAAAAAAAGCTTTTGGTTTTGCTGATTGAGTTTATTGGTTATTTCTGTTTTATTGAAGTATAACTTACATATAATAAAATACAAGGATGATAGGTGAACATTTTGGTGAGATTTTGATATTGGGTACACCCATGCTCTGTCCAATATACAAAACAAAATAAAGAGCATTCTCATGACAACAGAAACTTCCCTTGTGCCCCTTTTCAGTCATCTCCTCTCCCTACCCCCGACAGGAAGCCACTTTATGAATTTGTACAATCATAGAATAGTTTTGCCTTTGTTCAGCATAAAGTTTTTGAGATGATCAATGTTGCATGTGTTAGTAATTTGTTCTTTTTTTGCTGAATAATAGTTAATCATATGAATGTGCCACAATTTATTTACTTTATGTTGAGGTACAGTTGGTTTGTCTCTGTTTTTTTGCTATTATGAATAAAGTTTCTGTAATGAACATTTAAAAGGTATTTTCTGTATGTTGATACCTAGGAATAGAATTGCTGAGTTACAGATTAGATATACCTTTAACCTTACGAGAAACTACTAAAGAGTTCTCCAAAGTGATTTTATACTGCCACCAGCGGTGTATGAGAAGACCATTTGCCATGTATTGTTGCCAGCATTTGGTGCTGTCATTCTTTTTGATTTAGCCATTCTGCTTAGAGTGTAGTGATACCTTACTGTGTTTCAAGTTTGCATTTCTCTGATGACCGAAAAGCGTGAGGACATTTCCATACGGTTATTAGCTGCTGGAATATCTTCTTTTGTGAAGAGTCTGTTCAGTCTTTAGCTCATTTTTAAATGGTTGTTTTCTGTTGATTTGTAATATTTTGATTAACAGTCACATAAAATTAGATGTGATTTCATTGATCTATTTAGAGCTAGCAAGGTAGAGAGTGTATGTGCATATGTGACAGAGGAGAGGTAAAGAGAAAGAAAGAAAAATATTTTCTCACATTTGTCAGTCATTTTTAAATAGTGTCTTTTGATGGACAGATTCTTTTTTAATTTTGGTTGTCTTTCGTATTTAGACATGTGCTTCATCTCAAATTATTTTTTGTGTATACTGTAAGAAAGAAGTTAAACTTCATTTGTTAAATACACGTGTCCAGTTTTCTAGCAGTAAATTTAAGAAGACACTTTGCTCGATTTGACTAACTTGAAGCCTTGATTGAAAGAAAAATACATGTATGTGTGTATGTATAGAAAGGTAGATAGATATTTGCGTATGTGCGTAGGGAGTCTGTTTTTAGATTAGGTATTCTGTTATCTGCCTCATGCCAATGCGACTTACTGTAATAGCTGTAGGATAAGGCTTCTGGATTTGTTTTCTTTTTAAAGAATTGTTTTGGGAATTTAAGATTGTGTGTTATTCCCATGGAAATTTTGGAATCAGCCTGTAAGTTTCTTCAAAATGATTGCTGGACTTTTGCTGGGGGGTTTGTGAAATTGATACCTCAATTTGGAGAGAATTGCTGACATAGCAATATTGACTCTTCTGATGCATGAACATTATTTATCTTGCCATTTATTTAGGTCTTTTGAAATTTCTTACAGTAGCATTTTGTAGTGTAATAAACTTGTACATCTTTGTTAGGCTTATTTTTAGATACCTTTTTTTTTTAACTTCATTTGGAATTGTGTATTGCTAGTATATGGAAATACAGTTGAGTTTTGTATATTGATCTTATATCTTCCTCTATTCCTAAAATCATTTATTATTGCGATTTTTGTAGAGCCCATTGTGTTTTCTGCATACCATGCAGTCATATCATCTAGGAATAAAGAAGCTTTCCGTTTTCAGTACTTATGTCTTTTATTTCTTTGCCTTGGCTCACTGCGCTGACCAGCTTTTTCAGTATAACGTAGCAGCAGTAAGAATGGATTTCTTCATCTTTTTCCTGACTTTTTGAAAAGCATTTAATATTTCATCGTTAAGTAAATACATTATGTAAGCTGTAGTGTGTTTACAGATCTCATCTCTTAGCTTCAGATAGTTCCTTCCTACTTTGCTAAATGTTAATATTATGAATGGGAATTGACTCTTGTTTAATGCTTTTTCTATATATGTTGAGATGATGATACAGTTTTTGTCTTTTATTCTACTAATGTAATAAATTACATGAGTTTTTATGAATTAGATCTACCATGTATTCCTGAGGTTAAATCCCTTTGTTATGATGTTTTATTATTTTTATATTTTTATACATTGTTATTTTCTAATTTAGAGGTTTTATTATTTTTTTATTTTATTTTTACTTTATTTTACTTTTACAATACTGTATTGGTTTTGCCATACATTGACATGAATCCACCACGGGTGTATACAAGCTCCCAATCCAATTTCTCAGGAAACACGTCAGGTGGTCTGGTATTCCCATCTCTTTCAGAATTTTCCACAGTTTCTTGTGATCCACAGTCAAAGGCTTTGGCATAGTCAATAAAGCAGAAATAGATGTTTTTCTGGAACTCTCTTATTTTTCGATGATCCAGTGGAAGTATGGTGCACCAATCTTAATATATTATACACTCCTGCATACTTGCTACCCAGACCAAGATCTAGAATGTTTTTAATACCTGGAGGGTCCTCATATTTTTTTCCCACTCAGTGCTCACTCTCAAAGGTAGCCAGTATATGACTGACTGATTGATTGATATATATTTATACATGCATGTATGTTTGTTTAGTTTTCAGCTGCATTGAGGTATATTGAGAAATAATATTAAAATATGTTTCAACTGTATAACGTGATTTGAAAGGATTCCCACATGATTAGCACTTTCATCACCTCACATATTTTGGGGTTTTTTTTTTTTTTTTTTGCTTTTAACACTTAAGTTCCATTCTGTTAACAAATTCTGATTAGGTTACCAACAGTAGTCATCATGTTATATATAGGGTGTGTGTGTGTTAGTCTCTCAGTCATGTCCGAATGTGACCCCTGGACTGTAGCCTGACAGGCTCCTCTGTCCATGGGATTCTCCAGGAAAGAATACTGAAGTGGGTTGCTATTCCCTTCTCCAGTATATATTAGATACTCAGACCTTATTACTCTTGTAACTGAAAGTTTGTACCTTTTTCACCAGACTCTCCATATTTCTTCTACCCCTTTAATCCCTGGCAACCACTATTCTGCTCTGTTCATGAGTTCAACTTCTTTTTTAGATTCTACATATAAGTGGTGCCATACAGTATTTGTCTCTGTCTGGCTTATTTCACTTAGAGCATAACACCCTCCATGTTCATCCATGGTGTCGCAAATGGCAGGGTTTCCATCCATTTTGAGACTGAATAATATTCCATTGTATATATACACCACATCTTTGGGGCTTCCCGTGTGGTTTGTGGTTCAGTGGTAAAGAATCCCCCTGCCCGTACAGGAGATGCAGGAGACGTGGGTTGGATCCCTGGATTGGGAAGATCCCCTGGAGTAGTAAATGGTAGCACCCGACTCCAGTGTTCGTGCCTAGAAAATTCCATGGAAAGAGGAGCCTCTTGGGCTGCCTGAGGTCACAAAGAGTCAAACATGACTGAGCGACTGAGGACGCATGCACATCTCATTCGTTTATTCATCTACGGCACTGAGGTGGTTTCCGTACCTCGGCTGTTGTGAATAGCGCTGCAGTGAATATGGGAGTACAAACACGTCTTTGAGCCAGTGATTTTGTTTCCTTTAGATGTTTACCTAGAGGTGGGACTTCTGGATCATACGGTAGTTCTGTTTTTAATTTTTTGAGGAACTTTCATGTTATTTTCCATCATGGCTGTCCCAATTTATATTCCCACCAGTAGTCTGCAAGTTTTCCCTTTTTACTACATTCTTGCCACCATTTATCTGTTACCTTTTTGATAATAACCATTCTAAGAAGTGTAAACCACATCTCATTATAATTTTGATTTGTATTTGCATGGTGATTAGTGATGCTGAGAACCTAGTCTTATACCTATTTCCTTTTTAATATGCCTTCTCTGGAAGAGTGTCTATTCAAGAACTTTGCCTATATTTTAATTGGATTGTTGTTTTTTTCATTGAATTATATTAATTCCTTATATATTTTGGATGTTGTTCAGTTGCTAAGCTGTGACCGACTCTTTGTGACTCCATGGATTGTAGCATGCCAGGCTCCTCTGCCCTCCACTATATCCTGGAGTTTGCTCAAATTTTATAGTTTTCATTGTACAGCTCTTACAGCTTCTTGGTTAAATTTATTCCAAAGTATTTTATAGAGAGAAAATATTTTTGAGGAGATTTTTATCTGAGGGTTCATATAGAAAAGAAAGATGAAGTTTTCCTGAAAATCGAAACTGTTGTTTTTGTCATATTATTTAACAAATGATAGAACTCAAGCTTTTCAGATGCCTCAGTGATGCTGTTCCTCAGGGTGTGCAGAAAATTCCTAGTTTCCCCTACTCACTTCAGCACTTGCCTGCAAATCTTCAGTAGTTCTCAATTTCTGGTTCCTTTCCCTATTCAAAGCTCTATTTTTGTGTACTTTCATCATTTCCTTTCTTCCTGATTTCTCCAATATTTTTTAGAGTTGATAACTTTCCTTCACTGCTGTGACTTTAAGAAAGGGAAAAAGGTATAAGAAAGAAAAGCCAGAAGAGTCATTGTCTTAAGTTTAATAAGTCTGCATTCTTTAAGTGAAAATTGCTGTATCCAGAATGCTTTTCTTCCTCAAATCTAATTTGCACATTCATTATTGATTACAGTAATATCTATATAAGTGTCATCAAGAAATTGTTACTTAAGTATAATTGATATAATTTAAGGTCTATATATAGAAATCATACGCTATTGTGAAAATGTTCTGAATAAAGTAAAAACCAAAGGTATTAGTACCTTGTGAAAGGAGATTTAGCAAGTAAAATTTTCAGTGATTCTTAGAGTGGCCTGTGTCCTAAATAGTTGTTAGTTGGTGAATGTGTTATATGACTCTTAAAAGCCAGAGTAACTCTAAATACTGTTTATTACAAGTTATGGTGGTATTCTCTATAAGGCATCTTCTTTGTTTCAATTTTGAATTTCTCATCTAATTTAAGATTCTAAATATTTCTGATGAGGGAGTATCCTGTTTTGTTGTGAATCCAAATCCTTCTGGTTTACTTGAACCAAATCTGTCTGGTTTGCTTGGAAAACATACACCTCATGGTGGTACTACCTTTTCATCCTGGTGCTAATCAACCTAAATCAAGAAAACAGTTTTCCCCCAGGATCATATCATCTTTGAAATTCTGGATCTGCATCTCTATTAATTTAAAGTAATTAGGATGACGTTCTAACCAACTCCTCAGGAACTATGTCGCACTATTTCTTTATAATTGAGGATAGGACTAAGCAGAGTCCTTTTGAAAGGAAATCAAAGAAATAGCCTGGTGGCTCAGATGGTAAAGTATCTGTCTGCAATACGGGAGATCTGGGTTCCATCCCCGGGTTGGGAAGATCCCCTGGAGAAGGAAATGGAAATCCACTCCAGTACTCTCACCTGGAAAATCCCATGGACGGAGGAGCCTGATAGGCTACATACAGTCCAGGGGGTCGCAAAGAGTCAGACATAACTAAGTGACTTCATATACTTCTTCAAAGAAATAGTAATCAGAAAGGTTAAAGGGATGCAGATATGTGGCTTGCTTCTTTTCAAGCTAGCCCATGACCCTGTTTCTCACCTTACTCAGATTAAGGATAATGTATTAGAAAGTTAATGAAGAAACAGACTGTCAGTTATTTACATTGGGGGAGTCTTAGCATCTAGATAAGGAGAATGAAAAAAAGAAGAAACATAGGGAAAATTTTACCAAGAGGGAGCCAGTAGGAATGAAATAGATATGGGAAAAAATGTGATCTTTTACATGGAGAAGGTAGAGTAGTAAGAAATTTGAGACTAAGTTAGTCTTATGTCACATACATAAATAAAAGGACCTATTTTGTATTACAGATAATGAATAGATACATTGTCTGAAATTTGTGCATTCTATATTTAAACAAGCTGTTTAGAATCTTCTGACTTTGCATTTTTGAATAATTTATATTCAAAATACAATTTGTCATCTATAAAGCTGTTGATGGAACTGATTTGCATTAAAACATTCATCATGATTCTGAATAAGAAAAATACACAGATCACAGAGCACTTAATTATGTTTCTTTAAAAATAAGTGTCAAAAAAAGCATTTAAAAGTAAAATAAAATGTCGTACCTAAGGGACAATTTTATTTCATAATTCAAAGTATTTTATAGCTGTGCATGGGTTAATAGAATTATTTTATGTATTTTAACGTATACATTGGGCTTCCTTTATGGCTTGGCTGGTAAAGAATCCGCCTGCAATGTGGGAGACCTGGGTTTGATCCCTGGGTTGGGAAGATGCCCTGGAGAAGGGAAAGGCTACTCACTCCAGTATTCTGGCCTGGAGAATTCCATGAACTGTATAGTCCATGGGGTCGTGAAGAGTTAGACACAACTGAGCCACTTTCGCTCTCAATGTGTACATTATGTTGAAGGTTTTTTATTGTTGATTTTAATGGCTTTGCTTTTCTAAATGAACTCAGACTCCTTTCTTCTTTTCTTGTTTAAAGTATGATAACACATTTATAGGAGGCTTGGAAAATACCGAACAAGGTTACATACAGTTTCACTGTATATTGCAATTATTTTTTTAAAAAGATAAATTAAAGATTTCTAGTTGGAGTTTCAATATCAAACTCTCAAAAATTAATAGAATGAATAGACAGAAAAGTAGAAGGATATAGTAGACTGAAAAGCACTGTGAATCAATTCAACATAATTAAGATTTATATAGTTTTCACATAATAGTAGGATACAAATTCTATTCAAGTTCCCCTGGACTGTAAACCAGGAGACATTGGAACATATCTAGGGATATAAAACAGGTGCAAAAATGTTATGGGCAGACTTCTTTCATCAGTTCCCTGTAGGTCCAGGATATCTCTCTAATTAAGAGATGCTTGATCCACATTGGTAATTTTTGGAATTGTATTTGTGCTTATCCTATTTTCTATCTTTATACTTTGATTTTTAGCTGAAAAAAACTGTTTGTTTTACTTTTTCTGAGTAGTCCAGTAGAGCCCAATTAACACGACCCTGTTGAGGCTGGAAACTATAACCCAGAGCTATTATTTGCATATTAAAAAGAAAGGTATTCTAGTCTGGAACCCAGTTCCTATTAAATAAGCTATATTTACACGTAGTTATAAGACCTAATGGAGATCAAAAGCGTTGGTAAACTATTATCCAGAAATACAATGTGTATATGAATAACACGTTATGTAAAGGAGTGATTTGTTAACTGTTAATATCAGATATTTTGTGGATGTGTATTATCAAAACGGAATAACATTTTAAAAGTTCTATATATAGAAATAGTTTGTGACACATTTGATATTCCTTTCCTGTATGAAAATTTAGATAATATATCTTTAGAAATCTTGTCATTTAGAAGGTAATTTTAATTATTTTTGTTGTTATTGACGATATGTTAAGGTTAGACTCTTTTCTTTCTTTTCTCTCTTAAACATTCCACATCTTCCTTTGTAGAAAGAGGCAAGGGAAAACAGCAGGACAACTTGAATTATTATTCAGTTATTATTATTATTATTCAATTCAATTATTATTACTCACATAGAAATGTGAGTTTGGAAAATTAGCTTCTAAAAAGTGAAGTATTCCCCCAAGATTAATTTCATTAATACTTATTAAATGGTAATGTTTTTAATCTGTTTCTCTTTTTTTCTGTATCCTGACTCTTTGTATATCCCTTATTTGTGGTAACCTATTACGTGATACGGGCTTCCCAGATGGCCTTGGTGGTAAAGAATCTGCCTGCCAGTGCAGGAGACTGAAGAGACATGGTTTTAATCCCTGGCTCAGAGAGATCTCCTGGAGGAGGGCATGGAAACCCACTCTGTTCTTGTCTGGAGAGTCCCATGGACAGAGGAGCCAGGCAGGCTATGGTCCATGGGGTTGCCAAGAGTTGGGCAGGACTGAAACAACTCAGTACTGCATAGCATACACATTAGAAAATATACAAGATTGATAATAAATGTGGGTTAAAATAATATTTAATACTATTGTTTGAAATTTGTAATCCAGTATATTCTTTGTTAATATATGTATGAAGGGATATGGTGAGAAAATGAATTCTCTAAGAAAAAAAGTAGGAATTTGTATTATTTTGAGCAGAAATATTATTTATAGAAAATAACAAATAACAGTATTTTATTTCTCTTTCCTGAAAATTTTAATTATCTTCAGCTAGGATAAGGAAGAAAAAAAACAATAATAAGTTGGGTAAATATTGACTTAATTTCATCCCTGTCATTACCTAGATGATTTTGATTCCTAAATTTGTGCCTCCCTTAGGGTTTCCCATAACAAGTTGTTCAGACCAAACATCTAGGACTCATTCTTAATTTCTTTCATTCCCTTACCTTATATATGCAACTTACCAGCAAATTCTATAGATTTTACATTCCAGATAGATCTTAAATCTGTCTACTTCTCTCATCTTCTCCACCAACCTAGTATAATCTATCATCATTTGTTTAGAATAGTGCAGGAGCCTCCTAGGTGATATCTCTGCTTTCACTTTCTTATATTTCACTGTGTTCTCCAAACGATATTCAGAATGATCTTTAAAACCTTCCCTGCTTAAAATCATCCATATGCTAAGCAACCATCTTATTATTTGGAAAACTTGAATATAAAGAAAATCAAGTATTTTTTTTCCTGTATTATTAACCATAAAATTGATGAAGAAAATTTTTTATAGAAATATTTCAGCTGATAAAGAAGGAATGATAGAATTATAGTTATTAGCATTTTATAACTCTTAATGAAATATTATAATAGATCTAAGTAATTAACACTGGTTGCGTATATATATATATTTATAGACTTCCTGGTAGCTCAGCTGGTAAAGAATCCACGTGCAATGCAGGAGACTCTGGTTCAGTTCCTGGGTTGGGAAGATCCACTGGAGAAGGGATAGGCTACCCACTCTAGTATTCTTGGGCTTCCCTGGTGTCTCAGATGGTAAAGAATCTGCCTGCCATGTGGGAGACCTGGGTTCAATCCCTGGGTTGAGAAGATCCCCTGGAAGAGGGCATGGCAGCCCATTTCAGTATTCTTGCCTGGAGAATCCCCATGGACAGAGGAGCCTGGTGGGCTACAGTCCATGGGGTTGCACAGAGTTGGACACAACTGAGTGACTAACACAGCACAACATGTATATACATATATAAAGAGAGAGAGAAAGACAGAGAGAGTCTACTATATGTTTATCTACCTCCTGTTTAGAGTACATAGCATAAACTATGAAGCAGTCTTGTTTGAAATTCTAACCTGAATCTGATAAACTACCAGTTTATAGGAAATACAGGAGACAGAAGAACATGTTAAGTGACACAGGGAGGTGCAGTCAGGAAATCCAGAATTGGAAAATCTTGGACTCAGTTTTTTCAGCAAATAAATTACAGGGAGGAAAAGTAAAGGAATAATGATTTATAGCTTTAAAGGGTCAGGGAACTGATTAATTGCAACATCTGGGCCTTATTTTGATTCTGATTTTAACCAGTAAGCTTTTTCAGAAAATGATACACAGGGAAATTTGTACACTATCTACATAGCTGACAATTGTAATAAATTATTATTGAAAATAATGTATAATGGTGATAATATTGATTGTGGTTATATTTATAAGAGTCTTTATCTTTTAGAGGTACATACTAAAATAAAACGATGTCTAAGGAGTAGGTAGGGAATAAAAGTACAGATTAAGCCAGACCAGCTATAAATTAATAATTATTGAAACTGGATAATAAAGATATCAGGATCCATTTTGCTTTTCTCACATATGTCTTAACTTCCTTTAATAAAATTGGAAGCAGAACAAAAAGTCACTGTGCCTATAGTCAAGAGTATTTATTTTAGCAGGTTCTACCTAATATGACCTCTACTTAGCTCATCTCCACCATGTTTACCTTTGTTCACAGTACAGTTCTTCCTTTTTCTTAGGTACTGCAAGTTCATACCCATTTTAGGGCCCTTGAAATTGCCATTCTCTCTATCTGCAACCCTCTTTTCCTGGACCTTTAGTGTCTGTTCCCTCTTAAAATTCAGGTCTCATTTTAATTTTTTTTCAGGTCTCATTTTAGTGTCATCCCAGAAGAGCTAGCTGTGATAATCATTTCATCTTATTTTATTTGTCACACTTACTGTGATTTGACATTTCTTTTATATTTATTTATTAACAGTTTCCACCATTAGAGTGTAAGCTGCGTAGTGGTAATGATAAGATCTTGACTAGCATGTTCACTTTTAAATTCTCAGCACTTCAGGTGAATACCTGCAGATGCAAACATTAATAAATGTTTGGAAGAATCAATGAAATGTTTGTAAAGCTGGTGAATTATTAATCTTTTACATATGGAATATTAACAGTATATACTGTTGTTGCCTAATGAAAGTGTTTAATATTCAGCTGGCATTTTCATTATTAATGTTTTCAAAGGCTCATGTGTGGGAGAATTAACTGTGTAGCAAAGCTTCAGAAAGATTTTTAAAAATTCACAAAATGACACATTTTCTCTTAGCATTTATTTTAAAATATTTGTATTTTGGGTAATTAATGTCACATCGTGTCTAAAAGCTGTTTTTCATATCTGTATAAGTAGAGGTTAAGTTTTGTGATATGTGTTTATATGTGATATAAAAATTTGGCAAACATTTCTTGGCTCATGTGAATAATAGACACTTACAATTATATCTTCCATCAGAAGGGAACTGAGAAATAATTTATAGGTGAATGCATAGAGGGAATGAGACTGTAAAAATAAGTACAAATAAAAATATGTACATACATATATGAGGTGTCATTCAAAATAATTGCTTAAGGAAATTGTTCATTATGGTTGTTGAATAAAATGATATGTTTCATTGGTAAAATCATTTTTATCCTAATATTTATAAGTAGAAACACAAAAGACTGGTAGATTTTCTCCTCCTTGTGTCCTCAGGATACTTCCGCTCCACCGCACATTTTGGGCTCCAGAGTTGGGGTGTTCCTCTCAGCATCCTCCGTGTTTGGCACACAGGAGTCTTAGATCATGCCCTTTCCACTGGAAAGATGATGCTGTATGCTTCTCGCCTTCACTATCTCCTGTTAGGGAGACAGTGGAACTTCTTCAGACTTGACTCTTGGTCAAGACGTATTTTATTCTAAGTGGGCTTGTTTGCTCTTTTGCTCATTTCCCCATTTGTTTCTTTATTTAATGCCAGTTTATTGTGGTTTGTCATGTAGAAAGCACTAGCTTTGAGACTGTAGAGAATAAGATAGAAATGAACATGACATAATATACTTACTCCAAGGACGTTGCCTTGGGTAATTGCAGTTTTGGGAGCATCTCTTCTGGAATTGCCTTCAGAATGAGTTTTTACGTTACCTATGTGCTCATTCATTTATAGCCCTATCTTAGGTTTAGGAGGAGTCAGAGAAAATGAGCCTTTCCTGTCTCCGTGGGAGAGGGCTGCTGCTGCTAAGTCACTTCAGTCGTGTCCGACTCTGTGTGACCCCATAGACGGCAGCCCACTAGGTTCCCATCCCTGGGATTCTCCAGGCAAGAACACTGGAGTGGGTTGCCATTTCCTTCTCCAATGAGTGAAAGTGAAGTTGCTCAGTCGTGTCTGACTCTTCGTGACCCCATGGACTGCAGCCCATCAGGCTCCTCCATCCACGGGATTTTCCAGGCAAGAGTACTGGAGAGGGCTATAAAGACAGAATTTCATCAGGCTCCGGGGTCTCATAGGGCCTCAGTTCAGTTCAGTTGCTCAGTCGTGTCTGACTCTTTGCGACCCCATGAATTGCAGCACACCAGGCCTCCCCGTCCATCACCAACTCCTGGAGTTCACCTAAACCCATGTTCATCAAGTCAGTGATGCCATCCAGCCATCTCATCCTCTGTCGTCCCCTTTTCCTCCTGCCCACAATCCCTCCCCGCATCAGAGCCTTTTCCAATGAGTCAACTCTTCGCATGAGGTGGCCAGAGTACTGGAGTTTCAGCTTTAGCATCATTCCTTCCAAAGAACACCCAGGACTGATCTCCTTTAGAATGGACTGGTTGGATCTCCTTGCAGTCTATGGGACTCTCAAGAGTCTTCTCCAATACCACAGTTCAAAAGCATCAATTCTTCAGTGTTCAGCTTTCTTCACAGTCCAACTCTCACATCCATACATGACCACAGGAAAAACCATAGCCTTGACTAGACGGACCTTTGTTGGCAAAGTAATGTCTCTGTTTTTGAATATGCTATCTAGGTTGGTCATAACTTTCCTTCCAAGGAGTAAGCGTCTTTTCATTTCATGGCTGCAGTCACCATCTGCAGTGATTTTGGAGCCCCCCAAAATAAAGTCTGACACTGTTTCCACTGTTTCCCATCTATCTCCCATGAAGTGATGGGACCAGATGCCATGATCTTCATTTTCTGAATGTTGCGCTTTAAGCCAACTTTTTCACTCTCCTCTTTCACTTTCATCAAGAGGCTTTTGAGTTCCTCTTCACTTTCTGCCATAAGGGTGGTGTCATCTGCCTATCTGAGGTTATTGATATTTCTCCCAGCAATCTTGATTCCAGCTTGTGCTATAGGGCCTAGTTCTCCACAAAAGGAAATGCGGATTTCCCTTGTTCTGGTCCTGGCCTTGCTCCCAAGCTCATCCTCCAGTGTTTAGAAGTCATTCAGTTCCCAAAACTCCCTTCTTTTAGTTCTCTAGCATTTTCACTCAAGGAAGGAGGCTGCTTACCTGTGACAGGGTCCTGGGGGAGTTGTCATCCTACAGGATGGTGAGCAGAGACCTCTCTAGTACCTTATTTTCCATCCATTGCACTTAGAACCTGAAGATTGGAGAGTCTCGGGATCTCTCAAGGCTGGCCATAGGGGTTTTGGTGAATTGTCCTGTTTCTTCCTGTCTGGAAGGAAGCTCAGTCTGGCTTCAAGATGATGTCTGGTCTTCAAGGGATTACCAATGCCCACAGGCAATTCCAGTTAAGATGAGGGTGCCTCTGGAGGCAGAGCAGGCTCTGGGGAAGGATTCAGTTTGGGGGCTACCGTCTCACATAGTTCACTGAACTGTTTCACCAGTGAGTTTGGGAGGTGGTCTGGGCTGCTGGAGTTCATGGCTATCCATGCAGTGCAAAGGGTAGGAGTGCAGGTACTGGAGTCCTGGGACTGATTAAGGCCCTGCCACCACTCCTCTGTGGGTCATTTGGGGTGTGGGGTCTACATTTAAACAGAAGTGTGCAGGAGTCCTTCAGCAGGTGAATAGGGATCTGCCAGTAGAGCAACACATGGAAAACTCAGCAGTGGCCACAGGGCTGGAAAAGGTCAGTTTTCATTCCAATCCCAAAGAAAGGCAATGCCAAAGAATGCTCAAACTACTGCACAACTGCACTCATCTCACACACTAGTAAAGTAATGCTTAAAATTCTCCAAGCCAGGCTTCAGCAATACGTGAACCGTGAACTCCCTGATGTTCAAGCTGGTTTTAAAAAAGTCAGAGGAACCAGAGATCAAATTGCCAACATCCACTGGATCATCAAAAAAGCAAGAGAGTTCCAGAAAAACATCTATTTCTGCTTTATTAACTATGCTAAAGCCTTTGACTGTGTGGATCACAATAAACTGGAAAATTCTGAAAGAGATGGGAATACCAGACCACCTGACCTGCTTCCTGAGAAATCTGTATGCAGGTCAGGAAGCAATGGTTAGAACTGATCATGGAACAACAGACTAGTTCTAAATTAGGAAGAGGAATTGAGATAGAAGGGATGGGGGTAACTGTTATTGAAAAGCAGTATTTTATATGGAAAGAATGTGGGCTGTGGTGACGAAGGTCAGTAGCTTTGGTGGTGGGAGGTTGTGGAAGATTTCTTTTGATTGTCTCTGTTTTTCAACAGAATGAGACTTTTTATTGGGCATGTATGTACCTGGCCTGAAGATACAAAGGTGAATGAGACTTGTCTTCTGCCCTTTAGAGAGAGATTTACTATTTAAACAGGATAGCAGCTTGGTTCTACTGTTAGTACACATTTCTTCCAGTTTTCTTGGTTTGTGCTCAAGTTTTAGCCTTAGTTTTCTCACTGTTGGTCTTTCTTCACTCCTATTTTTATTTTTTAATAGGTCATTGATTGAGGAATTCAGAGAGAGAGGGGAGATACCAGCAGATTGATTAAGGCCATAAAATTAACTTACATTTTATGTTAGGAATCCACATATGTTTCTCTACTCTGACTTATTGTCCTGTATGTTAATATTTCAGAATTACTAAGACTATACCTGATTCACGGAGTTAATTTCTTACACCCAGATATCCTTGCTTTCTGATGCTAAAGTAGCTTGGTCAGAACTTCAACCCTTAATTTGTTCCTCAATAACTAGTTTGCTGTTGTTTTTAAAATGGGGACCATTTTTAAGATCTTCATTGAGTAGTTGTTATAGTATTGCTTCTGTTTTTTTTTTTTTTTGGCTGCAAGGCATGTTAGAGCCTTTCTCTAACTAGGGATCGACCTCACACCCTCTGCATTGGAAGGCAAAGTCTTAACCACTGGAATGCCAGAGAAGTCCCTAAATGCAAGAAATCAAACTTTTAAATGCAAGAAATCAAACTTCATAGTATATGCCTACTCTTATGCAATTTTGAAAAAGTATGTGTTCATCATATTAAATAAAATTATTAATATTATTTTTCAACTGAACGAGAAAAAAGAATTCTCATGTTAAATGTGCCTTGAAATTCATAATCTGAAAACAGTAGTCTAGTTGATAACAAAGATTTTTAAACAGACAGCCATGATATTTAAATTGAAAATGACTTCTCTGGACAATAGTACTGAAACTAAGAGAAAATATGTTCCAGAATAGCAATATATATCATGATTATCTTATTTGAGAAACCATAGCTTACTAACTAGAGGTAGTTGTGGCTCAGATGGTAGAGAATCTGCCTGTAATGCAGAAGACCAGGGTTCAGTCCCTAGGTCGGGACTAAATAGGGAATGGCTGTCCACTCTAGTATTCTTGCCTGGAGAATTCCATGGATAGAAGAGCCTGGTGGGTTAAAGTCCATGAGGTCGCAAAGAGTCTGACACAACTGAGCAGCTAACACTTGTATTGAGTCTCACCGTTATCCAATTATTTTTCTTCTGTTTCATGGCATGGCTTACACTTCCTACTCTGGACTGCATTCTGTTATGTCTCTACCACTGGAGGCAGGGATCAATTAGGGAGAATTGTAGTGCAAGTTCTATTGATTTACAGGTTTTTGGTGTAGTTTTTGTTTGAGAAGAGTCTAGTGATACTTAGTAATATTAATTTCCAGTTTTATAGACAACAAACTGAAGTCTCAAAAGATGACTTTCATCAAGATTACAAGTGATATACCAGATTTGGTTTGTTTTTTGACCTCCTATCCCCATTTCATGGGCACAGGAGCTTCAGTTAGTTTGTTCATTGCTGTATTCTCAGTGTCTAGAGCAACACTTGGCACATGCAGATGCTGGAATTAATTTCTAAGTTAGGGTTAAACTCCATAATGATGATTCTGTGTACCCTCTTATATTCTGGCTTTGGACATGCATATTAATGTGTGATCTGCAATATTAAGATAAATAAGAAAACACCAGATACCTGTTTAGGAAAGAACAATTTCTAGATCCATTACCACATTCACTTGCTCATTAGGGGACAGGATGATTGTGAACAAGTCTGGATATAATGACCAGTATTCATAAATGAGAATGAAGGAACAGCTGTTCATTTAATGGTCTTTTAATGAGATGCATAAAATTCAGTCCGTTTTTCTATTTGCTTGCAATTTGGTTGTTTCAGGTTTCTTAGATGTCTTTTGGGTACTTCTAAAGTAATTATGTAGTTTAGGAAGTTGGGAAATTCGGATGAGATGGGAAGTAGATTGTTTTGTGTGTTTTCCCCCTTCTATCCACAAACCTGCTTCCAATCTGTATCTGTATCATCTTCATCTCTGTTCTTTCTCCATCCTTAATCTTTCTCAAAATCCTTTGTTAAACATAGCTTGGTCGTTTGTACTAGCTGCTACATTTTTAGTTTTCACTAGGAAAAATCACTTATGACAGTACATTTATTGTTTTTTCCTCACATATGTAGGTGACAGGTCTACTTAACAGGAACAGGATACAGGTCACTAAAATGTAGAAATTTAATTAATATATTCAAAGAACAGATGTGACTTCTTTTCTGCTCTTTTCTTAGCCTTTATTTTTAGTCATTTACATAATTTTAAATTGTACTTTGACACAATGGTTTCATGCTTAATTTTACTGGTGAGAAAATTTCCTTTAATTTGCAAAAAGCCATTTAAATCAGCTTATCCCATCATTTCATGTGAAATAGATGGGGAAACAGTGGAAACAGTGTCAGACTTTATTTTTTGGGGCTCCAAAATCACTGCAGATGGTGACTGCAGCCATGAAATTAAAAGACGCTTACTTCTTGGAAGGAAAGTTACGACCAACCTAGATAGCATATTAAAAAGCAGAGATATTACTTTGCCAACAAAGGTCTGTCTAGTCAAGGCTATGGTTTTTCCAGTGGTCATGTGTGGATGTGAGAGTTGGACTGTGAAGAAAGCTGAGGGCCAAAGAATTGATGCTTTTGAACTGTGGTGTTGAAGACTCTTGAGAGTCCCTTGGACTGCAAGGAGATCCAACCAGTCCATCCTAAAGGAGACCAGTCCTGGTTGTTCATTGGAAGGACTGATGCTGAGGCTGAAACTCCAATACTTTGACCACCTCATGCGAAGAGCTGACTCATTGGAAAAGACTCTGATGCTGGGAGGGATTGGGGGCAGGAGGAAAAGGGGACAACAGAGGATGAGATGGCTGGATGGCATCACTGAGTCAATGGACATGGGTTTGGGTGAACTCCAGGAGTTGGTGGTGGACAGGGAGGCCTGGCATCCTGGGATTCATGGGGTCGCAAAGAGTCAGACACAACTGAGCAACTGAACTGAACTGAACTGATGACATCTAAACATATGGAAAATATATTTTAAAGTTACATTTTCAGATCATTTTGGAATGTGGTGACCTCAGAAATCGACACATATTTTCTTAGCAGTTGATTAGAAGAATAGACATGATATGCTCATTGACAGAAATTTTAGTATTGACTTGCACTATATGACAAATTGCTCTTTAAAGTAACTTTTTTCAATATGATACGATTTAATTATTTAATGCTTTTTAGAAAATTAGTGATCTCATTTCTGCTTCAGAAAAAGCCTCTATATATCAGACAAAGGTATTTTTATTATCTCTATTTTGCAGAGTAAGTTTTAGGCAAATCATCTGATTTCTCAGTTTCAGTTCTTTATCTGGAATGTTAGGTCCATGAATCAAGGTAAACTGGAAGTGGTCAAACAGGACATTTTAGGAATCAGTGAACTAAAATGGACTGGAATGGGCAAATTTAATTCAGTGACCATTATATCTACTACTGTGGGCAAGAATCACTTAGAAGGAATGGAGTAGCCCTCATAGTCAACAAGAGTCTGAAATGCAGTGCTTGGGTGCAATCTCAAAAATGACAGAATGATCTCTGTTCGTCTCCAAGGCAAACTACTCAGTATAACAGTAATCCAAGTCTGTGCCCCAACCACTAATGGCAAAGAAGCTGAAGTTGAATGGTTCTTTGTAGACCTATAAGATCTTCTAGAACTAGCATCAAAAAAAGATGTCCTTTTCATCATAGGGGACTGGAATGAAAAGTGGGAAGTCAAGAGATACCTAGAGTAACAGGCAAGTTTGGCCTTGGAGTATAAAATGAAGCAGGGCAAAGGCTAACAGAGTTTTGTCAAGAAAATGCATAGGTCATAGCTAATACCCTCTTCCAACAACACAAGAGATGATTCTACACATGAACATCAGCAGATGCTCTATACTGAAATCAGATTGATTATATTCTTTGCAGCTGAAGAAGGAGAAGTTCTATACAGTCAGCAAAAACAAGACCTGGAGCTGACTGCGGCTCAGATCGTGAACTGCTTGTTGCCAAAGTCAGACATAAACTGATGAGAGAGGGGAAAACCACTAGACCACTCAGATATGACCTAAATCAAATCCATTGCAATTATAAAGTAGAAGTGACAAATGGATCCAAGGGATTAGATCTGATAGATAGAGTGCCTAAAGAACTGTGGATGGAGGTTCATGACACTATACAAGAGGCAGTGATCAAGACCATCCCCAAGAAAAAGAAGTGCAAAAAGGTTGTCTGAGAAGCTACAAATAGCTGAGAAAAGAAGAGAAGTGAAAGCCAAATGAAAAAATGAAAGATATACCCATCTGAATGCAGAGTTCCAAAGAATAGCAAGGAGAAATAAGAAAGCCTTCCTCAATATCAGTGCACAGAAATAGAGGAAAACAATAGAATGAGAAAAACTAGAGATCTCTTCAAGAAAATTAGAGATACCAAGGGAACATTTCATGCAAAGATGGGCACAATAAAGGATAGAAATGGTATGCTAACAATGTTAGCTGTCTTTTATCTTTTACATACATCTTCAGTATGATTGCTATCTTCTGCTAACAGAAGCAGAAGATATTAAGAAGAAGTGGCAAGAATACACAGAAGAACTATACAAAAAAGATCTTAATGACCTAGATAACCACAATGGTGTGATCACTCAACTAGAGCCAGACATCCTGGTGTGAAGTCAAGTGGGCCGTAGGAAGCATCACTACGAACAAAAGTAGTGGAGGTGATGGAGTTCCAGTTGAGCTGTTTCAAGTCCTAAAAGATGATTCTGTGAAAGTGCTGCACTCAG
The DNA here is from genome assembly GCF_016772045.2 of Ovis aries. Taxonomy (NCBI): domain Eukaryota; kingdom Metazoa; phylum Chordata; class Mammalia; order Artiodactyla; family Bovidae; genus Ovis; species Ovis aries. Next base: position 39,985,740 of record NC_056071.1, read on the forward strand.
TATGCCAGCAAATTTGGAAAACTCAGCACTGGCCATAGTATTGGTAAAGGTCAGATTGCATTCTAGTCGCAAAGAAAGGCAATGCCAAAGAGTATTCAAACTACCACACAGTTGCACTCTTCTCACACGCTAGCAAAGTAATGCTAAAAATTCTCCATGCGAGGCTTCAACAGTATGTGAACTAAGAAATTCCAGATGATCAAGCTGAATTTAGAAAAGGCAGAGAAACTAGAGATCAAATTGCCAACATCTGTTGAATCATAGAAAAAGCAAGAGAGTTCCAGAAAAGTATGAACTTCTGTTTATTGACTACGCTAAAGCCTTTGACTGTATGGATCAAAACAAAATGTGGAAAATCCTTAAAGATACAGGAATACCAAACCACTGTACTTGCCTCCTGAGAAACCTGTATGCAGGTCAAAAAGCAACAGTTAGAACTGGACATGGAACAACAGACTGGTTCCAAAGTGGGAAAGGAGTTTGTCAAGGCAGTATATTGTCACCCTGCTTATTCAACTTACATGCAGAGTATGTCGTGCGAAATGCCAGGTTGGATGAAGCACAAGCTGAAATCAAAATTGCTGGGAGAAAGACCAATAACCTCAGATATGCAGATGACACCACTCTTATGGCAGAAAGTGAAGAGGAACTAAAGAATCTCTTGATGAAAGTGAAAGGGGAGAGTGATTTTTACTGGCTTAAAACTGAACATGCAGAAAACTAAGATCATGGCATCTGGTCTCATCACTTCATGGCAAACAGATGGGGAAGCAGTGACAGACTTTATTTTCTTGCGCTCCAAAATCCCTGCAGATGGTGACTGCCATGAAATTAAGATACTTACTCCTTGGAAAAAAAGCTATGACCAACCTAGACAGCATATTAAAAAGCAGAGATATTACTTTGCTATCAAAGGTCCTCTAGTCAAAGCTTTTGTTTTTCCAGTAGTCATGTATAGATATGAGAGTGATCATAAAGAAAAGCTGAGCACTGAAGAATTGATGCTTTTGAACTGTGGTGTTGGGGAAGACTCTTGAGAGTCCCTTGGACTGCAAGGAGATCAAACTAGTCCATCTTGAAGGAAGTCAGTCATGAACTTTCATTGGAAGGACTGATGCTAAAGCTCAAGCTCCAGTACTTTTGCCACCTGATGTGAAAAAGTGATTCATTGCAAAAGACCCTAATGCTGGGAAAGATTGAAGGTAGAAGAAGGGGACGAGAGAGGAGGAGATAGTTGGACGCCATCACCGACTCAATGGACATGAGTTTGAGCAAGCTCTGGAAGCTGGTGATGGACAGGGAGGCCTGGTGTGCTGCAGTCCATGGAGTTGCAAAGAGTCAGACATGACTCAGCGATTGAGCTGATCTGTAAAAAGGACTTTGTAGAAGATAATCTCCAGAGTCCCTGCTATCTCTGAAATTCTCTGTTGAAAACCATTTCAAAATGAGGATACAGAGGCACCAAAAAGTTAAGCAGCTTGGTTAAATTCAGACAATCAATCAATAATAAAACCTTAATATCTGACTTTCTGACTAACCTGTTTTTTGACACTTTCACACAACCCTTACACCTGAAACTGCTGGTATCTTTCCTTTACTAAAAACACATCAGTTTACAAAAATTATTCTACATATTTAGTCATTTTTATTTTTCTAAAAGCCCAAGTATATGTCTGTAGTCTCAAGTTAAACCCTTATAATTTAGTAGGTGCTTATTCATATTTTTAAAAGGAGGAGGTCTTTATAAATAGAGGTTCCCATAGCAAACAAAGAGCTTCCCTGGTAGCTCAGTCGGTAAAGAAGCTGCCTGTAGTGCAGGAGACCTGGGTTCCATTCCTGAGTTGGCAAGATCCCCTGGAGAAGGAAATGGCAACCCCCTCCAATATTCTGGCCTGGAAAATCCTATGGACAGAGGAGCCTGGCAGGCTGCAGTCCATGGGGTTGCAAGAGTAGGACACAACTTAGCAACTAAACCACCATACCAACGAAGGCAAATCAGAAAACAAAGCATATTTTAAGCTGTGTTTAGGGAGAAATAAAGTAAGTTAAAGTAAACTGATCTTATATATAGCAAAAGAAAAAAATAGAAAAAATTCTTAAGTGACAACTTTTGTCCATTCCTTGTGTGTAAATTATTCCACGATTTGTATTTGAATATGTGATATGCATCGGAATGATTTGAACTTTCTGTTGTTAGCTAAGAATATCTCCGTCATGAATGTTTACGGAAAGAAGTTTTGTATTAGTGGGAAAACTGGGTTAGGTCTTCCACCTTTAAGAATCTGTGATTGAATCCCCTCCCCACTCCTTACCTCAGTGGTAGTTCCCCATACAACTTTTCAGGATGAATCTAGTTTGTAAATTATGACATTTTATAGAGATAGAACATATTAATTCCTAGATGAGCCAGAATGAGGTATTTTAGGATGGTAGTCAGGACTGATCAAAACAAATTTATATTTCTTTGTAAAATTCAGCTAATTTTTCCATAAGAAATATGATTATTCCATGAAATAAATTTGTTACATATACCAGTTTGCTTTTATCTTTCTTGTTTTTATATAAAGTGCTCCCATTAAAAAAATTAGAAAAAAAGCCTGTGTTGTCATTTTGCTGCTTTTGGATAAGAATACTTTCTATTCACTTTTTCTCTAAACAAATCTCTCACAAATGTTTTTCAGTTTACACAAACAAGTCATCGTCACATTTTCTTTAAGTTATTTGAAGGAATCTTACTGATTATCTAATTTAAACACTTGATTTTAGCAGAAGAGAATAGTTAGGGCCACAGAGGTTAATTAGTTGACCCTTGGTAACATAGTTAATTAGAGACAAAAATGATTAGAACTTAGGTATACCAGTTTCCCAGACTAGAACTCTTCTGTTCTGTTCTAAGGAGCTATCTAGATTCTTATCTATATCCAGCTAGATTCATAGTCTTGATTTTTGCTGAATTCCTTCTTTCCAATGCCGTGGTTTTTTTTTTTAAATCATAGTAATTAATGTCTGAATCAGAATTTGAAATCTAAAAGCTGCATTACAATAGCTCATATTTAAAATATAGCTGCATATAGAGCTATAAATTCCTCACAGTTGGTTTTCTATTTGATGTTAGATCTTTAAATTTTTGGATTAAAACCTAGTGGGCCAGTTTAAGAAACACCATGTTCAGAATTGTAGGTATTTAAAAACATTTTTATTTTCTGTCTTAGTCTTCAGAAGTTATTTACTTTGTTTCAGACAGTTGCTCCACATAATTTTTTGTGTGTAGATAGTTGGTAGAATGATGATTCTATGATTTATGATTCATTAATGATTTATTGATTGAAAATAAAACCAAAAGTTAGTGGTGGGTTATTATTATTACTACTAATATTCTTTAATAACACATAGTCAACATTTCCATGGTTATAAGACCCTTACTTTAATTTGTTGTTGTTGTTCACTCAGTCATGACTGACTCTTTGTGACCCCATATACTGCAGCATGCCAGGCCTCCCTGTCTTTCACTGTCTCCCAGAATTTGCTCAAACTCATGTCCACTGAGTCAGTGATGACATCCAACCATCTCACGCCATCCAGCATGAGATGTTGGATGTCACCCCCTTCTCCTCCTGCCGTCTATCTTTCCCGTCATCAGGGTCTTTTCCAATGAGTTGGCTCTTTGCATCAGGTAGCCATAGTATTGGAGCTTTAGCTTCAGCATCAGTCCTTCCAATGAATATTCAGAGTTGAGGGTTGATTTCCTTTAGGACTGACTGGTTGATCTTGCTTTAACATGTAAAAGACTCAAAGGATTATGTAAGGAAAGAACACTATGACATACCATAAAAAATACTCAGAAATAGAGGAAACATCATTCTGATTAACCAGTAAAGGGGAAAAAAATAAGGAAACCATTGATTCTTCTATTTCTTACTTACATTATGTAAGCAAGTAATTTGCTGTGAGTCTGTAGTGTTTACTTTTCTTACCATACTCTGAAAAAGTGGTGTAGTAAAGCTCATTTGTTCTTGGGGCTGTGCTAATAGAACAAGGCCTCGGAGAATGGGCTTGGAATAGTGATGCTGCTCCTAATTCTCTGGGAGACTTAGAAACATGACTTGAGTCACACAGACCAGAATTTATATCCCAACTCTATCACTCACCATCAACCTTACCTTGGGCAACTTTCTTAACTTCTCTAATCCTCAATATTCTTATCTCTATAAGAAAGAAATTATAATGCCTATTTTGCAGTGTTACATAAATGTATCTACCTTAGACTCTCAAAAACTACTCATTTCCATTTGCTCTCCTTTACCTGTTACCTGCAGACCCTTCCCCCCGCCTCTTCCCTGTTCACCCAGTTCCTCCTGATGCACTATAAGGCTCACGTGTAGGACTCGAGATGGCAGGTAACTGGAGCTCAAGAAATCATCTGGAACAGTTAGTCAGATCACCCCTAGCGTTCAGTACTCTTAATACATTGGGTAGATTGCTTTCCAGGAGCAGAAAGTCCCTCAACTTCTGTAACATCTTTAAGAACCTCCTTCAGGACCTTGGATCCTCGGAAATACAGTATTTTTTCTAAGGAGTTTTTAAAAAAGAGTATTATAGTTTTTAATTTTCTTAAAGAGAGTCCTATACATCTAAATATATTTTATAAACTGTCCCAAATTAGGTTGGGTTTCCCTGGTGGCTCAAATGGTAAAGAATCCACCTGCATTGCAGGAGAACCAGATTTGATTCCCGGGTCAGAAAGATCCCCTAGAGAAAGAAATGGCTCCCCACTCCAGTCTTCTTGCCTGGAAAATCCCATGGACAGAGGAACCTGGCAGGCTATGGTCTATGGAGTCATGAAGAGTCAGACATGAGTGGGTGACTAAGTATGCAAATTAGGTTAGTAAGGTGGTTTGTTACTCCTACTTAAAAAAAAAAATTCTGAAGCTTCAGCCTTTAGGTTTATAATAAAAACAAAGGAGAATTTTTATTTTTTAAATATCTTTTGGTAATTTTAAAATATTTATTTTTAAATGAAGGATAATTGCTGTGTTAGTTTCTACCAAACATCAACATGAATCAGGCATACGTTTACCCATGTTCCCTCCCACTTGAACATCCCTCCCACCGCCCTCCCCATAGTATTTTTTAAAAATAAAAGCATCTTGATTTTCAGGCAAGTTTGTAATATTTTAGGCCTTTTTGGTACCAGTCCTATCCTTTACTAACATCATCTTCCTAGGCTATGAACATCTGTATGTCTAAGCAGTTGGTCTAAAGCAGGGGTCTGGAGAACTTAGAGAGATGTTCTCATAATTAACTGATATATTCTTACTTTTGTGGTAACATTATTATTTTTATACCGTGAAGTTTTACTGTTTGAGTTGTACTGTGGATTTACCTGGGTGTCTGTGGGCTGGGCTTGGGAATTGGATACTCTTTTGAATATTGCTTCAGAAACTGGGTAGAGTTACCAAAGATTGGCCCATCTATCAACTTTTGGGTAAGAAGTCATCTGTGAATTGACGCTATCCATGTTGTCAGGCTCAGTTAACGAAATGGAAGATGATGTTAAAGAGAAGGATAAAATGAAATGAAATATGATGTTAAAGGGAAGGATAAAGAGTAAAGTTTCTCTTTCTTTCTCTCTCAGAACATTACTGCTGTCATTTGGGTTGGTAGTATCTGGAGGGATTTATTCAAGGCGCTTTCCACCCCACCTTCTTTTCCTATGGCAAGGAAGAAATTTAAAAATGGACTAGAGAATTTTCATCTGATATAAATGAAAATATTAAAGAAGTTTTAGATTATTGTTATAACTCAAATAATGTGTTTTCACCATGTAACTGGGTTAGCTCTTATCAAAATAATCTCAAGGATAAGTTCATTAAATTTTGTTGTGTCATTTATTTCTACAAGTCAGTAGGTTATCAACTCAAGTGGAATTTTTCAAGTTTTTATTACATTATTTGTTATTTAAATAATTTCATCTTTGTAGCAATTTTCTTCTTGAAACCAAAATAAAATGTTATATGATTTTATGAATAAGCCACTGGGCAGAGCAAAAACCATGGTTCAGACTTAATCCTAATTTCTGTTCTATTTTAGATCTATATTTTATGTAAAAGGTACTTCACATGGCAAAAAAATTAGTTTTAATAGTGTAATAAATTGACCCAGAATTACTCTCAGTGGATATGGATTGAACACTGAACACTGGTTCATTATGGAGGGAATTAGTTGTGGAGAGTTCAGAGATGCATAGAGAATGGACTCTTCTGTCAGGGAACTTACACTGAAGTTGAGGAGATAATTTTATATAAAAATAATTACCTAGAATTCTTGGAGCTGAAGACCTATTCAAACCTTGGAAGTTAGTTGAAGCAAAAATCCTAGTAGCTTGGTGATTTGCCTGACAAGTTTGTCCGTGGGTCTGAAACAAGGTTAGCTGCATCTCCTGTGCCAGAGGTAGCATGGTTTCATGTCTGGGATTCTGAACAAAATACAAGTACTGTTCTATTTGCCGTTAGGGTTGCTGCTGCTAAGTCACTTCAGTCGTGTCCGACTCTGCGCGACCCCATAGACAGCAGCCCACCAGGCTCCCCTGTCCCTGGGATTCTCCAGGCAAGAACACTGGAGTGGGTTGCGGTTTCCTTCTCCAATGCGTGAAAGTGAAAAATGAAAGTGAAGTCGCTCAGTCCTGTCCGATTCTTAGTTGAGGTACTTAAGTTCAAGTATATCTTAAAATCATTATGTTTTTACTATCCTCCCACGTTTTATATTTTTGACATTATATTCTATATCTTCTTTTTTGTATCACTTAACTATTTTAGATAGATGATTTTACTAATTTTGTCTTTTAGTCTTCATACTAACATTTTAGTTGGTTTATTCACTACCTTTACTATATGTTTGCCTTTACCAATGAGATTTTTTCCCCTCATAATATTCTTGTTTCTGCTGCTGCTGCTGCTAAGTCTCTTTAGTCGTGTCCGACTCTGTGCGACCCCAGAGACGGCAGCCCACCAGGCTCCCCTATCCCTGGGATTCTCCAGGCAAGAACACTGGAGTGGGTTGCCATTTCCTTCTCCAATGCAGGAAAGTGAAAAGTCAAAGTGAAGTCGCTCAGTCGTGTCTGACTCCTAGCAACCCCATGGACTGCAGCCCACCAGGTTCCTCCATCCATGGGATTTTCCAGGCAAGAGTACTGGAGTGGGGTGCCATTGCCATTAGGGTTAAATCATGCCTAACAGTGGTTGGAGAACCAGGAAATCAGGGAGAGGTAGCAGGACTTTGGTACGGGATAGAAGGAGCAACAGATGGATGGCCAGAGTCAGATGTCAGGACACGACATTGAGATCTACTCTTTATGCATCAAGTGGGCCTAAGAATCAACCAACTATTCAAGGACTAATTAAGAGCAGACAGGAAGGAAAGCAGCAATGTCTGACTTAGCCAGCTTCCTTTAGAATTTGCTGTTACTGATGGAATATTTTAAGCATTGTATGAATAGGTTTTCAAGATACAGTCCACTTTTAAATCATTCAATCTAGATTTTTCTCCCATTTCTCCTGCTTCATGATTTGTCTTTTTGTTCTTAAGTCACACCTTTTTCTTGTCCTCAGGAGTGTAATTCTTCTTGGTCACTACTTTGGCTCCAGCAAATCATAACTCTAGCTCTTCTTTCTTGGCAGTGATGTTCCTCCCTACATCCACAGGGACCCAGGGCCCACCCTGGCTGATGTTGTTTTCACCTGGCTCCCATTGACCTTGCTTGCAAACCTAGGATAGCTGGGACACTCTGCCTTTGCTTTGGAAAAGCATGTCTTGACCCTGTGGTACTTAAATGTGGCCTGTGCAGTGCTCATGATGGAGACCACTACACCGGAGGCTGACTGGTACACTGCTCCAGCCGGCTGAGAAGCTGAAACCGGAATGCATCCATGGGCCGTTTCTTTTTAACACTCACAACTCAGACACTTTGCACTCGTACTCCTAGCATCCTCTGCATCGAGGCTTGATAGGTGCTGCTTTGGTCAGCTTCTTAATAGAAATAGCCATGAAAGGAAGTGGTCCATCTTCTTTACCCATTCATAGCACCATACTCTTCACAACTGATGTCCTGCTATCTTCATAACCTTATCTGTCCAAATATAAGACACACTTTTATCTCCCAGTCATTCCTCAGAAAAGAGGGAATTACCTTTATTTGAGTTTTTGGGTTTCTCTCCGATTATCAGGCATTATTTTGAATACAAAACACAAAATATTGTTTGGGGAAGACGTATTAGCCTAAAATTACCCCAGTTGGTACTAGCTGAAATATTTTCCCTGAATAAGGTTGACAAAAAAGATAAATAGTAAGATAAGGACAAAAAATAAAAATAATTTAACAGATTTAGTAATTATTTCTGATGGCATAACCTTCAAGTGTTGGTTGTCTTAATAACAGAGAAAGAGCAGTTTAAAAAAGCAATACCATAAGATGTGCTGTTTTAGCAATTACAAATGCATATTTATAAGACAAACGAAAAAACAGCTGTTCTAATGTTATTTGAATGACTTTGGACAAAAGCTCAGTGACTGACTTGATTCCAAAAGTCATGTATCTCAAACACTTCAGAGGAAATTAAAAGTTACATATAACTGTGTAAAAGAGATATCTTGCACAGAGCTTCTGTTGGCAGACTGAGGTCTGAACTGTTGCCCCTAATCTGTACCACATCCCATCCTTCTCAATTGCCCTGACTGCTGGATTTTTTAAAAATTCTCCTATTATGCTGTTTATGTGCCCCTTCAGATACAATGCACCTGTTTGACTTCCCAACTGCGTTGCTGGGTTCTCCGCTGCAGTGCTGCCTCTTTATCCATAGGGCGTCTCTGAACCGCCTTGGTAACTCCACTTCTAGACTGGCTCAGTCTGTCCCACTGGGATCCTTTAAGTCTAGAGCCTGAGAGGGAGCTGAGAAGGCTTTACCAGAGGTGGAGTTACCTTGAAGGTAATGAAGCTTAAGTTCAGGATTCCACACAGTCGGGTTGTAGAATGTTCCAGTGGAGAGCAGAAGCCGGTTGCAGGCAGGGACAGTTTCTGTGTAAGCATTTCTGGTGTTCAGGAGGTCTCAGAGAAGGGAACTCTATGGTGCTAACAGGTTATGATGATTTCTTTTACATTCTAAATAAATATTTACTTTTGCACCTAGTTTTGCGTTCCTGACTTTGCATTCTTATTCTTAGAGAAGACCGCTGAAGTTGTGTGTGCTCCATGACACATACATATGTGCTTAGTGGCTAAGTCGTGTCTGACTCTTTGAGACCCCATGAACTATAGCCCACCAGGCTCCTCTGTCCATGAGATTTTTCAGGCAAAAATGCTGGAGTGGGTTGCCATTCCTTTCTCCAGGGGATCTTCCTGACCCAGGGATTGAATCTGCATCTCCTGCATTGTCAGGCAGATTCTTTACCCTTAAGTATCTGCTGCTGGGTTTTACTAAATTAGATGCCTGGGTGTTTTGCTAGTACTTATTTCCCTGCATTTAGTAATAAATAATTTATGTGAGGAAATCTGCACTGAATAGAATGTAGAGCATCCCCAAATCTTTCTAAAATCAATGCTTTAGTAGTTCTTTTATAAGAGAACTGGAACTTTCTGGCAGACAGTAAATTATAATATATTATATTCCTTGAGAGCTTCCCTGGTGGCTCAGTTGGTAAAGAATCTGTCTGCAATGCAGGAGACCCGGGTTTGATCCCTGGGTCGGGAAGATCCCGTGAAGGAAATGGCAACCCACTGCAGTATTCTTGTCTGGGAAACCCCATGGACAGAGTAGACTGGTGAGCCCCAGTCCACGGGGTTGCAAAGAGCTGGACATGACTGAGCAACTAACATTTCATTTCAGTATTATATTAATATGTTAATTGTTAATTGAGGTCACAGAAAGTCAGACATGACTTAGTGACTGAACAGCAATAATGTGTTAATTATGTTAACTTTATATTAGTTATTATATATTCATTAATAGCAATATATTGATATATTAGTGAGTGCCATAAAACTGGAAGTCAGATACTGAGTTCAGTTCAAGTCTGCAATCCTTGGTGAAATGCCTACTATGTGTGATGAAGGTTCTGGGCCAGGTTTTTATTTTTCCCATTTTGAATTCAGTTTAAGAGTCGTTTGAAATTCATTGCCTTAACAGTGTAATATTTTTAGTTCCTCGGAAATATAATAGGAATTCTCTTTAAAGATGTAAGAAATTGGAGCCAATGTGATAAATATGATTAAATGCCAAGGAACAACAATTATAAATTGCTGGCACTAGTCATTTGATGTCCTCTGAAACAAAGAGGCTTGTCAGTCTGCCAGTGCTGGGAGTGTCAGCGTAGAGGATGTAAAATGAAAAGTATCCTTTATCTCTTTTGTGAATAGTTTCATAGATGGTGGCCATGGGTGACTTAGGGATAACTGTTTTCAAACCAAGAAACCCCATAGTGAAAATGAACTACTTCATGTTCATCATTTCATCATTCTCTTAAAATGTGTTGTTAAATCAGTATCAAGTACTTGTGTTTGAGAAGTATCATAGAATTCCTAAAAGACGTGTCAGTATATAATGTCAGATATTGATAAATGTTTTCAAGAAAAAACACTTTCAGAGAAGGAAAGAAACTGATGGTTGGAGGAGTGCTGTTTTAGAAAGGCTGTGCTGCCTTCCTAGCTATTCCGTGGGTGCAGCAAGCATATCCCCATCTCAGGGCCTTTCCACGTGCCATTGCTTCTGCCTAGAATGCTTTCTAACAGTTGCATGTTACTTTTCTCACTTCAGGCTCCGACCACCCTGTCGAAGGTAGTCCCTGACACCACATTCTATTCCTTTTCTCTCTGCTTCATGTGTTCCTCACTATCTGACCCAGGGAACTGAAGAGACTCAAAGAACTCCTTTGATAAATTCTTAGCTGTCTGAACTCTTACTACCCGCTCTCTGAAACTCAGAAATTGAGGACTTTAAAAATGTCTCTTGCTGTTTGATCTGGATATATCCAAATCAGGAACCAAGTAATTCTGCATAGAAAGGGATGCTTGTTTTCTTTGTAGTACTTTTTACTCTTTGTCTTTCTGTTTATCTACCTGTTTCCCTCACTAAAACTATAGTTGCTTAGTGGCTCGGACTGTTTTTTTCATTGCTGTCTATTCATCACCTGGAACAGTGCCTGGAATCATTTCTCAGTAAATATATGTTGAAAAAATGTGTTAAAACATAAATGAATCCGTCAGACCCGATATCCTATTTTAAGAATATGTGATTTTATGGAAAAGGCTTATTTCACATTATTAAGTTTTAAGAAACAGGATACACAGTATAACTTCCATTTCCTTTTTAAAAAATTTTAAGTATTTGCATGTATGTATTTATTCATTCATTCCTTGAAAGAAAACTTGGGCATCTCCTATGTGTCCATTCTATGTTAGATATTCTGAGTCATCTACAGTTTCATGAGAAGATAGATACTGAAACGATAGTAAACAAATGCCATCTTTCCTCCTGCACTTCTCTTCAGCTATGTTGATCTTTCAATTTCCCTCACTAACCTTTTTTGCACAGGTTATATCATTTTGTGTTGAATATCTCTCTCCCTCTGTACTGTAAATGCTGTGAGATGAAGGGACCATGATACTATTCAATTACTAATTACTTTGCTCAATGCCTGATATATAGTAGATACTCAGTAAACATTTGTTGGTTGAATGAATGAACAACCATATCTAATTTTTAATGAAATTTATGGGAAGTGACTTTCAAGCTGCAGCCTCAAGAATGAGGAGGAATTAGCAAGTAAAGAAGACCAGGCAGAAGTTCTAAAGCTTAAGCTTAGCCTTTATTCTAAAAGCAATAGAGGAGTTTTAAACAAACAAAAAAACACACTGCACTATCAAATCATTTTTTTCTGTGGTATCAAGAATAGACTGTATGGGCAATGCTGATACAGAGAAATTGGTTGGGAGATTTTGGTGATAAATGAATGTGGTGGTTCATGTTGGGTTCTTGGCCATGCAGAAGGAGAAGTGAATATATTTCAGAGATTTTTTATAAAGCATAATATAATTGGTGAGGGAAAGGGAACAAGTTAAGTATGATCCCAAGTCTTTGCATTAGGCAACTGAGAGGAGGGGATTCATAAGGAAGAACCATTTGAGGAGAAAAGAGCTTGAAGTACCTTTGGTAGTGGTGGTGGTTTAGTCACTAAGTTGTGTCTGATTCATGGGACCCCATGGACTGTTGCCTGCCATGTTCCTCTGTCCGTGGGATTTTCCAGGCAAGAATACTGGATTGGGTTGCCATTTCCTTCTCCAGGGGACCTTCCTGAGCCAAGGATCAAACCCAGGTCTCCTGCATTGCAGACAGACTCTTTAAAAACCGACTGAACCACTAGGGAAGCCCTGAAGTATCCTTGATACCTATCTAATTGAGGCTGAGCATTTTTCTAGGTATCAGTTCAGTTCAGTCGCTCAGTCATGTCCAACTCTGCAACCCCATGAATCGCAGCACGCCAGGCCTCCCTGTCCATCAACAACTCCTGGAGTTTACCCAAACTCATGTCCATCAAGTCGGTGATGCCATCCAGCCATCTCATCCTCTGTCGTCCCCTTCTCCTACTGCCCCCAATCCCTCCCAGCATCAGGGTCTTTTCCAATGAGTCAACTCTTCGCGTGAGGTGGTCAAAGTATTGGAGTTTCAGCTTCAGCATCAGTACTTCCAATGAACACCCAGGACTGATCCCCTTTAGGATGGACTGATTGGATCTCCTTGCAGTCCAAGAGACTCTCAAGAGTCTTCTCCAACACCACATTTCAAAAGCATCAATTCTTTGGCACTCAGCTTTCTTCACAGTTCAACTCTCACATCCAAACATGACCCCTGGAAAAACCATAGCCTTGGCTTGACGGACCTTTGTTGGCAAAGTAATGTCTCTGCTTTTCAATATACTCTCTAGGTTGGCCGTTACTTTCCTTCCAAGGAGTAAGCATCTTTTAATTTCTTGGCTGCAATCACCATCTGCAGTGATTTTAGAGCCCAAAAAGATAAAAGTCTGACACTGTTTCCCCATCTATTTCCCGTGAAGTGATGGGACCAGATGCCATATAGATACCTAGAAAAATGCCTGAAAAGAAATAATCAAATGTTAATAGTTTGTAAATCTACTTATATTTATAAAAATTTCATTTTTTCTTAATTTATTTATTTTAATTGGAGGTTATACTTTACAATATTATATTTATAAAATTTTCTTATCAAGTTTCAGTTTTCATTTTAGTGTGTTTTATGAAGGAAAAATAATAAACATTAAAACTTATAGTAGGATCTGCTACAGGAAATACTGCTAAAAACTCAAAGGACAAAAAGCTAAGACCTCCTTAGGTAAAATTAGGGCTATTCTCAGTGAAAATAGATTATTGGTCCTGAAGTACATTGTGCAGTGGGAACATCATTATGGTATGTGTGTGTTTTGTGGGATCATCTGAAAATTTAACCCTATTAGTCAGAGAAGGTCTGCTAGGAGCAGAGATGGTTTCTTATACATCCACGGTTTTTTATACATCCATATCAGCCCTCATCATAGTCCCTGGCACTTAGTAATAGCTCATAGTCCCTGGCACTTAGTAATAGCTCAAGTGAAAGCTATTATTTTAGATTTGTTATTGATTCATTTTTTTGGTTTACATCACTATTCACTGAATTTGTTTTTACCGTGATATTATTTGTGTCATCTTGGTTTTTAGGTAGATTGGGGTCAACTGGATTATCTGGTTGTTGACATGCCACCAGGAACTGGAGACGTGCAGTTATCAGTCTCACAGAATATTCCCATTTCAGGTAACGCTTACAGTTAAATGGGATTTGTGATGTCCTTGATGTTTTGTTATTGTCATACAGTAAAACAAACTCTATGACAGGCAAACATTTTTATGTCTTAAAAACATTATCATTTATAAATTTACCTTTAGAGATCAGATTCATGAACAAAAGTTTCAAAGAACTGCCAGAATAAGCATGTTTATAAAAATATAAAGAAAGACACTTTGAAAAGGTAGTGATGTAAGTCTATGTTTTAGATAAGAAGTGGTGCTTAAGTATTATTTAGTTAAAACCTGGCTGGTTCACCAGTCATTCAGCTCTTACAGCATAGTGCCTGATGTGGCAGGCACTCAGTAATGTTTATTGACTAAATATTGAATAAGAATAAATACTGGAAAAATTTGGCTTTTTAATAAATACAACTATGGGAAATTTTTATATCCTGCCAATTAGTTAATGTTAAAGTTGAGAGCAATAAACATGTTAGTTTACATCAAATACAAAATATACAACACTTCAGTATGGTAGTGGATATCTTTTTATGCAATGGAATTTAAAGATTAGTATTAGCTTTTATATTGAATCTGTTTCTAAGGATTTTCCTAGATTCCAATGCAGAAATAGTTGTAAATCTCTCTGTAAATCTCTCTTATATACATATAAGGACTTTGAGGGAAATAATGGAATTTAAAAATGTCTTTTCAAATCCGTTATTTGTTGGTAATAAATAACCAGGAGCTATCATGGACAGTCACCAAAAAGTTTAGAAATGAGGTATTTGATAATATATATACATTATTTGAAAATATCATTATGATATTATCAATAATTATGACTACTTTTGATATTTTAAATAGATTTATAACCTTTCTGGAGCCTGAGGCTTCTACTTTGTTGGGGCAAATTATAATGCATGAAATGGGAGTAAAGTACAATGAAACAGGAAAGTAATTTGTCCTTTCTGTAGTCAGAGTTGTAAATAGTCTGTATTTTTTTCTTTTTAAAGTAGTTTTGGGACTTTTATTTTTTAAATACCAAGAGTAAAGTAAAAATAAAAATTAAAAAATAAATAAATAAATACCAGGAGTGATCGCTAAATGTTTTATTGAATAAGTTGTACTCCTTGAACTTTGAAATGCCTGTTACAAGATTCCCAAACTCTTATTTATGTGGATAATATTGATAAAGTTGGGCTAAATTATTATTTATTCCCTGAGTTGTGAGTTGGTACCTTGAAAAAGTTTAATTTACTTCAACAGATAAACTGATGTCCCTAAGCAATTTTCCTTTGTTTATTCAGATAATAGCCCCTCTCTCTGGGCAGGATTTATGATTATATCACTCTGTTTAATTTGTGCTTATACTCTAAAACAAACAATGTGTAGATTGGGGTTAAGATTTACTTCTCCTTTGAGGATTTCTTTCTGATATCCTAAAATTTAACTAGTATCTCTATTTCTTACCTTTGATGAAGAGTCTACCCTCTAATAGGTAATTAATGTTAGATAAGAATAAAAAGCAGTATTTTTAGAATTTTGGTCAAATGTGCATGACGGTTCAGTAGCATTGTGTACATTCACACTCTTGTGCGGCCATCACCACCATCCATCTCCAGAGCTTTCTCATCTTCCCAAACTGAAACTCTTTACCCGTTAAACAATAACTCTGAATTCCCTCCTACCCCTAGCCCCTGGTAAGCACCATTCAGAAACAGTATTTTTTACAATAAGATGAGAGAATGATTCTAGAATGAGGAAAACCTATTTATAAGATTGCATTAAACATAAACCTAACATTGATTTTATAATTTATTAATAAATTTTAATTATTTTTTAAAATTAAGAAACTGTTTACTTCTTAATTTTGTTGTCATTCTTAAAATCTTCCTTTGGGAAAAACTCATCAACTCAGTTTGTGCTGTACTCCATAGTAGGTAGCTGCTGCTGCTGTTGCTACTGCTGCTTCTTAAAGTTTTTTTTTTTTCATTTATCTTTTATGCCTTTTTATTTTTTTATTGAAGTATAGTTGAGGTTACAAATACTATCCATATGAAGGTAGGTGCTTAGCACTGTACAGGATCCAGGGATGGTTAAATCAAGTCTTTCCCCTAGACAAGTGTTCCAAACCTTTTTTTGATTTTTGGACCTTTTTTTGATACTTTGATGTATAAATGTAAATGTATTTGTACCTACAGAAACACAATTTTTATGTACAGTTTTAGAAGGTTCACTGTCCTCAGGTTAAAAGTCCCATCTGAATCCTTGTACACTGTTGATGGGAATGTAACTTGGTACAGCCACTGGAGAAGGCAGTAGGGAGGTTTCTCAAAAAACTCAAAATAGAACTACCATATAACTCAGCAGTTCCATTCCTGGATACATATCTGAGAGAAATGGAAACACTAATTCAAAAAAACAAACACACCCCAATGTTCATGGCAACATTATTTACAATAGCCAAGATATGGAAGCAACCTAAATGCCTATCAATAGATGAATGGATAAAGAAGATGTGGTGAGTATGTATATATATCTATGTATACATATGTGTACACACAATGGAATACTACTCAGCTGTTAAAAAAACAACAACAATGAAAACTTGCCATTTCCAACAACATGGATGGGCTTGGGGAGTACTGTGCTAAGTGAGAGAAGTCAGACAGAGAAAGACAAATACTGTACAATGTCAGTTTTATGTGGAATCCCCAAAATGCAACAAACTAGTGTATATAACAAAAAAGAAACAGACTTACAGATACAGAGAACAAATTAGTAGTTACTAGCATACTAGCAGTATGCTGCTGCTGTTAAGTCCCTTCAGTCGTGTCTGACTCTGTGCGACCCCATAGATGACAGCCCACCACGCTCCCCCATCCCTGGGATTCTCCAGGCAAAAACACTGGAGTGGGTTGCCTTTTCCTTCTCCAATGCATGAAAGTGAAAAGTGAAAGTGAAGTCGCTCAGTCGTGTCCGACTCTTTGCGACACCATGGACTGCAGCCTGTAGGGGTAGGGAATAAGACATACAAACTATTAATGTATAATGTAAGCTACAAGGATATTATATTTTATAATACCTATAAATGGAACATAAAGTTAAAAAATTGTGACTCACTATATTGCACACCGACTTCCCTGGTGGCTCAGACGGTAAAGCGTCTGTCTACAATGCCAGAGACCTGGGTTCGATCCCTGGGTTGGGAAGATCCTCTGGAGAAGGAAATGGCAATCCATCCAATACTATTGCCTGGAAAATCTCTTGGACAAAGGAGCCTGGTAGGCTACAGTCCATGGGCTCGCAAAGAGTTGGACATGACTGAGCGACTTCACTTACTTATATTGCACACCTGTGTATATTATTGTATATCACTCATACTTGAAAACTGGAAGTCCCAGTCTTAGGAGACAGAGCAAAGGGAAGGGCAAGGAGAGGGAGTGGCAGGTAAGAAAAGAAACATGGATAGCTAAAATGTGGAGTACGAAGAAGTACTCTGAGGGATATAAACCCCATGATATGGAGGAATGGCAACCCACTCCAGTACTCTAACATTTCTAAGTAAATACTAAAATTGAGCCAATTCCCAGGATTTAGAGGGGAGGGCACCAACCAAAGACTTACTGGCCTGGCTTGAATCATGGCTTTCATCAATTCTTATAATCTGGAACAGCCTGACAGAATCGTGTCTGCCTTTCTAGACCTACCTGAATTATTTTTCTCTAATTATGAACCTCATTTTCCTTTTTTCTTATCATTGACTTTAGAACTCTTTTAGGATACTCTGTGTTCTACTTATTCTTATGTCCCATATCCCACAAACCACAGAAGCTTTTTCAACTCTCATTTGAGCCCCGTTGTGATTCGACTTCCTTTTCTTTCCCACTGAACTCCTCGTATAACCTAGGATTGCTCCCCCTAAACCTTATATACCCACTGCCCTTCTTTCCTCCCTTTACTTTCTCTAATATAAGACACAGTTGACCCTCACTTAGAATGTCTTCCTTCCCCATTCACTGGGTACCCTGGTCCTGCTTACTCTTTATTCTAATGGCTACTACTTGCCATTTTCCCCCAGTCTCCCAGTTAGGAATGCTTTCTCCCTCTTTGGAATTCACATAGCATTTTATTTGAACGATTTCTATAGCACTTCTTATGTTCTCTGTTCAAAACTTACATAACTATGTTATCTTCTCTACCAGACTGTTACACCCTCGAGAGTAAAGCCTCTGCTTCATTCATCTTTGTGTTTTCACAGTGCCGAAATCAGTGCCTTCCTGTAATCACTCAGGAAATGTTGATCAGTGAATGAGTGTTTTATCTGTGTTGGTATTATCTTACCAACTAGGCAGTAAGCTGCTTGAATGCAATGATTTTTATCCCCCATTTATTATAGTATTTCTTAGAGTACCTTGGCAATGGCTTATGCAATTAATATTGATTGAATAAATGACAAAGTTAGTTGATTAGTTGTCACTGTTTATGCGCCCCCTTATCTGACTCATTCCTGTTATCTTTCCTAACCCAGCTGCTTTTACCTGGGAGCTCTTTTCTGTTTATCAGTTAAAACATTACCTTTAAAAACATCAGTCAGTCAGTTCAGTCGCTCAGTCCGACTCTTCGCGATCCCATGGACTGCAGCACGCCAGGCTTCCCTG
The DNA here is from genome assembly GCF_016772045.2 of Ovis aries. NCBI lineage: Eukaryota > Metazoa > Chordata > Mammalia > Artiodactyla > Bovidae > Ovis > Ovis aries. Next base: position 40,004,229 of record NC_056071.1, read on the forward strand.
TCCATCACCAACTCCCAGAGCTTGTGCAAACTCATGTGCATCGAGTCAGTGATGCCATCCAACCATCTCATCCTCTGTTGTCCCCTTCTTCTCCCGCCTTTAATCTTTTCCAGCGTCAGAGTCTTTTCCAATGAGTCAGTTCTTTGCATCAGGTGGCCAAAATATTGAAGTTTCAGCTTCAGAATCAGCCCTTCCAATGAATATTTAGAACTGATTTCCTTTAGGATGGACTGGTTTGATCTCTTGGCAGTCTTAAGCGACTCTCAAGAATCTTCTCCAATACCACAGTTCAATAGCAACATAGATTTTATTTAATTCTTCCTTTGAGGGAAAAATATTTTCATTTTAGGGATTTCTTTATGCTATCTTTTTTCTTGTGTTATGTATAACATACTTGTGGTTAGTTGATACCTTTTGATACTAACTTTTCTTTGGTGTCTGGGATAATAGTATGCATGTGGGCGCTTGTTATTTGGTTACCTGCAGGTTCTGTATTATGGGCTTCCCAAGTGTCTCAGGGGTATAGAATCAGGTAAACCTGTAATGCAGGAGATGCAGGTTCGATTCCTGGGTGGGGAAGATCTCCTGGAGAAGGAAATAGCAACCCACTCCAGTATTCTTGCTTGGGAAATCCAACGGACAAGGGGTTGCAAAAGAGTGGACCAACTTAGTGACTAAACAGCAATAACAACAACAAGCTCTGTATTAAATGACTGATGAGAGTCACTAGTGCTGCTCCATTGTAAGATAATAAGAAATTCTTATTCACTTGCAGGGATATTTGGCAAGGGACTAAATATCTGATTATCCTTATGTGTGGAATACCTGCCTACCCCATAGACTTAGAAGGAGCAAATGAGACAATGAACATAAAAGCTCTGTATAAATGTATAGTCATTTTTAGAAACTACTTGAAGGCTTTAGAAGGGTTTTTTTTGGGGGGGGGTGTGTGTGAAATGTTGTGAATTAGGAATCTTTATATGAACTTTGCATTTCTCCAAGCCATGTTGAGAATGAAATTGTGTTTTATGCTTGTAAAGAGACATCATTTTGCAAAATTTATGGAGACAGACCTGTACAAGTAAAAGATCTTCTTTCTGAGTGCTAATTAGCAAGTCTTTTTATGTGTTCCATTTTGTTCCGTAGGGTAGATGACAAGCTTATTATAAGAGGAAACTTTAAAGAAACAAATCCTCCTCTTATTTGTTAAAAGTGTTGTGTAGCAAAAATAGTGATAAATGTGTTAACAGCAGTATTAGTAGCTAATGATTTAAATTTGAGCTTCCGTGGACTACTGAATCATTATATACGGCAAATATCTAGTAGTTGTAGTAATTTCTAGAGGGAAAGAGACAGAATAGAGGGTGAGAAATAATTATAGTCCTTGCATTTGCTCTTGTCTTGTTGAACCTGTCAAAAGGAGAAGCCAGAGCTATCAGTGATGATTTTGTTGTGTTATTTTTCTTAATTTTTTTTTTTTTGGTTGCGCAGTTTGCTGAGTTTTTGCTTGCTGTTTGTTTTGTTGTAAATTAGTTGGTGCCATATATTGAGGTGGGTATATTCCAGTGTTGGCTTGTAGTGTTTTTTTTTAAATTCATAGTGATGTACTCTTGGGAATTATCGAACACTTAGCTGCTCTTCCATAATGGAAGAGGATTAATATTTCTATGAGAAACATTATAAGTTCCTTGAAAGTTTGAAAATAGAGGTACCATGTTACTATTTGAATTCTAATAGATGTTGCCTAAAATATTTTTCTTCCTTTGTTAGATGACTTTAATTCTTGGATTTAAGTGAAGAATTTATGCCTCTCATGAAATCTGTGAAACATGTTTTTATTTTTTGAGAGACTAGAGAGTTTTAGTGAGTGATTCATACTAAGGTGCTCTATTAGTCAGGGTCCTAGCTGGAAAGAGGTGACACAGTTTAAAAAGAATTAACAGAGTGAGTTTAATGAAGGGATTAGTTACCGAGGTGTGGGCGATATCAGGAAACCAACAAGGCATGGAGAAATACCCAGGGGCTAGTGACAGTCAGGAATTTTTACGGACTATCTGCCTGAAGGAGCGGAGAGTGAACCATGTTAGCGCGGCCTGGCGACTGGATGGTAGAGGGGCTGATTGTTGGGAGCTCTGACCGCAGAGGAATGCAAGCAAGGTCAGAACTTCTGTAAGACAGAGGAAGCAGTGTGTGTGGTACCTACAGTGCTCCCACCTTTTCCTCCTCTCACAGCTTTGTATCCTGGGTACCTGCTCTGGCAGATCCCTGCTGAAAGCCAGAGGATAAGGAAATTCAGGTGATAGAATTCACACAGGCCAGCTACCTGGGTTGATCAGGACAGAGAATGAAGCAGAACTTGGGAAAGAGGGAGGGGAAGCAAGTGGAGCACAACAAGTGGAAAATAATCAAAACAGCTTTTTTTTTCTTCATGATTGTCACTGTAACTGTGAATTAGTGACTTGTGATTGATGAGGTACAAAGATTCCTGCCTTCTGAAAGTTTGAAGCTAATACAGATTTCAGTACAGTTAAATTAGTGAAAATTCATGCTATCAGAAGGCAGAGTTTTACTGTCATCAAATTAAGGAACAGAATATTTATATTGGAGATAAACTGTGATGTTAAGTATATTTTGTTGCAGTGGGGAGTAATGGATAGAAGGGCTTACTTTGATAGGATAGAGCTATGAAAAAAAAGTTCTCCTTCACTTTATTAAGTAAAAATAGATGCAGGAATAAAATTTCTGGAAATGATTCTTAAAACAGAAGGGACAAAGACTGAACACTCGTGAGGGGAGTACATGATCCCTTCTTGGTCTTCTTTTACTTCCAAGGAAAGGCATAGAGAACAGCCAGGTGATCCTGATGTGGGTACTGTCTTCATTACTTTCCCACAAGGAGGGAGAAGCTACTGCCTGTGGCAGCGTAGGCAGCTAGACAATATGCTAAATATCCATGGACTCAAGAGAAGTTGCACTAGCAGACTGGCTTTGCGTTATGGAAATGAGGTTATGCCCTTTCTTCCTGTCTGGAGCCCTTCCTGTCTGGACACTACAGATATAAGGAAAGCCAGAGGCCTTTCTGCCTCTTATTCACTTAAATGAGATGAGATGGGAATTTTAAATTAAGCCACCTTAATATTTCAGTCATCATTTAAAGTGAAAGGCATTCATTGCTTGTGAAAGGCAGTGGGCCTTTTGCCACATTAACTGAACTCCTATTCACTCATCATAGATGCTAGTCCAAGCCCACACTTGTATTTTTCCCACCACCAGCTTGGGCTATTCAGTTATCTCTTTTACAGTAACACTCTTTGTCTGCCAGTTTTAACAGTAGTGTGTGTGTGTGTGTGTGTGTGTGTGTATAAAATTTTCTTTATGTGTTTATTTGTGGCTGTCTTGTGTCTTTGTTGCCTTGCAGGCTTTTCTATAGTTGTGACGTGCAGGTTTCTCATTGCGGTGGCTTCTCTCGTTGCAGAGCGGGGGCTCTAGGGCAAGCGAGGGGCTTCAGTAGTTGCGACTCCTGGATTCTAGAGTGCAGGCTCGATAGCTGGGGCCCATGGGTTTTGTTGCTTCACAACCTGTGGGATCTTCCCGGATCAGGGATTGTACCTGTGTCTCCTGTATTGGCAGGGGAGTTCTTTATCATTGAGTCACTGGAGAAGCCCAACAGTAGTTTTTATAACATGAAAGGATCAGAAACATATTGTTGCCTTCATTAAGTAAATTACTGTGGGCCATATTTGGCTATTTCAGTGCTATTTTTCCCCTACATTGTACAATTTTTAATTACCTCAAACTGTAAAGCTTAAAGCATGCTTATACCTGATAGGTGGCAGACTTAGGTCATAGATTTTCCTAGTATTCAGAGATAGTAAATCTTCATTATGTTTTTGGTTTGTAGTATGAAACTAAAGGAGACAGTCAGTTTTGGATTTCTCCCCTGGTGTATTTCCATGAAAATGTTGGGCAGGGTTATAATTAATGGATATTTGGCAAATAATCACATGATGTAGAAGAGAATTACTATTTTATCCATCAAATTTTAAAAATCTTTCCAAAATAATTTTTTTTTCTTTTTGTTAGGCAAATTGTAGCCAAGGATTAAAGATCAGGAATTGTATTCCAGTATTTTATCTTTAAGGATTCTCCTGGTAGTCAGTCTGAAACTTCAGTCTTTGTTAGTTTGGGAATCAAATTATAAAGCAAATATAATGCTATTGGTTAGTGAACAATAATGTTTCCAATTAAATTTAAAAAGCAGGGCCCCTGTATTTGTGTCAACATATATTATAGGTTATATATGTGTGTTATAGTGTGTCAGTTAACAGTTTAAGGAAATAGCCTAAGAATTAACAACTTTTAAACTATGACTTGGAAAGACTCAGGATTTGAAAAACTTCCCCAAATGATTCTTATGTAGATTTCAGAATCATTCTGTCTAGAGCAACTTACCTGATAATTCCTTGATTTATCCAGCCTGTGTTTTGATGGGACCCTTCTGATATCATTCATTCAGTTTTGTGTTTGAAGAATTTCTAAATACTTTGTTCATCATATGCCTGACAGCTAAAATTCCTTAGTATCTTAAAGTTCAGTGAATAGTTAATGGCCAATGGATAGTCAGATTCATATTAAAAACTACTTTTAAGTCTATTAAACATTTATATGTAGAAAAAGGATGAGACTCCCAATCTATCATTTAAGCATTTTTGCGCTTTGTCTTAGATGTTAAAGATTTGATCAGAGTGCTGTGTAGCTCTGAAGAATGTCTTCATATCTTAAGTATGATTTGAAAATGGAGCAAAGCTTTTCCGTGAAAAATGTCAGTCTTTCTTTTGTGAAGTACACCTGGTTAAATACGGTTAAGGTAATGAGGGTACAGCGGTTCTCTTCTTTGGGGCTCATGTTAGAGAAAGAATGTGTTCAGAAAGGAATGTGTGTCATTATGAACAAAACAGCCTTTGGTGGTGGCTCACCAAGAGCATGGGCAGCTTGAGCTTCATGTGCATCTAACAGAGTTTGAAATCCAAAATATTTAATCTTAAGAGTCCAGCATGAACAGACGCTTATAGAAGAACGTTGCAGAAACATTTTTTTAAAACAAGCAGGCTTCTCTAGGTGTTTACTGATCAGCATAAAAATGGACTCAAGACTTGAGGGTTTAATCTTTACTGATAATATCAGAACTGAGGGAGAGAATGAGAATGAGAATGAGAGAGAGAGAGAGAGAGAGAGAGAGAGAGAGAGAGAGAGAGCATGTGAATAGAATATGAGAAAACTGTATGGTTCTAGCCCAAGCTCTTTAGAATCTCCAGAAACTTCTCTTGTCTTCAGTGGTTCACAGTGAACACAGTCTGAATCCCTAGTGAGTTCATCATTAGGGTGAGGTGATTGGAAGCCTGTTGCCTTTGACTCCATTATTGAAAAGCTAATCTCTCTTTCTGAATAGCAGATGTGTGTCCAGATTCCTTTAACAAACTTGAATTCTTAATTAAAAGTGCACATGCTCTCTCTCACCAATGACTTTGAAATACTGTGATTTCCACTAATTATTGTGTTTTGTAATGCTTTTTGGCAGCAATTGGCATAATTTTCTGTGACAAAATTCATTTCTAACGTGAGCAACATAATGATTGATCTTTAAATTAGTAAAACGTATACCCTTTGTGACTATACCAATTCTCTCCTCTGCTGGAATGGAGTATAGAATCCAAAACAGTGACTCATGAAAGAACTATTTATATTCCCTGTTGAAACACAGTCTGGGGGTACATTTAAGGTGAATCTGCCTTTTTAACTTTTTTTTACTTAATCTGCTGCTAATGTTAGTGGACATTTATTGATAGTACAGGGAATAATGTTTATAATTCAGGAAGTTTGGGAGTTATAGACAAGAATGGCAAGGGAGAGCTAAAAAATACTTAAGCAAATCTCCTTTACAGTCAATAGACAATTATGTTTATGCTAAGCCAGCAGAAAATGATTATTTTGCTGCAAGCATCTTTAAATAAATCAAGGAGCATCAGCAGCATTAAATATTAGAACACTGTGAACATTAAGAATAGCAGTTAATTTCTTCTTTTAAGTGTTTGTTGACTTTACATTGATGTGCTAAAGGATTATATCGAATTATTCATCCAGGTATACTTAAGGGCAGTTTTTGTTGTATATTTTTATTAGGTTCCAACACTGAAGTTCTCAGTCAAGCATGGTTATTAGATGCAATTTATGCCTTGGAGACTTAGAATGCCATAGTTGAGTAATTCCACACTGGTATAATTATGATCAGCCTAACATCTGGAATGATTAGTTTTAAATGCTTCAGTTCAGTTCAGTTCAGTCGCTCAGTTGTGTCTGACTCTTTGCGACCCTATGGACTGCAGCACACCAGGCTTCCCTGTCCATCACTAACTCCTGGAGCTTATTCAAACTCATATCCATCGAGTCAGTGATGCCATCCAACCATCTCATCCTCTGTCATCCCCTTCTCCTCCTGCCTTCAATCTTCCCCAGCATCAGGGTCTTTTCAAAAGAGTCAGTTCTCCGCATCAGGTGGCCAAAGGATTGGAGTTTCAGCTTCAACATCAGTCCTTCCAATGAATATTCAGGACTGATTTCCTTTAGGATAGACTGGTTGGATCTCCTTGCAGTCCAAAGGACTTTCAAGAGTCTTCTCCAACACCACAGTTCAAAAGCATCAATTCTTTAGTGCTCAGCTTTCTTTATAGTCCAACTCTCACATCCATACATGACTATTGGAACTAACTGCTCTGAACTTGGACCCAAATCTAGATATGCAGTTATAAATGCAGTTTCCTCTCAATACTCAGGAGAATTAGCAGTTAAGACAATACTCTAAATAATTATTTTTCAAGATGTTTACATATTTTCCAGAATCTGATAGACAACTAACCTCTTATAGTAAATCCCAGAGACTAAAATGCCTTTTACATAGATTACAACTTGGAAAATAACATTTAAACAATATTATTTATTTAGACTTAGACATTTACCCTAGAAAATGGATAGAAAATTCTTCATGGAATTCTTGAGATGGTACTTTATGGTACTCTGTTTTTACCCCTTGAAAATTATTATATTTATTGCAAAGTAAACATTCTCTTTGTTGCTATTAGTATTCCTTGTGGTCAGTAGAGGGAGCACAAGTTTTCTAACAAACCGTCACAAAACTGAAGTGACATCATCAGTGATGGTATAGAGGGGAACAATCTAGGCTAGTTCATATTGGTTCATTTTCCAGGATCTGTGAGAAAAATTGAAATTCATTAAGTAGAAAGTCAAGAATTGTAGAGATAAACTGTAATACCAGATTTAGAGATCATATTTTAAGTTAAGAGGTGAGTAACAAAAACCAACATAATTCCTTTAAAATTGAAAAATATGCATTGTGATGCCCAGATTGGTTAATGATTAATTTCCCTGGAGATTTTGTTTCTCTTTTGTTTACTTTATTTCTTTATAATTTCTGGAGGTCACTTTAGGGTGTCTGGAATAGTACATGTGCAGTGCACTAAAATTTGGTAGAGCGAAAGAGGTGTAGTGATTTCGGTATGGGTCAGTTATGTTTTTGTGTTGTTTAACAAGGGCTAGACATTTTTTTCTCAAAATTGCATCCTGAAGACTGATTACATTGCAATTAGTCAATAGTTAAGAACATATATTTAAGGGGAAAAAATCTTACACCAAAAACTCTTATGAATGTAGCTGGTAGTTCCAGTGGAATGTTTACATGTGTTATGAGCATTTTATGGAACATGGAAGATGATTGTTGTCTGTCCTTGTCAGAAATTTATGATGATGTATGAGTGGTGCTTTTTAAATTACAAACACTCAGGCATCATGGATGCTTATTTGTGATACCATGTTAGTGTTAAGTAAAAGAAAACCAAGACACTTTAATCCCTCTTTCTAGGGTCTTATAGCTATCACTAAGCAGTTTTGTAACAGTTTTGTTATTTTTTAAAAAGTGAAATAGCTCTTTAAATAAGACCAGTGGAAATAGGTTCATTTTATAGAGAAGTTAATTGAGATGTATTGAGATTTAGTGAGCATTAGCATAGTCAACAAAACCAGAATTCAGAGCTTTTGACTCCTGGTTCAAGGAGTTACAAAGAGTTCTTAGAGCTGTAGTCTAGGATAATTAGAAAACATAGGACAATTATTTAAATTCCTGATCCTTTATTAAGTGCCTGTTTTGTGTACAGCATAATTATTTTGTTTGATTAAAAATTGAGAAAAATAACCATCTGTGAAACTATATTGTGTAGTAGTAATACAGTGGGTGCAGTGTGTTTCAACCAAAAAATGTTTATATTATCTTAAAGCTAAAGGTACTTTTTAAGGCTAATAGAAAACCCCTCTGTACTGATTTATCATTATGAGAGAATTTAGAGGAAATAGCCAAGGGGTGGGGGGCATTGTTTACAGGTGAAGAGAATGGCTCTGAGACTGAGGGACTATAATTCTTAGAGGGGGTGGTATTTCACATTTGCTTAAAAAGGATTACTGAGGCAGTCAGGTTGAACTGAAAACTACAGTTAAGAGGGAATGCAAAATCGCGTGATCAGAGAGCTGGCTGAGACCTTAAAGACTGTCTGCCCTTGCATTAATTTTACGGCTAAGGAAACTGAGACCTGGAGTGATTCTGAGTTATTTGCCCAAGGTTAGTCACATAATTTTCTTCCAAATGCCTGGATATGATAACAGAACTGGGAAGGTGGCAAATTATGGAAATACACTGGATGTGCAGAATTGAGTATATTTTTGCACAAGTTATTTCCATCAGTCTTTAAAAGAGGAAAAAGAGAAATGGTTTGTTTTGGGTTTCTTGGGAAGAATAGAATATTTGTATTCAAAATAGAAGAATGTAGTGATCCATGGAATAGTTCAAAAAGTTGGATGAGCTGCCTAATGGCAAATATGAAAATGACCTTGCCAACAACTTCTAGGACATTTTTACTAATAATAGTAATAAAAATAATAAAAATATAACCAACAGCAACAGCTACCATTTACTGAATGTTTACCTATGGCATCATGTTGAGTATCTTATATACATTACTTCATCAAATTATTGCATCCTATGACCTAAGAATTACTATGCCATTTTGTAAATTAGAAACTAAATCTCAAAGAGATTAAGTTATTCCCCTTGTCACACTGGTAGTCAGCTATGGAATAAAAATTTGAATTCTCATTCTGTTTGAATTCCAGGCCAGTGTTTCTGAAGCTTGACTAATGAATAAGCCCTTCTTCTAAAGGAAAATAATCTGCTCATGCCCCAAATAGACTTATTTTTATTAGTAGATTACGTAACTAAGCGTAAACACAAATTCCTTAAGCTTATAGCTCTTATATAATTTTTAAAAACTACAAAACTTACAAATTAAATTCAAGCAAATGTATGAGATCAATAAAATTCAAATTAATGACATTAATTTAATATGAAAGATGAAGTTTTGGCTGAAATGAAAGTACCAATTGCAAGATGAGTTTGTAGCTAACTGCTGCTGCACAGTTACTCTGGGTTTAGTGTGCCAGTACTGCCACATGCTTTGTGAGAGCTTGATTCTGCTGCTACTTTTCTCTGTTCTGTCTTCTTCAAATTGTCCCTTCAGACTCTGTAGTACTCTGTAATAGTATCATTTGCCCTTCACTTGATGCCGTCAGTTATTTATTGTTAATCCGACTTCTGTTCTCATTGGCTAATGCCAAAGTACTACTGCCAATTTGGTGGTTTGGAATGCTGGAACGTCATGGCAGTAAATATTTAATTATAAGATTGTGGTCATCAGGTGATCTAAAATATGTTCATTTTTTCAGTCTGTCATCTAGAAGAAACCCCCAAATTTAAGAAATTCATAGTGTCTACAGATTATAACCAGGTCTCCTGAGTTTCTGCTTACAGAAAAAAATTGCACTGCACTTTCCCTCAAAACTCAAAACCTATTACTATAACTATACTATACTATACTATACTATACTATACTGTAACCTATTACTATAACTCAGAACTATTACTGTGGGATAATAGTGGAGACCCAGGAAAGCCTCCATCTCCATCTACTTTCAGTGCTGCCTTAGTTCAGGCTACCCCTGTTTTGCATCCAAGTTTCTGCCACAACCCCTAGTTTTATCCCCACCAAAGTATTCTCTACCGTATAAACCACAGGAGCGAGTTTTCTGGAATACAGATTTAGAGCTCAGCTGGGTATCACTTCTTTCTGGAAGCTTTCCCCTGTGGTTTCTTCTTGTCACTGGTTTCCTCACCCCATTCATGATCACCTTCACCATCCTCCTCTAGATTGAATTAGTTATTTTTCCTTTGTTCCTCGTTTATAACTGCATAACACCCTAGGTCTGCCTTTATTATAACCCTTATTAGCATATCGTGTTGAATCCTTAATTTGGGGGTTTCCCCAAGTAGGCTGTTAGGTTCTTGAAAGTAAAGCATACCTTGTGCATCTTCTAGGTAGCACATTGTGTGTGTGTGAAAGGGAAGAAGATCCTGATGATTCAGCTGTGATCATGAATCACAGGTCAGTTTTAATTTTAGGAGTGAGGAGTCAAAAATTGGCAAGAACGAAACAGACATTTCCTTATCTTTCCTATTCATGTATGTGAAATTTATACAGATTACCTAAACAGTTAATATGATAGAATCTTTTAGTGTGTAGGCAACATAATTTTGGAAGTATTTCCATATGGAATTAAATAGTAGCATCACTTTGCTATGGTTTCTGTTTTCTCTCGGTTAGGTGCTGTCATTGTCTCCACGCCTCAGGACATCGCACTTATGGATGCACACAGGGGGGCTGAGATGTTTCGAAAAGTCCACGTGCCTGTAAGTATTTACACCTTCACTGTTGGAAAAATAAGAAATGCTTCTAACTGAAAAAGCAGATTACTGAGAAATACAAAAATTTAATTTAGTCCTGGGTGGAAGTCTGTATGAGCACCCTACTTCATTTTTTGTTGTTGTTGAGTCGCTAAGTCATGTCCAACTCTTATGCGACTCTATGGGTTGTAGCCGCCAGGCTCCTCTGTCCATAGGCTTTCCCAGGCAAGAATACTGGAGTGAGTTGCCATTTCCTTCTCCAGGGGATTTTCCTGACTCAAGGACTGAACCCACATCTCCTGCATTGGCAGGCAGATTCTTTATACTGAGCCACCAGGAAGCCCATACTTCACTTTAATTGTTACTTTAAAAATACACATATACGGGGAAACAGGAATGCACATTATATTAATCAAAGAAAATTATGAAACATCCTTCAGGTATGAGTTTTCTTTTTTTGTTATGAGTTTTCTGAACAATTATTCCCTCTCTCAACTATTTGTAGCTGTCACTGACTAAAAAAATAATGAGAATTTTGGGAAATTATTTAGGTAGATGACTTTTTTCCTTCTGTCTTCTACAGTTTAACTCATTTATAGCTCACCATCTTCTTGAAAGTAAGAATTTGCTATACAAAGTGGCAAAAAATAAAAATTTTATAAAAAGGAAAGAAAGGACAATTAAAATCAGATGGAGTCAGAGTGAAGTCTGTAAACGATGTGCATGCTATTAAGGGGCTTAGATGTGTGCTAGCAGTATGCCATGTATCTTCAGGCAATCACAGGGAGAGAAATATAGGGCCATTATAAGACTGTCCATTTCTGTGAGGTTAACTAAAAGAGCTTGAAGCACTATTTATAATAGCCAGGACATGGAAACAGCCTGAATGTTCACTGACAGATGAAAGGATAAAGAAGATAAACTATTACTCAGCCATCAGAAAAGAATGAAATAGTGCCATTTGCAGTAACATGGATAGACCTAGAGATTATCATACTAAACAAAGCAACTCAGAAAGAGAAAGAGAAATACCATATGATGTTACTCATATGTAGAATCTAAAGTGCTATACAAATCAATTTATTGATAAAACAAAAACAGACTCACAGACATAAAGAACAGACTTGTGGTTGCCATGGGGATGAAGGAATAGGGAAGGAAAGGAACGGGAGTTTGGGGTTAGTTGAAGATAACATAGATATATATATATATAACTGAGTCACTTTGTTGTGCAAAAGAAGTTAACACAACATTGTAAGTCAACTATACTTCCGTAAATTTTTTAAAAAAGAGCTTGATGCTCAAAAGAAGCAGAACTGAGAGGAGAGGCATTACTCTTTCCTAGATCCTCAAGAATACTAATAAAAGAAACCTTGTAGGTAATGAACACATTTTCATCATCTTTGTAACCATAAATAGAGGGTTCTTCCTCCTAGTGTGCCTCATCAAAAGCAAGTGGATTTGTGCCAAAGTGTGGTTTAGAACAGGTGTTCAGTATGAAGCCAAAATGATGCTTCCATCTCCGAGGTTCCCAATGGCTTTGTTTAATTCTTGGTTAGATTTTAGAGCTTATAAAGTGGAACTTTTTGTTTTTGTTTTCCTTTATGGTTTATTGCAGGGTATTTAATATAGTTCCCTGGGCTGCACAGTAGGACCTTGTAGCTTATCCATTCTATATATAATAGTTAGCACCGCTAATCCCAGACTCCCAATCCAACCCCGTGACCCTGGCAACCACAAGTCTGTTCTGTTTGTGAATCTGTTTCTTTTTCACAAGTGAGTTTATTTGTGTCACATTTTAGATTCCACATATGAGTGACATTATATGGCATTCATCTCTCTTTCTGGCTTACTTTGCTTAGTGTGATAATCTCTAAGTCCATCCATGTAGCTACAAATGGCATTATTTCAGTCTTTTTGATGGCCAAGTAACATTCCGTTGTATATGTGTGTACACATACCGCATCTTTATCCATCCATCTGTTGGTGGACTGGGCGTTTGGGTTGTTTCTGTGCCTTAGCTGTTGTAAATAATGCTTCTGTGAACATCGGGGTGCATGTATCTTTTTGATTTAGTTTTGTCTGCATATATGGCCAGGAGTAGGATTGCTGGATTATACAGTAGCTCTATTTTTTGGTTTCTGAAGAACCTTCTTACTGTTCTCCATAGTGACTGCACCAATTTACTTTCTCACCAACAGTGCAGGAGAGTTCCCTTTTCTCCATGCTTTTGCCAGCATTTGCTATTTGTAGGTTTTTTAGTAATGGCCTTTCTCTTTGCAGTTTTGATTTGCTTTTCTCTAATAATTAGTGATTTGAGTATCATTTAATGTCTTCTTTGGAGAAATGTCTATTTAGGTCTTCTGCCCGTTTTTTGATTGGGTTGTTTTTTTGTTATTGAGTTGTATGAGCTGTTTGTGTATTTTGGAAATTAAGCCCTTATCTGTTGCATCATATGCAAATATTTTCTCCCAGTCCATAGGTTGTCTTTTCATTTTGTTATGGTTTCATTTGCTGTGCAAAAGCTTATAAAATTAAATTTTAGCTTGGACAAATTTTAAAGCAATAGTAACCAAATACCTGCTTCAGATAGAAAACTGTCTCGATAAAACACTTAGTTGAACAATTTTATTTCCTATTATGCCTTCCAAGATAAACTAGATGCAAGTAATGCACCTACTCAGATAACTAATAAGAAAACTTATATGAGATTTTAAAGTATAAATCAGCAAAAAGTTAGATAGTTATCCACCCAAAATTATGAGAACAAGTAATTCATAATCCGTCTTTCTGGCAGGAATTAGATAACTGAGCCGATGCTCTGTTACTGCCACTCCAAGGTCAGGGTAATAACCGTTCTATCAGCGTATAAGTGAGTGCTTAACTTCTAGTTCTGTAAGATGAGTGCAGAGGCAAGTGTCCAGCTCACTCAAAAGGAGCATGAAATCCTTGAGAGAAAAGTTTTTAAAAGAGAGGAAGCCAGAATTTTCTTACGTGGGTGTCACTAAAGGATTAAAGTTGAGCTGTCAACCAGAAAGTATTGTGAGGAAGTACTGGGCAGCATAAGGCTTATGGGACTAGGGCAGGATTAGTTATGGAAAAAAGGAGATGTTCGTAAAGTGAAAGTGAATGTTGGAATATAAATTTGCAGAGTCAGAGCAGTCCTGGGTCATGACAAGGTACAGGAGATGGTTGGTCATGGCTGTGTGGGGCTGACGAGGAGTGGAAATGAAAGTCTTTGGAATTGCATAATCCCTCTGTTATTTTTTTGACATTGTCTATTGTCTTTATTATAGCCCTCATTCTTCACCCATTTTAATTCTTTGCCTTCTAAACTGCAAAAAATTTGGAAAAGCGGTAGAATGTTGTAGTCAGCTCTTAACCTGCAAAACAAGACAGGTGCTCAGTAATCTTTGCAATTAAATGAATGAGAACTTCCCAGCAGAGAGCTCTGTAAGCAGTTAGAGGACAGCCATGGTGTAGCTGCCTTGTGAAGGGAATCCTGGCTTTGAGCAAGATGTGGATTTGATGACCTCTGAGATCCTTCTGGCACTTAAGAGCCTTGCAGTCTGAGTAATGGTAAAGCATTTGAAATTAGAAAGTGTTCCATAAATGCAAAGGAGAAATGTTATGCTTTGTTTATACCACTTTATTTCATTTTTTCCCTGGTTTTTAGTCTTATTCTCTTTTTCCCCCTGTTGAAGTGCATTAGTTACCATGGAAACAGTGATGTCAATGGAATTCATTGGTATGGTCAGAGTTTATTAATGTCTACAAAAATGTTTTGAAATTAATTTAAATAATTTCCTAAAATTCAAGGCTCCTTAGGGGAAGGAGAAGAAGAGCTAGTAAATTCTCTGTTCTCTGCCCAAAATGGTATCAACTTTGCCAAATTCTTGATTATGTCAGTATTTGTAGATAGACAGTTTTAAAAAATAACAATAATTTTTTCATCTCACACATTTTTAATGATGATTATGTACTGTGTCATTCTCATCCATTTTTTTGCCTTTTATAAGGAAAGCCCTTATAAATGTTAAAAAGCAGAAACATTACTTTGCCAACAAAGGTCCATCTAGTCAAGGCTATGATTTTTCCAGTAGTCATGTATGGATGTGAGAATTGGACTGTAAAGAAAGCTGAGCGCCGAAGAATTGATGCTTTTGAACTATGGTGTTGGAGAAGACTCTTGAGAGTCCCTTGGATTGCAAGGAGATCCAGCCAGTCCATCTGAAAGGAAATCAATCCTGAATGTTCATGGGAAGGACTGATGTTGAAGCTGAAACTCCAATCCTTTGGCCACCTGATGCGAAGAACTGACTGACTGGAAAAGATCCTGACGCTGGGAAAGATTTAAGGCAGGAGGAGAAGGGGACAACAGAGAATGAGATGGTTGGATGGCATCGCCGACTCAATGGACATGAGTTTGAGTAAACTCTGGGAGATGGTGATGGACAGGGAGGCCTGGCGTGCTGCAGTCCATGGAGTCGCAGAGTCGGACACGACTGGACTGACTGATAAGGAAGGCCCAGACACCTCAATTTAGGGCCCTTCCTCTTCTGTTTGAACTGTAAAGTCACAGGGATTTCACTACCCAGCCCCTTCTTCTTAGGTAATCTCCTTTCCAGATGTTGAAAAGTATATTAAAGTATGTCATTGTTTAGTCGCTAAGTCATGTCTGACTCTGTGCAATCCTATGGGCTGTAGCCTGCCAGGCTCCTCTGTCCATGGAATTCTCCAGGCAAGAATACTGATGTGGGTTGCCATAACCTTCCCCAGGGGATCTTCCCGACCCGGGGATCGAACCCATGTCTCCTGCACTGTCAGGTGGATTCTTCACCCCTGAGCCACCAGGGAAGCACATAGTAAAGTATTTTTCCTCTCTTATTCTTTCTATATATAAAGGGTCAGTTAGTCATTTTAGTTCAACAAATACTTATGTTTATTTATTCTGCAAATATATATTTACTTACACTGAGTGCCTTCTATAAGCAAATTACTATGGTAAGCTCAATTGATGATTTTTTTTTTTTTAAGTGAGAATGAAGCCTTTTTCTTCAAGCACCTTATCATCTTGTAGACTAACTCCATTGTGGTGCAGGGGCTCTGAATTCTGAGGGACATGAGAACTCTTTCTTCTCTGGGCTATCAAGGAGAATTTTCATGGGAAAGCCATGTTTGGCATTCTTTTTTTTTTTTTTTTTTTTAATGTTCCTGTAATTTTGTACATGCTGGTCCCTGGCTTGAAAAGCCATTTCCAGTTCATATTCATTTTTCAAATTCCTGCTCAGGCATGACATCATCTAGGAAGCTTTTCCCAACCTGCCAGAGAAGGTTAATACTTCTTTCTGTGAGCTACTTGAGTGTATATCTAGTTTGCCTCTTATTCCACTATAAGTTTACCTATCAGTCCCAACAGAAGAATCTGAGTTCTTAGAGGGCAAGAAACATATCTTAAATATCCTCAAATGTTCCTTCCTACACTAACATTTGACCTGTTATATAATGCCATCCACAATCTGCTGTTCCCAGCTCAAGGCCGCTCTGATTGGCTTTCTCTCTGCCCCAGGCAAACAGGTTGTCTTTCACTTCTTTGAGATTTCCATAGTTTCTCTTCTCATGGTCCTCAGCGTGCTGTTTTCATATCTCAGAACCCTTACCCTCACTTCTCACTTGGTAGATCCTTTTTATCCTTTGGTGCTTAAATTAAATGGCTTTTTCTCTTGGAGGCTTGCTCTGACCCTATTAACGAGGTAAGCTGTTTCTAGTGTACGATTCAGTAATGCTCTGCTTCCCCTTTCGTAACTGTTTTCACATTTCGTCAGTATTTTCACATTATAGTGCCATACTGTCAACTCTGTGGGTACAGGGACCAGTGACCTCCTACTGTGTCCACAATATATGAAAGTGAAAGAAAGTGAAAATCACTAAGTCGTGTCTGACTCTTTGCGACCCCATGGACTGTAGCCTGCCAGGCTCCTCTGTCCATGTAATTCTCCAGGCCAGAGTCCTGGAGTGGGTAGCCATTCCCTTCTCCAGGGGATCTTCCCAACCCAGGAATCAAACCCAGGTCTCCCACATTGCAGGGAGATTCTTTACCAGCTGAGCTACCAGAAGCCCCCAGAACCTACAGCTGCTCACTAAATATATACTAAATGAATGAGTGGAGGAGGATTGTTATTAGTTTATCATGAGACTAGGGAAGGGACAGAATTCAGTCTGAAAAAAATGAGGAAATAAAAAAATGAGTGTTCAGGGTTATTCAGTTTGTCTATAGTTGAATTAATATATTTCTATGTGTCTTTGCTAGCTAGGCTCAGGTTCGGTCAAACCTTAAATACTAGGTTAAAGAATTTGGACATTCTTCTTGAAATGTTTAGAGGCATGCATAATGAATGCTGGATAGGAAACAGACAAGATTAGAATGGAACATAGAAAGAAATTAATCTTGTGGAGATAAGTAGAATAGCAGCCAGGAGTATGGAGGCAATAAGAAAGCATTAGCAATGGTCAGAGTCATTCACGGTCCAGGCTGTGACCCACCAGTGAGTCAGGATATCAATACGGTGAGAGATATAACCAAAGTTTTAAAACAATATCAGGGTAAATTGCTCTTAGGAAGAGAAAGTGTTACTTCATAGGGATATGGTCTCAGTCATAAACACATATACATGTGTTTTTGTATTAGATCAAGATGTCAAATATTTCTCTTATAAAACAGTTATAGAAACTTGCAAAAACACTAGTGTAGGTGATAGGTTCAGTTCAGTTCAGTTCAGTCGCTCAGTCATGTCCAACTCTTTGCAACCCACCAGGCCTCCCTGTCCATCACCATCTCCTGGAGTTCACTCAGACTCACATCCATCAAGTTGGTGATGCCATCCAGCCATCTCATCCTGTCATCCTCTTTTCCTCCTGCCCCCAATCTCTCCCAGCATCAGAGTCTTTTCCAATGAGTCAACTCTTCGCATGAGGTGGCCAAAGTACTGGAGTTTCAGCTTTAGCATCATTCCTTCCAAAGAACACCCAGGGCTGATCTCCTTCAGGATAGACTGGTTGGATCTCCTTGTAGTCCAAGGAACTCTCAAGAGTCTTCTCCAACACCACAGTTCAAAAGCATTAATTCTTCGCCACTCAGCTTTCTTCACAGTCCAACTCTCACATCCATACATGACCACTGGAAAAACCATAGCCTTGACTAGATGGACTTTAGTCAACGAAGTAATGTCTCTGCTTTTGAATATGCTATCTAGATTGGTCATAACTTTCCTTCCAAGCAGTAGGCATCTTTTAATTTCATGGCTGTAGTCACCATCTGCAGTGATTTTGGAGCCCCCCCAAAAATAAAGTCTGACACTGTTTCCACTGTTTCCCCATCTATTTCCCATGAAGTGATGGGACCAGATGACATGATTTTCATTTTCTGAATGTTGAACTTTAAGCCAACTTTATCACTCTCCTCTTTCACTTTCATCAAGAGGCTTTTTAGTTCCTCTTCACTTTCTGCCATAACGGTAGTGTCATCTGCATATCTGAGGTTATTGATATTTCTCCCGGCAGTCTTGATTCCAGCTTGTGCTTCATCAAGCCCAGTGTTTCTCATGATGTACTCTGCATATAAGTTAAATAAGCAGGGTGACAATATACAGGCTTGACGTACTCCTTTTCCTATTTGGAACCAGTCTGTTGTTCCATGTCCAGTTCTAACTGTTGCTTCCTGACCTGCATAGAGGTTTCTTAAGAGGCAGGTCAGATGGTCTGGTATTCCCATGTCTTTCAGAATTTTCCACAGTTTATTGTGATCCACACAGTCAAAGGCTTTGGCATAGTCAATAAAGCAGAAATAGATGTTTTTTTGGAACTTTCTTGCTTTTTCGATGATCCATTCGGTGTTGGCAATTTGATCTCTGGTTCCTCTGCCCTTTCTAAAACCAGCTTGAACATCAGGGAGTTCATGGTTCATGTATTGCTGAAGTCTGGCTTGGAGAATTTTGAGCATTACTTTACTAGTATGTGAGATGAGTGCAGTTGTGTGGTAGTTTGAGCAGTCTTTGGCATTGCCTTTCTTTGGGATTGGAATGAAAACTGCCCTTTTCCTGTCCTGTGGCCACTACTGAGTTTTCCAATTTGCTGGCATATTGAGTGCAGCACTTTCACAGCATCATCTTTCAGGATTTGAAATAGCTCAACTGGAATTCCATTACCTCCATAGCTTTGTTCGTAGTGATGCTCTCTAAGGCCCACTTGACTTTACGTCCCAGGATGTCTGGCTCTAGGTGAGTGATCACACCATCGTGATTATCTTGGTTGTGAAGATCCCTCCTGTACAGTTCTTCTGTGTATTCTTGCCACCTAGTGAGGGTCTAATTAGAATAATGGCAATGAAAATGAATAACATAATTAACATTTTGGAGGAAGAACAGACATGCTTAGCAATTGATTACATAGGGTAGGGTGGTTTGGAAAAAAGTCAGAAATCAAAGGGATTTTGAGTTATGCTGCCGTTCATCAATGTACCAGGAGCTAGTTTTTTACTCTCAGGATTTTGGTGAACTAGAAATAAGAGATTAGATTCTCAGTCACAAATCCGTATCCTATTCTCTAAAGATTATGATTTAAAAGTGTTTGGCAAGGAAGAGACTGGTGTTGGCCTTTTTAGTACTATTCCATCACATGATATATGTGACTGTCCCTTCTCTTCACTGTACCACATTTTTTAATTTATCTATATAGTTGTAGCCTTTTATACACAGATTTTTTCTAAGTACATGGAGAGCTATATTCTTTAAGTATATCTTTTATGGTTGCAAGTTAAATTACTTTAGAAACTGTATTATAATGTTAAGGCAATAGAGTGCAGCTTATAGAGGCATTTTTACATAGTAGTTTAGAAGAGTGAACTCAGGAGAGTGAATGCTAGAATTCAAATCCCAGATCTGTCACATTTAGCAATGACCTGAGCAAGTTACTTAATCTGTGCCTCAGTTTTCTCATTCATAATATAGGAATTATAATAGTATTTCCCTCAGAGGATTGAGGGAAAAAATGAGGGCTTAGTATAGTGCTTGGAACAATCTAAACACTTGATTGACATATATAATATTATATATATATACACACATATAATGTAATATATATACACATATATAATGTTATATATATACATATATAATGTTATATATATACATATATAATGTTATATAATTAATGTTGCTTATTATTCATATCATGAAACATAAATTTATAATTCATAGGTGTTCATGTATTGGCCAAGGTATTTTGACTGGTCTCTTTATTTGCTAATAAGAATGTTAAAGAAGAAAATTTTTAAAAATTTAGGTGAATAGGGTCTTTGAGATCTCCTTATTTGTTGAGTATTTTTGTTGGGCCTAATTTGTTCTCTTCATATATTATTAAGTTTCTAAAGTTATTTAGAGTCTGAAATTCTGTATTACTTACACTTTACATTATTTAATGTCAACTAATTGGTGTCACAGACAGACCTCAAAAGGTCTATAATGATGCAGATTAGGTAGAATTTTATTTCTTGCTTATATAACAGTACTAGTATGTGAACAGGTGAGCATGGTGGTTTTTATTCCTCAAAGTCTTTTAAGCTTAAAGACCACTGCCATTTTAAAATGTGACTTCTAAGGTCACCCTTGGGCCATCCTCATTTGAGCTAGCCAGAAGAGAAAGACAGTACAGCCATGTCATGGGAGATTTTTATGGACGAGGCCTAGCTGTGGCACGCATACTTCTATACTTCTGTGCCCATTCTCTTAACTAAAGCTGTGTTATGTGACCACAGTCATATTTCTCAAGGAGCCTGGGAAGCACAGGATAGCTGTATGCTAAGTATGAAAGATGAGAATGGGTTTTGGTGAGCAGCTAGCTGTCTGTGCTGCAGTTGACCTGGCAACAAATATATTAAAGGTTAGTTCTGGGCACTGAGCTTTTTTTCCTCCTTTTAATTAATTTTTAAAATTCTATTAATATAACTATTGCAGCCTTACAAATAGTTAATTATTTTATAAGAGAGAGATTGGAATTTTGCTTTCCCTGTGGTTTATTTTTTCTGCTGGCTAAAAGCAAACAAAAAATTAAGAATCCTACTGTGGTATGGAACTTTGTCGTATTTATTTGTAAGGGTTAATGATTATATTGTCTCCTAAGAGAAATTAGATGATCTTAGAACCTAAAATAATTGATTCTTATCATTTTTTTTCTTAAACCAAAGACCCCATAAGTTGTTCTGAGTGATGAGGATCAAAACTGTAGTTCATTATTTTTCTGGCACAGTCACCATTCATGGCAGTAGAGTATCCATTTGGACCAGGAGTTTCACGTCTTCACCCTTGAATGCCTTCAAGAGTCAAGTGTTCTTTATATCTACCTGGGAGCTTTTTCAAAATCTAGTTTGTCTTTTGGACCCTGAAAGTTCAATTTTAATACCTCAAGTCTACCTACCTTACAAAGCAATTTAGAAACAGGTAACCTTACATGAAGATAGAGGCAAGCGACACATTTATTCTCTTCATTCTTGAGCATAATTTTTCGTCTGTGATCATCAAGTTGTCTTGTTTGAGTCTCTGAAAAGTTTAGTGCTTAGTCTTTCATCACTGGGCTTGAAGGCCTCGGAAGGTGCTATTAGAATTCATTCTAGGAACTCTGTTAGTTTGCACATGATGTATCTCATGTGGCTTCCTTCTTCACAACTGGACAATTTTTCCATTTTCAAAAAGTGACTTTTCTTCAGTCACAAGCTTTGTAAGACTGAGTAGATAGCATTCTGCATCTCAGCCACAGTTTTATCTTAGAGACTGAAGCTGTTTGCTCATTTTTGTCTTCCTCCAGCATCTCTCAGCGGCCCATGTATGCTTTAAGTGGGAATGCCGTTCTATGTGATTTACATGAATTACCTAATCTAACCCTCACAATAAATAACCCTTTGAGGTAATAACATTATTTTCCCCATTTTTCTTACATGGAAACTGTAGTACAGAGATGAAACATTTTACATAAGGCTGCCTATCTGTTTAGTGGGTCTCTGGGATCCTACTCTAAATGATCTGCTTTCCAGAGTCCACATTCTTTAAAAAAAAAAAAAAAAAAAGAGAGAGAGAGAGAATTTTATTAATTGAACCCAAACCCAAGACTTTGGGATTAATCCAACTCTTAGGAAGAATAAAAAACACATTCCCTGGTGGCTCAGCTGGTAAAGAATCCACCTGCAGTGCAGGAGACCTGGGTTCGATCCCTGGGTTGGGAAGATCCCCTGGAGAAGGGAACGGCTACCCACTCCAGTATTCTGGCCTGGAGAATTCCATGGGCTGTATAGTCCATGGGGTCACAAAGAGTCGGACACGACTGAGTTGCTTTCATTAACTCAGTCAGGTTACAGGCCATAAAAGACAACAGCAGTAACTACACCAAATATTAATAAGACTAAGAGCCTTTTTGGAAATGGACAATTTTCTGAAATGCTTGCTGAAACTCTTTGTTAAACACAGTGTATATTACTGGTTTTATGAGGAAGTTTAGATAGCCTTGCCAAGTGAAAAAGTCCGAAGGACTGGGTGGGCCCAGCAGGACCCCTGGCAGATAAGGAGGCCTGAAGATTCAGCAAAGAAGGGTAGCCAGCAGATGATAAAGGCCCCCCAGATGCTTCCCCAGGTTTTTTGTGGCTTTCCTCTCTCAAGCAGCAGAAATCCTCTTGTGCTCCAGAACACTATCCACAAGCTTGATTTTCACATGGTTGAAAATAAGAGGGGAACTGATCAAATAAGAGTGCCCCTCATGAAGGCTGGCTTTGAACGAGCAGAGCAAGGACCTCGCAGTCTTTGATGAGATGTTGGTGAAGTACTTCCCATAAAGTAATAATGGAGTCAGGATGTGGTTCCAGGTGTTTGTGTAGATTTGTCCATAGAGGATAATGAGCAATACAGGCGGGATGTAGAGGGCCCCACAAATGGAATAGATAATGTAAGAGATCAGTGAAGTATTCACCAGGCAAGCTGATATTTCTTCATGAGCTTTAGCCTGCTGCCACAAGAGTGATGGGATGGAGATGTGGATGAAAATGGCCCAGATGATGGCAAGCATGGCAGCCACATGGCCCACTGTCTGGTGTTTACTGTTCTCCAGGGTATCAGTGATGGCCCAGTACCAGGATGGAGGCTTTGCAGCATGTGATGTCAGAAGATGACCAGATGTCACACAACTCCAGGTGTGGGCAGTTGTATGTGTGATGCTGATGAACATGCCCAAAATAGAAACTAAGGGGTCAGTCATGGCCAAGGAGCCAATGAAGTAGTTGGCAGGGATGTAGAACTTCCTGGTCTTGGAGATGGTAGTAAGTACAGAGGCACTGGTAAAGAAGACGGCCAGAGAAATCTTGAGTGCTTGAAGAACCCCTCTTTCCTAAGTCCCTGGAGTTTCTGTGGCATTTGGGATCTCTTGGGAGCCACCTGCAGAATGCCTCCACTGACTGGTTTGAGGGGACATTCTAGGTGACTCTCTCTTTCCACAGACTTTCACACATACAGCTTCTTATTTCATAGTTGTCCTGCTCACAGAATAAAGTCATCCTTCTGTTTCACACTGGAGGGAGTCAGCCATCAGAACAGACTGAGTGAAAAGACCTCAAGACTCAACTAGTTAAGGAACACTGAGGTGACTACCAACCAGATTCTGCATTCTTAATTGCTATTTCTGTGAGTTATCTAGAGTTGAGGTTTAGTAATGTGGATATCATCAAATATCACAGGGTTAAGAAGATTAAAAAATAATTTAGCGTAAGTGTTTTGTGACCCATCTCATAGGTTGTTGTGACAGTTAAATAAGATTACACGTGTAGTACTTAGCATAGGTCTTACCTCATGACATTGTGAAGGGTAGCTCTGAATGTTATTGTTATAGTGGTAGATTTTAGAAGTCATTACAACCTCTCATTTTAGAATTCAAGGCTTGGAGAAGTTAAGTCATACCTCATGGATCCAGAAGTAGTTGGTCCCTGAGAGAAGAATGAATGCAGGCCTTCCCTACTCATTGCTCTGTCTATTGCCAGACTAATTTTGAAAGAGAAAACAAGAACGCCAGTCTCATTTTTTAAAATTATAATATCTGTACACATGCTTTAAAATATACCGGAACCCCTGGTTCAAGGCTAAATGGAGAACTGAAAAGCACTTGTGAATCTAATCAATTTTAGTTATTATTATTCATTCTCTGTTTAATGGTGAGTTTTTCCTCTTCATTTTTTCTTAAATCATAACTCTTTATCCTTGTGACAGGTTCCAGCCAGCAAGAATTTAACCTGATTGTAACCTTGAGAAATTGGATTATATAGTAGCCTGAAAATCTTGCTTGTTACTTACTTGACTCTAGGTTTAAAATGCCAAAAAGAAATTAAAACTGGAGTCTTCTGAGTTTGCTTAATTCAATACATTTAGACACAAAAATCCAGCATTTAAGGGCAATGTTGATATTTCAAGAGAGTCAATTTTTTAAAAGTTAATAAAAGAAGTGCCCTTCTGAGCCAGTGATGGATTAGAATCATGTAAGAATAGCGTGCTAAAGGTTTGTGGTGGCTGATGCTAGGCAGGCATGTAGCATTTACTTTCTTGCAGTGAAACCAGCTGAGGTAAAAAGAAAAAAGGATCTTATACTTTGATGAGACATTAAAAAATGGTTGAGCATGCTCACAGCTGCGTCTCAGTGGTTTTATGTAAATTAAGCTGTGGCAAAGCATCTGTTTTCTAATGTTTCTATGATCAAAGGATATACAAAATAGCTCTACAGTAAATACAAACAGCTTAACAACATATAAAGTATTCACACAGTGTAAAGCTTTTTGGGGGGTGAGGGGAGGGAGTGATCATGTGGATATGTATTCCTTCCTATTTAAAGAATTTTTATGAACAGCATTGTAATATGGGTATTATAAGCTTCTGTTTTATCACATTAGCTACCCCTGTTCAAAAATCATTAATTATAGAAGACTGGTCTTAAATGACTAGGGCAGTGTTTTTTAATCTTTTTAATACTGAAAGCTCTCTTTTAAATTTTCTCCCACCCAATCCCATGTTTTGAAAAAGTTGTTCAGCCACATAGTCTGTGTATCTTAGGAAGTAATTTGTTTTCTCTTTTCTAGTTAAATAATATGTGTGTGTATCATTGTTGTATGAACTTCTGAGCAGAAAGAGATAACCACGCATGAGTGTTATCACACCCAGTTGATATAATTTCAACTACAAGCAAAGAAACCTGACAGTTCATCTGTCCTAAATAGTCTTAAATTAAAGGTAAATGTTTCATTTCTCTTCAATTTTTTAAAATATTCATAAATTAGAGGCCCTGATAAAATTTTTGTTTTGCATTTTTAAGACCTTAGAATAACATTTGATAGGAGAACTATCAAAATAAGTTCTACAGTTGAACTTTAGTGGTCAACAGCAGCATTGTCCAATAGAAATATAATTCAAACCACAAGTGTAATTTTAAAGTTTTTAGTAGCCATATTTTTAAAAATGGAAAAAAACAGGTGAAGTATTTATCTTTTAAATTTTTATTGGAGTATAGTTGATTTATAATGTGTTAGTTTCAGGTGTACAGCAAAGTGAGTCAGTTAAACATATACATATATATATATATATATATATATATATACACTCTTTTTCAAAAAATTTATTTTTAATTGAAAGATAATTTCTTTACAGTATTGTATACACTCTTTTTTTAAGACTCTTTTCCCATATAGTCTGTTACAGACTGTTGAGTAGAGTTCCCTGTTCTACACAGTAGGTTCTAATTATTAGTTATCTATTTCATATATGCTGGTATGTATATGTCAATCTCTATGTCCCAGTTTATCCTTCCCCCTCTTATCCCCTGATAACCATAAATTTGTTTTCTACTTCAGTGACTCTATTTCTACTTTGTAAATAAGTTCATTTTTACACTTATTCCACATATAATCAATATCATATGATATTTGTTTTTCTTTGTCTGACTTCACTTAATATGACAATCTCTAGGTCCATGCATGTTGCTGCAGATGGCATGATTTTGTTCTTTTTTATGACTAAGTAATATTCCATTGTCTCTATGTACCACCGTTTCTTTATCTGTTCCTTTGGTGATAGACATTTAAGTTGCTTCCATGTCCTGGCTATTATAAATAGCACTGCATTGAACATTGGGGTGCTTATATCTTTTCAAATTATGGTTTTTTCTGGGGATATGCCTAACAGTGGGATTGCTGATTCTATTTTTAGTTTTTAAAGGCTCCTCCATACAGTTTTCCATGTGGTTTTACCAGTTTACATTCCCACCAACAGTGTAGGTAGGTTCCTTTTTCTCCATACCTTCTCCAGCATTTGTTATTTGTAAATTTTTTGATGGTGGCCATTCTGATGTGCTGCAGTCCCTGGGGTTGCAAAAGTCTGTGGGGTTGCAAAGATTAGGACATGACTTAGTGACTGAGCAATAACATTCTGACCAATGTGAGGTGATACTTCATTGTAGTTTTGATTTGCATTTCTCTAATAATTAGTGTTGTGAGCCTCTCTTCCTGTGCTTTTTGGCCATCTATAATGTCTTCTTCGAAGAAATGTCTATTTTGATCTTCTGGTCGTTTTTTGGATTGAATTATTTGTGTTTTTGATATTGAGCTGCATGAGCTGTTTGTATATTTTGGAGATTAATCCCTTGTCAGTTGGAAGTTATTTTTAAAAACATAGTTAACGCAGTATATTGAAAATTCTGTCAACATGAAGTCAATATAGAACTTGAGAATCGAGCAAAAAGGGATTCCATTTAAACATACTAGGAACTCTGGCAATTCAGTAAGAAAAAATCCACATAATCAATGGAAAAAATAGAGAAGAGACCTGAGCAGTACAGAGCAGAATATACAAATGACCAATAACCATGTAAAAATATACTTAACTTCATTAGTAATTTTGACAACACAAAACCACAGTGCAAAGGAGAGCTGGGCACAGCATCAGAAAGACTAAGAACAGACTAGAACACAATTTGCACCTCTGTAAGTTTCTGTCACAACCTCTGACCACAGGAAAGCTTTAGGGGGTAAGGCCTGAGGCTACACTTACTCTTTCCAAATGTCATGCCACTTTACCTTTGGTGAAATTTAATCAAGAGCCATACAAGGAAGGAAATCTGGGAAATACAGTTCCCAGTACAAACAGCTTGACAATGGAACAATCCAACACAACGAGATCCTACTCTATACTTACTCTGCCTGCCCAAATGAAAGAAGCCTGTTGATATCAAACACTGGTGAAGCTGTGGCATGCAACTGGTACTGTGTGAGAATGTAAATTGATTCACTGCTGGTGGGAGTATAAATTGGTAGAACTTTATTGGAAAACTGGCTTTCTTTTTTAACTGAAGTTAAATATGCATAACCTAATATCCAGAAAAAAAAAAAAACACCATGTATTAAAACATTAGTAGAAGCACTGTTTAATAATAGCCAAAATCTGGAAACAGCCACACACGATCCAATGAGAAAATGAATAACTGTGATATAGTCATCATGGAATCTTAGGACTCCATGAAAATGAACTGCAGATGTATGTGATTTAGCTGGATGCATCATACAGACACAAAGGAATGTATTGCATGACTACATTCATATCAAGTTCAAAACTAGACAAAATTTATGGTGTTAGAAATCAGGCTTTTAGTTTATACCTTTGGCGACATGTTTTGGAGAGTATAGAGGGAAACTTCTGGGGTGCTGGCTAGATTTTATTAACAGCGTCATGGTAACATGGGCCTACTTTATGATAAGTCCATTCAGTCATGCACTTATGATTTGTGTGCTTTCTGTGTGTATTCATGATATACTTGAATGAAAAAAAGTTAAAGAATAACTTACAAACTTTAAAACATTATTGACATATTTTACATTCTTTTGCTTATACCAAGTCTTTGGTTTCCAGCGTGTGTTTTATACTTACAGCACACCTCAAATCAGACTAGCCACATTACAAGCGCTTAGCAGCCACATGTGGACTAGTGGCTACCTTACGAGACATTAAAGGTCTAGAACCCCACCATTTCAGAGCTTCTCTGAGTTTAGATTTTTCTTTCAGTTCTTGCCTTGGAATGTCATGTGGAAAGAATAGGGGATTATTCTTCCTGAAGACCTCATATTAATTTTACTGCTACCTCTCTTTTTATGGAATATTTTCTATTTAAAACAGATGGTTGGTTTTGTGTGCAGGTTCACAAG
Organism: Ovis aries; assembly: GCF_016772045.2. Lineage (NCBI taxonomy): Eukaryota > Metazoa > Chordata > Mammalia > Artiodactyla > Bovidae > Ovis > Ovis aries. Next base: position 40,032,353 of record NC_056071.1, read on the forward strand.
ATGCCTAGTAAGCCATCGTTTTGGATATTTATTCTTACTGCTTTCTTGGCCACTCTTCACATGACCACCTTTTTCTAAAAACAGGCATTTTATTGATGTCTGATATACATATGAAAAGGGCATGTATTGTAGGTATATATTGCTCAGTGAATTTTTGCGGAGTGAACACACCCATTGTGTTCAAGAAACAGAACATCACCCATACTCCAGAAGCTTCTGCCTTGTGCCATCTCCTGATCACTGCCCCCAAAGCAGAACCCAAATTATAACACCATTGGTTACTTTTACGTGTCTTTGAACTTTATATAAATGGAATAATAAGTATATACTTTTGTGTGGCTTCTTTTGCTTCAAATTATGTTTGAGAGATTCACTTACTTATACTGTGGACTGTAGCTAAAATTCTTTCTTTCTCATTGCCATGTAGCATTCCATTGTATGTTAGTCACTCAGTCATGTCTGACTCTTTGCGACCCCATGGACTGCAATCTGCCAGGCTCCTCTGTCCATGGGATTTCCCAGGCAAGAATACTAGAGTGGGTTGCCATTTCCTTCTCCAGGGGATATTCCCGACCCAGGGATTGAATCTTGGTCTCCCACATTGCAGGCAGATTCTGTATCATCTGAGCCACCAGGGAAACCCTTTCCATTATATGAATATACCACAATTTATTTGTCCATTTTACTGTTAATGGACATTTAGGTAGTTTTTCATTTTTGGATAATTAATTATGAACACTTCTATGCACATCTTTTGGTGACTGTTATGTTCACATTTTTTAACATATGACAGAGTGGAAATACTGTGCCACAGTATAGGCATACATCAGTTTAAGTAGATAACTACCAGTTCTCCAAAATGATATACCACTTTGCACTCAGCTGAAGCTATGGGTTTTAGTTATTGTATGTTGTCATCAACATTTGATATTTGGGTTTTTAACTTTTTGTAGGCAAGGAGGTTGTTGTAGTCATAAAGGACCTTTTTCTGTTCTAATCAGGTTTTAAGCATAAATGCATGGTATTTCATTGTGATGCTAATTTGCATTTCCCTGGTGATAATTAAAATTGAATACGTTTCCTTGTGTTTGTCTTTGAATATCTTTTTTTATGAAGTGCCTTTTAAGTCTCTTGCTCATTTCTCTGTTGTATTTTCTTATTTTTTCTTATTTATTTGCAGGAGTTCTTTGTATATTCTAGATGAAAGTCCTAAATTATATTTGTATATTATAGCTCCTATCGCTTACTCTATAGGTGGCCTTTTTACTCTCTTAATTATGTCTTCTGACAAGTTACTAATTTTAATGTAGTCCAGTTTAACAAAACATTTTCATTTATGTTTAGTGCTTCTTTGTGTCCTGCTAAAAAAGTCTTTCCCTGCATCCAAGGTTTTAAGTATATTCTGCTGATTTCTTCCAAATATGTTATTGTTTTATCTTTCATATTAGCTCTACAGTCCATCTGGAATTACATTTTTGTGCATGGTGTGAGATAGAGGATTTTAAGGTTTCTTATTTTCTATATGGATGTCCAATTAACATTGCAGCACTGTGTCATCTCCATTATAAATTAGTGACTTTAATTTATGAGTCTGTTCTGGGCTATCTGTCCTATTCCATTACTATACAGCATTTTTTTTTAAGAAATGTGGTATTTGTGTGGGAAGTTTTTAATAGAGGAAATTCCAGAGTTAAGAGGAATTACTTTGTTCAAAATAACTTAGAAGCAGTATTAGGCATTTGTCCTTTACCTAGAAGAAGAATATCAGTAATAGAGCCAAGCTTAGGTATCACAATCTTTTAATTTCAAAGATATAAAGGGTTATCTCTAAATTGTTTTAATGGTACATCTTTATGAATAAGTGATGTTTAAAAGTATATATAATTATATATATACGCATATGTGGAGGTAGATTCTATTATGTATACTATATAGAGATATAAATTATATAAATATATATTATATGTACCTATATAGAGATTCTATAAGGTATACTATATATAGGCAACATTAGAAATTATATATATATCTATATGTAGTACACATTTATTAATATGTTATTTCCATTATAACACACAAAAAAGTTGGGATTAAAAAGGAAATCATAAGGAACAAAGAGAAATTCTAGTACTTTCTTCCTACACCTTTCTGTCAGCCAGTATGGGCTAGATTATGTGTACTAACAACCCTCAAATTTCAGTGGCTTCAAACAACATGGGTTTATTTTTCTCATGCTACGAGTCCATTACAGTTTGGCTTTAACACTCGTCTGCATTGTTCATACTCTGGCACCCAGACGGCCTGAGCAGCCGCTTTCTGGAAGCTTGCTTGTCCCAGGAAAGTAGGGAAACGTGATGGGGGATCAGCAGGTAGAGCCCCTGCCTAGAGGTGGCACATGTCACTCCAGCTCATGTTCCGTCCAGAACAAGATGCGTGTCCTCACCTAAGTCAGAGAAGAGAGATGCTAGCTTTGTGCCCAGGAGAAAAATCCTGTGCAGAAAGGAACTGTGCAGGGGAAAACCTAGAGTATTTTCAGATCAGGTCAGTCGCTCAGGGGTGTGCGACTCTTTACGACCCCATGGACTGCAGCACGCCAGACCTCCCTGTCCATCACCAACTCCCGGAGTTCACTCAAACTCATGTCCATTGAGTCGGTGATGCCATCCAACCATCTCATCCTCTGTCATGCCCTTCTCCTCCCACCTTCAATCTTTCCCAGAATCAGGATCTTTTCATATGAGTCATCAGTATTGGAGTTTCAGCTTCAGCATCAGTCCTTCCAATGAATAATTAGGACTGATTTTCCTTTAGGATGGACTGGTTGGATCTCCTTGCAGCCCAAGGGACTCTCAAGAGTCTTCTCCAACACCACAGTTCAAATGCATCAATTCTTCAGTGTTCAGCTTTCTTTATAGTCCAACTCTCACATCCATACATGACTACTGGAAAAACCATGGCTTTGACTAGACAGGCCTTTGTTGGCAAGGAAATGTCTCTGCTTTCTAATATGCTGTCTAGGTTGGTTGTAAGTTTTCTTCCAAGGAGGAAGCGTCTTTTAATTTCATGACTGCAGTCACCATCTGCAGTGATTTTGGAGCCCCCCAAAATAAAGTCTGTCACTGTTTCCATTGTTTCCCCATCTATTTGCCATGAAGTGATGGGACCGGATGCCATGATCTTAGTTTTCTGAATGTTGAGTGTTAAGCCAACTTTTTCACTCTCCTCTTTTACTATCATCAACAGGCTCTTTAGTTCTTCACTTTCTGCCATAAGGGTGGTGTTACCTGCGTATCTGAAGTTATTGATATTTCTCCCAGCAATCTTGATTCCAGCTTGTGCTTCCTCCAGCCCAGTGTTTCTCATGATGTACTATGCATAGAAGTTAAATAAGCAGGGTGACAATAAACATACTTAACGTACTCCTTTCCCAATTTGGAACCAGTCTGTTGTTACGTGTTCTTACTGTTGCTTCTTGACCTGCATACAGATTTCTCAGGAGGCAGGTCAGGTGGTCTGATATTCCCATACTTTCAGAATTTTCCACAGTTTGTGGTGACCCACACACTCAAAGTCTTTGACATAGTCAATAAAGCAGAAGTAGTTGTTTTTCTGGAACTCTCTTGCTTTTTCATTGATCCAACAGATGTTGGCAATTTGATCTCTGCTTCTTCTGCCTTTTCTAAATCCAGCATGAACATCTGAAAGTTCACAGTTCACCTACTGTTGAAGAAACCCAGCTTGGAGAATTTTGAGCATTACTTTACCAGTGTGTGAGATGAGTGCAATTGTGTGGTAGTTTGAACCTTCTTTGGCATTGCCTTTCTTTGGGATTGGAATGAAAACTGACCCTTTCCCCTCCTGTGGCCACTGAGTTTTCCTAATTTGCTGGCATATTGAGTGTAGCACTTTCATAGCATCATCTTTTAGGATTTGAAATAGCTCAACTGGAATTCCATCACCTCCACTCGCTTTGTTTGTAGTGATGCTTCCTGAGACCCACTTGACTTTGCATTCCAGGATGTCTGGCTCTAGGTGAGTGATCACACAATTGTGATTATCTGGATCATGAAGATCTTTTTTGTATAGTTCTGTGTATTCTTGCCACCTCTTCTTAGTATCTTCTGCTTCTGTTAGGTTCATACCATCTCTGTCCTTTATTGTGCTCATCTTTGCATGAAAAGTTCCCTTGGTATCTCTGACTTTCTTGAAGAGATCTCTAGTCTTTCCCATTCTATTGTTTCCTCTGTTTCTTTGCATTGATCACTGAGGAAGGCATTCTTATCACTCCTTGCTGTTCTTTGGAACTCTGCATTCAAATGGATACACCTTTCCTTTTCTCCTTGGCCTTTCGCAAAAAACCGTAACCTCTGAAATGACAGATTTCAGAGCATACATTTACTGGATTTGTGTTTGTCAAAGAAATAAACACACAAAGAAAAATCCTTTTAGTTTTTCTATTCCATGTTACTTTTAAAACCCTTCAGTCTTGAAAAATGAGTCTCCTGCAATTAGAAGCATAGCAGTCTCTCGCTTAACCTCTTCAGTGGCATCTCTGCACTCATACGACCTACATACCTAACATGGCCTGCAGCCCCTACCTTTCAAGCCTCATCTCGCACCGCTCACCCCATACCTCAGCCATACTGCCTTTCAGTTCCTTGAAGCAGACATGCTTCTACTTCCTTTTTGAGTGTGTTTCCTCGCTTTTCCTTGCTTTTAACCTGCTTACTCTTTAACTGTTGGATCAATGTATCAAACATTTCCCCACTCTGTGACTCCCGTAGTAAATAGAGTCCTTTCTTCTCTAGTCTCAAAATACTCTGTACTTTGCTTCTAGAGAAATTGTTCTTGTTTTTAAGATCAATTTTTGCACTAAGTATTCAATCTGTTTCTCCAGTTAGCGTGCAAGCTTCAAGTTGATTTTGTTCACTACTGTGTGCTGCTGCTTGTGTTTAGCCTAGTTATTAGCATGTAATAGCATAGCATTAAATCCTGAGTTTGATTACAGTTTTATGTCTGTGACATTTATGTAGTCTATACAGGGAATGTCTGAGACATTTATACAGTCCATAGGAAACGATTTTCTAATAAGTTAATCACAGACAAACTGTAAATATACTCTTGCTCCATGTCTCTCTATCTTGGAAAGCCTTAGAGGTTCCAGAGAAGGAATACATTTCACATTCTCTCTAAATTAGAATATACCCTTCTTTAAATTTTCATGGTTGCAATTTTCTTTCTTCTCCTTCTTGAGTGACAATTTTATTTATATTATTTTTATAAATATATAAAAGTTTATTTATATAAAATTTTATTTTATAAAAATATGTGATTTTATTTATATTTATGAAACCCTTACAGTTAGGGGATATATACATTCAACATAAATGGTAGTAAGACAGCTCAAATAACAAGTGTATTATGTAGATATAGTGAATAAAATAAGCTGTGTGATATTTAGCTGGGTTTTCCTTAGCTTTCTGAAGATGGCACTGAATTACCAAAACATGGTATGATTTATTTTTTGTGACACTTTCCATCAGCAAAAGGGCATATAATGCGTGGAAAATGCTTACCTACAAATTTATATCCCTCACTGTTTGTCTTCATTTACGTAAGTCATAGGAGACTTTACTCTTTCCTGTTTCTCTTTTCAGAAGGAATAACACATTTGATCACCTTCTTGTTGATATATTTAATTGTGGACTATCAGTGCTATTCTTCATTTAAAATGAAAATGTTCTAATAGAGATATCTCCCATAACGATAAGTGTAATGGTGGGATTGATAGGGTGATATGGACATTGTTACCTATAAGCCTCTGATAGTTGTTTTTTCACTCTAGAAGACAACCAGGCTGTCTATAAATAAGGAGTAAGGTTAAAAGGATCATAAATAGAGCCTGTCTGTTTATTCAGCTAATGTTTATGAAATATCTCTTTTGAAGCTGGGGAAACTCAGAAAGAAATGAACACTTTGTATGTAGCTTTAAATTTTTGCTTTAAGTAATAACATTTTGATAAGAGCTGAGTTTCAGTCTTTTGCTGTGTCAGTTTTCTCGCCTTTGGAAAGGATATGCTAACAACCCATCTCATAAAGTTCTATAAAGAGTCAGTAAGATAATGCATATACAGCCCTTATCCCAAGGCCTGACCTAGAATGAGTACTCAGTGTATATTGCTGGGAATGATTGAGGGCAGGAGGAGAAGAGGGCATCAGAGGATGAGATGGCTAGATGACATCACTGATGCAATGGACATGAACTTGGGCAAACTTTGGGAGATGGTGAGGGACAGGAAGGCCTGGCATGCTGCAGTCCACAGGGTCACAAAAAGTTGGACATGATCGGGAGACTGAACAGCAACAACATATGTTGGCTGTTTTCTACTGAGAGACTTGTCCACAGTTAGCCTCTTAACTGTGTCTTTTCTTTTTTTGCTTCCTGCTTGTTTTTTCCATGTTCATGTTGACCTCAAAGTAAAATTCTGAAACAGATCTGACTATGTATCACTGCCTCTTCAGTGCCATCTCTGTTGTTTCAAAAATAAAATCTCAAATACATGGATAGCATTTGGCACCTTACCATCTGACCTCGACCTTTCTACCAAACTAACTTCTGCCTTGTCACCTTTGCTAAACTGCAGCCAAAATAGGCCCTACGAATCAAAATTCACTGCCTTGGCTTGTTCCCTTTTCTTCTGCCTACTGTAGGCCTCAACCCCTCTTCTTACACTCAACCTGAAGAAACAGTTCTCTGTGGGAAACCCAGAGATCGCTCTTATTCTTCCAAAACAGAATTTTTGATCCCCATGATTTATAATTTTTTGGCACCTATCTCATTATTCGAGTTAATGGCATCTGTCTTGCTCTCCCACTAGCTTGAGTTGTTTAAGAGCAGAGACCATTACTTATTCATCATAGTATCTCTGAAACCTAGTAGGCACGCAGTAGAAGCTTGTTGGAATAATGGATTGAAATTCAGTTTAATTTTGTTTTGATTTCAATGTGTCTTTATTATTCTAGGTTCTGGGCCTGGTCCAAAATATGAGTGTTTTCCAGTGTCCAAAATGTAAACACAAAACTCATATTTTTGGTGCTGATGGTGCAAGGAGACTAGCACGGACCCTTGATCTTGATATTCTAGGTAAGACCACCGGATATTCATTTGCAAAGGAAATAGCATGGTGATGAAGATCATCTCAAAGTGATGAAATGCTTTTGGCTTTGTGTTTTGAATTAAGTTAGCATAGTGCACTTCTCTGTGTTAATCTTTCTTTGGCTTTTTGTGATACTTCATTAGTGGAACACATTTTGAATAGGGGGTTTGTTCTGCCAATTACAACTCTTGCTGTAGATGAAAACCGCCCATAACCTGAATTTGCAAAGCAAGTTTTGTGGTTTGAGTGCTCTGATTTGAAGCCCACATTTTAAATAATGGTCTTCAGTTTGTTTGCTAAGTTGGGAAGACATCTCTTAGTATCAGCAGAAAGTGAAGGTGAAAGTCGCTCAGTGTCTGACTTTGCAACCCCATGGACTCTATACAGCCCATGGAATTCTCCAGGCCAGAATACTGGAGCGGGTAGCTGTTCCCTTCTCCAGGGGATTTTCCCAACCCAGGGATCGAACCCAGGTCCCCTGCATTGCAGGTGGATTCTTTGCCAGCTGAGCCACAAGGGAAGCCCAAGAATACTGGAGTGGGTAGCCTATCCCTTCTCCAGTGGATCTTCCTGACCCAAAATTGAAACAGAGTCTCCTGCATTGTGGGCAGATTCTTCACCAACTGAGCAGACATATACAGAAATACCTATTTCATATGTTGTGGCAGTCTTTGGAAGTGTCAGTTCTTGATGTGCGTGGAGAAATGCTTTCCTGATCAGTTCTGAGTGTATAAGTCCTCTGCTCCAGAAAAAACGACATTTACTGTTTTCTGTAATCTTTTTATGCCATGTCTATGAAGATGGCACCTGAAACTTACCTTGTCTATACTGTTCATGTTACTGAATTGAAGAATTAATTAGTAATTGAAGGAGAAGTAAAATCATGTGTTAAAGGAGCAAAACACAGATTTTAGATAAAACATTAAAAAAAAATCCACAAGCAACTTAATGGACTTTTTAGGGAACATGTTTTGATATTCTGCATATGAGTTTCTATTCTGGGTAAAGGCAGATGTTAGCTGCTAAATAATGGAGTCACAGAGTGAATTACCAGTTTTAGGTAGTTAACAATATTCCTTAGAGATCAAGGAATTCAAAACATTCTTTATTATAATTAGTTTTCTAAAAGTTGATGTTAAATGTGTTATTGTTTTTATGCATTGGTACTATAGCAGCTACCACAGTACCAGGTGAATACTAATGATATATTTTGATAAATTTTTATAATTAAAGATACTAATTTTATTCTGCAACTGTTTCTCATTTAACTAACCTAGGAAGTTCAGTTTCCCAAATCTGCATAATAACAGCAGATTGATATTCACTTATATAATACAGTAAATGTGTAATTACAATGGCATTATTGAATTATGCTGACAGTATTATAATTTCCTAATTTGTGAATGGGTGGTATGATTTTGTAAGTCACTTATTTGGAATTTGAAACATGTCTCCTAGAGAAACAACCTACAGATGGAAGTTACATTTTAACCAACAGCTCACAAATGTATGCATGCATTCTGAGTCACCTCAGTCGAGTCTGACTCTTTGTGCCCCTGTGAACTGTAGCCCACCTATGGACTGTAGCCCGCCAGGCTCCTGTCCATGGGATTCTCCAGGTAAGAATACTGGAGTTGCCATGTTGCCAGTGGCAACTGCAGTATTGGAGCTGCCAATACTGGAGGGTTGCCATGCCCACTTCCAAGGGATCTTCCCAGGGATCAAACCTGCATCTCATATGTCTCCTTCATGGCAGGCGGGTTCTTCACTACTCACAACACCTGGGAAGCCCTGCAAATCAAATGTGTAGTTACCCTAAAAATATATCAGAAACACTGATTACTGATCACAGAAACTCAGCTAGTGCTATAGAGTGTTGTATCTCAAACTCTTACGGGAAAAATAATTTAGGGTTCTAACGTAGAGCACATCTGCTCCCTTTAATATGATCGTGGGGCCCAGAGGGCTCTCCCATGAAGTGGAACAGGGGCTCTGATGATGAAGAGGTTGGAATTGGGAACAAGGAACTGAAATCAGGAAAGTGCTCTCACAGCTGTGACCTCCTGGCTGGGTGACACCCCCAGGACTCTTATGTGTCCTTTACTGACTCTCTTGCTGCCTCTTATTTTCATCTAGGGAGCTGTGTTTCAAATGATTATTTGGTAAAATGGCTCTTCAGAATTTTATCCACATTCAGCTTGTGGTGGTTGTTGTTAGTCACTGAGTCATATCTGACTCTTTGTGACCCTATAGCCTTCCAGGCTCCTCTGTCCATGGGATTTCCCAGGCAAGAATACTAGAGTGGATTGCTATTTCATTCTTCAGGGGATCTTGCCAGCCCAGGGACTGAACCTACTTGGGAGGTGGATTCTTTTTCTTTTTTTTAATTATTTATTTTAATTGGAGGATAATTACTTTACAATATTGTGATGGTTTTTGCCATACATCAACATGAATCGGCCACAGGTGTACATATGTCCCCCCAATCCTGAATGCCCCTCCCAAACTCCCTCCCTACCCTGTCCCTCTGGGCAGGTGGATTCTTTACCACTGAGCCACCTGGAAAACCCGTATTCAGCTATAGGGATGGTTTATACACAGTAATTAAGGTCTCAGATCATGTCACAGAAACCTCTTTAACTTATGTGTCTGAAGTGTGCTTCCTTCAGCCCTAGCCCTTCAAAAATACTTGTCAAGGCCAGACTGAACCTCAGCAACTCTCACTACCTTTACCCCACTTTAATTTTCTCTGTGCACAGCTGTTAGTCCACCGCCACTCTCACTGTGCCATCTACTCTCTAACAAGGTTTTCCCCATCTTAGTCTCCTCTTCTGCGGAGTGTGAGTCTCTGGAGGGCAGAAATGATGTCACTAGCTGACTCATTGGAAAAGACCCTGATGCTGGGAAAGACTGGGGACAGGAGGAAAAGGGGGCGACAGAATGAGATGGTTGGGTGGCATCACTGACTCAATGGACTTGCGTTTGAACAAACTCTGGGAGATAGTGAAGGATAGGGAAACCTGGCGTGCTGCAGTTCATGGGGTCACAGAGAGTCAGACACAACAAGCACTGAGAACAACAATGAACAAGCTGGCTATATAATGGAGACGATTTTACCCTTTTGTTCTATTACTCTGATGGAAATAAAAGCATTCGGGATTCTTTACTATATACTGGCAGTTAATAAATCAAGAGAAAAAACTTTCTGGGTTTCTAAATATTTTCTGTAACATATCTTCCCCTGCTTCCCGCATGACAGCTTCCTATAGTCTAAAGTTGATCTATAGAGTAGACATCAAATTTACTGAAAAACTAACCTTTACGTGCTTATTGAAATATTCATGCATTGTTGTCTGTTGAACACTTAGGAAAGAGAATTGACTAAGATCTCAAAATATGCTGATAAGAGGCACATGACATATCTGTTACTCTGTACTTTATAATATAAATTGTGGTAGGTTTGTAACACATTCTTCTTCTGCATTATTTACACTGAATGGCATGGTACTGAATGAATAGTTTATGTAAAACACACATACACACATGTTTCGATAACCTTTGCATGGACTTAAAGTGGTTCTAAGAATGCTGAGCAACATAAAAGTCAACTCTTCTACTCCATTTACTGCCTTTTAAATCTCAGCTTTATTTGTGATGGTGTGGTAGAAAGAGTGGTCTAGTGGTTTCCTCTACTTTTTCAATTTAACTCTGAATTTGGCAATAAGGAGTTCATGATCTGAGCCACAGTCAGCTCCCGGTCTTGTTTTTGCTGACTGAATAGAACTTCTCCATCTTTGGCTGCAAAGAATATAATCAGTCTGATTTCGGTGGTGACCATCTGGTGATGTCCATGTGTAGAGTCTTCTCTTGTGTTGTTGGAAGAGGGTGTTTGCTATGACCAGTGCATTCTCTTGGCAAAACTCTATTAGCCTTTGTCCTGCTTCATTCCTTATTCCAAGGCCAAATTTGCCTGTTACTCCAGGTGTTTTTTGACTTCCTACTTTTGCATTCCAGTTCCCTATAATAAAAAGGACATCTTTTTGGGTGTTAGTTCTACAAGGGCTTGTAGGTCTTCATAGAACCAACCACTCAACTTCAGCTTCTTCAGTGTTACTGGTTGGGGCATAGACTTGGATTACTGTGATATTGAATGGTTTGCCTTGGAAACGAACAGAGATCATTCCGTCGTTTTTGAGATTGCATCCAAGTACTGCATTTCGGACTCTTTTGTTGACCATGATGGCTACTCCATTTCATCTAAGGGATTCCTACCCGCAGTAGTAGATGTAATGGTCATCTGAGTTAAATTCACCCATTCCAGTCCATTTTAATTCGCTGATTCCTAGAATGTCAACATTCACACTTGCCATCTCCTATTTGACCACTTCCAATTTGCCTTGATTCATGGACCTAACATTCCAGGTTCCTGTGCAATATTGCTCTTTACAGCATCGGACCTTGCTTCTATCACCAGTCACATCCACAGCTGGGTATTGTTTTTGCTTTGGCTCCATCCCTTCATTCTTTCTGTAGTTGTTTCTCCACTGATCTCCAGTTGCATATTGGAAACCTACCAACCCAGGGAGTTCCCCGTTCAGTATCCTATCATTTTGCCTTTTCATACTGTTCATGGGATTCTCAAGGCAAGGATACTGAAGTGGTTTGCCATTCCCTTCTCCAGTGGACCACATTCTGTCAGACCTCTCCACCATGACCCTCCCATCTTGGGTAGATATCTGATAGAGTGCCTGATGAACTATGGACAGAGGTTCATGACATTGTACAGGAGACAGGGATCAAGACCCATCCCCATGGAAAAGAAATGCAAAAAAGCAAAATGGCTATCTGGGGAGGCCTTCAAATAGCTGTGAAAAGAAGAGAAGTGAAAAGCAAAGGAGAAAAGGAAAGATATAAGCATCTGAATTCAGAGTTCCAAAGAATAGCAAGAAGAGATAAGAAAGCCTTCCTCGGCAATCAGTGCAAAGAAATAGAGGAAAACAACAGAATGTTAAAGAGTAGAGATCTCTTCAAGAAAGTTAAAGATACCAAGGGAACATTTCATGCAAAGATGGGCTCAATAAAGGGCAGAAATGGTATGGACCTAACAGAAGCAGAAGATATTAAGAAGAGGTGGCAAGAATACACAGAAGAACTGTACAAAAAAGATCTTCACGACCCAGGTAATCATGAAGATATGATCACTCACCTAGAGCCAGACATCTTGGAATGTGAAGTCAAGTGGGCCTTAGAAAGCATCACTACAAAAAAAGCTAGTGGAAGGGATGGAATTCCAGTTGAGCTATTTCAAATCCTGAAAGATGATGCTGTGAAAGTGCTGCACTCAATATGCCAGCAAATTTGAAAAACTCAGCAGTGGCCCCAGGACTGGAAAAGGTCAGTTTTCATTCCAATCCCAAAGAAAGGCAATGCCAAAGAATGCTCAAACTACCGCACAATTGCACTCATCTCACATGCTAGTAAAGTAATGCTCAAAATTCTCCAAGCCAGGCTTTAGCAATACATGAACCGTGAACTTCCAGATGTTCAAGCTGGTTTTAGAAAAGGCAGAGGAACCAGAGATCAAATTGCCAACATCCGCTGGATCATGGAAAAGCAAGAGAGTTCCAGAAAAACATCTATTTCTGCTTTATTGACTATGCCAAAGCCTTTGACTGTGTGGATCACAATAAACTGTGGAAAATTCTGAAAGAGATGGAAACACCAGACCACCTGACCTGCCCCTTGAGAAACTTGTATGCGGGTCAGGAAGCAACGAACTGGACATGGAATAATAGACTGGTTCCAAATAGGAAAAGGAGTACATCAAGGCTGTATATTGTCACCCTTCTTATTTAACTTCTATGCAGAGTACATCATGAGAAACGCTGGACTGGAAGAAACACAAGCTGGAATCAAGATTGGCAGGAGAAATATCAATAACCTCAGATATGCAGATGACACCACCCTTATGGCAGAAAGTGAAGAGGAACTAAAAGCCTCTAAATGAAAGTGAAAGAGGAGAGTGAAAAGTTGGCTTAAAGCTCAACATTTAGAAAACGAAGATCATGGCATCTGGTCGTATCACTTCATGGGAAATAGTTGGGGAAACAGTGGAAACAGTGTCAGACTTTATTTTTTTGGGCTCCAAAATCACTGCAGATGGTGATTGCAGCCATGAAATTCAAAGACGCTTCACTCCTTGGAAGGAAAGTTATAACCAACCTACATAGCATGTTGAAAAGCAGTGACATTACATTGCCTGCAAACGTCCGTCTAGTCAAGGCTATGGTTTTTCCAGTAAAAGTATGGATGTGAGAGTTGGACTGTGAAGAAAGCTGAGTGCCGAAGAATTGATGCTTTTGAACTGTGGTGTTGGAGAAGACTCTTGAGAGTCCCTTGGACTGCAAGGAGATCCAACCAGTCCATTCTAAAAGAAATCAGCCCTGGGTGTTCTTGGAAGGAATGATGCTAAAGCTGAAACTCCAGTACTTTGGCCACCTCATGCGAAGAGTTGACTCATTGGAAAAGACTCTGATGGTGGTAGAGATTGGGGGCAGGAGGAGAAGGGGACAACAGAGGATAAGATGGCTGGATGGCATCACTGACTCGATGGATGTGAGTCTGAGTGAACTCCAGGAATGGGGTCACAAAGAGTCGGACATGACTGAGCAACTGAACAGAACTGAACTGATTATTTCCTGAGAGCTCAAGTTATGTATACTGCTATATAGATTGATATGTTATAAAAGAATTCTATCTGATAAAGAGGCAGATAGTTGAACTAACAAGTCTGCCCTGCTTTTCAACAGTTCTGTTTGCTCACCCATCTGCCACTATCAAGAAGATTATTCTGTTGTGCTTTTTAAAAACTTCTTTGCCTCTTCATCTGTCCTTTTCAGTTGCCTGTTATTATGTGGCAAGATATGTCTATTTATATCAGTTATTATAGGGAAAAAATTTAGAAATATCTTCCAGGTCATTTTTGCTGGAAGACCTCCAGCAAAGAATAAATCAGAGATTTTATTCCTTGATTGACTGCCACACTGCTTTCAAATGTAATCATGGTATTACCCTTAAATGGAATATTTTTTCCCTAATTTTCATTTGAAATTTGTTTTTCAGAAATTTAGCAATTTGAGGATAGTCATAACTCAGGTTGATTTGAATCAATTTGTTTCTGCAGTTCAAAGAGTAAAATTTCAAATGCCTGTATAAGCTTCTGTGGTACTAATGGATATCTGATGGACTCTTTTAGGAGACATCCCCTTACATCTTAACATAAGGGAAGCCTCAGATACAGGCCAGCCGATTGTGTTTTCACAGCCTGAAAGTGATGAGGTAAGTTATATTTATAAGTATGTTTTTAAATTTATTTTCACAAGGTATATACTTTTTGATATATAGAAAGAAGGTTGGGGAGATCAAGTTTGTCTATTTGGAATGCATGTATTAACCAAAGATTAGTTAACTTATTCAAAGCTTCTTTAAGTTACTATGAGGTAGACATACCAGTGCTGATTCTGAATTACCAGCTGAACAGGCCCAACTACAAAGAATCATCACCCAACCAGTTTTCTCCTGATGAATATGAACAGCGGAAATTTGTAGAGTTCTTTTCTTGCTAGCTAGCAATATCTAACTGCCTGAAGTTATTTTATTTCAGTGTTAGAAGTTCAGCTGATTGTTGAGGGAAGGAAACCAAATATAAGAAAAAATTGAGTTGAATGTAGGAAAAGTGTATAAACCTTTAGAGATGGGATTTTCACTGCATTTATTTTAATAAATATGATTGAGGAGGTGAGGTGGGAAAATTAATAGTGTTTCATTATCTAATATAATTTGGGGTACAGATAGATTTTTCAAAGCCTGCTGAAGCTTACTGCCTTTAAGTGTAAGCTCTTGTCCAGTCACTGAGTTGTGACCAACTCTTTGTGATCCCTGGGACTGCAGTACACCAAGCTTCCCTGTCCTTCACTATCTCTCAGAGTTTGCTCAAATTCATGTCACTGAGTCAGTGATGCTATCTAACTGTCTCATACTCTGCCACCCTCTTCTCCTTTCGCCTTCAATCTTTCCCAACATCAGAGTCTTTTCCAGTGAGTTGGCTCTTTGCATTAGGTGGCCAAAGTATGAGTTTCAGCATCAGTCCTTCCAGTGAATAATCAAGGTTGATTTCCTTTAGGATTGACTGATTTGATCTCCCTGCAGTTCAACGGGCTCACAAGAGTCTTCTCCAACACCACAGTTCAAAAGCATTAATTCTTTGGGGCTCTATGGTCCAACTCTCACATCTATACATGATTACTGGAAAACCCATAGCTTTGACTGTGTGGATCTTTGTCAGCAAAGTGATGTCTCTGCTTTTTAATATGCTGTCTAGGTTTGTCATGGCTCTTTTGTTTTATTCTTTTTAAAATAGAAATAAAATCATATGTGTATGATTTTATTATATATACAATATATATAATCATATATAATAAAGTCATATATATCTCTTCTTTCCTAAGTAGCAGTTGCTGTTTATGTTCGAAAGTGAGCCATCATCTGGTGCATCAGTTTTAATGTAATTCTTACACTCCTTTGCCAAACAGCCTCAATCAGTCCTCTTAGCTTTTCTCTTTTTTTTCCTTACCAGATAAGTGTGGCTTTATAGTACCGTTATTTTGTCCACCCATAACTATTCTCCCTTTCATTCTAGTTTGCTTCCTCTAATCCTATATGAACTGAAAGACAAAGGAGCCAGACTTTGTTAGAACTGTGAATACAATAAGGGCAAAGCTGACAACTAGAAGTCTAAGATTGGTCAAGTATATTCATTTTGAACTATCTCTTTCAGGACCCAGAGCTCCTTTCTCTTTCTTAAGGGTCGACAGTTATGGTACAGGTGATTGAGTTGCTGGGATGTGATGTCTAAGTAAACGTACTATTGTATATATCCTTGTTTTTCCTTTCTCTGCCTCTTATTTAGTAATAAATGTTAAATTTCCTTTTCAGTCTTCTCTTTGAAATCTTTCAGATAAGCAAAAAACATAACCTTTTATTGCTTTCACAACTGAAGCATGGCAATCTCATCTACTGTAAGTGTACTTTATGCAGTGAATGAAAAGTTGTATGAAAATTGAAGGTTTTGAAAGTCACATACTTTTAAATGCCTCCTGAGAGCAGCCTATTTAAAGATATGTAGTGGTGAATCCTTTTCAATAAGAATAATTGTCTAGTAGTTTATTTCAATTATGAATGTAGGTTTTAAAATATTTTCCCTCCTGTCCATTATTTTTTTTCTTTGAGATTCTCCAAAAGCAAAAACATTTCAGAAAGTTAAAGGAGTGTAACATAACAGAGAATATATAGCAGCCATCAAAAAGCAATATGATTTAAAACTCTAAACAACAGTGTTTGTAAAGGTTTTTGGTTACATGTTTTTTAAATCTCATTTACACTTACGTAAAATTAGATCTGTTATTTTACTGTTGCTGGCTGACATTTATGGTAGTGTGAGCAAGCTACCCCTTTGTGGTTTAGGCTAGACTTAATCTGGTGAAGTCTCCGCTAAAACTAGTGAGAATTTCATGCACCACATTATCAACCTTACATGTGAAGACTTCTGAGCAGTTTTTTAAGATTCAGACATGTCCATAAAAAGAGATTTAAAACATGGAGCTTTGTATTTATTTTGTTTCCATGGAAGTTATTGTTTCCTACCCTTAGATTGCAGACAGTCATTGTTATTAACCATCTTTCTAACAATAATAGCAGTTAGAGTATGTTAGACACTGCTAGGCATCTATATACTTTCAATGCTCACAACAACTTAATACAATGTATAAATAGTTTTCATTTTGCAGTTGATAAAACTGAGACTCGTAGAAGCTAAATAATTTTCCCACGGTCACAGAACTGATAGATGCTAAGATGTGATTAAAAAACAATTCTTTTCCTTCCAAATGCTGTCCTCTTTTCATTAGTCGCTCAGTCGTGTCCAACTCTTGCGACCCCATGGACTGTAGCCCGCCAGGCTCCTCTGTCCATGGGATTTTCCAGGCCAGAATACGGGAGTGGATTGCCTTTTCCTTCTCTAGTCACCTTCCGAGTCCTCTACTAATAGCTATGATTTCTTCAGTTCCTTCTAAGAAGTGAGTACAGTACTTGAGTGCATTAAATACAATATAGTCTCTTAATTTGATTCTCTTAACACATTTGTGAGGTATGTTTGATAATCTCCATTTTTCAAATGAAGAAGTAGAGATTCATTCGCAGTAAGGAATCTGTCCAAGATAGTACCCGAGGCTATTTCCATACTCAGCTCTGGAACTGTAGGCGTGCATCCTCTTCCCAAGGCAGTATCTGCTTCCCTTCTCAATTAACTGCAAGCTTGCTTCAGTGTCTATCGTGTATATTTAGGCTGGCTTTCAGTTCACCTCCTTTTCATATTACAGAGATCTAGAGAAGAGGAGTGGTCCCACCGGTGTGCACAGTGGCAGCCATAATACAGAGGATCTTAACCTGGGTTTGAGAATTCCCCTGAAGTTATATCCAGAATATATGAATGTGCATTTTTCTGGGAAATTGAACAAGAGATTTACTAGATTCTCAAAAGGTCTCTGCATGAAAAGCAAAGCATTAATCAGTATTAGCCTGGGATTTCATTACCAAAAATGCTACTTTATTTATTAATTTTTTTTAAGAATGCTACTTTCTAAGTGTGACCTTAGATAAGTTCCCTCATGTCTCTGAACCTTTCTCTCTGTCTGTAAATTGATATCATAATGAGAAGGATTAAATGAGATGATAATGTGAAAATATTTTGAAAAATGCCAAGTAGAATACAGCTATGAGTATTTATATCTTGTGAAATGTCCTGTGAAAGTTGTCATGGTACTAATTGTCTTTCCTCTGCCCTTCATCAAAGGGTTGACCCCATTTATGCCCTTCCCCTTACATAGCTTCAGGTAAATGTCACTCTTTGGTGAAATCTAAAAATCAGCAGAATTTGAATCATAAGATGAGGATAGAGTTCTCAGCCTCAGCATTAAAGGTTTTATTAGGACATTAGGAATTCCTAGACATTAGGAAACTGTTGTTGAGTCCTGGAATCAGGATCCTTCTGATGACTTTTATGGTGAATCTTACCTTCTAATAATCCCCTTCCCTTTTTCCCTGTGAACTTAAGTGGAAATCTGCTCTCAGAAGCTGGTCACAGCCATCTCAACAGATTCTGCCATATGCATGGAAGCTTAGTGCCCATTCTGCCTGAATGTCTTCATTTAAAGAACGAAGGAAGTGTTTACTTGCAAGTGTGATAAACTTCTATAAAAATTAATGGGATGGAATATGTCAAATTATTTGTTAATTGTTAGCCCTTTAGATTGACACTTTTCATTGTTAGCTTTTAGGGGTTTGCTACAGGCAAATTTATTAATAAATAAAAGTTTCATCTTTAGCTTTTTGTCTTCTTTCTAATTCCTCCTTCTTTTATCTATCTTTAATTAGTCCCTCCTCTCAGCACCAGGTTCCAGGGTTCTCATTCTCTGTCCATAAAATATTCTAAAATTAGGCATTAGGAATTTAACTCTTCCAGTAATATTTAAAAAGGTAATGATTAATTGAAAGGTGTGGAATGTGTTGAATTTGAGGCATCATTGGAAAAGTTGGGAGGGGCTAAAGTACCAGTTAAAAAGCTCCAACTGGCTACTACCTATTCAACCAAAAGTCAAAACCATCTGCATATGTGCACCATGGGCTTCCCTGGTACCTCAGACAGTAAACGCGTCTGCCTGCAATGTGGGAGACCCAAGTTCCATCCCTGGGTTGGGAAGATACCCTGGAGAAGGAAACGGCAACCGATTCCAGTACTCTTGCCTAGAAAATCCCATGGACAGAGGAGCCCCGTAGGCTACAGTCCATGGGGTAGCGAAGAGTCGGACACGACTAAGCGACTTCACTTTTTCACTATGTGCACAACTGAGGAACCAGGAGTAATTGAAGCTATAAATATAAGTAGTGTAAAATAGCCAGAGAAAGCAATAGAGGAAGGGAGAGAGAGTTGACACAGGATTCAAAACTCTTAAGTTCAATAGCATTTCTTCTGGTTTGTGTAATTATAAGTTCATTCAACTATTTCTATCTTTTACCTTTGGTTGAATCCAGGACACAGTGATGAACCTATGATTGACCATTAATTTTGTGGTTTCATTCTTTTTGTCAAGTAAAAGCCTTAATATTGGATGTTAAAAGTTATGCTGTAAAATATACCTGGTAAAGGCTTTAAAAGGTAAGTCAAAGCCCTATTGTCTTATAATTTCTACATTATAATCTCATAATCCTGATATGGAATGACTGTGTATGGAAAACTAGAACTTCACATCTTTAAAATCAAAGACAAAGGGGGAAAGCCCACCATAAAGCTCATGTACTTTGGCTGTCATCCAGTTCCTTTACTTGGTAATAACAGATTAAACAAAAGGAAGGGATTTAATTTCTTAGTCCGCAGGCAGGAAAGTTGTCCAAAAGGATATGTTAGTATGAACTCTTCAGTGAGATTGTAAATTACTTGAGGTCATAATAGTAATAATAGTAGACACGCATTTATTATTTACTTTTTGTATTACAGTACTTCACATACTTTATTCTTACCTAATATGCCCCCAAGCCCTTTGAGGTAGATGCTATTATTTTAACCATTTTACAGATAATGGAACCAAGCCTGGAAGGGTTAATTCACTTGCCCAAGGCCAGTGCTAATAAGTAATGGAACTAGGATTTTAAAGCTTACTTGTCTGACCTTAATGCACCAACTCGTTACCAGAGAGTGCTTCTGCCTCCCTTTTTTTTTATCATTACATCCCACAGATTTCCCAAAACTATGCCTTGCACTAAGAACCAAAAAGTATTTGTTGAATGATACTGCATTGGCTGAAAAAATTAAATCTCAACAGTTTTGTGGAAATTGAAACTGTTAAACTAAGCACTTTAAGTGATTTCTCAGCAAATGACAATCTAACCGTTACTTTCAGTGTGATATATTGAAAGTTTAAGCTTGGGGATATTCCATTAAAAAGCAAAGGTAAAATGTAGCAAATTTGATTATTATGAAATCTTTATTTTGTGTAGTGAGATAGGTTTATATCTCTAATTAAATGTAAGTAAGAACTAAGAAAGTATCGAATGATGGCCTTAGCTTGGCTTAGTGTGCTTTTATTTACATAGTAAAATATTAGACTTAAATACCTAGAAAAGCTACTAGGAGATAAAAGGTGTTAATATTTATAATAATGCATGGGTGAAAATGAGCGCTTTGGACATGGCAGGGGGCCACACTTTGCAGTGTGTGGAAACTTAGTTCCCCAGCCAGGGATGGAACCTGTGCTGCCTGCAGTGGAAGCACAGAATCTTAAGCATCGGACTTCCAGGAAAGTCCTGAAAATCACACTTTCATTTTAAAAGAAATATTTCTTTATAAAGTATATGTTGTTTCCATTTTTAAGCAAAATCTGTTGTTTCTGGTGACTACAGCAGAGATCGAAACCCTTTTTAGACAGTACATTTTGATTAGAATTACTTGTATTTTGAATCTATTGTTTAATGTGTGATGTGGCTTCCTGATGGCTCAGTCAGTAGAGTCTGTCTGCAGTGTGGGAGTCCCGGGTTCAATCCCTGGGTTGGGAAGATCCCCCAGAAAAGGAAATGGCAATGCACTCCAGTATTCTTGCCTGGAGAATTCCATGGACAGAGGAGCCTGGTGGGCTACAGTCCGTGGGGTCGCAAAGAGTGGGACACAACTGAGTGAGTAACACTTTCACTTTCTTTGTGGTGTGGTGGGCTTTCCAGGTGGCTCAGTGGTAAAGAATCCACCTGCCGATGCAGGAGTTGCAGGTTCAATCCCTGAGTCAGGAAGATCCCCTGGAGGAGGAAATGGCAACCCACTCCAGTATTCTTGCCTGGAGAATCCCTTGGACAGAAGAGCCTGGTGGGAGTCCATGGGATTGCAAAGAGTCAGGCACAACTGAGCAACTGAGCACACAGCCCAGACGTGTGATGCGCTAGAGGGAGCTGGGCTTTGGAGTCAGGCAGCTCCAGCTGTGAATGCTCTTCATCCTGCTGACTTTGTGACTGAGCAGATAAGTTCAGTTACTTCATCCAAGTTGAGCCAATGGTGTTTATTTTACATACGTGAGATTGCGTGATGACTTATACTAGTAAGTACAGTATGTTCTCAGTAAAAACATATAAGGTCTTATTCATATTTTGAGAGCTACTGTTTTATTTAAAAGAATAATGTAAATGAAATTTTAACACTTTCCTGGTAAAATAAAATATAATTCACCTATTAGGGAACAAACATAGTTTTTATCTTTTTTTTTCTGGGGGTCTGACAGTATTCTGCTTATTGACATGGGTGTTGAGTTACAGAAGTGTGTTGTTTGTACACTTTCATTGCTGTGTGCACTTAGGATCCATGCATGTATTTTTAAAGAAATTTAAATACATATCACCAATGAAAAAGTAGCATTTGAAAGTACGTTTACCTGTAATCTTACATTGTCAAGGTAGATCTTTAAAGTATTAAATAAGATTACTCTGTAATTAGTTTCTTTTTAAATTACGCTGTTGTTTCCAGATCAAAAATTGACAAATATTAAATATATAACTTATAAAGAAAAGGGGTCAAATGTTTATTTATTTTTTAAAAGTTAGTAGAAAAGAAGTTAATATAGGTTGAATACGAAATTAAATCAGGTTTTTTGAGGAGACCACAAAAACTTGATAAATACAAACCCAAATATATCAATTATTAATATTAACATAAATAAGCAATTGCTCCTTTTAAAGTCAAACATTTCTGATTATAATCACTGGATCTTTTTCAAGAAGTAGAGCCAAAATGTAAGGTGTAAAGTAATGTGAAACATATATATTATGTAATTATATATGATATGTTTCAACAATGAAACAAGTAGCCTGGCAATATATATATAGACAATATACACTTAAATGTGTGTCATTGTTGTAATTAGTATAATTTAAAATTTCCTTAATGAACAGTTTTCCAGCATGTTGATTGAGAGATAACAGACATGACTGACTTTTTTTCATTCCCAACTCCCAGGGGGAAATGCAAGTAAATTTTTTATTTTAACATATAGATGTGCCTATTCTTATTCAAATTCTTTCCCCATTTAGGTTATTACAGAAATTGAGCAGCATTTCGTGTGCTATATAGTAGGCCCTTGTTTATACATACGTGTATATATAATGCCTGTGTATACACAGATACATACACGTACACATATACACACACATAAAGGTAGCTGTGTGTGTGTATACATATTTTTCTTCTTTCTGATATAATATGTGACAACTATTTAAGTTTATGATGTGAGTTACGAACATGGGTTTCTTTTTGTGGCACAAAATTATAATATATATATGTGTATATGTATATAATTATATGAAAGGGTGAAAATGTTACTCAGTCGTGTCTAACTCTTTGTGACCTCACAGACTGTAGCCCGCCAGGATCCTTTGTCCATGGAATTCTCCAGACAAGAATACTGGAGTCCTTCTCCAGGGGATCTTCCTGACCCAGGGATCGAACCTGGGTCTCCTGCATTGCAGGCAGATTCTTTACTGTCTGAGCCACCAGGAAAGCCCGACATAATTATATATATCAAAATAATTCTTTTCCTTTTCAAAATGCTAATTTCTAATTATGTTGTATCAACTTCGTAATGTAAATACACAGGGGTCTATATTAAACTATTTCCCTAAATGGAGGAAATATTTACTTTTGAGTGTAGTTTTTTAAAAATAATCAAGATGTGTGAAACACAGTAAACATCAAGTCAGGGTAGTTCAGTTCAGTTCAGTCTCTCGGTTGTGTCCAACTATTTGTGACCCCATGAACTGCAGCGTGCCAGGCTTTTTGTCTATCACCAATTCTCAGAGCTTGCTGTCCATTGAGTCGGTGATGCCATCCAACCATCTTATCCTTTGTTGTCCTTTTCTCCTCCTGCCTTCAATCTTTCCCAGCATCAGGGTCTTTTCCAATGAGTCAGTTCTTTGTATCAGGTGGCCAAAATTGGAGTTTTAGCTTCAGCATCCGTCCTTCTAATGAATATTCAGAACTGATTTCCTTTAGGATTGATAGGGTAAAGTCAGGGTAAAGAAGCCTCAAACAGTTCTTTTACCATCCAGAGTCAAGGAACTGGTCTGCCTGCCTTCAAAGCCCAGCTTATCTCACACTAGCTGTGATGCTGTGGACAATACTCTTCATCTTTCTGAGTGTTGGTTTTCTTGTTTATAGAGTGGGAATAATGACAGAATTTATCCCTTACGATAACTGTGAGGATAAAATGAAATAATACTTGGCCGTTATTAAGTACTCAAGTAAATTTTAACTATTACCATTACATCAAGTGGTGCTGGTTGTAGCAGTAGTAGAATTAGTATCTACACAACTCTTAAGTGTATAAATGTATCAATTAACAGTTTTAGAAAATCTTACTATTGTCTTACAGTTACTTTTTATAGATAAGGTAGAAGAAGTAAGTAGTATTTGCATTTTAATTGTTTAAAACTTTGAAATACAAATGCCCTGACCATTGTTCTAACTGGACTGTGCAGGCTTTAGGTCAGTGTGGCCCACTTGATGCTTGGGAGCTGCTTTTTGTGTTATGTTGTACTGGGGTCGTAGAGATGGAAATGTGACAACTGATTCTAGAAATTCTTGCATGGTGCTTAAATCTCACCAGATGGAGGAGCCTGTAAGTGCTTGGTGCTGGTATCAGACACCATTCTCAAAGAGATTGATGAAAATGCTTTCCGAAGATTAACCTAGGACGGTTCAGTTCAGTTCAGTCGCTCAGTCGTGTCCGACTCTTTGTGACCCCATGAATCGCAGCACGCCAGGCCTCCCTGTCCATCACCATCTCCCGGAGTTCACTCACACTCACGTCCATCGAGTCCGCGAAGCCATCCAGCCATCTCATCCTCTGTCGTCCCCTCCTCCTCCTGCCCCCAATCCCTCCCAGCATCAGAGTCTTTTCCAGTGAGTCAACTCTTCGCATGAGGTGGCCAGAGTACTGGAGCTTCAGCTTTAGCATCATTCCTTCCAAAGAACACCCAGGGCTGATCTCCTTCAGAATGGACTGGTTGGATCTCCTTGCAGTCCAAGGGACTCTCAAGAGTCTTCTCCAACACCACAGTTCAAAAGCATCAATTCCTCGGCGCTCAGCCTTCTTTACAGTCCAACTCTCACATCCATACATGACCACAGGAAAAACCATAGCCTTGACTAGACGGACCTTAGTCAGCAAAGTAATGTCTCTGCTTTTGAATATGCTATCTAGGTTGGTCATAACATTTCTTCCAAGGAGTAAGCATCTTTTAATTTCATGGCTGCAATCACCATCGGCAGTGATTTTGGAGCCCCCCAAAATAAAGTCTGACACTGTTTCCACCGTTTCCCATCTATTTCCCATGAAGTGATGGGACCAGATGCCATCATCTTCATTTTCTGAATGTTGTGCTTTAAGCCAACTTTTTCGCTCTCCTCTTTCACTTTCATCAAGAGGCTTTTAGTTCCTCTTCACTTTCTGCCATAAGGGTGGTGTCATCTGCGTATGTGAGGTTATTGGTATTTCTCCTGGCAATCTTGATTCCAGCTTGTGTTTCTTCCAGTCTAGCGTTTCTCATGATGTACTCTGCATATAAGTTAAATAAGCTGGGTGACAATATACAGCCTTGATGTACTCCTTTTCCTATTCGGAACCAGTCTGTTGTTCCATGTCCAGTTCTAACTGTTGCTTCCTGACCTGCATACAGATTTCTCAAGAGGCAGGTTAGGTGGTCTGGTATTCCTATCTCTTTCAGAATTTTCCACAGTTTATTGTGATCCACACAGTCAAAGGCTTTGGCATAGTCAATAAAGCAGAAATAGATGTTTTTCTGGAACTCTCTTGCTTTTTCCATGATCCAGCAGATGTTGGCAATTTGATCTCTGGTTCCTCTGCCTTTTCTAAAACCAGCTTGAACATCAGGGAGTTCACGGTTCATGTATTGCTGAAGCCTGGCTTGGAGAATTTTGAGCATTACTTTACTAGCATGTGAGATGAGTGCAATTGTGCAGTAGTTTGAGCATTCTTTGGCATTGCCTTTCTTTGGGATTGGAATGAAAACTGACCTTTTCCAGTCCTGTGGCCACTGCTGAGTTTTCCAAATTTGCTGGCATATTGAGTGCAGCACTTTGGCAGCATGATCTTTCAGGATTTGAAATAGCTCAACTGGAATTCCATCACCTCCACTAGCTATGTTCGTAGTGATGCTTTCTAAGGCCCACTTGTGGTATAGATAGTCTTTTCAAAAATGACTAACAACTCTTAATGCCAAAGAATTATGGCAGTATCCCACTCAGGATATCAACTTTTCAGAAGAGGAAGGTGTAGTTTTTCTGCAGCTGGACTGGGTTGCTAGTTTGCTGAAACAGGAATTAGAATTTGAAAAACAGTAATTGCTGCCACTAAATATTGATTTTTTTTTTTTCCAGAAAGTCACCTTCCAAATAGTACCCTCCAAATAACTTAAAATCCTTTCTCCTCTACCCCACCCGCAATGTTCACAGCAGTATCTTCTCACTATTGAATTTCTTCATTACATTCTGTTCAACTCTTTAGACAGCGACGACAGTTTGTGAGTCACTTGATGTGTACTGGGGAGAAATATACAGCAAATAAATCTATTCTTTTCCAGGCCAAAGCCTACCTAAGGATTGCTACTGAAGTGGTAAGAAGATTGCCGCCACCTCCAGAGTCATTCCCCAAGTGTCTTGGAAATTAGCCTGGTCTTTGACAGTTAAGACCTTTGGAAATCAGCAGTGTGGTGGTGAAACCTACAGAAACAATAGCAATCATAATTATTTTCTTGTATTTCTAAAGAAATAATGTCCAGTCTTCAGATTTGATTTGCTAAACAATGACTCACAAATAAAAATTTTACATACCAATGCATAAATTAAAAAAAAGGTTTTTTTTAATGCTTAGGAATATTTTTGAAAGCTGTTGTGTGCCAGCGTCCCAGAACTGCATTTTATTTTATTGAACTATCCCCTTAAGGAATCATGAGTTAATATTACAAGCCCAACCTTCAGTTCAGGAGAGAACCATGCTCTTTCTGCAGGACGATAGAGTTAAAGGATTTACTGAGTGTAAGTATGGACCTGAGTATGGCAACTCTCCATCAGGCAGTGTGGTCTGGGTCTGAATCCTACATCTAGTACTACCTTGGACCCTTCCTGAACACAGATGAACTTCTACTTTGTCATCTGGACTAGGCTCTCCCCCTAGACTTTATGAATCTGGGTCTGGGCATGTATATTTTTAACAAAATTATAATGATTTTGATTTTTATTATAATGGCAATAATAATAATAGCTAACATTTATCAAGGGTTTTCTTGTGTCCTTATAGTTAATCTTTCATTGATATGAGTGGAGTACTGTTGTTATCTCTGCTTTAGAGATGGGGAAGTTGAGATGTGGGAAAGTTAAGTGTTGTACTGAGTGTTACTGTTCTAGCAAGTGGAGGTTTGAACTTGGGCAGTTGGATACTGGATTCTTCCTTTTGTACACCAAAGGGCATTTGTTTATTTCAAAAGACGAATGTGATTATAGTGTTCAAAATTTCTTCAACTTATTTGACCATTAACTTTTCCACCTCCCCTTCCCCTTTAGGAGCGTTTCATGAAGTTCATATTTCAAATAACACACCTGGAAAAACATCTTGTCTGGTTGAGGCTCAGAGAGAGAGAGTCAAGGGCTTCCCAAGGTTATAAAGCTGTAAATACTGATAAGAGTTTATTAGTTAATCCTCACTTATAAAGAGATGGTCTGTGACCTTTGGCAGATGCCTGAGTTTCTTTGCTCTGTAGTTAAGCAGCCAGAAAATTAGGTAAAGAGTTATATATCATTATAAACATGTTTTTGCACACTTATGTTCACATAAAAAAACTAGGCATAAATGTTTATGGCAGCTTTATTTGTAATAGCCAAAACAAAGCAAAGTTTTTCACTGGGTAAATGATTCGACAACCAGTAGGATATCCATACCATGGAATACTACTTAGTGATGAAAAAGAACAAAGTATGACTACATGCAACGACCTGGATAAACTCCAGATAATTACGCTGAATGAAAAAGTAATCCCAAAAGGTTGTGTACCATATGATTCAACTTAACATTCTTGAAATGACAGAATTATAGAAATGGAGAACAGATGAGTGGTTTCTAGGGGTTAAGGAGGAGATTGGTGATGGGGGAGGGAATTGTGTTTGTGGCTCTACAAGGGCATTATGAGAGATCCTTTGGAGGATGTAAATGTTCTGTATCATGACTGTATCCATGTCAGTATCTTGGTTGTGAAATTGTGCAGTAGCTTTACAAGGTGTTACCACTGGAGGAAACTGGTAAAGGGCACAATGAAATTTCTCTGTATTATTTGTTATAAGCTGCATGTGAATCTACAAATACCTCAAAATAAAAATAAAAGTATAATTTGAAAAAACAAACTTGTGCTGCTATATCTGAACTGAAGTCTTCTGGACCAAATTATCCATGCTAATTAAAGTCATGAATAAAAGTATTTGTGGACACACAGTAATCATCATTCATCACTCTGAAAAAGAAGAAATGACTTTAGGTGGTAGTTAGCATTTTATTCTCTTTTTGGAAGAAGGCCTATGTAGATAATCATTGAATACTTCAGAATACCAAAAAAGCAAGTAGTGGAACCAAGCTTAACCCTTCCTGGAAAAGGAATAATTTAAATAAGCTTCCAGAAGTGCCTAAAGTTGTGTACCAGAATTTAATACATCTGATGGAAAAATGAGAAAGAGTTTACTCATAAATATGTGCCTTAGAAAAGATTCACATATATAATCATCTGCTCCCTTCTCTCTCACCTATAAGTCTCTGCAGATGCTTCCAGGTAAGTCACTGAAAAAATAACTATGGTTAGAGTTTATACCCAGGTTCAAAAATGAAGGAAGGGAAAGTAGCTCTGGGAGCAGTAATTAAGCTTATTCCAGAATTTTGCCCCTGGTAGCCTTTGCTGAGCTTCAGGGAGCTGACTTCAAACAGACTACCAAGCACAGCTAGTCTGCCTCTTGCTAGAAGTAATAGTTATTTCTCATCCTTCACATTTCCATAGAGTGTAGAAAATTTCCATTCACCAGTCCAGGAGGGAAAGACAAACTCTTGATAGCTTACAGTGAGCAATGTCAGATTCCTGATCTCTGAAGATTTATCTTCAGGACCAGGGACCAGGCTTGATCACTCCAGAGCTTTTGCGTAGCAGAGTTTTATTAAAGTGAAAGAGGACAGAGAAAGCTTCTGACATAGACATCAGAAGGGGGACGGAGAGTGCCCCCACTCACTAGTCTTATCAAGGCCTTAAATAATTTTACCAGACCCACTCCGACAGCATACATCTTAAATTAACAAGATTAGAACCGTCAGGTGAGTGTATGCTCCTCGGTTCTGTCTCGTCAGAACAAAGACTTGGAGTGACAGACATTAAAGCCCTCGGCGCATCACAGCACTCGGGTCTTGGACAAACTGTGTTATAGCTCTTAGATAAATCAGTGTTACACCTCTATTTTATTTAGAAGATAGCAGGAGAATTCATCCTCGAAGCATAAGGGCATACCAACCCAAAGACAGGAAGAGAAGAGAGTGGAGGAGCGCGCCAGCACGCGGGAGAGAGAGCCCTTTGGCTCCTTTTTATATGTTTTTCCCTCCCCCTGGCCTGCCCTATGCAAATTGGGCTAGCCGGGAGTGCTGTTTGTTCTACCTGAAGTCCTCACTCCGGTCCTCCGACCTTCCTTTGACCTTCCTTTGTTCTATTTTCGCGGGCTTTTCCCTTCCTTGTCTTTTAGCCACTGCCACTTTGGACTTCTATTTCCTATTCTAACTACCTAACAGAACTGACAATAGAAAGGTCTCACCAGACCCACTCCCACAATATATGTCTTAAGATAACAAGATTAGTCAGAAGGTTCTTGTTAAGGAGAAACATGTCCTCCAGCAAGATCACTGTTATACAGACTAAGCCAAAGCAATGTAGAAATAACGTTTGTCCTTTTCTCCTCCTTGAGAGCCCCAGATCCCTTTCTCCTCCTCAGGGACCCCGGACTTCTTATCAACCTACCTCTACCTAGGAGTTGACTCTCTCACTCCCCCAATCACTCCATCCCAGGGAAAGAGGAGTGACTCATGGGCAGTTTGCTTCCTATCTCTGTCTCTGATTTCAACCAAATCCTGAGCTTTCTAAGGTAGGGTACTGGGAAGCCCAAAGCTGTCCACCTCTACCTTGGACATGGGTGAGCAAGTCCATCTAATTTAGGGGTAGGGTATTTGCTAACCCATTGTGGTCGCATGTGCTCTAATCCAGCTAATAGTTTTTTGGGTTTTTTTTTTTTTTTAAACTTTTATCTGAATTCTGCTTCTCTGCATTCCAAACAGGGGAAGAATCCCCCTAAACAGACTCCTTGGAACCCTTTCTAAATCCTATAAAGTTAAAACTGAAGAATATATGGAGATATATATCATATAAGTCCACCACTGTATTTGAAGCACCTCTTGGTAAAAATTAAGTTCAATAATGGCCAGAAGTTTTTTTTTTAAGGGCAGAAGGGGAGTAGAGTTTTCAGAAATAGACATATATAGATATGATAACTTGATTTTCAACAAAAGTGCGAAGGTAATTCAATGAGGAATAGATCATCTTCTCAGCAGTTGTACTCAGTTGAGCATCTTTTTGCCAAGAAATGAACCTTACCTTATACCTTACGCATTTACAAAAATTAAGTCAAAATGGATCATATACCTAAATGCAAAATCCAAAACAGTGAAACTTCTAAAAGGAAAAGATGGGAGAAAAATCTTCATAATCTTGAGTTAAATGTGTTTAAATACAGCACAGAAAGTCATTATAAAACTGTAAAAGAAAAAGTCAAAACTTGTACTTCATAAAAATTAAAGCAGCTATTTGAAATTAAAACAGTAGTTAAGGAAATTAAAAGGAAATTTACAGATTGGGAGAAAATATTTTTACAAAATATCTGACAAAGAATTTGTATCTAAACTATGTAAAGAACTCTTATAACCTGATAATAAGAAGACAAAAAACCCAGTTTTTTTTTTTTTAAGATTACACCCATGGACTGTTTATTTTTTTATTAATTAATGTTTTCATTTATTTATTTATTTATTGCCACACATGTCTGGGTAAAAAACCTAGTTTTAAAATGAGTAAATAATGGGACTAGAGACTTCACCAAAAGAGATATCATTGAAAAGTAACATGAAAAATACACAACACCTTTTGTCATCAGGGAAATGCAAACAAAGCAAAACAAAAAACTCACAATGAGCAATTACGCCACAGCTATGAAAATGAATACAATGAAAAAGACTGACTGCATCAAGTATTGATGTGATACTATGTGGATCCTCTGGAACTTTCATACGCTGTTGTTGGGAACATAAAATAGTATATTTACATTTGGAAGACAGTCTGGCACATTTAAAAAAAGTGAAAGCTCTAACTATTCTGCTCCTAGTTATTTACTAAGAGAAACAAATATATATTCATATGAAGATTTATATACAAATATTCCTAGCACATGTGGTCCACTGGAGAAGGGAATGGCAAACCACTTCAGTATTCTGGCCTCGAGAACCCCATGAACAGTATGAAAAGGCAAAAGATAGGACACTGAAAGATGAACTCCCCAGGTCAGTAGGTGCCCAATATGCAACTGGAGATCAGTGGAGAAATAACTCCAGAAAGAATGAAGAGATGGAGCCAAAGCAAAAACAACACCCAGCTGTGGATGTGACTAGTGATGGAAGCAAGGTCCGATGCTGTAAAAAGCAATATTGCATAGGAACCTGAAATGTTTAGGTCCATGAACCAAGGCAAATTGGAAGTGGTCAAACAGGAGATGGCAGGAGTGAACATCAACATTCTAGGAATCAGCAAACAAATGGACTGGAATGGGTGAATTTATCTCAGATGACCATTATATCTACTACTGCAGGCAGGAATCCCTTAGACAAAATGGCAGAAAGCAAAGAACTAAAGAGCCTCTTGATGAAAGTGAAAGAGGAGAGTGAAAAATTTGGCTTAAAGCTCAACATTCAGAAAACAAAGATCATGGCATCCAGCCCCATCACTTCATGGGAAATAGATGGAGAAACAGTGGAAACAGTGACTGACTTTATTTTGGGGGGCTCCAAAATCACT
Source organism: Ovis aries (assembly GCF_016772045.2). Lineage (NCBI taxonomy): Eukaryota > Metazoa > Chordata > Mammalia > Artiodactyla > Bovidae > Ovis > Ovis aries. Next base: position 40,063,810 of record NC_056071.1, read on the forward strand.
GCAGATGGTGATTACAGCCATGAAATTAAAAGATGCTTAGTTCTTGGAAGAAAAGTTATATGACTAACCTAAACAGCATATGAAAAAGCAGAGACATTACTTTGCCAACAAAGGTCTGTCTAGTCAAAGCTATGGTTTTTCCAGTAGTCATGTATGGATGTGAGAGTTGGACTATAAAGAAAGCTGAGCACCAAAGAATTGATGCTTTTGAACTGTGGTGTTGGAGAAAACTCTTGGGCTGCATGGAGATCCAACCAGTGCATCCTAAATGAAATCAGTCCTGAGTGTTCATTGCAAGGACTGATGGTGAAGCTGAAACCCCAATATTTTGGCCACCTGATGTGAAGAACTGACTCATTTGAAAAGACCCTGATGCTGGGAAAGGTTGAAGGCAGGAGGAGAGGGGGACAACAGAGGATGAGATGGTTGGATGGCGTCGCCAACTCAATGGACATGAGTTTGAGTAAACTCCAGGAGTTGGTATAGGACAGGGAGGCCTGGCGTGCTGCAGTCCATGGGGTCACAAAGAGTTGGACACGACTGAGCAACTGAACTGATCCGATTCCTAGCATCTTTATAATATCCAAATGCTGAAAAGAACTCACATGTCCACCAAAAGGTGAATGGATAAACCAGATTGGCTGTAACTTGAACAGAGGAGCCTGGCTGGCTAGTCCATGGGGTCACAAAGAGTCAGATGTGATTTACTACTAAACCACCAACCACCACTGTGTAATAGAATACTTATTAGCAATAAAGTAGAATGAATTATTAAATCTTGAATTATTAAAATGAATTCTTAAATTATTAAATCTTAAAATAATGATGCTAAATGAAAGAGTCAGACCAAAAAAAGGCTACAACCTGTGTAATTTTATGTACATACCATTCTAGGAAATGCATACCTACCAGACACAGTAGATCAGTGGTTGCCTGGAGATGGGCCCTGGGAAAGAACAGGTATGGGGAGAAGACTAGATTAAAAAGCAAATGAAGAAGCTTTGAGAAGTGATGGAATGTTCATTAAGTTGATTGTGGTGTATACCTAGGTCAGAACTCATCCAGTTGTACAGTTTAAATATGTTTGGTTTATTATGCATCAGTTATACTTCAAGAAGGTTCTTAAGAAAAATGATGCATTCATGAGTTGCTTTCTGATACTGGATTATACTTTCTAGAGTAGTGTTTTTATAAGAAAATAACCTTTTTTAAATGACTGCAACACCCATATTCAATGTCATAGTTTCCATGTATAGTTATTTTCAAATTCTTTTTTCAAGGTCTCTCTCTTTTTTTTTTTTTTTAACTAAAGAGACCTTATTGACCAACTACATGAGCAGAATATTCTCTCTTCCTTGTGCTGGTCTGAGTGACTGCTGATGTTTGGAGTTCAGATTGAAACTTGTAGGGTAATCAATTCAATTATTTGCTTTCTTTTCTTACTTCTGCCATGTCTGCTTGTGTTATCTGAAGCAGCAAATTGTTTTCACATTTAAAACTACTTACTTTGGTTTAAACTCTACATAGAGTATAGTATAGAAGTTGGTCACAGACCACTTTTCTAATAAACTGTTATTTAAGTAACATTTAAACCTTCAGTTTAAAATGTAACAATGCTTTGAAAACCTTGTTAAACTCTAAAATTGGATGGCCTATATAAATATTGATGTGCCATATTTTCAACTTACTAATTGAAAAGTAGCTGACTTTTACTCCCAGAAATGTCAGGTTTATAACAACAGATAACTTGATTACTACCTAAAGGATGTTTAGTACAAAACTATTGTTTAATTTAAAAAGACAAAAAATGGTTATGTTTTTGAAGATTTTTTCAAATTACTTTCCTACTCTTTATTATTTTTAATCTTTTGTAGGTATTTTCAAGTTTGACAGTTGTGAGTTCTTGTTTTAGCTCATCTATACCCTGTGCCTTTGGTAATTTTAATACTGTAGGTTAGTTCAGACCTTTACAATAACATCAGTTATCTTTTACAAATTGAATGTATCAAGCAATAATGATTTTTTTATTATTTAAATTGAAAAGTAAAATAGGAACAGTAAATTATCTTCAACTATATCTGTTTCAAGCATTTAAAAAAACATTTTGTAGAATATGGGTGTTGCAGCTGTTGAACTGTTGTTTAAACATTATTTCTCACACTGTGCCTAATGGATTTAATTATGGTTCACACACTTGTTCCTTTATCATCTCTTCAGATGGAGAACTATACAGATAATTGAAAACCACTATGAGAATGTGTTATTAGGCTGTCTTTGCTGATGAGGGTATTTTCTAATTATGTTGTAAAGGTTCCTGGCAAATAAATTCTATTAAATACTGACTTTCTCTTATAGTTCACTAATCTAGTTACTCACCTAGATCAAGTACAAAAGAAAGCCAACATTGAAGCTAAAGGGCCTTGTTGTGACTGGAAGCAAAGGTCAACGATAGTGATTAGTCTAAAATCCATTTAACATTGAGAAGAACTGATCAAAAATATTTCTTCAACTCTTTTCCAGCCCATACTTGATCATAAGGAGCTTCTACTTTACTTGAGGACACTAAACTATGACAAAGTATATGTTTCAATGAATAAGAGCAAAACTCCAAGTATATTGTTTGAGGGAAATGGCCTGGAGAAAGAAGATCTGAAATCAGGTTTGTTGAGTAAAAAGATGCACAACGTGAGAGTCACGAGTTAGGTTTTATTTGGGGCAAAATGAAGACTGCAGTCCCAGAGACAGCACCTCACATAGCTCTTGAGAGACTCCTCCAAAGAGGTAGTGGGGAAAGGTCAATATGTAAGATTTTGGTGAAGGGGGAGTTCAGTGCAAATCAGGCGCTTACTTTACAAAAGGTTTTCTGCTAGTCACTAGGAGCTGGTGCCACCATGAAGAGATTTAGTGCTCTTCTAGACATGAAGAGATGCAAGGACTGGGGTCATGAAATCAGTTTCTGAAAAAGATTCTAACTAAAGACCTGTTGCACAGTTTCTCTGAAGTACAAAGTGCCTTACTTTCCACCCTGAATTTTTCTCATGGTATTTGAAGGTTGGCAGCTGCAACAACTCCAGTACTCTTGCCTGGAAAATCCCATGGACGGAGGAGCCTGGTGGGCTGCAGTCCATGGGGTTGCGAAGAGTTGGACACGACTGAGCGACTTCACTTTCACTTTTCACTTTCATGCATTGGAGAAGGAAATGGCAACCCACTCCAGTGTTCTTGCCAGGAGAATCCCAGGAACAGGGGAGCCTGGTGGGCTGCTGTCTATGGGGTCACACAGAGTCGGACATGACTGAAGCGACTTAGCAGCAGCAGCTGCAACAACACAGGGTTCAATCTCTGCAGAGGCAGATGGCAAACGCCCTTGTTGTTTTTTAGTCGCTGGCAAATGCTCTTGGCAAGTGTCAATTTGTAGTTGACAGGTTTGAAGATGAGAGGGTTAAATAGGAGGAAATAATGTGAGCAAAGAAATGGGTGTCAGTGGAAGGAATATGGTGTATACTGGCAATCTGTAGGAAAACTAACCCACTTTGAGATACAGTTTCATATTTGGATGTAATAGGAAATAGGATAATAGGATGGAAAAAACTGATCCTATTACCGAGGGCTTTGAGTGACATGAAGTGCAGTGTGACCTTGACACAACAAGTAGTCATAAGACTTTTAAAATTATTTTTTTATCTATAATACATGCTTTCCAGAAAAATTTAAAAGGTACAAAAAAGCATTCCATGAAAAATAATTCCCCCTTTTCATACAGCCTAACAAACTGATTTCAAAATTTATGTGAAGAGAAAGATCAAAGACTAGCTAAGAAACTCCTGGAGTAGAAAAATCAGTAGGAGGAGGAGGAGGGCAACTTGCCTTACCAGATATCGAGACTCACTATAAATTTATAGTAATTAAGACAGTTTGGAGTTAACATAGGGATAGAAAAATTGACAGCCTAGAAACAGTTTATGCATATTTGAATATTTGATTTATGACAAAATGAGTATTGCAGATCATTGGAGAAATATTGCTGAGACAGAAAAATAATTGGATCCCTACCTCATGCCACATAAAAATCAATTTTAAAAGTAAAACTTATAAAATTTTGAAGAAAATACATGACTTTGTGATCCTAGGAGTGAAGAATCCCTTAAACAATAACCTTTCATTCAAAAGGTATTCATTATAAAAGAAAAGATTGATAAATTTGGCGTTACGTTAAAATTTAAAATGTCTGTTCGGTAAAGGACATCGTGTAGAAATTGAGATAAATCGTAAGCTGAGAACATATTGCAGCACCTATAACTAGTTATTCATAAGAATTCAAGAACTCCTACAGATCAGTAAGAAAATACAAAAAGAAAGAATAGCTTAATTGAAAACTAAGCAATAGAAACAAAACAGGCATTTCACAGAAGAGAAAATGTGAATGGTCCATAAACATGAGACACAACTCAGTCCCAGCAGTAATCAGAAAAATGCAAATCAGAGGTCATTTCTACTTACTGGATTGTAAAAAGTAGTTAAGTCTTATAAACCAAGTGTGAGAAGGGACGTATCTTAGACCCTAGTGGTAAAATGGTAAACAGCCATTTGCAGAACACTTTGTTGTGATATTGCAGTCACATAAGCTATGACTCTGTTCTTGGCATTTCTTTGAGGTTTCTTACACATGTGCACCAAAAGACATATAAGAATGTTCATAGCAGCACTGCTCAGGGTAGCAAAAATCTGCAAATAACCCAAATGTCTGGCAGCAGAAGAGAGGATAAATTCATTGCAGTATGGTCACACAGTAGAATATTCTGCAGCAATGATAATGAATGAACTGCAGCTTCTTTTTAAAAATGGATGAATCTGAGAAATGTAATGTGCAAAAGGGGCAAGTTACAAAGACTATTTATAATATGGAGATCCTATTTCAGCAATGTCTTTGCAAAGACTATTTATAGCAATGCTATCTTACAGAGCTCAAAAATAAGCAAAACCAACTAATTTATGATTTAGCCATATAAACAAATATGATAAAATTTTCTTTAAAACCTATAGGAATCATAAACATTAAAATCAGGTGAAAAGTACTTCTAGGGTGAGAGACAGATGGGTGAGAGATGAACACAAAAGTAAATACATTGTTGGTAAACTTTTTTTTTTTTAATTTGGGAGGATGGGTGGGGTCATGGATATTGTCTTGTTGCTTAACTCACTTGTAGGTATTTTGTGTGTGTGAAATGTGACCTTAAAAATATCATTTGGAGAAAAAATGCATTTCCTCCTTCTACTCAGTCACCACCCGTTTCCCTTCCACAGAGACTTGTTAAATAAATCGTGGAACATCCATATAGTGGAGTATAATGCAGCCATGGAAAGAGAATAAAGCACTTCCATATGTTCTGAAATGCAGTGATCCCCAGGTTTGGGGGCTTGAAGAAAAAAGTGTATGTGGAGCTACAGTCTGCATTAAAACATACACACCCACGTATGTATATGCCAGTTATCTCAGTAAGATTACTAAGAAACTGGCTCTCATAAGTTCCTGACCTTTGAAGTGACTTAAATGGAAGTCATATTTTTTTAAAGTTGATTCAGCCGTATGTTGGAAATGAGGCAACTGGAAAAATAGGGAGACCAGCTGGAAAACCATCATAGTAATACCACCCTGAGGGAACCAAGGCTGCAAAAGGATGATGGAAGAGCATGGGGCAGTGAAACGTGTATTTTGGTGCCCTGGGTGATTTAGCACAGCATCCTGCCAAGTTGCTGTTGCCAAAACCCAGCAGTCTAAAAAGTCACATGAAACTACGTTTTTAATCTATTGAATCCAGTTTATTTTATTATCCTATTTATGACCTGTTGAATTCAAGATGTGGTTGTGGAATGCCACAGCCCAAATAGATGGTCTTCAGGCCCTGTGGAATCTCCTTTTTGCATTAAGCCACAAAGGAAGAAATCGCTACAGAATATTAAATTCTTCCTGATTTACTCTAAATAAAATATTTTGATCTCTCATCCTGAGAAGGACTTAATTGATAAGTCTTTATGGTGAGATTATACAAATGTGTGCTTACTAATGTGCCCTAAATAGCAATGGCAAAAATACCCTCCTAACTGGATATTCTAAGAAGTGCTTTGAAGGCAGAATGTACTCTTAATCAGTTCAGTCGCTCAGTCGTGTCCGACTCTTTGTGACCCCATGAATTGCAGCATGCCAGGCCTCCCTGTCCATCACCAACTCCCAGAGTTCACTCAGACTCACGTCCATCGAGTCCGTGATGCCATCCAGCCATCTCATCCTCTGTCGTCCCCTTCTCCTCCTGCCCCCAATTCCTCCCAGTATCAGAGTCTTTTCCAATGTGAGGTGGCCAAAGTACTGGAGTTTCAGCTTTAGCATCATTCCTTCCAAAAGAACACCCAGGGCTGATCTCCAGAATGGACTGGTTGGATCTCCTTGCAGTCCAAGGGACTCTCAAGAGTCTTCTCCAACACCACAGTTCAAAAGCATCAATTCTTTGGCGCTCAGCCTTTACAGTCCAACTCTCACATCCATACATGACCACTGGAAAAACCATAGCCTTGACTAGACAGACCTTATCCGGCAAAGTAATGTCTCTGCTTTTGAATATGCTATCTAGGTTGGTCATAACTTTTCTTCCAAGGAGTAAGTGTCTTTTAATTTCATGGCTGCAGTCACCATCTGCAGTGATTTTGGAGCCCAAAACAATAAAGTCTGACACTGTTTCCACTGTTTCCCCATCTATTTCCCATGAAGTGATGGGACCGGATGCCATGATCTTCACCTATAGTTAAATTCAATGAAAGTGTTGTAAATATTTCAGCTGGTTTTCTTCTACCCAGCTGCATTATGACACAAATTTCTTCATGTGTATCCACAGTTATGAATTGTTGATTTAACTTAAATGTCTCATCAATCATTGGCATGCCCGTATTTGTACTCATTTCCAGTGGAATCTGCTGGCAAGCTAAAATAAAATAGTCTGATACACTTTTTCTTTGTTTCTTCTCATGCTGCTTTTCTTCTGCTCTTACCATCATCATCACTCTTCCCACGGTTGTTGTTTTAGTCAAAATGAAGCTGGGAGTTAGTTGCGTGCAGGCATACTGATTGTAGTGTTGTGTGTGTGACTCTCTGCTGTCCTGTTTTTCCTGAACCTCAGACAGAGTCATCACTCTCAGCAGTACAAATCAATTACTACTTGTTGAAGTACCTGAGTCTTTGAACATCTGTTGTCCTTTACGTCATCGATGGGACTCAAAAGACATCCACTTGAAGGTTTTTCTCTCATACCACAGGGATTTTCTAAAACTTGTGTTATTTCCTGTGGCCCAGAGATTGTTTCATTTTCCTGCAAGAGGAGGAAAAAAGGGATCTAAGTGCTTCCTGTGATTGCATAAAGTTTATTTTTGGAACAAAATTCTGTGTTTTTTTTTTTTCTTTTTTAATTACATCCAGTTTTCCTTGCTGGAGAATTTATAGGGAATTTTGGGTGATGTTTGCTCCATTTTTGCACCAAGGAAGTGTTTCTTTTTACTGATTAGAAAGTTTTAAAATAAATATCCTGTGACTCTCTAGCCCAAATGTTTTGTGGTAGGAAAAAACATTGCTCTGAAAAAAAATCTACCTCCTTATACTTTGGTTAGTGTTCAGACTATTGCTCAAAACAGTCAACATTACTTAGTCTCCATCTGCACTAACCAATTTTTATAAATAGTATACATAAAATCACCAATAAACAAAAATGTCAAAGGTAAGGAGAGAATTTTTACTGTCTTGAATTAGCAAGTAATTGTTTTCTGTAGAATCAGGGAGATTTCTTACCCTTTCTAGGGAGGACTTTTCATATAAACAAGCTTTTTATATTTATCTAAAACTTCCAATTAATTACATTTTACAATAAATATTTTAAAAATGAAGATTCATAATAATCACTTCCTATTAAAGAATAAGACACAAGAGCCATTTAGTCAAGTTGCTCTTTTATAAATGAGACGTTGAAAAGAATAGGAAAATATGCCATCTACGTGTTTAGGCTGGAACCTGTATAACCCACTTTCATTTCTGAATGATGGGCTTTTTATTGCCATGCTTTTTAGAACACCGCTTTAGTGTTCTGATTTTTTAGACACAAGTGTGTGTGTGACTTGCTTGCACATTTTCTGAGACCATATTTTCCAAATGCAGAATAGGTACCCCCACCTCAGTTTTGGTTTCACTTCACAGCTCTGTTAATAAAAATCCTTGTTACAAGCTACTTTCCCTTGACAATTCCTAGCAGCCTAACAAGTTACTATTTTAAGCAATGAATGAAAGTGGTATCAGTTCCCATGTAAATAAGAACATTAGTCACCATCTCCAAAACTGGTTTGAGGAAGAGGGAGAAGGTAGATTTCCTAATGAAATGAGAGACCAAATTGTTAGTTTATCCGTACAGGAAAGTACCTTACAAATACAAATTTCTTTCCCTCTATTTTTCCGTATATTTGGTAATACTGTAAGGTACCCATTTTCTTGGGTAGAAGAAATGAGTTTGGACAGTTCAGTGAATTTGTCTAGGTAAGACTGTTAGAGAAAAATATACCCAGAGAATCTCAGGAATCGTGATAGGCATTTATTAGCTGGAACAGTCTATGATATTAAGTGGATATCAACTAATGGGGATAAGATTCTACTCACATTACCTTATATTAGAATTTCTTTGCTTTACTCTCTGGAGTACTGGGTATGAACTTGAAGGGAAATTGTAATTCAAACAGCTGCAACAGATAGAATAACCGTAAGTGGCATTCTTGTTGAATGAAATATTAATCAAGAATGTAATTTTGATTCATTTCTTTTATTCATTTACTATTTGACTCATCTGGAAGAGTTTTATTTTATAGCTTTAAAGAAATATTTGCTTTCTTCCAACTCCATTGCTCTGTTGTTGTTGTTGTTATTTTAAAATAAATACTGGGAGATGCCTTCAAGAGTGGCTGGCATCTGGGAGGAATAAGGAGTTTGCTTCTTGATTTGCCCCCTGTGGAGGGTAGTGGGGAGGAAGTGTGGAGTGCCTGAAGTGCTTTAGTTTGCTAGGCCATCTGGTCATCAGGAAAATGCTGTGTTTTCAGTTTCACAGTGAATGAGGAGTTTATTAAAGAGGAGAGCTTTTATTTAAAGAAAGTAAGGAATCATATTTTGTGTCTGCCACTAAGAGCTCCAGCTTGCTTAATTGTGAAAAGAAGGGTCACATGTGGACAATTCTGCCCATCAGTATGACTCTATAATGATGCTTTTGTTTCTGTTACTGGTGAGAACTTGAAGACAGTGGTTTGGAAAGGTGAGCAAACGTGCAAGGGTATACACCCGGAATAGAGTTACTCCAGTTCCATAAGGTCTCTCCCCACCTCCATACACTCTATGAAGGGAAGAAAATGAGCCAAAGGGGTGAATTTTTCTTAGGCCAAAGAAAGAAATCAGACCTTAAAGTTTACTGCCAAAGTGTCTGAATCTGGGTATCAGTTGGAAAGCTATGAATCAAGTTTAATTGATCAACATCCATCCACTCTTCTACTTATTGAACTACTTTATGCTTTAAAAGTTAAAACCAGGCTCATGTTTTATTTACCACTTTTTAAATAAAGCATTAAGTTCAAGAGAGCTGCAGGGGGAAAATCAAGAATAGGAAAAGAAATCAATGCACAAAGCACGTCTTTGCACTCAACATTGAGATTGAAAGTCTGGCAATGGACAGTGGCCCACAGAAAATGAAGAACCTTGGAGGTGAGTCCACCTCTTGCCACCTGTTGTCATCTTTACAAGTAATTAATACAGTTCTCTGGAGCTACCTGAATTAAACCTTGAAAGCTCGAATCCCAGGATGCGATTTAGGCTGAGCAGCCTAAAAGTTTTTAAAGGATTTGTAGAACCTGCAGTCCCATAGGAAAGTGCAGTTTGTTTCATTCAAGGTACAGCTAATCACTGTGAAGAGGAAGAAATTTTCCTGACCTTTGAAAGAGACTATTGCCCAGAGGGTCTTTGGTTTATTAGGAGTGTCTGTCGAGATGAGAATTCCTTTTGGCTTCATTTGAAGGTGCCAGTATGGAAAGAGGAGGAGGAAAGTAAGGAGTGGATTGCCCTTCCAAGAAGGGCAAGAAGAATAAAATGTGCAAAGGTTTGAAGGTTGAGAATTTAGTCGGGATCCAGACTACAGATTAGAACGTCAATGTGGCCTTAGGCTGGGCTGGGCTGGGGCTGAGCATTGGTGAGCTAGGAAGGAGCGAAGGGCCAGGTTGTGAAGGGCTTCCTTCCACTTGAAGGAGCTGGACTTGCCCTACCGGAGATACTGCTGCTCCTACTAAGTGGCTTCAGTCGTGTCCAACTCTGTGCGACCCCATAGATGGCAGCGCACTAGGCTCTGCCATCCCTGGGATTCTGCAGGCAAGAACACTGGTGGGTTGCCACTTCCTTCTCCAGTGCATGAAAGTGAAAAGTGAAAGGGAAGTCACTCAGTTGTGTTTGATTCTTCCTGACCCCATGGACTGCAGCCCACCAGGCTCCTCCGTTCATGGGATTCTCCAGGCAAGAACACTGGAGTGGGGTACCATCGCCTTCTCCACTGCCGGAGATAAGGAGCCATTAAATGGGGCTCTCAGGTCTGCTGGCATGCTAGCTTGCAGTCTTCTCTCCATTCTCCCACACTCACTGAGTGTCCCGCTTCAGCGTGCATGTGCAGACAGCCCGACAAGCACCTGAACCCCAAAACCTGTTTCAGTTTTCACATTCTCTGCCCCTACTCCTCTGACTTTGTTCTTGTTCGGTCTGCTCTGCATCTGAAATCTGAAACTCCCCTAATGTGAGTTTAGTTATTTACCATTCTTCCTGTTCCCACACTCTTGTTAACCTTTAGTGAACTTTGCAGGACTTCTGATGGTCTGATGTCCCTTCACCCAGTCCTTCCCCTCTCTCCAGATTTATCTTTTGTATTAGTCAGGGTTCCCCAGAAAAACAGAAGTAATAGGGCAGCAACCAACATATAGGATAATTGAACAGCAACATTCTCTCTCTCTCTTGATATGTAGAGAGAGGGGTTTTGAGGAACTGGCTCAAGTGATGGTGGAGGTTGGCAAGTGCAAAATCTGCAGGGTGGGCTTGTAGGCTGGAGACGCATGGAAAACTGATGTTGCAGTTCAGAGGCTGGCTGTTGGCGGAATTCCTTCTTGCTTGGGGGAAGTCAGTCTTCTGTGCTATTAAGGCCTTCAGTTGACTGAATAAAGTCCACCCAACCATGTTATGGAGGGCAATCTGCTTTATTCAGAGTTTACTAACTTAAATGTTAGTCTCATCTGAAAACACCCTCACCGAAACATGCAGAATAATGTTTGACCAAATATATGGGCACCGAGGCTCAGCCAAGGTGAAAGAGAAACATCATCACATCTTCCTTTCTTCTCCAATCTAGACTCACACAGTAAACGGCTCATTTGCTTCTCCGTCACTCCCTTATTTTGTATAATCACTATGTGCTACTTTGCTCTTGCCAGAGCTCTTATGACTTCTGCTGTTGGCTTCCTCTCCTCCTGAAACTGCTCAGCAACACTGTAGAAAACCACACACTCGAGTGTAAGACTGCTACAACAGATATGTGGTTTCCAGCTTTAATGGGGTCCTCGGGGCTCCTGGGTGCTGCTTATATGTCCCTGGTCAACACCCTTTCCCAGAGAGGCTGTTTCAGATGTTTGCAGTTCTGGGGAGTCTCTTACTCATCCCGGTCTCTCTTCCTCCTTAGAGGAGTTTACCTGTTACAACGCAGTGGGATCATGTGTGTTGAGCATGCTGCTGCTGCTGCTGCTAAGTCACTTCAGTCGTGTCCTACTCTGTGCGACCCCATAGATGGCAGCTCACCAGGCTCCCCCGTCCCTGGGATTCTCCAGGCAAGAACCCTGGGGTGGGTTGCCATTTCCTTGTCCAATGCATGAAAGTGAAAAGTGAACGTGAAGTCGCTCAGTCATGTCCAACTCTTCGCAACCCAATGGACTGCAGCCCACCACACTTCTCCGCCCATGGGATTTTCCAGGCAAGAGTACTGGAGTGGGTGGCCATTGCCTTATCCCGTGTTGAGCATGAACCACCTCAATTTGCTGCTTTGCTCCCTGTCCGAATCATCTGAACAATCTTGGCTTGCCCACATTAAGAGATTACTGAGAGCAGACAAAAAGCCTAGCAGGCATTCACTTTGTCTTCAGAATTCATCCAAAACAACTCTGTCTCTTCTCACTTTTGACTTTCCTTGCACCTTGATTCCTTGCCCCACATCTCCGTTCTCTAACTCCCATTTTCCAGTTATCTTTGTTGTTCTTGTTTAGTCACTCAGTCGTGTCCAACTCTTTGTGACCCTTTAGACTGCAGTATTCCAGGCTTCCCTCTCCTTCTCTATCTGCCCGAGTTTACTCAAAGTCATGTCCATTGAGTCAGTGATGCCATCCAGCCATGTCATCCTCAGTCGTCCCTTTCTCCTGCCCTCAGTCTTTCCCAGCATTGGGGTCTATTCCAGTGAATTGTCTCTTCGCATCAGGTGGCCAAAGTATTGGAGCTTCAGCTTCAGCAACCATCCTTCCAATGAATATTCAGGGTTGATTTCCGTTAGGATTGACTTATTTGATTAACAAGTGGCTTAGTTTAAATTCAACTTGCTGGCTTTGACCTTCATGCTTTTCAAGGTCACATGCTCTGGGGACTGCTCTACTCAGGGAGGAGAGAAGTGGCAGTGGCGAGAGAGACCTACATTCAGTTCCTGTACCTGTGGCTCAGCCAGACAACATGTTACTTGGAACTGCAGAGTCCCTCCAGAATTTGATGGCTCCACATTCAACATGACACCCTGTAGTTCTCACTACGAGTCTCCCTGCAGCCAGTCAATGCTTGCTGCAGTTATTCCCAAGGGGACTTCCTGACATCTGGTTTATCAGTATACCAAGAAGCTGTTGGAAAAAAAGCATTTCAGTAAGTTCTGGTCTCTGTGGAGAGGACATCTAGTTTGGCTGTCCTTCAGACTCACATATTCCACCCATATAGGCCAGAAATAGCTCACTACTTAGGACTCTTTGAAGGACAGAGATCATTGCCACCTCCTCCTGACTTCCCTTGCCTCCTCCATGGTGGTCCACTCCGTTTTTCAACTTACTTTGCCTGCTAAATATCCACCTCAACTCCTGCGTCTGATCTAGTAACTCAGGGTGGTATATCAAGTGGAATTTAGAAATGGTAGGACATGGTGTCTGGATGTGGTTGGGCAGATGGTACCAGTCATGGAGACATGACAGAGAAATGAGGAGCAGGGTGTTTTAGGAGAAGGATGATAACTGGCTTTGACCATGTTAAATTTCAGATGCCTATGGAACATGTGATCATTGTGACATCTTGACGGGATTTTATTTTATTTATTTATTTTTTTAATTTTTTTTTTTTTTACTCATTTTTTACTTTACAATACTGTATTGGTTTTGCCATACATTGACATGAATCCACCACGGGTGTACAGCCTGACTTACACCCTTCCCTTGAGGCCATGTGAGTTCATGTTTCATCTTATAGTTGCTAAAACAAAAGAAACAATACTGATTACCTAGTCCCCATCATTTAATCAAGGAGGGATTTATTATGTGTAACTGAAAAGACTCTGTTAAAACAGGAATTACATACACCCAACAGAGACAGGTCCCAGCTTGTGACAGTGCCAGCCACCCCTCAATCTCTGTCCTGGTCGCTCATCACCTTTGCCCAGCTGTTGGTGGCCTGAGGTTCATCCCTGAGGAAAAGATTCAGATGCCAGTGAGCCAGTAGTGAAGTACTGGAATGCATGTTTTAAAAAAAGTATCCATCGGAACATGATCGATTCACAACGTTGTATTAGTTTCTTCTGTACAGCAGTGTGGATCAGCTGTATGTATATACCTATCCCCTCCCTCGCAAGCCTCCCTCCCATCCCCCGACCCCACCCGCCCGGAATACACCTTTATAGTTACGGACCACTCATTTTATTCTTTGGGTCAAGTGCAGAGTTTCTACAGAACTATTAAATAAGTTTCCTCAAAAGACCTCTGTTTCTTCATCAGTTAACCTGAGCAAGTAATAAAATTGCTCCTTCAGATGCCGGCCGGTGAAATGGAGAACAGCAGTGGGGCAGCGCCTAACGGTCCTGCGGGCATCTGGAAGGATCAGAATTGTCATCTGCTATTTGCAATACTGGGTGGCATCAGAAACAGCCATGGAAGAAAACGTGCTGATACGTCTCCCGAGTCTTATCTCTAGACGGGGAAACTGGCTCATTTCCCATAGGCCTACTGTTGAAAGGCCATTTATGAATCCATGATGAAGTGCCATGTGTGTGTGTGTGTGTGTGTGTGTGAGGACCTTGCAGACCTCTTTACTATTAGAATGATAGTGACAGGAAGGTAGCTCTGTGTCCAACCTGGAGCTCAGAAAGGTGGCTGGGCTTCAGATAGATTTGGGAGTCATTACACACTGGTGGAGGTTGGAGCTTTTTTTTTTTTCAGGTAACTTTTATTCTTCAACTCCCAAATTCCTTAATTTCAATATTAGAAATTTATATTCTCCTTAACCGTGCAGAGACTCAGTACGCATGTGACACTTTAAAATAAGGAGTATTGAGGTATTTTTTCCATTATTACAGTTGTGAATAACCACTGCTATAAGGTATGTGTTTGTTAATCATTCAGTCGTGTCAGACTCTTTGCAGTCCCATGGACTGTAGCCCACCAAGCTCCTCTGTCCGTGGAATTCTGTAGGCAAGTATACTGGAGTGGGTTGCCATTCCCTTCTCCAGAGGATCTTCCCAACCTAGGGATCAAACCCAGATCTCTTGCACCGAGGAGGATTCTTTACCGTCTGAGCTACTGCAGAGCTATAGGGTATAAATAAGTATAAGTAACCTTTTTAAGTGGAGAAATAAATGGACAGAACACTGAAATTTTCAGAGAAATTTTTAAAACTATTTTTGTTAATTTCAGAAAGATTGGCGAGGTTTCTGAATGTTTTACAACAAGGAAATCCTTGAAGAGGAGTTTGTAGTCACCAAAAACAGAGTCAATAGAATACATAGAAAAATGTACAAGTCCATTGTCCTCCTTTTTAAGTACAAAAGTAAATCTAAAGGTGCAACCAAGTACAGAATTACAGAGAACTACATGAATGAGCAAATAGATGGATGAAAGTATGAATCAGTATCACCTTAAGGGTAAGTTAAACTCTTTGGGATGTTCCTTATCTTTCTCAGCCTACTTAGAAATGAATGGATGATAATGCTTTAGTGTCCCAGAGTCTTTCATTACTTCTAATCCCAAAGTAAAAGATGATAGTTCCAATATGACTATTAATTCCTGAGTTAACTTGCATTATTTTGTCAAGTGCCACCAAGGAATTGCTGTCAGTCACCCAGTTCTTTTTTCTTTTCCTCTGATGTACAGAGCTGCTCTAGGTAATATATGCTTCTCATCAGATTGTACTGATCTGTAAGAGAACTGGTGTCCTGGGGCCAGGAGATCAGACTTTTCAAGGTTGGTGGCAGTAGATCTTACATTGGTAAAACCAAATGTGTTTTGCTGGGAATATTGATAAAACCATTCATTTTTACTGAGGGCTGTTCACATTGATAGATGGTCAAATACAAGAAGCAAAATAAATATGGATGATCCTGGCATTACTGCCTCTGACACTTTTTTTTATTACTTTAATATTTTTCTATATAGTCTGTAGTTGTGGATAGATGCCAGGCTGACAATTTTCCTATGCCTCCCAGAATTACATTTATTAGTTTTATGTATTAATTCTTAAAGGAAAAGATATTTTTCCATATGAAGATGTGGTGCTTCAACTTGATGATGTGACTGCTGTTTTCTAAATAAAGGAACGTAGCATATGCAGATGACGCCACTCTAGTGGCAGAAAGCAAAGAGGACCTAAAGAGCTTCTTAATGAGAGTGAAAGAGGAAAGTGGAAAAGCTGGCTTAAAACTCAACATTCGAAAAACTAAGATCAAGGCATCCGGTCCCATTACTTCATGGCAAACAGAAGAGGAAAAAATGGAAACAGTGACAGATTTTATTTTCTTGGACTCCAAAATCATTGCAGACGGCAACCACAGCCACGGAATTAAAAGACGCTTACTCCCTGGGAGGAAAGCCATGACAAATCTAGACAGCATATTAAAAAGCAGAGACATCACTTTGCCAACAAAGGTCTGTATAGTCAAAGCTATGGTTTTTCCAGTGGTCATGTGTGGTTGTGAAAGTTGGACCATAAAGAAGGTTGAGCCCTGAAGAATTGATGTTTTCAAATTGTGGTGCTGGAGGAAACTCTTGAGAATCCCTTGGACAGCAAGGGGATCAAACCAGTCGATCTTAAAGGAAATCAACCCTGAATATTCACTGGAAGGACTGATTCTGAAACTGAAGCTCCAATAGTTTGGCCACCTAATGAGACCAGCTGACTCATTAGAAAAGACCCTGATGCTGGAAAAGATTGAGGGCAGGAGGCGAAGGGGCAACAGAAGATGAGATGATTGGATGGCATCCCCAACTCAATGGACGTGAATTTGAGCAAACTCTGGAGATAGTGATAGAGCTTCCCTGGTGGCTCAGAGGATAAAGCGTCTGCCTGTGATGGGGGAGACCCGGGCTTGATCCCTGGGCTGGGAAGATCCCCTGGAGAAGGAAATGGCAACCCACTCCAGTATTCTTGCCTGGAGAATCCCATGGACAGAGGAGCCTGGCGGGCTACAGTCCACGGGGTCGCAAAGAGTCAGACATGATTGAACGACTTCACTCACTCACTCTGGAGATAGTGAAGGACAGAGAAGCCTGGTGTGCTGTAGTCCATAGGGTTGCAAAGAGTTGGACATGACTTAGCAACTGAACAAGAAAGCAAAATATGCAGATAAATTGAAATTTGGAATTATTGAAATCTTCCTAAAACAAAATTTTTATAATTCTCTTTCTTAATAAACTATATTCAGTATAGCCCTTTTATCTTCTATATTTTGTCTTGCTTCAGGACATAAAGGATCATTTATACTTCTATTATAGAACTATACATAAACATGGAGGGAGAAAGTCACTTACGTCTCTTTATCTTCAGGCTCTAGCCCCAGAAATGCGTTTGAAACAGTAGCTAAAATCCTTTTTTGTCCAGTGTTTTCTTCTGGTTGTCTCTTAATCCAAGGGCTCACTGAGCACTGCCCCAAATTCAGTTTCACTGGAAATTTAGTTATTTGAGGTTTTAAAATTGATGTTGATCATTTTTTTCCAATTTCAACTGGAAATCATACATTTTAATAAGATATGTTTATGTTGCTGACTAAGCCAAGCAAATAATTATCTCCTGAGTTCTACAAAGCAAGCATTTTAAAGCAAAATCCTAAGTTAGATTACTTGAGATTTGAATTTATCTGCCGGTTGAATGCTATGATCATCTCCATCTTTCTCCTAAGTCTTCATTCATTGTTCAGGCAATGAATATTTACTGAGTGTCTACAACCTGTCAGACAGCATGTGAGATGCTGGGGAACACATGGATAACAATCCACAATCTTGCTTTCAGTGTACTTATAATGCTAGTGGGATTTTAGGCAGGGATTCTCTCTTCAGCATCACTGGTTGATAAAATCAAGACTGGATTTCAAGTTCATTGTTCTCTCAGTCAATTTTTAAAAAGCAAAATTTTAGCAGTTTTCCTGAAAAATTCAAGCTCTCTGGCTGTGAAAGTTTGTAGGAAAGACTTCCCTGGTGGCTCAGACCATAAAGCGTCTGTCTAAAATGTGGGAGACCTGGGTTTGATCCCTGGGTCGGAAGATCCTCTGGAGAAGGAAATGGCAACCCACTCCAGTACTATTGCCTGGAAAATCCCATGGACAGAGAAGCCTGGTAGGCTACAGTCCATGGGGTCGCAAAGAGTTGGACACGACTGAGCAACTTCACTTTAACAGTTGATGGCATGAGATGAGTGGTTTTCTTTCTTTTTAGGTTTGTCAAGGTCTTAGTTTTTATTTAATTTTATTATTTTTTTTATTTTTACTTTATTTTACTTTACAATACTGTATTGGTTTTGCCATACATTGTTTTCAAATTCTAGCATGCCTAGAATTACTGGTTCAGTTCAGTTCAGTCGCTCAGTCGTGTCTGACTCTGTGACCCCATGAACTGCAGCATGCGAGGCCTCCCTGTCCATCACCAACTTCAGGAGTTTACCCAAGCTCATGTCCATTGAGTCGGTGATGCTTGCTGGGCCCCACCCCTAAGATTCTGATGCAATAGGTCTGGAGTTGGAGGGAGTGGTTGGTTTGCATTTCTAAGAGGTCCCCAGGTGATACAGATGATGCTGGTATGGGGGCTACACTTTGAGAACCACTGGTCTAAAGTATTTTCTTCCTTAACAGGCTGTCCTTCTGGGGATGAAAATGACATTAATAGTAATAAACATAGAATAGCTCACACCTAGTGAGTTCTTGTGGATTATCAAGTATTCTGCCCTTTACATCTATCATTACATTCATTTCTCACACAACTTAATGAAATAGTTGTGATTACTATGCTCATTCTGTAGGTGGGGAAACAAACATTTGGAAAGGTTAATTAATTTGCCCAGAGTTAGTAAGTGACCAAGGCCAGGATCTGAACTTAAGTCTTTCTGACACACATCTGTGCCCCAGCCACCACACTATTCTGCCTTCCTATGATGGGCCAGCACACCTGGGCAGTGACAGTACAATCATGATCTCCTTGGGGGACACCAAAGAGATATCTGTCAGGCCTGTCTTCACATGTGCCTGCACCTAGGGGTGTTCCGAGTAGAGAGCCCTGTGGCCATTCATCAGTTCAGTCAGTTCGGTCACTCAGTCGTGTCTGACTCTTTGCAACCCCACGGACTGCATGCAGCACACCAGGCTTCCCTGTCCATCACCAGCTCCCAGAGCTTGCTCAAACTCCTGTCCGTTGAGTCAGTGGTGCCATCCAATCATCTCATCCTCTGTCACCCCCTTCTCCTCCTGCCTTCAATCTTTCCCAGCATCAGGGTCTTTTCCTGATGTGAGTCAGTTCCAAAGTATTGGGAGTTTCAGCTTCAGCATCAGTCCTTCCAATGAATATTCAAGACTGATTTCATTTAGGATTGACTGGTTGGATCTCCTTGCAGTCCAAGGGACTCTCAAGAGTCTTCTCCAACACCATAGTTCAAAAGCATCAATTATTCAGCGCTCAGCTTTCTTTATAGTTCAACTCTCACATTCATGGGAAAGAGCAGAACTTCTTTTAGTCATTTATTCTAGTGACTAAGAAGCTTTTTGCAATGGAAAATTTTCTTTTTAATTGGATGAAATTTCTCCATTTTACATATTTTAAAAGCCTTTAAATCACCAAGAATTAGATAACCATAGCATAGCACACCCAGTTGAATTGACCACAGCTCTAGATGGAACAAGATTTGACAGTGAGGGCTAGAACAGGGTTTGCTTTTCCCTAAAGGTCTGCAGGGGAATTCCTCCCACCTCCTAACCTGGCATCCAGCTCTCCCACCTACCAACTGTGGAGAGCCCTTTCACATGGGCTATAATTATAATAATATGACTTTATTATTATAGAACACAGATGCAGAAAACAACATAGGGTGATAGCATGATTTATTCTGAGATGAGCGTACTTTTCAAGTCAATAAATAAAACTTTGTCACCCACTATGATGGCTAATTGTATGTGTCAGCTTGACTGGGCAAAGGAATGTCCTTATGTTAATGCTGCCCTAATCATCTAGGTTGTTCAAAAGTCATGCTCAGGAAAGGGTCTTAGGAATAGGATTTACTTGACTGGTAAACCATGCTGTATTTCTGAGTGTGTCTGTGAGGATGCCTCTGAAAGGAATTAGTTTTTGAATCAGTAGACTGAGTGAAGAAGATTGCCCTTAGCTTATTTAAAAACTTTGATGTGTCTTTAAGTCTTTTTTAACTTACAGATTCCCTTTCTTTTCCTTAAAACTTATGTAGAAGACTCTGGGGCATTTGACCTTTCGAACTACCCCAAATCTGGCATCATCCCATCCAGAGCCTGAACAGAACAAGAAAGCAGAGGAAGCCTGGCTATGCTCTCTGCTTAAGCTGAGACAACCATCTTCTCCTGCCCTTGAGTGCTGGCAGTCCTGATTCTCAGGCTTTGGGACTCAGACAAGGACATATACCATTGGTCCCTTGATTCTCAGGCCTTCAGACCTGGGCTGGATCACACCACTGGCCTTCCTGTTCTCTAGCTTGCACGTGGTAGATCGTGGTACTTCTCAGCCTCCACAATCACGTGAGTCCATTCCTGTAATGAATCTATATGTGTGTATTTTTATGTATCTATAAATATCCTGTTAATTCTGTTTCTCTGAAGAACGCCGACTAATACACCCACTTGAAGTCCCACCTTCCCCACAAAAGTAACCATATCCTGACTTTACTGTAATCATTTAGCTGCATTTTTTATTGTTCTGTATATGTGCCTCCCTTAGCACTGTGGTTTAGTTCTTGCTCATTTAAAAAATTTGAGGTATCTTTAAGTCTCTTTTAACTTACAGATTCCCTCTCTTTTCCTTAAAATCTATATAGAGGAGTCCCGGCCACTGGACCTTTAGCATTTCCCCAAATCTGGATTGTGTTGATTGCAGTCTCTTGGTGCTGTACAACATGTTCCCCTGACTTCTGTGTTTCCTGAAAATTGGCAACTATGTCCAGACACTGGATCAGACTCATTTTGGCCAAATTGTAGGTAGTATTTAGCAAGATCATAGGAGGTACGTGATTATCTGATTGTCTCTCTTTTAGTGATAGGAACAACTTTGATGCTTTAATGTGAACATCTTTTAACTCATTAGAGTTGCACAGTGATGCTATCTTAATTCTATCCTTTCTGTTAGTTGGAATACATTTTTAGAGAGGTTCTTCATTACCATTGATCAATCAGTGGTATAGTTTACATAGGGAACTTGCCTTTTATTTACTAATTCTCATGAATTAGTTCCCTGCCATACCTCAAAGGTGACCAGTTCCTTTTTTAAAAGATTATTTAAGAACTCATGGATTTTAAACAAGTCAAACAAGAGATGGCAAGGGTGAATGTCTACATTCTAGGAATCAGCAAACTAAAATGGACTGGAATGGGTGAATTTAACTCAGATGACCATTATATCTACTACTGAGGGCAGGAATCCCTCAGAAGAAATGGAGTAGCCATCATGGTCAACAAAAGAGTCCGAAATGCAGTACTTGGATGCAATCTCAAAAACAACAGAATGATCTCTGTTCATCTCCAAGGTAAACCATTCAATATCACAGTTATCCAAGTCTATGCCCCAACCAGTAATGCTGAAGAAACTGAAGTTGAACGGTTTTATGAAGACCTACAAGACCTTGTAGAACTAACACCCAAAAAAAGGTGTCCTTTTCATTACAGGGGACTGGAATGCAAAAGTAGGAAGTCAAGAAACACCTGGAGTAACCGGCAAATTTGGCCTTGGAATGCAGAATGAAGCAGGGCAAAGACTAATAGAGTTTTGCCAAGAAAATGCACTGGTCATAGCAAACACCCTCTTCCAACAACACAAGAGAAGACTCTACACATGGACATCACCAGATGGTCAACACCGAAATCAGATTGATTATATTCTCTGCAGCCAAAGATGGAGAAGCTCTATACAGTCAACAAAAACAAGACCAGGAGCTGACTGTGGCTCAGATCATGAACTCCTTATTACCAAATTCAGACTCAAATTGAAGAAAGTAGGGAAAACCGCTAGACCATTCAGGTATGACTTAAATCAAATCCCTTATGATTATACAGTGGAAGTGAGAAATAGAGTTAAGGGCCTAGATCTGATAGATAGAGTGCCTGATGAACTATGGAATGAGGTTCGTGACATTGTACAGGAGACAGGGATCAAGACCATCCCCATGGAAAAGCAATGCAAAAAAAAGCAAAATGGCTGTCTGGGGAGGCCTTACAAATAGCTGTGAAAAGAAAAGAGGTGAAAAGCAAAGGAGAAAAGGAAAGATATAAGCATCTGAATTCAGAGTTCCAAAGAATAGCAAGAAGAGATAAGAAAGCCTTCTTCAGCGATCAATGCAAAGAAATTGAGGAAAACAACAGAATGGGAAAGACTAGAGATCTCTTCAAGAAAATTAGAGAAACCAAGCGAACATTTCATGCAAAGATGGGCTCGATAAAGGACAGAAATGGTATGGACCTAACAGAAGCAGAAGATATTAAGAAGAGGTGGCAAGAATACATGGAAGAACTGTACAAAAAAGATCTTCATGACCCAGATAATCATGATGATGTGATCACTCATCTAGAGCCATACATCTTGGAATGTGAAGTCAAGTGGGCCTTAGAAAACATCACTACGAACAAAGCTAGTGGAGGTGAAGGAATTCCAGTTGAGCTATTTCAAATCCTGAAAGATGATGCTGTGAAAGTGCTGCACTCAATATGCCAGTAAATTTGGAAAACTCAGCAGTAGCCCCAGGACTGGAAAATGTCAGTTTTCATTCCAATTCCAAAGAAAGGCAATGCCAAAGAATGCTCAAACTACCGCACAATGGCACTCATCTCACATACTAGTAAAGTAATGCTCAAAATTCTCCAAGCCAGACTTCAGCAATACGTGAACACCGTGAACTCCCTGATGTTCAAGCTGGTTTTAGAAACGGCAGAGGAACCAGAGATCAAATTGCCAACATCCGCTGGATCATGGAAAAAGCAAGAGAGTTCCAGAAAAACATCTATTTCTGCTTTATTGACTATGCCAAAGCCTTTGACTGTGTGGATCACAATAAACTGTGGAAAATTCTGAAAGAGATAGGAATACCAGACCACCTAACCTGCCTCTTGAGAAACCTACATGCAGGTCAGGAAGCAACGGTTAGAACTGGACATGGAACAACAGACTGGTTCCAAATAGGAAAAGGAGTACATCAAGGCTATATATTGTCACCCTGCTTATTTAACTTATATGCAGAGTACATCATGAGAAATGCTGGACTGGAAGAAACACAGGCTGGAATCAAGATTGCCAGGAGAAATATCAATAACCTCAGTTATGCAGATGACACCACCGTTATGGCAGAAAGCAAAGAGGAGCTAAAAAGTCTCTTGATGAAAGTGAAAAGAGGAGAGTGAAAAAGTTGGCTTAAAGCTCAACATTCAGAAAATGAAGATCATGGCATCCGGTCCCATCACTTCATGGGAAATAGATAGGGAAACAGTGGAAACAGTGTCAGACTTTATTTTGAGGGGCTCCAAAATCACTGCAGATGGTGACTGCAGCCATGAAATTAAAAGATGCTTACTCCTTTGAAGAAAAGTTATGACCAACCTAGATAGTATATTCAAAAGCTGAGACATTACTTTGCCGACTAAGGTCCGTCTAGTCAAGGCTATGGTTTTTCCTGTGGTCATGTATGGATGTGAGAGTTGGACTGTGAAGAAGGCTGAGTGCTGAAGAATTGATGCTTTTGAACTGTGGTGTTGGAGAAGACTCTTGAGAGTCCCCTGGACTGCAAGGAGATGCAACCAGTCCATTCTGAAGGAGATCAGCCCTGGGATTTCTTTGGAACGAATGATGCTAAAGCTGAAGCTCTAGTACTTTGTCCACCTCATGAGAAGAGTTGACTCACTGGAAAAGACTCTGATGCTGGGAGGGATTGGGAGCAGGAGGAGAAGGGGACGACAGAGGATGAGATGGCTGGATGGCATCACGGACTCAATGGACGTGAGTCTGAGTGAACTCTGGGGGTTGGTGATGGACAGGGAGGCCTGGCGTGCTGCGATTCATGGGGTCACAAAGAGTCGGACACGACTGAGCGACTGAACTGCACTGATAGGTGTAGAAGGAAAAGGCAATGGCACCCCACTCCAGTACTCTTGTCTGGAAAATCCCATGGACAGAGGAGCCTGGTGGGCTGCAGTCCATGGGGTCAGGAAGAGTCAGACACGACTGAGCGACTTCACTCTCACTTTTGACTTTCATGCATTAGAGAAGGAAACGGCAACCCACTCCAGTGTTCTTGCCTGGAGAATCCCAGGGACGGGGGAGCCTGGTGGGCTGCCTGCCGTCTATGGGGGTCGCACAGAGTCAGATATGACTGAAGCGACTTAGCAGCAGCAGCAGCATAGGTTTAAAATGTTGCATGTATTATCATTATTGAAACTCAAATTATCACATCTATATAAAATTACCACATTGCACCTGAAATCTTCCATTATTCTAATGAGCCCCAGGTTCTTTTCAAGAGAAATTAAATTTTAAAGCCATATCTAGTGCTGCTGGATCAGTTTGTTTCTGGGCCTTTTCAGTGGACACGGTCAGGAAAATATGTCTCTGTAGATACATATATACATCTGTACATGTATTTCACATCTGGTCTTTCCCCTATTTTTTATTAGTTGCACTTTGTCTACAGTGTCTCTTAGCCCTCCCATAGTCTTCGTTCCACATGTGAAATACACCATATGTAAAATATACCGTATGTAATGTCCACCTTCAGTCCTTGCGTCACTGTGACCCTAGCCATCTTGGTTGTCTGAAGCCCATTCTCAGGAAAGGGTCTTAGGAATAGTATTGCCTAAGTCCTTGCATGTTGCAGAGTTTGTCTGTGCCCTTTATACTTGAAAATAACTTCTGCTGGATATTACATCCTTGATTCATACTTTCTTTCTTCAACTATCTTAAATATGTTACCCCATTTCCTTCTGAGAAAAAGCATTGGTATGGGAAAAGCCAAGTGGCAATTTCATTTTATTTCTCTTATAATTCATCTGTTCTTTTTTCTGGGTGTCCAAACAATTTTCCCTTCCCGTCTCTTCCTTTCTTGTCCAGATATAGCCTTGTATTGTTCATTTGGGGTTGATATTCTCAGGTACATACTGTGGTTTTTTTCCAATATGTATTTCTAATATATGTGTGTGTGTGTATATATAATATATATTTAAATTTTTATTTAATTTGTCTGTGCTCTGCAGCATGTGGGACTTTAGTTCCTTAAGTAGGGATCAAACCTGCACCTCCTGCATTGAAACATGGAGTCTTAACACTGGGCCTCCAAGGAAGCACCTATATTTTTTTACTGTAGAAGATTTTTTCTTGAGTTATAGTTTTTAGTATTTGTTTTTTCGCTTTGACTTCTCTTCTGCAGGGACTCTTCCCTATACATTCAAGCTCCCTTGTGTATCTTTAATATTCCTCATTTTCTTTTGATCTCTTTTTAATTCTTTTCTCCATTTCTTTTTGGCTTTTAAAATGTTTCTCTTTGCCATATTTTCTTTCTCTTGGAATATTATTGTGTATATTTACTCTATATTCCTTCTAGTTTACTCTTCATTTCTGAAATGATTTTCTTTTCTTTTCTTTCTAATTTGTATGAGTTCTGTCACCTCATTTCTGAGCTCTTCTAATTTTGATTGTTTTTTTCAAGTCTTCTGTTATTTCCTTAATGCCTTTGAACTCATTTTAAAGTAATTAGGTTACCATTTTGTACTGTATCGTGTTATTTCTGGCTTGCTTTCCTTGCCTATGGGATGCTTCTGAGTTCCTTATTTTCCGTTTTCTTATCATTATCTGTATGGTATGTACCTTGATATTTCCCTATCACTCATTCTTAGTGAAATTAGTTTTTCTCAACTTTAGAATGAGGCAGGGGGTTAAACAAAGTGTTTCTTCCTCACAAAGCACCTCTCTTGTTGATTTTGTGTCCATGTTCAAACATATGGTAGCCTGCTCGCTCAGCTTTCTTGGCTCTGTTTCCCGCCTGTCCTTTGGCCTGAACTTTCTCTTTCCTTTCTCTGTGTTGTCCCTGTTCTGCTCATCTTTGCACTCCCAGCAGCTCCTCCCTAGAGCGGGCCCATTCTAGGAGGGAGCCCCGATCCCACAGGGGCCCCTGTGTCCTGCTTACCTCAGGCTCCTTGCACTCACTTTCTATTGGTGAGGGTAAAACCTCCTGGTTTTAGCTTCTGTTCTCAAATTGGTCTTCCATATTTTCCAGCGAAAGCCGTAGGCTGTACTGTGGTTTTCCTGTTCTTGGGTGCATAAGTCAGAGCCCCGTGGCTTCCCTCTTCTTCCTCCTGCACAGATGGGCTACCATGCAGGTCTTGTGAGTGTGGGTTTGTCTCCACCCATTTATATTTTGGGGTGCATGGGGGATACCTTGTTGTCCAGTTTTGTTTTAAATGTTGTCCATAGCCTTTTGCTTCTGCACTTTTCCAGAATCCTGCCATACAAAGGAGCTCTTGATCGATGTTTGCCCAGTTTCCTTCTCCTTGGGAGCAGGGAGAAGCATTTTAACCTCCCAGCTGAAGACATTTAAAAGTGCTTCTGATGGAGGACTCTCTCTTCTCCTCAGCCTACTTAAGCCTTTTTTCCTCTCCCTGGGCAGATTTTAGCAGGATGGAAGGGAAAACAGGTGTGCATTAGTGCCTCACAGTGTGACAGAACCCTTGGAACGTTTTTCTTGTCTTGCTCTACATGGGACCAAACTGAAAGGTGACTGAGCGAGCAGAATGTTTCAGAGATGAAAGTTGATTCTGTTCCAGATGAAGCTTGAGTGACTCATTCTTAATAGAGGAGACTCATTTAAAATACGGTTTTTCTAGGGCTAATACTATGCTTCCAGGCAGCACCAGGCACCACTAGGGGAAACCAGCACTGTGACCAGAGAAGCATTTTTAACGCTTGTATTCACATGGTGAAAATTGGAGAGGTCTACGATTTTAACCCTATTCTAAAGGCCAGTTTCCTGAGTATAAAATCGCAGCAACCCACCCAAGGTGGCTTTCCTCACTCTTGCTTCTGGAAGAAGGCAGTGGCATGGCTATGTCAGCTCTCCTTCTTCCCTGCCTGGCAGGTTGTGTGCCCTCCCTGGGTCAGTGAAGGACCATCCACTCACCAGGCTCTGCAGTTTTTCTGTGCAGGTGCTGGACATCCTTGGAAATCCAAGTGCTGTCCTGCTTGGGGCCATCTCTGACAGCTGGGGCTCCTTGTGAGTTTCAGACTAGGCCGAGGCCCCCTGTGATTGGCATTTCTTTTATTAGCCAGGAGCCTACAAACAATCAGCCCTTCTACCGCAAGCCAGCATTTGGTGTTTGGCTGGAAAGTGTCTCTTGGTGACCTTTATTTGCATTGGCCTGCAGATAATAAGTTTCCTTAGTGAGCAGGAGGTGGGAGGAGGTAAAGGGCATATGTGAAGCCTAAGTATTAGCTGTGAGGACTTAAGTATAGGATGTGCAGCCCGCGCTGGCAACCTCAGTTCCACTGCCCTTTAGGAAGGGGACAGTGACTGTATCATTAGCCACCCTGGCCAAGCACCACCCCGAGGGTCCTTACAAGTTGAAAGAATTTAGCGATTGTACAGCCAGTGTCCTTCAAAGGTCCCATGAAAGAGAAAGCTTTGCCATATTGTAGGCAGCCAGTTGGCAGCCTGCAGATGAGTTTTGTTTGGACTTCAGAAAATTTTTTAAAAATTTTAAATTTCCTGTCATCATTGAAATATCAAGAGACTTCATGTTTCTTTCTTTTTTTTTTAATATCAATCTCTGGCTTCTCTTAGAGAAACCATAGAAGTGGCAACAATCAGCTGGCATTGAGTGGCAGCTGCCTCCTAACCTAGGGGCCTGTGAGCGTCCTGTTGCCATAGTCCCCCCTCTCTCCTCTGCCATCGTTTTTGCTCTTGCTTATGGATTATTCTCATCAGCATACAAACCTAATGTTATCTCTCTGTTAAAAGCAGTCAACCTTGACGCCACTTGCCCTGCCAGTGCTCCTTCACATTTCTTTCCCCCTCTTTGCAGCAAAAACTCCTCAAAATGTGCTCACACGCACACTGTCCGTCCGCCTGCTCCCATCCTCTCTGCCGTGCTCCACAGTCCAGCCCTGGTCTCCCCATCTCCACCAAAATGCAGCAGAGTCACCAAGCATGCTGTGTCGCAGGATTCCTCCAAGTCAGCCCAAGAGCCGCCCGTGATGCTGGCCCTCCGTTCTCCTCAGGCTCCATTGCTCAGCCTTTGCTCAGCTGCCCTCCAGGCTCTACAGCTCTTAAGCTTTCCTTTCTCTCAGGCCTCTGTGCTAGGAAAGACTTAGGTCTCTGCTGCTGGTCCTCATCTCCCTCCATACCCACCTCATTATTGCCTTTAAAAAGCATCTGTGTGCTGGGTCCTCAGGGTGTGTATCCAGCTCAGGCCTGAACAGCAGTCGTAAGTGCCCTGCCTCCCTGACTTCTCCCCTTGATGTCTCACACTGGCACATCCACACTAAGCTCTGGTCTTTCTTCCTTTGCTAGCCATCTTCCATGCATCTTGCCACGTTCACTCTTCACCTCCCCCCAGTCTCCTGCTCTCTGCCCTGCAAGAGTGACTCGCATGGCTACTCCATTCTGGTTGGTTCTACCAAGGCAAGCACAGCAGGAGATCAAGGGAAAGAGTTGAGTGATGTCAAGGTGTTTATTCCTCAGGGTCCTTCCCTGTAGGATCACCTAAGGCTGGCTGCATCCCTCTATCACAAGCAAGTCAGCACACGAATTCCAAGAGATACATGCACTGCATATCTTTGCATCCTTATTTACAATAGTCAAGATACAGAAGCAGCCAACATGCCCATAGACAGACGAATGGATAAAAAAGGTGTTATATATAAAATGGAATGCTACTCAGCCATAAAAAAATAATGAAATCTAGCTATTTGTGACAAGATGAATGGACCCGGGGGTTATTATGCTTAGTGTAATAAGTCAGACAAAGAAAGACATGTGTTCACTGTATGTGGAATCTAAAAAAAAACCAATGAAAAAAATATAACAAAACACAAACAGATTCAAGGTGAGTAGCAGTTAGCAGAGGAGAGAGGGGTGGAGGGAGGACAAAACAGGTGAAGGGATTAAGAGATACAAACTACCAGTTACAAAATCATTGTCACAGACCTGTAACGTACAGCCCAGGAAATACAGTCGGTATTTTATAATAACTTGGTATGATGAGGAATCTACAAAAATACTGAATCAATGTTTCTATTCTTGCAACTAATATAATATTCTATTATAATGTTGTACGTTAACTATTTTGTTGTTTAGTCTCTAAGTTGACACTGACTCTTCTGTGACTTTTTGGATTGTAAGCTGCCAAGCTCCTCTGTCCATGGGATTTCCCAGGCAAGAATACTGAAGTGGGTTGCCATTTCCTTCTCCAGAGGATCTTCCCAACCCAGGGATCAAACCTGCATCCCCTGCTTGGCAAGCGGATTCTTTACTGCTGAGCCACCAGGAGAGCCCAAGTTAACTATAATTCATTTTTTTAAAAAGTCAGCACAGACATTTTCCACGTGGTTCTGTCCTTTTGTGTCTGGTAACTAACCCCTTCAAGCCTAGGGCTGGTTACTGCCCTGCTGATAGCTAGCCTTAGAGTGCCACCCTGTCCCCTGTTTTCCCTACACCTTGCCCACACCTTTGGAAATAGTCCCTCCATTAAGCCATCCATGAATTACCCGAATTTGAGTATGCCATGTTTCCTGCTGGGATCTTGATTGTACCTCCTATTGTTGCCCTTTTTGTTTATAGAGGATGTTATTGAGAGTGACCATCCGATGTGTGAAGACAGAAAGGCAGATCTGTGTCTATTATTTTAATGTTACGCTTTGACATAGCCTGAGGGGAAAAGCAGAGCAACACTGTCATTCCAATAAATATCTGTAGCTAGACCTTCAGGATGATAGGTAACAATTCAGAAGTAAATGCAAATAAGGTAAAGGAGCATTTACCTCGGACGATGACTCTGCTGCATGCTCCAAGCCAGTTGCAGACTTACGTGGTCCCCTCCAGCTGTGGGAATAGATAACTGTGATTCATGGAAACCTTCCAGGGAGGCTGCAACCTGCATTCCTACACATATCCAAACATTTTGCCCAGATACCATGTAGTGCAGAAATACTACATCTCCTTGACCTGAAGAAGGGGCATTGATTTAGCTGCTGGAGACAGAGGTAGCTAGAATCATTATTGATTTATCTACAGACACTGACCAAAGCCATTCAATGAACAAGAGTCCCATGCAAGGATTATGTGTCATTGGTACCATTGTTTACTCTTATTGTCAGTGCCATCTGTATACTCAGCTAAAACTCAGTTAAGCAAGATCCTAGCTTGTTAACGCTTCATGGTTTTTTGTATCTGTTTATGTATAAAAGGAAGAACTGCAGTAGCTCATCTTCTGGTGACGCTTGGGACAACAGGAGAGGAGACCTTCTCTGATGTGGAACTCTGAGGTGGGGCGCGGTCTTGTCTCTAATCACGTCCACTGCCTGTCCCTTTCCTCCTCACAGAGCTCCTTTTGCTTCTAACTCACAGTTTAGATATCACCCTGTGGGCTTCCCTGGTGGCTCAGAGGTTAAAGTGTCTGCCTACAATGCGGGAGACCCGGGTTCAGTCCCTGGGTCGGGAAGATCCCCTGGAGAGGGAAATGGCAACTCACTCCAGTACTCTTGCCTGGAGAATCCCATGGACAGAGGAGGCTGGTAGCTACAGTCCATGGGGTCACAAAGAGTTGGACACGACTGAGCGACCTCACTTTCACTTTGTGTTTTCTTTCTGCAAGTAAAACAATTTAATAAATATATTAACGTGAGATATTCAGAGAAAAGATCTGTGAACTTTTCCAAGCACGTTTTTGTTTTTAAAACTACAGGAAAAAGATAATAAATAGCAAAGGCAAAACATAGTTCAAGATGAAGTAGGTATCAGTTATTGTATCATTTGTGGGAACAAAAACTATTTTTAAGGGCCTGGATAAAGGAAAGTGAGAGCAGAAAGGGCAAATAATCAGAGAGGCAAAGATTTACATTCAAGAGGTTGATTCTCCAATTATTTATTCTGGTGGAAACAACAAAAATGCGTTACAGTAAAGAATGTTTGAAGTGTGATATATCCATAGTAGTTGAATAAGTTGTTACACGCCAATAAACACCCATCAAATATCGTCTTTTCAAAGTATATTTGAATACTAGGAAACTATTTAAGATGAAATGTTAAGGTGAAAAAAGAAACTATGTTTAGTATTGTTCCTGATTTGATTATATGTGTGTGTGTGTGTGTTTTACATATGTATATTTGGGCTTCCCTGGTGGCTTAGTGATAAAGAATCTGGCTGCCAATTCACGCAGTGTTCTTGCCTGGGAAATTCCCGTGGTCAGAGGAGCCTGGTGGGCTACAGTCCATGGGGTCGCAAAAGAGTCAGACACAACTTTGCAACTAAACAACAGAAAAACCCAATATGTGTGTGTGTGTGTGTGTAGATATATATATATACACACAGCACACATTCCTATATTAATAGAAGGATTAGGGCATATGCCACAATGCTTGCAATGGTTATCTCAGATGATAGGATTATAGATTATCAATATTTAGTTCTTTATAAGTTCTCTATTGTATAGATTTTTTGCAATAAACATATAAACATGTTCACCATATAATTAGAAGTGGGAAAGTTATGTTTTAAAGGAGAGGACGTTGATTTGTAGAACGGAATGGTAGAATTTCAGACAGCAAGGAATGGGCATTTTAGTGTGACATCACACTTAACAGACAACAGTAATTAACAACAAATTTCACAGAATAATAATGATGAACTTTTATTGTGTATTTACCATTTTCCAAGCACTCTGCATTAGCATACTTTATATTCATTGCTTCTCTTTTAATCCTCTTAACAGCACTATGAAGGTAGGTACTAGAATTATCCTAAAGAGATATGTGAGGCTTAGCAAAGTTAAGTATATTGGTTAGAGTAAATCAAACTGCTATAACATAAACCTGAAACCTCACTGGATTAACAAAAAGGAAATGGATCCTTTAATCATGTCAAGGCTGTTTCTGGATCATGTAAAATCTCACTGTCAGCATCAGTTGAGGGTGGGCTGGTTTCCACTCCATCTGTGGCTTCCAAGCCTACCCTGGAAACTCATATCAGGCCAGCCGCCAGGATGACTAAGGTCATGAAGGACTCTGCAGTTTCTGTGGGCCAGAATCTCCACCTACGTTTCAGTGGTCAGAACTCAATCATGTGGTCACCCCGTCCTGCAGGGGAGGCTAGGAAATTGAGTCTACCTATATTCCCAGGAGAAGTGTTGTGAGTGTTGTGGAGAATGGCTCACTAATTTCTATCATGTTATGTGTATGATTGGCGATCTCATGCCAAGTAAGTGCCAGAGCAGGATTTGAATACAGTCAGTCCTGTTCCAAAGCTGACATCTGAACCACAGAGCCAGACATTCACACTGCAGAGGACTTGAATTTTAAAAGCAGACTCCCCATAGTCATTGGCTTTATAGAGCAGTGGAATGAATCATTGTCTTTGGAAATGAGATATTCAACTTTATTTTTTTACTTACTTTAGGAGATCTTATTCTGTTTTTTAAAAGTTAGACTCAAAATGAAAAAAGAGGTTGAGATATCAGTTTAATTGCTCAGTTGTGTCTGACTCTGCGACCCCATGAATCACAGCACGCCAGGCCTCCCTGTCCATCACCAACTCCTGGAGTTCACTCAGACTCACGTCCATCGAGTCCGTGATGCCATCCAGCCATCTCATCCTCTGTCATCCCCTTATCCTCCTGCCCCCAATCCTTCCCAGCATCAGAGTCTTTTCCAAGGAGTCAACTCTTCGCATAAGGTGGCCAAAGTACTGGAGTTTCAGCTTTGGCATCATTCCTTACAAAGGACACCCAGGGCTAATCTTCTTTAGAATGGACTGGTTGGATCTCCTTGTAGTCCAAGGGACTCTCAAGAGTCTTCTCCAACACCACAGTTCAAAAGCATCAATTCTTCGGTGCTCAGCTTTCTTCACAGACCAACTCTCACATCCATACTGACCAGTGGAAAAACCATAGCCTTGACTAGACGGACCTTAGTCGGCAAAGTAATGTCTCTGATTTTGAATATGCTATCTAGGTTGAGGTATGAGGTGAGGTGAAGTCGCTCAGTCATGTCCGACTCTTTGCGACCCCATGGACTGTAGCCTACCAGGCTCCTCCCTCCATGGGATTCTCCAGGCATAAATACCCAAGAGTGGGACAAACATTCAAAAATTGTAGATACAATGACCTGAGATATTTGAAAATACTTTCAGTGGCACTAAGGTTGGTTTTAAAACAGTGTAATTCAAGGAGAGCAGATTGTTATAAACTGATGACAAAGGAAATGAAAATTTGCTTAATGCATATTCTATTAAGAACAGTCTTTATGTAAGAAAGAGCAGGACACACATGATTAAGAGGGAATTGGGACTGATATGCAAAACAGCAATGACCATGCAGTTTGCTCTATAAAATAAGTTCCAAGACATCTGTTTCAAGGAGATGAACAAGGTGCAAACGTTTGCCTTCCATTACTCCCAAGACCAACCAAAATGAAAGCATAGAACTACCAAAAGAATAAACCCACAGCAGGGAAGGGAATGCAACTGGGGTTCACAACAGAATGAGAAACCAGAACACATTTCTGGAAGGTTGAGAGTGAGCTGACAGATGAGAGGCAGGGAAAGGTAACAGACAGCCTAGCACCAGTTGCAGGGGCCACGGAAGCTGTTGGCCTAGCAGAGGAAGCCTTGAGTTGAGAGTCAACAGGGCCTTTGGAAGCAGGGGTGGGCAGTTGGGGGTTGGGGAAGAGGAGGTGGTCTATCAATTGAAGGTTTATTTTTTGAAGAATCTAATCATGTAAAATTAAAAATATACCTGACACAAGATAGAATGTGGAAGGGAATTCAAGACAAGATATGAAGTTTTACGTAAAAAGAAACAGAAGTATGAATATTATTTAATGTTACCGTGATTATTGTTAGAGAAACTGAAAAAAAAAATTGAAACATTGAAGAGAGGCAAGAAATGGGATAGTATAAAAATCCTTATCTTTATACCATAGTCAGTACAATTGTTTTAGTTGAGAAATTAAGAAATAGAAATAATTCTTAATTTTATCCAACATATTATCCAGAAGTGATAAGTAACTTCCAAAAGAAAAAATATTAAGAAAGTTTGCTCTTTGGGTAATGCCACTGGAAGCTAGAGAAGGGAATAGTAGGTTTTGAGGTCTGCATTATTTGACTTATTCACATATTATCTTCATGGAAAGTAAAAATCAGTTCAACTTTCTAAATTCCCTTGCTTTCTCATACAGAATCCTTCCCCAGAGAGCCTCTTAGAATGTGGATTTCTGCTTTGTTTCCAAATATTCTCATTTAACAGGGGGGTTCTGATACAGGAAGTCCCTGAGTCCCAGATTAGGAGCCGTGGCTCTAGGCTGTAAGAAACTATGTCCAGTGTTCGTGCCAACGTCACAGGTATGAGAGCTGAGCCAGCATTCTCTGCTCTCCCTTTCCCCACACATCTTATGAAATGTGGTGTTTACATCTAGCCGCTCACTTCCTGGAGATAAAAGTGTTTCCAGGGAGCGGTCTGCTAATCTGCACCCACAGATGAGACTGAGAAGATGGCGCCACTTCTGTGACTTCCCTTTGACCCGTGCCAGTGCTAAGTCCAAAAACACTTGCCTGTGCCTCCCAGAGAGTCATGCCACTGCACATGACCACAGGGACACGTTAGTCATTTACAATGAGAAGGTGACTGCCACTCGGGCTAGATATCAGGACACTGTTCTCTTACGGAAAAACCATTTGCAGAACTAGAGTAAATCTTGAAAGTGGCTTGGTAGATGAAGAATCAGTTTATGGGATAAGTAGAATGTTTAATAGAATACAACTCTCGTGACTCATCCTCCTTCTCCGCAGCATGGCCCACCTAGTAGACTGGTACTTTCCAACCCTAGCTGCAGATTACATTCATGGCAGGAGCTTTCCAGAAGTACCAACACAGGCTCCACCATAGATCAATGAGTCAGAATCTCTGAAGGTGGGGCCCAGGCACTGATGTTCTTGTGAAGCTCTGCAGGTGGCCGTAAGTACTGCCCAGAGTTGAGAATCACAAGATACTAGAGTCGCAGAGTGTTCCTGCCAAGTTGCCTTAGAACTCCCTTCCCCCAGTCCACAGGGGAAACATTAGTATGTGTCCCAGGGAAACGCTTAGATGCCTGGAGCTCCACTTTGGTGTTTTCCCTTTAGTCCATGACTAGCACCTTAGTATAAAATGTCCCAAAACTCAATGTTGTCTGCAATGCAAGTAAAACCTTGCTTTATGCATATTAATTCATTTGATCATTGTAGCAACCCTCTAAGGTAGGTACTGTTATCTGCATTTCACAGATGTGAAGGCTGAGAAAACAGAAGCGAAGTTACTTGCCTAAGGTTATAACATTGGGAGATGGGAGAGCTGGGATGTGAACCCTGATGGCCTGGTCCACAGTCTAGATTCAATCATTCTGTTATGTATGTGTGGGAAAACTAAAGCAATCAGAAAAGGCCTTCTACTTGCTTCCATACCCGCATTTGCCAGCCAACTGCATATGTGACTAGCATCTCCATCTGTGCACTAGGTCCCATCTCTGTTGCCAACTCAAGGACATGGTTCCAGCACTTAAGCCACTGTCTACTCATTATCAGTTATTTCTTCAGTTTGATCTTCCTCACCGGCTGTACACATATTAGCTGTTCCCATGTACTATTACATCTTTCACTGGGAAAAAAATACCTTCCTTGGTCACATAGTTCCCTCCAGCTGCCACCCTATTTTCCTCCTCTCATTTATAGCACAGTCTTTCATAAGGGTGACCTGTATTTGTCTTCACTTCTTCTGTTCTGCTCCAGTTAGATTTTAGGGCTTTCCCTACCCCCAACATACACACATACTCATAAGAATAGTGCTTATCTTGTGTTTTCTACACGGCCAACTCCAGTGGTCCATGCTGGGTCTCATCCTTCTCTGCTTATCAGCAGTATATGTCAGCATTAATAGCCTCACTTAGAAACTTCCAGGCCCCCACTCTGTCTCGGTCGGGTCTTCTCCACGTTACTGACCATCTACTCTTTTTCAGTCTCTTAGGCTGATTCTCCTCATCCCCTTGTTTTCTAAAGCATTGACGTGCCCTGGGCCTGTTTGTGAGATTTCTCCTCTTCCTATAATCACTCCATTGGTAACTTGATTCAGTACATTGATGATCCTCAAATTTACGTTCTTTTTAAAAAACTTATTTTATTTATTTTAATTGGAAGATAACTACTTTACAATATTGTGATGATTTTTGCCATACATCAACATGAACTGGTATCGGTATACATGTGTCCCCCTTCCTGCCCTCTCCCACCTCTCTCCCCTCCCTATCCTTCTGGGTTGTCCCAAAGCGCTGGCTCTGGGTGCCCTGCTTCATGCATCAAACTTGCACTGGTCATCTGTTTTACATATGGTAATATGTATGTTTCAATGCTATTCTCTCAAATCATCCTACCCTTGCCTTCTCCCACTGAGTCCAAAAGTCTGTTCTTTATATCTGGGTCTCCTTTGCTGACCTGCATATAGGATCGTCAGTTCCATCTTTCTAAATTATATGTATATATATGGGTTAATATATACCATTTGTCTTTCTCTTTCTGACTTACTTCACTCTGTATGATAGGCTCCAGATTTATCCACCCCGGTAGAACTGACTCAAATGCATTCCTTTTTATAGCTGAGTTAATATTCCATTTTGTTTATATACTACAACTTCTGAAGAAGGGCATGGCAATCTGCTCCAGTATTCTTGCCTGGAGAATCCTCATGGACAGAGGAGCCTGGTGGGCTGCAGTCAGTGGGGTCACAAAGAGTCAGACACGGCTGAGTGCACCACAACTTCCTAATCCTTTCATCTGCCTGTGGACATCTAGGTTGCTTCCATGTCCTGGCTATTGTAAACAGTGCTGCAGTGAAGATTGGGGTGCATGTATCTCTTTCAGTTCTGGTTTCCTCAGGGTATATGCCCAGCAGTGGGATTGCTGGGTTGTATGGCAGTTCTAGTTCCAGTTTTCTAAGGAATCTCCACACTGTTCTCCATAGTGGCTGTACCAGTTGGCATTCCCACCAACAATGTAAGAAGGTTCCCTTTTCTCCATACTGTCTCCACTGTTTATTGCTTGTAGACTTTCAAATTTATATTTGTAAACATCTTTATAACTATGGAGTATGGAAAAATTCTTAAACAGAACATAAAATGTGCCAGCCAAAACAGAAAGGTGGATAAGTCAAACTGTATTAAAATTTAGACTGTAAACCAAAAGACTATTCAGAGAGGGAAAAAGTAAGCCACAGAGTGGGAGATAGTTATAATGCATGTATCTGACAAAGGCCCTGTGTCTATATTATGCAAATAACTACTACAAATAATAACAAAAAGATAGACAAAGCAATAGAAAAATGAGCAAAGGCTTGAGCAGCCAAGATGTCTCCCCTAAACTTCAGGCTTGAAAATACGACTGCATATTCATGATATCCGTTGACCAGGCATCTTTAATTTAACCCATCCAAAACACTTTCTGCTTCCTCCTCTCCCTCTCAACCAAGTAGTGTGTGCATGCTCGGATGTGTCTGACTCTTTGCTACCCCATGGACAATAGCCCAGCAGGCTCCTCTGTCCATGGCATTTTCCAGGCAAGAATACTAGAGTGGGTTGCCATTTCCTCCTCCAGGGGATCTTCCCAACACAAGGATCAAAACTGCATCTTCTGTAGCTCCTGCCTTTCAGGTAGATTCTTTACCGATGAGCCACTGGGAAAACCCCAAAACCCTTGGAGTCATCCTCAATTATTCTCTCTCTCCCTTCCCATCTCCAATCTGTATTAGTTCTGTATTGCTTTGCAACAAGTTATACCTAATTTCTGCATCCTGGGAAACTGGACACAGCTTAGCTGGGTCTCCAGGATCAAAGTCTCTTATGAGGCTATAGTCAAGGTGCTAGCCAGGACTGCAGTCACCTCAAGGCTTGACTATGGTAGACCACTTCCAAATTCACTCATGTGGCTGTTGGCAAGCCTCAGGTCCCCACTGGCTATTAGCTAAAGATGACAG